>NW_028233037.1:2400000-3600000 GCF_057557595.1 Rhyacophila brunnea
TAATTGAAAAATTTATGAAATTTGTGTCTATAATTATGTTGTATGGTGGCTTGAGTTGATGATTTATCTTAAAATAATCATCATGCTGTGGTTCCTCATTTATAATTTCTTCTTGTTTTGGAATTGGCTTTTCTTTTTTTGAATGGAGCATCTTTTTTATTTTTAGCGATTTTAACGCTTGTTTAATTTTTGACATTTTAATCAATGGGTGAAATAAATTAATAATAATTGTAATCTTGTTCTGGGAGCTCATTAAATGAATTGTAAATATAGATGTTATCATGAATAAATATTTTAAATCAGATGAGATTGAAAGAATACAAGCAAATCTGTTCTAAGAACTTATATAAAATTCGTCTATTAAAACTTGAATCTAGTTTTAAAATCAAACCTATAAATTAATAACCATGTAAATTCATTTATAGGTTAACTTATTTTTTGCATTATTTAAATTTATTTCGCAAAACTTTGGACTACTCCGTAAAAGAGACTTGATCAATACTTTTTTCAGAACCAATATCTTTAAAATCTTCCTAATACATCTTCTTCTTTCAAGACTTATCAGTTCAAGTGTTTTCTCGATCATATTGTTTGATTGAGCGCGCATTTCTGCTTTAGATGCTATTTCCAAAACATAAAATACGACTTATGGAAATATCTTTATATAAAGTTATATGAAACAGAAATTTTTTGAAGAAATTAATAACTTTAATTAAATTTGCATGGTCTAAATAATTATGATAACGAAATTAAACAGCTATAGATAAAATTACTTTTAAATTAATCATCATGCAATTATATTTTTATATTTTTTTTTAAAGGAATTTAATGACTAAAAATTAAATTGCCTATAAATTAACAACCATTAAAATTGTTATTAAAATATAATTTTTCTTAATATATTTTTGCAACTAAGAATAAAATCGACATAAATATAAATTAAGTTTAGTAATTAATATAATTTTTTCGTAAAAAATTACCATATATTCGCATAGAATAGTCTTAATATTTTTTCGATGGGTTATGAATCATTTATTACAAATTGTATCCAATAAATAATAGTCTGAAGAAATAAAATTACTTTTTTCAACAAAAAATTAAAGATATAATCTGGCGTCTAAATTTTTTAAATGATCAGCATTTCTGTATTTCTGTAGAAACTCATAGATCATGAGTAAATATAAAAGAACGTAAATAGATAAATTAGAAGATTTGGCTCTTAATTTACGCTGCAAATCAAAACACAATTATTCTACAAAGTGAATCTAAAAAATTCTTTTAAGTTTAATTTTTCTAGCCTAGAGATCAGGATTTGCTTGATTAATTTTACGATATGAATAAAAACTTTAAATGGTACTATTAATCACATAAAATTTATATCATGATTTTATTTTAAAATATATTTGATATTGCAAACTAAAACAACTAATTTTCTTATTCTATTATAGAAATCCAAAAATTTAAATTAATTCTATTTTTATTATTATACAATGCACCGAAAATTTAAATTAATTCTATTTTTATTATTATACAATGCACCGAAAATTTAAATTAATTCTATTTTTATTATTATCCAATGCACCGAAAATTTAAATTAATTCTATTTTTATTTTCAGCAATGCACCAAATATTTTAAATTAATTATATTTGATTTATCATACAATGCACCTAATATTTTAAATTGAATTTTAAATAAAGGTTGTATTGATTTTTTTATTAAAAACATACAGCTTCTAAATGCAAATAGATAAAAACTAATTTATGCTTCCGAGCATGGTTATTTTGACTCTGCACAGCTTACTGATCATAAATACATACTTTTGTGCTAAATTATATGTCTCTAAAACGTAAGGACCACAAAAAAATTTAAACACATTTTTAACAATAAGATACAAGAGACCTAAATTAAACAAAAAAATATCACTGTAAATTTGATAAAAATCATCTTGGGTATTTTAAAATCTATAATATATTATATTTAAAGCAAAAAAACATAAAGCGAATGTAAATATCTTGGTATTTATGCCATAAATATATAAATTCACACGTAGAAAATATAAAAACGGCAATAGAATACAAATATACATTTAAAAACGTCATAATATTTTTTTTTGCTTATATATGCATTGTGCAAAAAAAATATTGAGATATGATTTTTTCTGTTTTAAAAATGTAATTGTGAAGACAAATTGTAAATTTAGAGCTTTTAAACATATATTAAAAGTATAACAAAGATCAATCAAAATTTGCGAAATTTATTCTTTTCTAAACCAAATTAACTGTATCCTATCATCATTTGTCTAGGAACATTTATATACTATATATCTCGTTATATACATTCCAAAAAAATTAATTATTCTTTTTTTGTAATATCAATTATAAAATTAATAAAAGGTCTTTTTGAAAATTTTTATAAAGAGAAAGGTCAGATATTTAGTATGAAATCAAATAGGCAATAAAAAAATAATATTCTAATTCACAATCCTGATATTTCTGCTAAAAAAGTATAATTAGAATATTAATTATCCATATTTATGTAAAACTACAGCGTTATTTATATCATCATTTATTTCTCGGTTTAAAAATGGAAAATATAAAATTAAAACATGAATATAGGCTAAAAATTTTCAAAACCAGAATTTATTTTATAAAGAAATTATGCTTAAATTATTATGTTTATTATGGCTCAAGTTTCTTCCATCTTTGATTAAGCTTAAATAACATATTGCAGAGTTTAAATTGGTTTCTCCCATAACATAAGATTAATAATATTTTATTTGAATATTACATGATATTGTCAAAAAAAATTATTGGAATTTTGCGTAAACTAAACTTAATTAAATGTATAAATAAATAAATTTAGAGAATATATAGTTGATTGCATGATTTGTTCTTATTCATTACACAATTTTTATAAATATAAACATGCTCTTGATTTCTAAAGTGCTATTTCATGGTGTTAATTTGTTTGTTACATTATATATTCGAATTTTTAATATCAATATACGCTGAAAGACTTAAGTTTTTAAGATAAAACATGTTTATAGCATTTAGATTGGGCTGTATCATATAATCGATTTTTTATTTGTTTATAAATCACAAAACTATTTTAACTATAAACTATTACACATAAAATTTGAAATTTATAATTATAAAAGCTAAAAAACCATTAAAATTATTTCAAGATATCACACACAACAATAGAAGAAGTTTTTTTTTGTGAGCTAATATTAATAGAAATTAAAAATATGCATTTAAAAGAAATCAATTATTGACAAAAAATGCTGGTTTATATTCAATACATCTTAACATTGTTTTTATAGTTATCTTATTTAAAATGATCTTCGTTAGTTTCATTTACATAATATAATATACCAGGCAAAGGTTGTCAAGAAATTATACCTAAAAAAATAAACTTTTGTATATATGACCTAAATACACATTCAATACTGTATTTTTTCGGGATCGATTATTTAATTTTTGTTCCAGATCTATTTTTATATATTAGCAAATACCACCTTTATTCCATTTCAAGTGTTTATTTACAAATTTAATACACGTAGATGGAAAACAATAGATTGAAATTTATCTATAATGCTATTTATATAACATTCATATCATTTTTGAATTTAAAAAAAAATTAGAAGCATGTATTTAGAGCATTAAATAGTTTTTGAATTTAAAGACATAAAATAAGCGCATTTAAAACAATGGATTAAAATACAAGCACTAAAACTAATAGATAAACCACGTATTTGAAAACTATTTGTATTTACAACCTGGCGATCACGGCATTTATAAATTCTTAACCCATCACAAAATCAATATGTAGTATTTATTTTTATTCAGTTTTAAACGACATGAAATTATCGATAAGGTTCAACTAAAGGTATAATCTGTAAATATTTACGTTTATAACATTATTCTGTTACAATAAAAGTGATAATATTGTTATAAAGATTATTAATAAAAAAATAACATTTATTGGAATCAAAATGATTATATTTTATTTTATCACATCATTATACATTTGTATATATCTTGATAAATAATTAGACTTTTCTGTTTAATTTTTAACATCTCACCTCTATAATCTTAAATAAATCCACTTTATTTTTTCAGTAGAAAATTTATGCTGTACCTTCAGGAAGCCAAATTATGGCACATTTATCTTTTTATCTACAATATCTTATTTTATTTTTTTGCAACTGATTGGAAAATTTATATTTTTTAATATGCAAAAAAGCCGGAAATTTTTGTGAGTTATGGAATTGAGAGTAACTGTATATCATTATCAACACATTTTGAGAATACACATAAAGTGAAAATATCGCTCTTTTGCGTTTCTGTATTAATTTGTTTTCAGCTATTTCTTAGTTATTCAAACAAAAAATATATCACATTTTCCCAATACATTCTTTCAGTTTTATCAACTTTAAAATATTACGTTACATCTTATTTTGAAACTTATTAGTTCAAGAGTCTTGTTAAATACAATTTTTGTGCATATGTCTCTACTTCTGTTGGAATACTAATATATACATCGATAAATCAATTTAACAGAAGGCTGTGGAATTCGATATATTCCATAAATTATTAACATAGAAACCTTAATAATTTATATTATAAACCATAAAAATTTGTTTGTATTTAATTTTCTTATTTTGATAATATTATTAGTTTAATATTTTAAAATCTATACAAAAAATAGTGATATTCGATATATTTTTTTACGAAAAAATTTATTTAAAATAAAATTTATTACTAGATAAAAGAAAAAACCATCAACTAAGATAAAAAAACACAGAAAATAATTAAATGAAATTAAATATATCATACATTCGACCGTCTATTTTTTTTAAATAATGATAGAAAAATCATCGGTTATGGGCTAGAAAAATCCTATGTCTATGTTTTGTACAGCAATTATTTTTTCTATTCCAAACACCATATTCAATCATTAAAAAAAATTTTATCTTAAATTATCAACACAAATAGTAGGTAAAGAAATTATGATCATAGATTTGAATCGCAGTCAAATTTATTTTTTATATAATCATAATTTTTTTGAGTATAATCTTAAAATTGTGCCCTAAATTTGGCCATTTAGCTTAGGATTTATGTATTTATAACTATAATTCTATTTATTTCCACACATTAACTAGATAATAATATAGTATTCATTCGAAACAAAAATACTTATTTCATATTATTGAAGTTACAAATTAATTTAATTGTTTATCGTTTTTTTAAAATATGATTTTTAATTATATATACATTTTAAAATTAGAAATTATGAAAATTTATATAATTACGAAACACATATGTCACATCTTTTTAAACAAAACAATAATTTAAGAAAATGATTAAATGTTACTGGTCTGAAACAGGATTCTTACAAAAAAACATCCCCTAATAACTATAATTTTAAAAATGTCATTGTTTATAGAAGAAAAAAGGAAGAAGGTCACAATATAAAGCTATTAAATCGGTGATTTTTTTAAATAAAAGTATAATTATCATAAAATCGAACTTGTTTATAACACATAATATCAATCCTACCCGTAATTTAATCAAATACATTTAAAAATAAAAGCAGCGGTTGCTCCTGATTAAAAGAAAAAATTCATATATTTAATATTTTATTTGAAACGTTCTTTACTAAGATCATTGATCAAATCAGATCCATGAAAAAATCATCAACAAAAAATCAATAATTTTTATGAGTAAATGAAATTTGTAGAACATTTTAGATCAATCTTTTTATTGTATTCCGAAACAAAGAGTTTCAAAACACTGTTATAAAACTATCCAAAACAAATTTATGACAGGGTAATAAATAATATCAAAGATAGAGAATACCAAGGAAAGAGATAAACCAAATCTACTAAATCGAAATGAAAACTTGGAAGTTAAATTATACCAGGAGTTACAAGTGGAGGAAAAACGGCATTTTGCTGCTTTTAATGCTATATATCGACATGACATATGGAATGTTAAATTTTAACACCTATGGAAGAAATTTTAGACCTGTTTATGATACAATTGGGAGTCACAATTATTGCCAGCATGAATGTAATGTGGAAAGCTACGGTGATATATTATATAAACCTGGACCGGACGAACCTTGCTGTGAAGATAATCTTTATGATGGTGCATATTCAGAATCGGGTAGTAATGACCATAACATGTACTAGAAAAGCAAGAAGGAATGTTAATAAATATAATCGGTTCTTATATAATCATTTTTTAGGCGTATTCAATGTTTTAAAGACTATAAAAACCAATATATTAGTTCATGGTGATATTAAAATATTCAGAAAATAACACATTTTCCAAAAAATTTATGAATTATTTCCATAATTATACTATCAAAAATCATCTATTTAATTTCTGAGGAATTCACATAAAAAGATAAATTTATTATAAAAAAATAACACAATTATCAAAATTATTCTTTCCAGACTTCAAGTTAAATTCTAAATCTACATATAAACGTTAAAACTGAAAAATGTTGAAAATATAAATCAAAGAAAGAATATTTATTAGCAAAAGAACACACACAAATTTTCAATTTAGAATACAAATACCCCCACGCGTAAGTGCATGGGATTGGAGGGTACACAAAATACCATAAGTCATATATTAAGCAGTTGGAATTTCAACTGAAGTATACGCACAAAAAATAGGATTGAGGAAGACTCTTGAGCTAATAAGTCTTGATAGAAGAAGATGCATCCAGGAAGATTTTAAAGATAATTTGGTGTAAAAAATTTCTGCCAAATCTATTATATAGAGCAATCAAAGGTTTTTCTTGAACAAAAGCAAAAAGCTGAAAATTAGAATTACCATTGAATAAATATTAATTCGCTGTAAATAAATGATAAAACTAAAACAATTAATAAATCTTTAACGAAGAATAAAAATAGAAAAAATTTGTATAGAATAATGATATTGATAGAGTGGTTCTACATATGCCCTATAGAGAAATCTAAGGGTTTAGTCGAACCAATCAAAGCAGTTGAGGCCCAAATTATACCATAAATTAGGTAAATCAAAGATAAACTATGCAATATGCCAGTTTCTAAACTAACAGAACAAATGAATTAAAAGAAAATCAAATAATTTTTATTATAGGCGAAATGTCCCTTGTGACATATTTACTACCCTTGTACATTTTTAAACACTATATAGTTAAAGAAATATCCAGTTGAATTTATATAATATCTAGACTTTTTTTGATTGTATGAAATAAAAAGAAATAATCGTTACTACAATTCATTAAATGTCTAGGTATAAAGGTATTTACATATATTATCTTACAAAAAACAAACAAAACCGAATTTATTGGTAAATAAGGAAGTACAGTCGTTTAAAGCATATAAAAGAAATCAAATATCCAATTAAGAGATATAATATTATTTCAGAAACAAATAATAAATTATGATCGGACAAATCTCTAATTTTTTATAATTATCTCATTAATCTTTCGATAATCGATAGACACAATCAAAATATCATGACAATGATATCATCGATTTTATACCGCCATATTAAAATAAAAAATTGAATTTATTTATACAAACTATATGATAAACTATTCTTGAAATTCTTGGTGGCTTTTTGCTTCATTACATCTATTTATTTATTCAGCCAAGTCATATGCAGATAGTTTAGATTATTCAAAATAGCTATTTCTAACCATGCAATGTTCCAGTAAATTATACAACGCGAAAAACATTGTTAAGTATGAAAAAAATGTTTTCATAGAATTGAAAAAAAAATTCGAGCATGGATAAAAATTTAGATGTTACAAAATAGAGAAAAATAATATGAACATGATAAAGACATCTAATTTTTTTCTGATCTATTTAAAAATGCAATTTTTTTATTTTTAACAAAAATTGTAAAGCCTTATAGGATCCATTTAAGATTTTATTCAAGTAAAACCTTATATTATACAAAACGTTATGGAATGTTCTTTATAACACGTAGTGGAAAATAAAGACGCGTATATTTTTTTGAAGCTATGTGTTTGATTTTATGAACAAAACTCTAATATTATAAGAATAAGAAAAAGCTCAAAAAGCATTAATTAGAATAATTTATTAATTTATACGCATGTGTAAAATAAAAAATGTAAATTTGACAAAAGAAACATTTATAGCTCTCAAATCGAAATTTATAACTCAGAACAAGATAGACGGTTGTGTTATATATCTTAGATGATATGAGAAAGTCACGGAAAGAACCAAAATAAATGTAAAAAAATATTTAGATTGTGAGTACGACTTATGAGTATATTTGTCAAATTTAAATATAATTTTGACATGCAAAATATGCCTTAATCAACCTAGAATATTAGATTTTGCGACAATCAACCCTTTCTATGTCTAGAACAGAAAATAGTATTTTTTATATAAAAGATATTTTTATTAGTTTTATTAATTCTTTTGTGTAAAGGTAAGGGTTAATATTTTTATTTTTTTTTAATATATGTAGCGATAGCTGCAGTACGATATCTCAAATTATCATTATTTTATATATATTCTTTATATTTATATTTAAATTTACACAGCGTTTAAATCAAGTGATATACTTACATACAAATTATATGTTTACCATAAAATGTGTAAGTAAAAATAATAAACATATGATTAATTTTTTAATTAGACGTAGACATGAGTATTTGCTTGCAATAAAATCAAATTTCAATTTTAAAGAGAAAAAAATGATAATAAAAACATAATATGTACTTTGATTTGCTTAAAATTCTAATATAAGCAAACTATACTGTTTTGGCTAATATGTTTTCATAATATCCATTTAAACGCAACTTACATAATGATTGAGCACACAGATATATAAAAATTTAGATTTATCACGCTTAGAGTAATAAAGCAAGATTTTCATGTTCAATTATTATTAAGATGTTCATGTCCTATAAAAATATCATATATAATTATTTATAATAAAATATTTTTTGATTCATTATTATTTTTATATATAATATTAATAGAAGCTTTTTTATAAAAATACACGGTAAATTTTTTTGTTCTATTAATTAAAAAAAAAATCTAGTTATATTGTAATAAAATCGATTATATCGTATAAATAAATACGCAAACCATAATATTCGTAAATAGCAGAAAATTAATTATTTTTTTTTGTAATTTTTAGAATCTTTATAAATAAAATAATTTTAAATATATTAAGAATAAGTCTTTGCCATGTGAAAATTTTTATATATAATTAGCCGTAGATGCTTATAAATAAGTAAATGGAACTTCAAAATAACAAAAAGCATATCAATTAAATTTATTTTTGCTGCAAATTATGATTCGCCTACTGACTAATGACATATAATCCAAACGTCATTTCTATGTCTGGAATTGTAAATTAAAAATAATATGTGCTAGAAATAATTTTTAAATACTTTTGAATAAAAACAAAAACCTATTTTTATCATTAGGTTCATTTATCGATGCCTTGTGAGTAGCTTGGACATGTAAAAAACCATCAGTGCAACCAAGAACCAGCACAATTTCTCATACGCTAAATTTTTTTGCTGTAAGATAATTTGTTGATACCATAAATATAAAATTGATAGAATGATTTCCAAAATTCGATTGCTACATTTTCAGATATATAACAATGAATGCTCACAAATATTTACATCTGTTTAATGTAAAAAAGCTTTAAAATCTTCAAATCAATACCCCTACGACTTTTTTAATTGATGTTTTTGAAAGATTGATATAAAATATTTTATGGTCAGGATCGTGTTGAAAAAAATATATAAATATTTTTGGGCCTATTAAATTTGAATTTTTCTAGCACTGAGACTGTTATACAAAGTAAAAAAGTTACAGATCAATCACAGTTATCCGAAACAGAATCATGACAGTCAATTTACTATTATTTTTTTTTCAAGTCAAAAAATATTTTATTTAACGGCTTGTTTAGTTGATATTATAGATGAAAACTATAAATAGTTATCTAAAATCATGAGAATAAGTTGGAAAATATTTAAAAGGTTTTATGTGTCTAAATAGCCCTTCATAACGAATAAAACTGTATAATTCTTTGATTTGCGAAGTTTTCAGCTTTTTTGAAATTCATTTGATTATAAAAAGTTGACAAGACAGATCAAAAGAAAATCGTATTTAATACTTTATTCAGAAATCAGAAGTCGTGAGAGAAGAAGATTGTAAAAATGATGAGATGGAAAGAAGTATCTGCCAAATATATTATATAAAGCAATCAAAAATGTTGGTTGTACAACTATATAAAGCTAAAAATCAAATTATGCATCAACAAAATTTTATCTAAGATTTATTCTGTCTTAAAAGAATAGACACATTGTAACATGGTATTAAATGTCTATTTATAAAAAATTATTTTTTCTTTTAATTTTTTTATAAGATTAAGACGAATTTTATTCTTTTTCGCATAATATAGTTTTTTATTTTTAAATAAATATGTATTATTTAATGAATTCTAAAATAAAATAAATATTATACAAAAATGCATATTCTTAAACAGGCACCTTTTCAATCTGAAATGTTAAATGGTTTTATCGCCAACTTTACAAAAAGATAATACATAAAATACTATATCGACACACTCGGTACAAAATGATATATAACACATATAATACAATATTTAATTTTAATGGCACTAATTTCATCATACTAGCACGAAAATTTGAATTTTAAAACAAAAAAGCAAAATTTTAATCTTGAAATATTATTTAAGAAATATTAATTTTTTATTTCTGGACCATTTTTATAGTCGTAATTTTAGTTTTTGTTCTCAGGCACAGCTTGCTTGATTCTCTGTACGCACACCATATTTATACTTTCGGCTATGTTCTCCTCTCCAAAGTCTTCTTCAATACCCCCCTTCTTTCGAGAACTATTAATTCAAGGGTTTTTCTTAATCCCAAGGTTTGAATATTGCATCAACCTGGTTCTTGAAATCTAGTTCCTTAAGGTACCTTCTATGATATCGTGTCACCACACCGTCTATAAGAAATATATTATACATTTATAACAAAAACGAGAACAAAGATATGACAAAGGTAAATACATCAAGATTGATCATATAAAAACATTTCACGCTATAATAGGAAGAAAACTTCATTAGATAGACAACGATACTCTTTTTAATGTGTTATTAAAGGATCATTCTTGAAAAAAATGAGATTTCTAAAAATGCATTTGCGTTCAAGAATGCCAAAAATACATTATCATACTCAACAAGCGTATGCTGTGCTTTGATTGGTTGAAAATAACAACTTATTACAATACTACGTTTATAGCGTACTTGTAATTACAGTCTATAAAGAAAATGGTTTACTAATTTATATGGACAAACATTGAGGCTAGTATCTATCTGCAAATTTGATTATGAGGCCTAAAAAAAGAATAATAGAAAGGGATGAAATAACGAACACATCATAAATTAGAGGAAGAAGAATTTTTTTAGAGGCAAATCAATCAAACATAGATATAACAATAATTGTGAAATCTAATGGCACGGGATTTTTCCAGAATAAAAAAAAATATTTTACCGGTAAATAAGGAAATCCGTATAGAAATAAATGATGTAGCATTGAAAAATACTAATAAGCATCATCTTTAAAACATGACTATGATTCCCATTTTACCAAGCGTATTACTACCTTATGAGAATCTCAGCACTCTAAAAATACGACTACGTGCCAGATAAATAATTAAATATCACTGAAAAAACAAAATTTCAAAAGCCACTAGAAATAAGCAGAGATAAAGGTCATTACTATAACTTGAAGCTAAGTGTACAAAAACATACTAGCGGAAATTGTGAGTAAAATTCTAGATTGAAAATCTGATGTTATTTTGTCATGAATTAAAAATATTAAAAAAGCATATTAGTAAATACAGAATAACCAATTTACAAAACATATGATTTTAAACTACCACAAAATCCGATTGGATAGAAGATAATTATATGAATGAATAGGAAAAAGTAATTCAATTAAAAGCTAAAGAAAAAATAAACTGATTGATTTTGTGTAAAAATCCAAAAAAAAGAAAGGTTGAAATTTGTAAACAAATTTGTAAGTCTATACAAAGAAAGATAATATATTTTTTAATAATTATAAAAATAAAAAAACATTGCTCAATTAGAAATTGCTAGGTCGGGCAGAGTTTAAAAACCTTTAAAACCAAATATACATGTTTACGATAATTAAATTACAATAATGGAAAATATATGTTCTAAAAAAGGAATATAAAGAATGAATGATTTTATAAGGGATGTCATAACTTATGAAAAGGTAATTCTGTAAATAGAGACTAATGTGGGGCTATAGCCTGGATATAAAATCATTATATACAGAAAAATAAAGTGAATTTCGAAATATTTAGCTATGTGAGATAGACTTAACTATTATCCTAAATTCAGCTTGGTACTATACGGTGGATACAAGGATCTATAGAAAACATACAAATAAACTAACAATATAAGGACAAGGTTAGAAAACCTAGTACATAATGGATCGATGTAAAATTAGACATTGACCCAAATAACTTTGACTGGTTAATACTGTATTCTTTAGCACAGCATCTTTTTAGGTGAGATAGTTTAAAGGCGAGATAGCAGACAAATGAAACATTTAGGGCAATATAACACTATGAAATTAACAAAAATAAATAAACAGAGCGCAATCGCAAGCGGAAACGTCATTTTATTTATTTGTTCTTCTGATGAAGACACTAAGAAAAGTTATAAAGAAAAATTTCAAACGATAAATATAACATGAGAAAAATCTATTAATAACAAGCTTCATTTTCATCTTTTAACGATATCAATTTTAAAAAGACTTCAGCACTAAAGCACAATTTTTTCATAATTGCATATGAATAGATATGAAGAAATAAAATTTTGTAACAAATAATGTTTAGTGCAGCGATTTTTCAAATATTATAAAGGAAAAACATGCCTAAAAATACCACGGAATTATAGAAAATATGTATCAGGAATAGCAGAAAAAAATTTTTGTGGCTAAATTAATTCAGGATAATCGAATCTAACCAAAATTAATTTTAAAGGTTAAAATTTTTTCAAGCTTTAGTATGAAAATACAATTCTACAGATAACTACTAAATATTCGTGGTTAAACTTAACCGAAAAACTTAAAAAAATATACGGTTGCACAAGAAAATACTAGAATATGTATAATATCAAGCAGCAAATATATAATGATATTAAAAAGTAAAGAAAGCATATGAAGAAGAACTATCACATATTGAAGTTTAAATATAAAATATTTTACCAGCTAAAAGATACAGACACTGTTGATAAATTACCCAAAGAAGAAAAAAACATAAATAATCGCACAGCAGACTATAGAATATATTTCATTATAAACAAGTATCTAGTGACACTATATAACCTAGACAAACTATGCATATAATCCCATTAGCAGAGAAAATAAAAATTTATGATTAAATAAACATTAACAACTAAACCATGTTTTGCACCGCGTTCATAGCAAGCCAATAGTCATAAAGCCGGATCATCAAGATCGTCTATATTTGTGTGCCAAAAACCAAAATAAGAAGCGAAAATTTTTTCTATACAGAATAGAAAGATGTTATTTAGTTAAATTCTAATGTAAAAAATGCGGAAAAGCGTATAAAACAGTAGACCTCTAGTAAAAATAAGAAAAGTAAAAGACAAGAATTCAAAAAATGATTTAGAATCAACAGACAGGAATAAAAATGGGCACTATAATAAAAATGTTTATTTAATTATTGATCGATATGCCAAGAAATCTTTTTTGCGATAAAATGAAAGATACGATCATATTAATAGAAATTGAAATAAAAATCAGATAATTTTTTAAAGTTTCAAATGTAAAACTAAAAATTGTACCTAAACGCAATTAAAATGTTTCCTATAAATATATGCTGGACACTGCCAGTATAATGTGTCAAAACTGGGTCAATGTTATTAAAAAACAGCAGGATTGTCTATTTAGCGTTAGGGGCCCAATAGATGCAGATGCACACGCATAAATATAAAAAAGATAAAGAAGACAAAAATAATTGTGAGTTCAATAAAAAGAACAATTCCTATTGGTACAAATTTGAATAGAATAATAAAAAAAAATATTTTCTAACCGAAGGAAATAGTTCTTAAACTTTATTGTAATTTAGAGATTGGTTAAAGTATTATATTTTATTATCGCTAGGCAAAATATTTATGAAAAAATATATTTGATTTTATACCAGATAAAAGGGTGTTTTGATGGGCATTAAACCTTGTGATTTACAATCAGATTTTTATATTATACAAATTTTATCTGGTTGTCGTGTTAACTACAAAAGTAAAGGCAAATTATTATATTTTCTTCTATTTAAGTGAAATAGCACAACCATAAAATTTACAATAAATGAAAATTACAAATTTTTGATTTATAATAAAAATAAAATACCTTATAAAAACTAGATTTTTTTATATGAAGTAAGTGATCAATTTTTAATATTATATTATTGCTCGGAAAGCCTCTAATCTATAAATTATAATTTTTATTGCAAAAAATTGGAGTCGACAAGAATATTTTAGAAGTTTACGATCTATGCAATAGAAAATGCAAATTTTCTTAGGCTGCCGATTCCATGGAAAAATTAGCACGCATCTGATATATTTTCAATGTTGATTTCAAAACAATCGAGTATTTTTTACATCGAATTCTGACCTAAAAAGTATTTCTGTTTAGCTGATGCATCTTTATTATATATAAATGACAATTTTGCATGTATTTTAATATATCATTGAACTCCGTGTTTTACAACAATAATGCAAAGGCTTCGATGTAGTTATGTTACAGTTATCTAGAACGGATTCGAAAAAATACACCATGATATTAAAATTTAGAGACATACTCAAATAAGAAATAAAAAAAAACAGATAAATATTTTTTTTACGAAATAGAGATATATTTCCGCTTGTCACCCACATAATAAAATTCGTTTATGAACATCTCATCGAATGGAATTTTCTTTAGATATGAAATAGTCAATTATTACGCAATAGAATTTAATTAAAGATGCATACTGACAAAAAAAGCCTCTAATCAGGAGTTCACTTAAAACCAAAACAAAAAAAAGAATTATTATTGAACACATCTCTATGAAACATATTTAAAAAGTTATAATATGAGATTTGTTATCTTTGGAAAATGGAAAACATGGTAATAAACTTGTCATTGTGCTCGAGATGTTTATTTATAAATAAAGTTACATGAAAAATATACGTTTTATAAATTAGCAGTTAGAAATTTTAAAATTATGTTATATTACATTTTTAACTAGCATGTATAATATTCCTATCTTGCGAAAATTGACACTTAATCTCATCATATTAAGAACTATTCTTTTCGATTTTTTTTCTAAAGATTTTACTATTTCATTATAATAAAAGATTATTTGAATTATAACAGTAAACTCAATCATAGATATAAACATATTCTCTAAAAATTTTTCTTTGAAAGTTCTTTTTTTCTATAACTTACTAACTAAAAAACATTTTCTCTATTTTTAGATATTTTTGTATTATAATTTTCGAATTTTATACCTGCGATTAATTTTATTAAGGTGAAAAATTTAATACGCAAATTCAAGTATATGTATAAAATTCTATCAATAAAAATAATTTTATGTATCAACTGATTTTTTGCATGTAAGTAGACATAAAAGTTTCTTTCAAAGAAAAATTTGGTATAATGAATTTAAAAGGGCAAACATATTCAAAAGATAGCCTATGGATGTTTTTTTTTGAAAAATTTTTGGTACATAGAAAGATTATAGAAAGTTTTAAATTTTATAATACTTAACTTTGATTGATAGAATTGATAAAAATACAGAAATATAAATATGTGCTGTAATAAAAAGCAAAGTATCTATTGTAATATGATAATTTGAATGCGATACAGAAAATAAATAAAAATAAGCGACTGCTATATTATTGGGATGCAATAATCTCTACGAAATTCAATCATGAAATAAAAAAATATTAAATTTGTAACGTGTATTTGAGCAATAAATTGCACTTTTCGAGCTTCGGTGCTCTAATTATGAGAATCAAGTCTAAATTACCATAAAAATAATTAAAGCAAAATTAAAAGCTTGATTAAAAATTATTAAGTATTTAAACAATCGTTGCAAATATATATGAAATTTAATAACTCTGTCAAAGAAAAAATAGATTACAATCACATAAATTTTTTTATAAATAAAAATTTCATTAATGCTAGTTCAATGTAGTTTTATGCCAAAAAAATGTGTATAAATAAGTTATTTAAAAATTTGATAAATCAAAAAAATTTACATTGTGGTGCAACACAAGAACTTGCACGGATTTATATAATATATTATAATGAGGTTAAATTCAACTTCTTAAACATGTTTGTGAATATTAATAAATTGGCCTGTCGAAAAACTATAAACTCGAATAATGTATGTATCCATTTCGATTAGTAATTTATCAATATAAATGAAATAATTGGTCTAATTGAAATAATACATAATCAAAAGTGAGAATTTCATCGAGGGCGTCAGCTACAAGAGGGCAATTTTTTTTGCATACTAGAAACACGCCTATACATTACTACGTATTTTACAGTTACGATTAGGACAAAAGCCTACACTATAGTTCCAATTATATGCACCCTCATTTTCCTATGTATTTGAATTCATATAGATGCGCATAGAACTTGTCGTAACCTGAATAGAGATAAATTATGCAGATGGCACTGTAAGTCACGAAAAAATGTATTCAAAGGCCAAAAAAAATAGTAATCAACATGCTATAAATAATTAAACAACGATAGAAATTTGGGTACAAGAAGAAGGCTAGATTTAAGACCAAAAAGAGAATAACTTCTCTTGAGTAGGTAGTTTATATTTAAATGATTTTCATAGTTACTAATTTGCCATCTAAATTCTTTTATATGTGGAATTAATTTATTTCAAAATTTTAATTATGACTTTTTAAGTTTAAAATCAAATTTTTCATTGATTCAATTATGTAATTTCTTTTTGGTACGCAACTCCGAAATTCCCCTAGAAAATATTGGGGTTGATCTCAATATTTTGGTTTTAGACAAAACATCATTTAAAATTATCGAAATTTGGACACTTCATTTCATCTATCCGCTTAAAATTTCATATTTATTATTAAGTTGAATTGCCTGTAAAGATAAAATTTTAGATGAATATTTTCCCTATATACATCATTCAATGGCATGATAGGAAGAATACACCCATAAAATCGATAAAAATCAGACCTATAATGTTTTTTATTGCTCCACATTAAATCTTTGAATTGTAAACATTGGACATATTTAAAAAAACAATATTCAAATTTATTATTCCTCTCTAAAATTTCATTAGATATTTCTATCGACTACGGTAAATTTTTTTTTAGATTATAAACATCTTTATTTCGCCAATATATTATAAGATTGCTCATTCTCATGTAATTTAATCTGCTATAATAGCAGACATAATATAAAAACAAAGAAATCTCGTAAATATTGTAATATTTCTGTTTTTTTCAATTAATCACATAACATATATTTAGTAGAAGTTATAGATGTTTTGGGTGTTAAATTAATGTATGAAAAAATTATTAGCTTTATAAACATCTTTTTTAAACAAAAAAAAATATAATATATCATTCTCAGAAAGACTAAAATTGCAATGAAATTGATTTAAAATAAAATTTTAATTTTTAATTTATGCCAATAAATGCCAGATTTTAGTTGAATTTCTATTTTATACAAATTAAAGCCAAATCGGAAAATTATATGGATATATATCCAAAAACTAAAGTTATTGATTACAAATATATGCCTGAAAAACTTAATTTTAATTTTCAAGTGTCTTAAAATCATGTAAACCTACAAAAGCAATCATTACTTAATAATACGATATTTTACAGGATGAATATGCATCGTAAAATATGTCATTATGCCACAAACTCGATAAAAGGATTTTAAAGTGTTGCATCTTCCGTTTATCTTTTATAATAAATCCAAAAAGATCCAATGTAACTAGATTCATATATTATAGCTACGTTATTCATATAAAACTTATAGTTTAAGCATAGACACATATAATAAATTTATATTTTGATTTTAACAACT
The DNA here is from genome assembly GCF_057557595.1 of Rhyacophila brunnea. Taxonomy (NCBI): domain Eukaryota; kingdom Metazoa; phylum Arthropoda; class Insecta; order Trichoptera; family Rhyacophilidae; genus Rhyacophila; species Rhyacophila brunnea. Next base: position 2,418,200 of record NW_028233037.1, read on the forward strand.
TTTAAATGAGGGTCTTTGTTTAAATCAATAAAAAATAGAAAAAAAATATATTTTAATAAATTATTTAAGTGGTTTGCATAAAGAACTGTTAAATCTATAAACTAGAAAACAAAAAAATATTCATCATTCTAAGCCATGCTATATATATTTATAGAAATCCAAGGGTTTAAGCTTTTAATTATCGAATGAAGCCATAAATTTCGCAAATTACTGCATACGATCATATAATAAAACATATCTTTTGAAAATAACTCTCTTAGTTTATTTTATGAAGTGCTTTTTGGCTAGACAGGCTATAGAAAATAAGTGAATATTATTTGTTTTGAGAATTTCCATATAAACTGAATATAATTCATGTGAAGAGTTATATTCTTGAAATTCTTCGGGATATTTTACTATGCATTGCAAGGCTAAAATTCGGATAAAGAGATATGATGAATTAATTTCTGTAAATATATATTCAAGAAAGTCTTTATATAGGTTTTCATCTGACATACAGTACCCACCAAGATGAATCATACTCATAGCACAATATGCCTTTAGAGCATTTTCATAATTTGGTGTTTCTTTATAAATCGCAATATATCCCCATAAGAGATGAAATATATCCGTATATGTGCTAAGTATGCGTGGTATAAATGGATTGGACCGACCGCCCGTAAAAAAATACTGTAAATAATGAAATATTTTAAATGAATACATATTATATTCATGATCACAGTATTCTTTTATGCAATTTCTTAAGCATAAATTCCCCCAAGGCATCATAATTTCAAAAACAAATAAATAAAGATCGGGATGATAAATGTCAGAGTCGTTCAAGCAACTACACCCAAATGCGTCAAGAGTTGTTATAGATCCCTCAATATATTTATTTAACTTGAAACTATTGGGTTTATCAATAATCGAATACAACTGGGTGATAATATGCTTTAAACCTTTAAAAACCATATGCTTTACCTGAAAGAATAGCATTCTATCATTGAAAAAATATGCCGATTCTACTTGATCGGTTAACACAGAATCAGAATTGTCGTCTACGGATTCAAATGAATAATAATGCATGTAAAGCTCCAATGAATTGTATTTTATATCCATAAAGAATAATTTATCTTCTTCTGCATAATTTTTTTCTTCGTTAAATATATCTTCAATTTCGAAACACATAAAGATGTATACTAGAACGTTTCTTGCCTTTTTTTTAAACTCGAATGGTCTTCTATATCCAGTTTTAGAAAAATTCATGTAAGTTTCTTTTAAGAATATTAAAATTTTTGATACATAATTATACTCTTTCATCAACAATGAGTCATAAAGAATATCTAGAATTTCGACGATCTTAACATCATATATAAAAGTATACTTTTTTGTTAGGCTACCCAAATTTTCATAATATGATAGAATTTCATATAACTTGATGCACTGTAGAACATTTTTTCGTTTATCGATATAAAGATAGCTTTTCTCAATTGTTTTACACCATTCTTCCAGAGGTGTTAGCTTACACAAATTCTTGTATAAATTTTCTATCTTATTATTTATCTCTTGATGGTTCGATGATTCTAAAATATCGAGGCTTGCTAATAATACCATCCTTTTAAAATTCTTATATACAAAATTATTTACATCAGTGGATAGTATATTTATTAAAAGCGTAGCACTCGATTTGCAAGTTTCAAGGTTTTGATTTAAAAAGCAAGCTAAAATATGATTCATTAAAATAGATTCTTCTCTGTTTCTAGCTATTTCATCGGATGTTAACATGGAAATGATGGGTATAAGAATTACATAATAATACCACACCAAAGTCGATTAAAAGTTTTATCACCCCTTTTTTCTATTTTAATATAGATAAGGCGATAAGAAAATATAAAACATTTTTATATTTGGAAAATAGATTTTCTTTGAAAGATAACATAAAACTAACTACATCTTTAAATAAAATACAAAGAAATTTGCCGTGTTAAAGATAATTAAAAAAACCCTTTAAATAGCAAAAAAAATCCAAAGATATTATTATTAATGAAACGAACTTTTAGTTCATCTAATCCTCTTTTACATATTATAATCATGAAGCATTTAATTTCTTTTTTAGTTTCTGCCAATATAACTTTTGAAGCTAAGGCAAATGAGCTTTTTATAACACATATAGACGATGACTATATAATGAACTAAAGTCATCATTAAAATATCATATAGACACTTTTATAGTGGTGATAACAATTTTTATTCGACTTTAATAAGTGAATTAAAAAGTTTACATATCATGCCAGCCTACTCTTTAACTTAGTCAATTGACATATCGATCTAATTCTGTAAATATATTGAAATTAAGTAATAAACTTATATTGTTCGCAATATAATAAATCATTTTTACTTTTATTTTTTTTTGTTAATAATATGTGGTATTTGTTGTTTCTAACCTTAATTTCGAATTATTTGAAGATATTAATTTATGGTGGAATAATAATTTATTCTAAAATTTACCCACAGATTTAATTACATTGTTTTATAATTCATAAGTATTCAATAAATCAAATAAGATATTTTAATAAGTTTTTTTAATTTAACCCACAATAATATAGCAGTGAAATGCCATTTGTAAGGTTGAAGATACGTTTTTAATATCTTGGACTCCAGTTGCAAGATATTGTTTCGGAAATTAAATATTTTGTTACGAAGTTGTAAATAATGTCGGCTTTTTGTTTAATAATTTTAATTATGAATTTTTTTAAGCGTTTTGATAAGCTAAAAAATTCGTTTTACAATTTATTAGAAACTTGAAATTGTATTGATTAATTGTAATAATAATTGTATCTTAGATTTATCTTGATATATATAGTCAAGTGTTCATAAATTGATGAATTGTAACGATAGAATGATGTGATAAAATGAGTTCGCATGAAAGATAACTTAAGAATCAGAATTATAATTTGTCTCAATATATAAGTAAAGGGTATTATTGGATCTAATAATAGAAAAAAATCAACAAATAAAAAAAAGGGCCTAATAAAGATAAAACAACCGTGATATTCTTTTAAATATTAGATACAATAACAGCAACATGTGTGAAAGCATTATATTAGTTATAAATCTTAGACAAAATAAATATAAAAAGTACATAATATATCAATACTTGGTTTGTTCGTTAGATAATTTAAACAAGTTAAACCATGATTTTTTATATGAAGGATAAATACATTTTGATTATATGCAAATCTTTTGACTCTAGAGTTGCGGTTTCTGGATGTGAATCAGAGAAACAAGAATTCTGGGTATGTAATAGTTAATTTCGAATTAATCTGTTTAAATTAAATTATATTATATATAATATAATGTAAATTTAATTTTTATCACAAAAAATATTTCTATTGGATTGCATAAGTGCTTTCTTCAGTAATTTTAGGATACTTTTATCTATTCTCTATTTATCACTTTTATGCAGTGTGTGCTTTTGAAGACATGATTCACAACCTTGAATACTTAACGCAGAGTTGTCATAATTTTCAAATATTATAAATTATTATTATTGTTCCTTTACCAAAATTCAATGATACGTAACACGATACGACACTGTAAGAAATAATTTTTTATTATATCCACGCTCGCCGCATATTTTTTTTATTTATATTTATTATTCTTAGTTCTGGTAAATAAATTTCTTTCCAAGACACTATAAATTATTCAAAAAAATGACATGAATATATTTTACATTTTGACACAATAAAAAATGTTTCGTTATATAACCGTATTTAAATCATACTGTTTATAGGTAATATAATTTACTAATTGTAGGGTTCATGTTATTACACATGCGCTGAGTCGCCTGTTTGATAAATTCACCATGAAACGGATATATAATAAGAAACTTTGACCAGTATAAAATAAATTTGTTTCATTGTAATAAAACAACCGTTATAATGATATTTCCGGAAATCTGCATCAAGAAAGAGGAAAATCACCTAGGAAAGCAGCTTTACTAAAAATTTAAAAATATAACGCATAGCATCTGGCCTTATTAAATGAATTTTAAAGATTAAATGCATAAAATTAGACATAGATCTATTAGAGCTCGAATTAAACAATATAGAGTTTATTTTTAACTAAAAAAACAAAATATTAGCATGAAAAACCTTTCTACTTGGAAATAAATAAAACCCCTATCATACTCAGGATCGATAAAGTGGCATAACTACGGATATATTGAATAAAATAAGAACCAAGTTTTGTTTGATTTATAATAGAAACATATTATTCAGCAAAGAAGAATTCCATACTGTAACGACGATTTCAAAACTTCGTTTACTTGACAAGAAGATGAAAAAAAATTATTGTTCATGACCATACAAGGAGAAGAAACTTTAAGGTAAAGTTTATCACTTATTACTAGCATGTAAATATAAATAAAAAAACCATAGACACTGAGCAAAATAAAATATGGAAATTAAATTCGCGGAGATTAAACTATATACAAGAATTAAAATCGATATAAAATCATCAAAAGACAGACCTGACTTTTTTATAAATGATAAAAAAATTATGTTTCACACACATAAAAATCATTTTGACCAGTAAAAGAAGCACATATATTGTCCAAAACGAAAAATTCGCGAAGTATGATCTGATTAAATTTGAGCTATCATTAATGTACAATTGCAATACAAAAAATTTTCCGTATATAAACTTGGGACGATGTGCTAACATAAAATTGAAATGTATCTGAAAGAACTCGAAGTAACTAATCAGGTTGTGGCATATATACGAACATTGAGATTGAGAAAACCCTTTAAATAATAAGTCTTGAACAGAAGAAGAGTTTAGAGTGAATAAAAATGCCATAAGTATAAATACGTGTACACTTGACAGATCAATATAGTTGAGCTTAAAGACACAATAATCAGAATTACAACGATAAATTAAACATTAAATAATGACACAATCTAAATTACGAAATCCGTATAAAGTTATGAATAATCTGTTTTCAAAAACTACAGAAAGAATTTTTTTATAATTAGTGTTAATTTAAATCAAGATATAATACCTGGATATAGGTAGCATATTCATTTTAAACTAATTCATAAAGCATATAAATCACAAATGCATCCATATCAATTTATTTAGCATATAAATGTTCTTTCTAAATTTTATTGACGAGAGGGATAAATTAACCAACTGTTAATCAGATCAAAAGACTTTCGACCCTAAAAATCATATATTTTCGGCCATACACCAATATTTATATTTATTTCTCATAAATACCTCATTTTTAGAATTTTGCTTATGACTTTCAGGAACTTTACTCATCGGATGTATCCTCGCGTGTAGTTCTTTAGCTTACTTTTCAAAAGTTTTATAACCGTGAATCAGACCAGTTTAACCGAACGGAGGTCGATATAGAGAGGAATATACTCTCTATAACGCAGCTGGAAATTTTGCTATCAACACATCTCCACACTCACCCATAATTTTTCAAAACTATTTTTTATATATAATTTTAGATTACGTGAACGGCGTCTTAATAGAAAACACCTGCTTTATTCTTGGCTCAACAGTTTTTTTATAGATTTACTTTTTATTTTTGACATTAAGCTCTCTTGCGGGTATTTTCGTTTTGAGTATATTCTTATGAATTCGAAAGTAAGACATTCATAAAAACTTTCCAAAACCGACTGCAGAACTTCAATTTCCTTATATTTACAAGCATTAGATGCAAAAGATATTGTAAACTCAAATTCGAAACAAAATATATATTTCTATCGAACTCTGAAAACATTATCAACTAAAAAATTTTGACTACAATAAATAGAATGTCTTAATCATATTTTGCATATATTATTTGGTTATTTGATACAATATAATCTCAATATTATTTTTGAACTTAGAATAAATCAAATAATTTTAGTCAGCATTTTATATGATTTTACCGCCCTTTTTAATGTAAATTTATGATGCCATTCGTCAAAATTGTAATTTAGACTGTGCTTTGATAGTTTTTATGTGTTAAAAATGTTTGAAATATAAATATTATCTTATCTTTATTGTATTTTATTTTTTTTCAGCTAAAATTTGTCATTTTTGTTTTATTATAGTTTTGATTTCTTTAAATATCTAAATTATGTTAGGCTGTATGATAACATACATACAAGCAATCACACTTCGCAAGGCACTTGAACTCATCTCATTCAGAGAAAATGGGCAGTTAAGAAGATAGATCAGCGGAAAGTGACAAAGAATTCATCAAGGAGTTGTGCAATATTGTCAATAGGCAGACTTCGTCTAAAGAGATACAATTTATAGAAAGAAAATTAATCCATAAATAAAAAAAATATAGTTGGATTAAAATTGTAATATATGATATACGCAATATACTTAGTATTCAAAACCCAAAAACTATAATACTATAAGAGTTTTTTTGATCATTTAACTTTAAACAATCAGATGATTGCTAGTAGCAAAAGTGCTACATATAAATCACTTATGGGCATCCAAAAATCTTGTTATGTTCGACCATGGGTGTGATTTATTTTTTATAATTGACCAATATTCGCTTTTTAATAAAAATTTATTCGTGAAAAATGCATAAAAAGAGTTCAGAATGAAATCTATATGCAAGATAAAAAATTTACCTTCACCTTTTAAACATAAGATTTTAGTTTTTTTCTATATTTTATACGCAACAGACCCGATTAAAAACGAAAACATAAAAAATTAATTGAATTCCTTTATGTTATATTGCATATGAATTAATACACATTTTTTATGTTTCTCGTCTTATATATCAACTTTAAGTTATATAGAACTTGTTACTTTGATAGTTACCATTGAAAAAAACCATTCGTAAAACATATTAAAAATCGAACTGTGCATTTTAAAGATTTATAAATAAATGTAAAGTTTGTATAAGATATAAAGATTATTCGTGAAAAATGTATTATTTTTACAAAAAATATTTACAATTTAATTATTATATTATAAAAAGTGACGATGAACTTTTTATGCTGATATTTGTACGGCATGATGTTACGAAATTCTTGTTCAAAAAGTCTGTCAGTGATCACGATATTAATTAGCATAATAAATCCAAAAAATATCACCAATTATGAAAAATCAAATACTATATCAATTGATAGATTGGATTTAAATAAACCCTCTACATTTCTAACAAATTATCTATAATTATAAATACCGAATGTGTACCAAAATATCTTATATGATATATGGTCAAAAAATTACATTTTATTGACTAAAATATAATAGTTGATGGATTTTTAATCAAATAAAACTTTCTAAATAAAAGCAATAGAATAAAAAATTTTCACTACACACCAATATACTCTTAAAAAAATTACCGCGGTTTTTAATTATTTTATTTGCACTTCATATTCATTTTAACCTGCAATTTTGAGTTTTTATTAAAAAATAGCGATATTTATGGAAACAATTGATATATTTGCATTGTTTTTTAGATGTTATAAATTTATTACAATTATTCCAATAAAATACACAAAATTATATATTTGTATTTTCTTTATATATATATGACTGCTCATTTAAGGATTTTGAGATATATATATTGACACAAAATATAGTGTATCTCTGTTATTTATTAATAGGCTCAAAATTATTTATGATAGATTTTTGCACGCTAGTAATCATAAACATCAAAAATTTTACACTTTACTTTTTATTTTTGTTTACGAAACACATACATGATCTATTTAAAAAGCACAATGTAATAACTTTTAAATTATTCTGCTAATTAGCAGATATGAAATCTAATAAAGCAATCATATGGCAAAATTGGTAGGCGATTATTAAAAAATGCTCTTATTTTTATAATTTTTACTTTTTTTGTGTGATTTGAAAGTACAAAAAAAGCCATTTTTGTCAAAATTTTCTATGTTATAATTACAAAAAATACGGACAAGAAACTTTACAGATTACATTTATCAACATTTTTTTGACATTAAGAAAACAAAATGTTGATATTAAATTAGAAACCTTTTGGATTTTATTAGTTTACACTTCAATGAAAAAAATGTATTTGGCCTCATAAATTCTTAAATAATAGGCCTTACCTATACAATTAAATGATATGAAAAAAAATGAATCGAATAAAAAATAAAAAAATCGATAAAATTGCGCATTATGCAGGTAAATGTTCCAAATTAAATTCTATAAAAACTGATGAGAATATATATAAAAATTTCTTTATATATTATAAATTTTTTCTATCTAATAAAAGAGTAATTATATGGTTCAGATGGTACATAGATCTTGTAATTTACTAAGTTGAATAATTAAAACCACAATTTTATACATAATAAACTACCACATATTTAACACTTAACTAAACAACAATAACTTGTCTGCATTCAAATAGAGTTGTAATTATCCAGAAGCAATCTAAAATATATTTTTGTATATTTCATGCGGTTGCACCTACAAAGTACAAAAAAATGCACACTGTAAAATAATTATGTATATACTAGGATTTAATACTTTGATGACAATGCTAAATTAAAATCTAAAATTTAAACTTATCGTTTTTAGCCATGAGTGCGCATAAAGTAAAGTAGTATATGGCATTTATCCATTATTGACAAATAAATAAACTTTTTATCTGTGCTCCAAGGATTCTTTATAAGCAATAATAGCATCGAATTTCCTATCAACATTACAAAATCAAATAAAATTATAGTATTATGTAGTGCTAAAATATACTTTTATGTTTTACAAAATTCTTTCATTCAAGAAAAAAAAAATTCGGACGTGAATTTAATAAAATATATTGGATTTTGAGTGCGAGATGAAATGATTTTCTTCCTGCTTAGATAATGATGGATATCAAAATACATAGTAATATTATAAAGGTCAAATTTAAAAAAACGATAGTATCAATAAAAATAAAGCGAAAGTATAAAAAAATACCTATGAATTATAGCTTATTTGATATATATGATAACTACTATGAAACTTATAAATAAATTCTAAAATGAAAGATATGATATATTTAAGCATAAATTTTTCTTTTGGCTAATATTTATATAAACAAAACTTCTATTCGTAAAAACCAAATTTAAAACATATAAATATTGATTACTGGCCTTAAATATTTATAAGACACGGTATTTAATAAAAATTTAATGAAAAAAACAAAGTATTTATGTCATAATTATACATATGAAAAATTGAAGATGTAGAATTTACTCGGTAATGAATTTCTGACCAAAAATAAATAAAGTAACACAAAAAAGTAGCTTGTTTTAAAACTTCGATTTTTTTTATCAATCATAAATATCTTCTATTTACTGTGAACTGAGACGACAAACCTTTATATCTTCTTTTATAAAAAGCATATTTCCCATAAATTTTTGTTGTCATATCTTATATACATCTAAATAAATTAAAACATGCCTATTTATTAAAATACACCAGGCTTTAATAAACACACTTATGATTTTATATGGTGTTCTGAGGCATTGTAAAACCGCTTGTCACCCCATATAATATGTTTACCATTGTAGTTTTTTTCGAAAAAAGCTTATGGAATATTTTATAAATTATAAGAACATCACAAGATTTAAAAAAATTTAGATAATTTCGGAAGAGAAAATATTTCTAGTTTGCAGGATATGATGATATTCTAATATTTAATTGCTTTAAATACTAAAATACGTAAATAAAATAGAAAATTGTTTTTATGAATGATTATTTGGATATTTTTTTCATATTTTGCTCAATCATGGATTTATGCAAAATATTGGTAGCAAAAATATTTTTAATCCTTATGAAATTCAAATATAGGAAATTTAGTTTTATATATATAACTATTCTTTGCTTAATAAACCTTATTTATTTCTAATATTTAACTTTTTTAGTAATTATAATTTATCCAAATTTCTTATTAAGATTGTAAACAGAAAAATGCAGTTTCAAAATGCAAATATGAGATAGATAAAATTTCTAGTTATATTTTTTGTGTAAGCTAAACATACTTAAACAAATTTGTTGCATTATAATGATATTCCAAGTTCCGAAAAATAATGTCTCAACCCAAAGAAAAAAATAAAGCTATAATGTCTTAAAATACAGATTCTTAGAAATATGACTCAGTCACATCGAAGATAATCCGTTCTTATAACGGCATTACTACATATAACTGCATTTTGATAATATTATACCCGTCATTGTAGAATTGCTCTTTTCGATGCAGTAGTCATGGCTAGAAACTTTCATGCCATGATAGTCCAGCGCAAAAATTGATTCCACATTATTTTATTGCATTTTAAACATAGAATATTTAAAGATTCTGATTTTTTTAAATATTTGTTTTATCTAAAGAATTTCTATTTAAATTTATTATCTTTTACATTTCTATGTTTTTATGAGAAAAAATAATATTAAATCGTAAAAAAATGTATCGATTTAGCTTCTTTTTTAGACATTTTATACCCATTTATTAAATTTTATATTAAAGGTTTTGATTATCTTGCAATTGACTCGCCAAAGTATTTTTCTATGAAGATTAAATTCTCTATAAACTACACTCTATCTTCTCTTCGGATATTTTTTTGTAATAAATTTTTATTTTTAAATCAAAACCTTTATTAATTATATTATTCTTAAAAAAATTTATTGCAACAATGTTTTATTTATGGAAAAAAATAAATATCAGTATTTATACCCGGTATCGCGGTTTCGTTTAAACTTGTAAACGACAGTTAAGATAAAAAAATATAATTGTTTACTTTTTCTTATCATTTAATTTCTATTAATGTATCCATTCACAAAAGTGAATCGATATAAATATGTTCTTTTTACATTTGTTAGAACTTTGTCTACAAAATGTTTAAAAAATTTAATAACATTCTTTATTTCAATCAGTAGAACAGTTTAATCATTATATGCAATATTATCTTTTATTGTTGCTGCTTTGAACCATGAAATAAACCTCCTAGGTGTAAAATTTTTGACCGTGTTATATTAAATTAAAAAGAATTTTTGTATATAAATAGACAAAATTTTGTAAATAAATATTATAAAATAAAAAGATAAATATTTTAAACACTATATTAAATTATATGCGTATTATTTTATATTAGACTCGACGATATTTGATGAAAAACACATGGTTTATTGATTATTAAAGCCAAAAAAAACAAAGGTAAATGTGTAAACTTATACCAATACAAATAATAATATTTAAGATTATCTTTTACTAATTAGAAAAAAGGATAAGTTATCACAACTATAAAATTAGAATTCATTTTTAATTTCTAAATCCGTAGGGTAAATTGTTATGAGATAGATATGATTTTGTAGTTAAAAAAACAGAAAATAAAATATGTAGAAAAAAAAATCAAACGATATATATTTATTCTAAGCTATTTTTGACTGGATCTCATGATAATCAATGTGTCTATATTTAGCCTTTGACATTTTCATTTATATATAAATGGATTTTCTCTGCTAATCATTCTCTTTTATCTGCTCTTTTTACCTTTAAATAAATTCAAAATCAAGATTTAAAACAAACAGCTTTTTTCAAAAACCAAATATTTTTTTATAGCATATAATAATAGAAAATTAAAATTTTGCATTATATATTAGAGGCTTGATTTGACAGGGCTGATAAACATTTTTTTGGATCTAAAAAAATATGTTGTTCAGTTTCTAATAAAAGCACTTTTTGTATTTTTAGAATGATACTTCATCTTCTTTCTATGTATTAATAGGCTAACAGTAGTTTCATTCCCCTAAATTAAATAACTTTAAGCTGAAAGAAAATAAATCAAGTGATACTTTTCTGTGTACTTTATACGGTTTTATGCAAGTATTTCATATAATATTATAGAAACCCAATGATATAACTTTATCTATGATAATAATTACCTTTTCAGTAGTTATATATTATCAATAGTATATAGATTCTACCCGTTTAATGCAGGTATTGATATCAATTCAACATTTTTATTATTATTTTAAACAAAATCTCATTTATATAATAAGTGTGCAAAATTATGTTTACTTAAATTTAGTAAGAGGCATATCAAAAGTTTAATATATAATATTCGCTATAAAAAGGCATTTTTTTATCAGTTTCTATGTTTCCATTATTTTTCTGTTAATTAACGAAATATAAACTAAAGACAGTTATTTTTCAGCTTAATGTGATTTATTTGTTCGGTTTATATACTAAATAAGTAAGATTCATCAAAAATTATATTTAAAATCTCACTACTGAGCAGAGATAATTTTTTTCCAAATAAAAATTATTTATTCATAGTATGCCTCGAAAAAGTATTGATCATTTTCCATACAAGAAAATGAAATTAGAATTACATGAACAATGTAAATAGTTTTGCCATCTAATAAAATTTCTAAATTGTTTATATTATATAAAAAATCCTAAATAGAACTAGCGGGAATTTAATATATGATTAATTTAAGTATTTGTTTCAATTTGGACAATAAAACCATTGTGTTTATGCAAATGGGATACGTATTAAATGTTTTTTCATTTTATCCTTTAATCTATGATGTGAACCATTAGTAAACTTTTAACAGATAAGTTTGGTTTTATAATTTGAACGAATGAGCACAAGAATTCTATAATTTATTGAATTATAGAATATTAAAGCCGTTCCTACCTAATATTCAGATAACGAGCGGGAATTAAATTTGGACTCGTAAAAGTAAATGAAAGTTATATTCTTAAAAGCAGCATAGATTTTTTTATTTTTAACCAAAAATAAACTATTTGTTGCCAAGAAAAAATAAATTTTAATAAATATAAAATCCTATATATTGTTTGATAAGAAAAATAAAAAAAAATATTTAAGACAGCATAAGCGAAAAGGTTAATAAATTAACATTGTGATAAATATTATGTAGATTATGAAAACACAGTTTTTACTCTAATATGCAATTTCAATATGTATTTATTCTGACTTTTGTGTCCATTTTTTGGTTTTTATGGATCTGATATTTTTTTGCTTGATTACTTCTTTGATTTGTAATCTAAAAATCTAAAAATTCTATATTTAATGCTAAATAAAATCATTTTTTTTTCTAATATGTTTTCTATGTATTAATATAGTAGTTCTAAAATTTTAGTTTTTTTATCGCCTGATATGATTTACTATCGAGCGATGATGCAAAACGAAAACATTAAATTGCAGCTTGTAAAGAAATCCATGATAATAAAAATTGCAAATGACATATTAGTTTGTATAAGATCCTGACATGTATTCAAAATAAATTGCGCTTTTTTTTCTTTTAAATATTATTTATGTTAAATGCCCTTGTATTATATTTTTTAAATCTTGACCATAATTTTTTAAATAATTTTGTTGTAGTACAACGCAATACACTTGAACTCGTCTCATTTGAGATAAGAAGAGTAGTTATAGGAGATAGATTAGGGAAAGGTGTCAAAGGATGTATCAAGGAGTTTTGCGATGTTTCCGAAAGGCAGAAAACGTCATAATAGATAAAATTGATACAAAATTAACTTACAAATAAAAAAAATTAGTACAGCCAGAGGTTCTTGATGTTAAAGATAATCACTATCCGTTTACTCATAATAAATTTTAACGTAATATTTCCCAATTGAAATGTAAATAGACTTTACGAATATCAGTCACCGAATTTGTTAAATATGCGTCAAATGATTTACATAAATTGTAAAAATCATGAAAATTAGAGAGTGCGTCTGATATTTTTAAGTTCATATTTATATAAAGCGAATAAAATTCAATTTATGCAAATTATAAGCATTATAAAAATCCAAAAAAGTGAAATGTTTGAAGAAATTCCGCCGCGATTGACATTTTAATATTTTCGATTCTTCATGCGAAGATGTTAATTATAAACTGTGCACTTTTTTAAAAGAATAAGTTTTATTTGTTTGCAATAAAATCGCAAGGGCATAATAACTAAATCCTAAAGAAAAAACGTAAACATTTTATATATGCACTGTTAAAATAGGCTTAAAATTTGTAAGTTCATAAATATTTTTCGCATTCAAATGCTAAAAAAAATAAAATCCATTAAAAAATGCAATCAATAAAATAAATTTTTGATTTCCTTGATCATATAAAACTGCTATAAACGAGTGGGTAAAAAACTCATATATAATATAAAAAGAAATTGAGCAGCATAAAAACTGTCTGATCTTAAAAATTACGGAATTGTAAATGAAATACTAGAAAAAAAATAATCAATATGAGTACTAGGTAATCAAGGCATAAAATTTATAAACACACGATTTTTACCTATTAATGCCTGTTAGAAAATAACGAAATCCCTTTAAAATTATAATAAGCATCTTTAGCACCTTAAATTATAAATATTAATGGATTCTGAATATATTAAAAAAAATTTATTGGTGTATATGTGATATAGAATTTAAAAAAAAATCTCGTTTTAAAAGAATATTGCGACGCGAAAAATTCGCAAAAAAAGATGTGTTTTCCTAAATTTCGAACTAATTTTGTAAAATATTTGTTTTATTTGTCGTACTTGTCATGCATTAAAATAAATTATCAATCGAAAATTTCTTCGGCTTCTTAAATTATTGCCCGATGTTTTTTTCGACTACACAAGCAACCTAAAAATATTATAATGTACACTATAAAAAAATATAACGTAATAAAGAACTAAAACTTTAATTACGTAGCATTTATGAACGTCATGCAAAAATCAATAGTAAATTTTTGGAACTATACCAAAGATGAATTCAATTTGAGATGCCATGTGTTGATTTTAAGGTTTTTGAGTTTATAAACGATTTAAAAATATATATGTTTGTAAATATTTAGATCTTTTGGTATAAAACGCCTGTGGTATAAATAAAAATGTAATTGCATATCCCACTATGTATTAACTGCGGTAATATCCGATTAAAATATATATAAGAGGCTAATACAAAATTTCATCCCTTTTCGTATTCATTGAATAGAATCACATACTATAAGGAAAAAAATTGGATTGAAACCTTTTAGTGATACTATATTGATTTTAATATGCCGGTAAATTAAATAATTTTTGATCTTTAGATGATATATTTAATCTGCAAGATGAGATACCATTGAAAATTGAATGCTGAAGCGATGTTCTTTTACACCAATTGACATTTAAATCAACAAAAAAAATTCCTTCCATCACCATGACAATGTGGACTATGAACTCTATACTATTAGCTTCATAACTCTTCAATCTTTTTAGATATTTAAAATGGTAAATCAAAAATAAAAATATGATCCATATAAGAAAAGAACCAATTTATCAATTTATGTAAGACAAATACTATAGATAAAGTATATTTAGAGCAAAAAAAATATTAGAAAACATAACGTGAAGAGTTCATGCTATAAGTATATATCATGAGCCTAAAACCAATTTACAAAATTAATAATGTCATGATAATTTTGTTTTACGAATGTGATATTCCCTTTATGCAAGTTTTTATAATTTTCTTAACTATTTGAAAGAATTAAAATATCTATTATTTTTAGTGAAATGAAATTAAAGAATATGATTAACTAGATAAAAAACTTTTAAGGTAAACGTAAGTAGTTGATGATTCAGATATAACAATAGAAGATTTGAAAATATTTATATAATATATGAAAGATATTAATCATTATATTTTGCTCTAAAAACTATTTCTTCTAATACAATAGATAAATATAAAGATAAAATCCACTGTCTACTAAAAAAATATATTCCGACGTAAACAGACTTTTGAAACATGGAAAAAATATATTTAATACAATATTATCGATGAATTATGTGATTAAAAGATATATTATACCGTATATATATAAATTATTGAAATTTGAATTTTATAATAAGACTTAGAATAAGGTATAATTTTATAAATAAACAAAAAAATGACTTAAAGCAATTATATACTATGCACTTCTATTACGTGCTCAAACGTGAAAACATAAGGCTTCGGGATTTATTTTTATAGATTTTCTCAAATAAAGACACTACAAGTTCAATAAAACAAAAAAAAACCAACTTATTTAATTTGAAAACCGCAAAACAAAAATTAAGAAGGCATTATAAATGCCAGAATCTTAAATTATCACGTAAAGAACTAAAAAGCATTGATATTTTAACTAATAAAATATAATATATATTCTTGGATTGAAATATATGATTATGGTTTTTTTAGATATCACAGTTTCAAATTAATAAAATATATGGCATAACATGACTTGCCTGGTTAACAAGATTTTAATAAAAAAACTAATATACTATTTATCTGATTTAAAATAAGAACACATGAAATCTAAACTAATATTGCAATGAATTTATGAATTTTGGATATTAAGAGACGCATATGTGCAGCCTCGGACTATTCAAGGCATGAATCGCCATCATAACAATTTTTTGAATTTCAGTTGAGAAATATTTTTCAAAGAATATGATATAGGACACATTGACAACTTATAGATTTCGCGATCGAACAATTTATCATACTAAGTGGCAGCAGAAATCAGTGAAACCTTTTCCATACCGAACATTACATATTGAAGATGTTTTATTTATTATTTTTGATATTATTTAAATGAACTGAACATATTTAAATGCTAAAAAAATTTCTTTTGATTCATTAATTCATTTTATCGTCAAAAGACATTTAATCCATATTTTTGTGTATCCTTGATCGAGATTTGACATAAATATATCCTTCTTCTATTTATTAATAACCCTATTTGAACATATTAGATAATCCAAGTTTTTGTAGGACGGAAGATGTATATTCTAAAAATAAGATATCTTAGATTTATTATTTTATGTAGGATACTTTATATTATTATCTATCTCGAAACTATTTGCAAAGGTAATTATTAGTTAAAACTGCATTTTTAAGGAAAGTAATTTAAAATCACTATAAAATAAAATTAGCACCAAGTATTGTTTATGTCGCATGAAATACCGCGAACTATAGATAAAATATTAAAAAATGATAAATAATTATTTTATTATTTATTGATAATCTTTTTTATAAATAAATGTCGGTTTAAAAAACCAAAAAAATTACGATTCAAGATAATTATTAAGGTAAAATAATTGTTATCAAAATATATAAAATAAATAAGACATACCGAAATTGTTTATATTAGATAAATAATGTCATAAAATAGACGAGCTGAAAAAAAATGGGCTTAACAATGCAAATATATATATCCTAAATAATATGATATTTTTAAATTTTTATAAAAGCATATATTGTGCATATATTTTTATACATATAGATTTATATAACATTAAGCGTTATAAAATAGATACATAAAAACATACCGATCATTTCATTAAAAGAATTTATATGTAGGATTTTCTGCAGAGTCGATTTCCATTATTATTTGTTTTGAATTTATGTAAAAGAAACCTGTGTACTTCTACTAAAAAATTACGTAATTATAGTTCTTGAATCACATTTATGGTTATATATCATTTCCTCTATATCTCTTGTTTCTATAACAAAATTAAAATAACACTTTCCATCAAAAAAATTATTATTGATGCAATTTTGATAGTATAGATCTAGATAATTGATAAAAAAGGAAACTTGATTGAAAAACTACAATATATTTACAGATTCGTATAATAATGAAAAATATATTCAATCGATTTACTATTTTTCGATGTTATATACCATACTTTTTTGTGAATTTAAGATGAATCATAGCTTTCTATGTTTATAAGGTATATTTGATTGCAATGAAACAAATTTATTTTATACTGGTCACAGTGTCTTATTATATATCCGTTTCATGGTGAATTTATCAAACAGGCGACTCAGCGCATGTGTAATAACATGAACCTTACAATTAGTGAATTATATTACCTATAAACAGTATGATTTAAATTCGGATATATAACGAAACATTTTAAATTGTGTCAAAATGTAAAATATAAATAAAAAAAATAAGCGGCGAGCGTGGATTCAATAAAAAATTATTTCTTACAGTGTCGTATCGTGTTACGTATCATTGAATTTTGGTAAAGGAACAATAGGTAATTTTTATTTATAGGCTATATTTATAGTCGTAATTTTAGTTTTTGTTCTCAGGCACAGCTTGCTTGATACTCTGTACACACAGTGTATTTATACTTTCGGCTATCTTCTCCTCTCCACAAGCTTCTTCAATACCCCTCCTTCTTTCGAGACCTATTAATTCAAGGGGTTTTCTCAATCCCAATGTTTGAATATGTGCCTCAACCTGGTTCGTGACATCTAGTTCCTTCAGGTACCTTCTATGATATCGTGTAACCACACCGTCCCATGTTATAACATATGGAAGGTAAAGGAACAATAATAAGAATTTATAATATTAGAAAATTATGACAACTATGGTTAAGTATTCAAGGTTGTGAATAATGTCTTCAAAAACACACACTGCATAAAAGTGATAGATAGAGAATACGAAAGTATCCTAAAATTACTGAAGGAAGCACTTGAGCAATCCAATAGAAATATTTTTTGAGATAAAAATTAAATTTACATTATATGATATATAATATAAATTAAAACAGATTAATTCTGGACTAACAATTTCATTATATATCCAGCAATCTTTTCGCTCTGATTTCTTCAAGAAACCGTAATTCTAGTGTAAAAAGGTTCGCAGCCAATCAAAATGTATTTATCTTATATATAAAAAATCATATTTCAACTTGTTTAAATTATCTTTAAATACACCAAAATTAATGTATAATGTACTTCTTATATTTATTATGTCTAAGATTTATAACTAATATAATGCTTTCACACATGTTGCTGTTATTGTATCTAATATTTAAAAGAATATCACGGTTGTTTATCTTTAATACGATAATTTTTTGTGATTTATTGATTTTTTTCTATTATTAGATCCAATAATACCCTTTACTTATATATTGAGACAAATTATAATTCTGATTCTTAAGTTATCCTTCGTGAAAACCAATTTCATCATATCATTCTATCGTTACAATTCATCAATTTATGAACACCAAACTATATATAACAAGATAAATCTAAGTAACAATTATTATCACAATTACTCAAGACAATTTTTAGTTTCTAATAAATTATAAAACGCATTTTTTAGCTTATCAAAACGCTTAAAAAAATTCATAATTAAAATTATTAAACAAAAAGCAGACCTTATTTACAACTTCGTAACAAAATATTTAATTTCCGAAACAATATCTTGCAACTGGAGTCCAAGATATTAAAAATATATCTTCAACCTTACAAATGGCATTTCGCTGCTATATTATTGTGGGTTAAATTAAAAAAAAATTATTAAAATATCTTATTTGATTTATTGAATACTTATGAATTATAAAACAATGTAATTAAATCTGTGGGTAAATTTTAGAATAAATTATTATTCCACCATAAATTAATATCTTCAAAAATTTCGAAATTAAGGTTAGAAACAACAAATACCACATATTATTAACAAAAAAACATAAAAACGGGTATACTTAATTTCAAAAAAATAAAAGTAAAAATGATTTATTATATTGCGAAGACGGTGTGGTTACACGATATCATAGAAGGTACCTGAAGGAACTAGAGGTCACGAACCAGGTTGAGGCATATATTCAGACATTGGGATTGAGAAAAACTCTTGAATTAATAGGTCTCGAAAGAAGGAGGGGTATTGAAGAAGACTTTGGAGAGGAGAAGATAGCCGAAAGTATAAATACACTGTGTGTACAGAGTATCAAGCAAGCTGTGCCTGAGAACAAAAACTAAAATTACGACTATAAATATAGCCCATAAATAAAAATTAATTATATTGCGAACAATGAAGATTTACCACTTAATTTCAATATATTTACAGAATTAGATCGATATATCAATTGACTAAGTTAAAGAGTAGGCTGGCATGATATGTAAACTTTTTGATTCACTTATTAAAGTCGAATAAAAATTGTTATCACCACTATAAAAGTGTCTATATGATATTTATATGATTACTTTAGTTCATTATATAGTCATCGTCTATATGTGTTATAAAAAACTCATTTGCCTTAGCTTCAAAAGTTATATTGGCAGAAACTAAAAAAGAAATTAAATGCTTCATGATTATAATATGTAAAAGAGGATTAGATGAACTAAAACTTCGTTTCATTAATGATTGATATCTTTGGATTTTTTTTGCTATTTAAAGGGTTTTTTTAATTATCTTTAACACGGCAGATTTCTTTGAATTTTACTTAAAGATGTAGTTAGTTTTATGTTATCTTTCAAAGAAAATCTATTTTCCAAATATAAAAATGTTTTATATTTTCTTATCGCCTTATCTATATTAAAATAGAAAAAAGGGGTGATAAAACTTTTAATCGACTTTGGTGTGGTATTATTATGTAATTCTTATACCCATCATTTCCATGTTAAAATCCGATGAAATAGATAGAAACAGAGAAGAATCTATTTTAATGAATCATATTTTAGCTTGCTTTTTAAATCAAAACTTTGAAACTTCCAAATCGAGTGCTACGCTTTTAATAAATATACTATCCACTGATGTAAATAATTTTGTATATAAGAATTTTAAAAGGAATTATTTATTAGCAAGCCTCGATATTTTAGAATCATCGAACCATCAAGAGATAAATAATAAGATAGAAAATTTATACAAGAATTTGTGTAAGCTAACACCTCTGGAAGAATGGTGTAAAACAATTGAGAAAAGCTATCTTTATATCGATAAACGAAAAAATGTTCTACAGTGCATCAAGTTATATGAAATTCTATCATATTATGAAAATTTGGGTAGCCTAACAAAAAAGTATACTTTTATATATGATGTTAAGATCGTCGAAATTCTGGATATTCTTTATGACTCATTGTTGATGAAAGAGTATAATTATGTATCAAAAATTTTAATATTCTTAAAAGAAACATACATGAATTTTTGTAAAGGTGGATATCGAAGATCAAAGGAATTTAGAAAAAAAGCCAAAAAGGTTCTGATATGTATTTTTGAGAGTTTCGAAATAGAAGATTTATTTAAAGAAGCAAAGAATTATACAGAAGGACATAAATTATTCTTTATGGATATAAAATACAATGCACTTGAGATTTATTCACATTACTATTCATTTGAAACCGTAGACGATTCAGATTCGGAAGAAAGCGGACAGTTCGATTCTGTATATTTATATATGGATTGTATGCTATTTCTTCGAGCAAAGCATATGATCATGAAAGGTTTGAAAACAATTTACAATTATCAAAATTCCATGATCGATCAGGCTACAAGTTTCAAATATAATAAATATATAGAAGCTTCTTTTACATCACTTTCTGTATTTGGGTCTAATTGCTTGAATGAAAAAAATATGTATCATCCCAATGTGTATTTCTTTGTTTTTGAATTTTTGATACCTTGGTGGAAGTTTTACTTAAGACATTTGATCCAAGAATTTAATGATCAAATGTATAATAGTAATCCATTTGAAATACTTGCGCCATTGCAAAGGTTTTTTTTTGAAATCATATTCATGTGTTCAGCATATATCAAAAATGATATGTTGACCGATATATTTGATCTCTTGGCTGGATATATTACATTTTACACTGAAAGACCTAATTATGAAAATGCCCTAAAAGCCTACTGTGCAATGCGCATGTTCTACGTTACTGAATACTGTTTGTCTAAGCACAACCTGTTTAAAGACTTTCTCATATATATATATTCAGAAATTAATTCATCATACCTCTTTATCCGAATTTTAGCCTTCAAATGCATAGTAAAATATCCAGAAGTATTCCAAGAATATAGCTCTTCGCTTGACTTATATTCATTTTATATGGAAAATCTCAAAACAAATAATATTCATTTATTTTCTGTAGTCTGTCTAGCCAAAAAGTATTTCATAAATTAAATTAAGAGTGTTATTTTTAAAATATATACTTTATTATGTCATCATAAGCTAAAATTTGCGAAATTTATGCCTTCATTCGATAATTAAAAGCTTAAGCCCTTAGATTTCTATAAATATTTATAGCATGGCTTAGAATGATGAATATTTTTTTGTTTTCTAGTTTATAGATTCAACAGTTCTTTATGCAAACCACTTAAATAATTTATTAAAATATATTTTTTTTCTATTTTTTATTGATTTAAACAAAGACCCTCATTTAAAAGTTGTTAAAATCAAAATATAAATCTATTTAATTTGTTTATACTTAAACTATAAGTTTTATATGAATAACGTAGCTATAATATATGAATCTAGTTATATTGGATCTTCTTGGATGTGTTATAAAAGATAAATGGAAGATGCCATAGTTTAAAATCCTTTCATCGAGTTTGTGACATAAAGACATATTTTACGATGCTAATTCATCCTGTAAAATAGCCTGTTATTTTGTAATAATAGCTTTTTTGGTTTACACCATTACAAGGCACTTGAAAATTAAAATGAAGTTTTTCAGATATATATTTGTAATCAACGACTTTAGTTTTTGGATAAAATATCTATATAATTTTCCGATTCGGCTTTAATTTGTATAAAATAGAAATTCAACTAAAATCTGGCATTTATTGCCATAAATTAAAAATTAAAAATTTATTTTATATCAATTTCATTGCAATTTTAGTCTTTCTGAGGATGATATATTATTTTTTTTTTGTTTAAAAAAGATGTTTATAAAGCTAATAATTTTTTCATACATTAATTTAACACCCAAAACATCTATAACTTCTACTAAATATATGTTATGTGATTAATTGAAAAAAACAGAAATATTACAATATTTACGAGATTTCTTTGTTTTTATATTATGTCTGCTATTATAGCAGATTAAATTATATGAGAATGAGCAATCTTATAATATATTGGAAAAATGCTGATTTTTATAATAAAAAAAATGTATATTGTAAAATAATTATTTTATTTTTTTATGGGTTAATTTTATTTTTACCAATTACATTCTTTGAGACGTAGTATGCAAATTAGGAACATCGCACAACACCTCGATACATCTTTTGACACCTTCTTCAGATCTATCTTCATGAAATTCAAATTTTCTCTCAAATGAGATGAGTTCAAGTGTCTTGCGGTGTTGAGAGCTTACATGATGCTTCTACTTCGTCTGTTATTTTTAACTCCTTAACATATTTTTTTGGAATTTTGTTGATACTCCATCCCAAATCATTTCATATGGTATTATTCTTGTTTTAAATTTGTAAATTAAACCAAGTTCATTCGCCAAGATTCCATATTTCCTATATGTTTCATTCTAAACTTCAGTTAAGTTAACAAGGCTACTTATACCTATTCTAATCAACGTAACAAACTTTTTTTTTATCGTATAAAAAAATATCTGGTTAATTTTGTTTGATTAAAAATCTGTTTTTATTCTGGTGTCAATCTCTATCTCTACATTTTCGTTTTCTCAGATCTCTTGTACTTGTGAGTTCTGACCTTTTTTGTTTTCTTAAGTTGTACCTTCGCATGTATTAATGCTCTACATTTTTAGCATCTCCTTTCGAGGTGGTTAATTGTTTTAATGGTCTCGTTACAATGTGGAAATTTTATTTCTCCCCGAAAAACATATTTCTTTCCTGAATAAAACACAATTTACCATCTTCACTCGATTATATGTTGCAGTTCTTTATCTATCTTGATATTCCCACATTTTCAATCATTTCATAATTATTGGCTTTAATAGGTTTTTGGTGTAATGGTTTTTCTTTTATTTTACGAAGTAGACTTTCTTGCTGCTTTTTCTCAAGTGTCTCGTTTAGGTGATATAAACATGATATTTATTTTTAAGATATTCTTCAATTAGTGAGCGATATGTCTGTTATATTTTTCTACTTTTAATATTGAAGCCCTCTCGATGAACAGTTTTTACTATTTTTAAGCAATTCTACTGTCATTTAGATCATCTTCTCAGCTTTAAATTCAATATTGCATAGCCCACGTCCTATTGTATGTCTCTTTAAAGATTATCTTTCTTTATTACTAGGCTGGAGGTGGGTAGATAATAAATTTAAAATATCCAATATCATATTATCAAGTTATGTGTATTCTTCAGGTTCTAATTTTAATACGCCTTTAATTTAATTTATGTGTGATTTTACAAGTTCATTAATGGCTTTAAATTAATTCCCAGCATTGAGTTTAGCTTTACATATATTTCTTATTTGATTTAGTATTAGTCTGAAATATATTCAAAAGTTTCTAGCTTTATATCCAATTCGCTATTCTTAATTGCTCAACGATTTTAATAAGCAGCGGGCCTTCAATAAATGTTGCCAGATCTGCGCATTTTCATGGTTAGTGGTATACTTTTTTTGTTTTTTTCAAGGTCCACAAATTAAATATGGTTAATGATTCATAATCATGAGTTTAAGTATTTCTGAAGTTTTTAATATTAATGTGAGGTCATCTATGAACAGTATAATATTTGTTTTAAAGGCGTTTTTAATATTCATTACACATACCCCCGGTAAGCGTTTATTAAATTTCTGAACAAGAAATCATCACATGGAACGAATAATACAGGTGACAGACTGCCATTTTGTAGTATTTTCTTATGCGTTTCTATATGCACGATTTCTTCTCTATTCAACCTTAAAGATATACTCAATTGCTTGTAATCTTTTTTCTAAAGACGTTATTCATGTAGGTGGGTTCAAGTTTTCAATAAATACATACATGCAGGCAGTTATTTGTAAAAATGTTTCAAATACTATTTTTTACCAATCCAAGTTGTATTTCATTGTTTCCATGCTCTTTATTTTTCGAAATATCAAAAAGAGCTTGTTCTATTGCTCCTTAAACGCGCCTTATTGTTACAAACTGATTTTCTGCAATCTTTTTTGTCTCAACCTCATATCGAATGATTTTAAAAACGCCTTTGTCGTTTACTTATATAAATTAGACATACATGTGATTGGTCTGAATTTATTTCCTATTTTGACATCTTCTTTTGGTATAAGATCTGTCTTGCCATGGATAAAAACCATTTTTCTGATTTTATTATAACAAAAATGTATTTGATATATCTATTTATGCAAGCTCATTATCTTTTCAATATAGAAATTAAAGATTTCATCAGGTCTAGCAGCTTTCCAGAACGGCAGTGATTTTTTTATGTCTTAAATTCAACTTCTTTTATATTGCTTATTTTAGCTGTCTTTGGACTGGTGAGAATGGGCATAGATGATCGTCATAATTTTTTTTTTGTGATTTTCCGTTTATTTATATCCAAAATTTGTAGTTGATTATTTGACGCTTCGATTGTATAATTATTTTTTTAGTCAACTCTCTGCTAAGATTACTCCTATCAAGCTCAAAGTAGTTTTTTCTCTGGACTCTACCACAAATTATAAATATAGTTTTTTTTGACCTAGTCAAGAGTTAAAAACATTTTCTGATCAGAAGATAATAATATTTTATCTTGATAGTGGTTCCTGAAATAAAAGGCCATAGCTCGATACTGTTAGCAATGTAGAAACATAGTTGATGACTGAAAAAATAAGAACTCAATATTTTATTGGGTCTATGATTTCAAGTGTTTAAAAAAAATTCCAGAAATAAGCTAAATGTCTATAAAAATATAAAATATATTTTGCTTTTCTTATTATGATGAAGCATTTAAAATTGTGTTTAAAAGTTAAAACTTGCAATTTTAAGACTTTATAGTATATTAGTGATCTAAACTGTATGCAACACCCGTTACATATGAACAGCATATAAAAACATGTTTACTTAATATTGTTGTATAATAGATCTTATTTTAATTTTGAAAAATATAATTATTGTGTCTAAATATAAAACTGGAAATCTTGATGAAATTGTAAAAGTTCTACAAAAATTCTTTATCTTTTTAACATAATAATCATTACATCATGTATTCACATATGAAATTATGCCAATGAACACCAATAATTATAGGCGTAATGTATAAAGCAACAATAAATTTCATTATTTCAATAGACTTAAAATATAGAAGAATTATTTATGTGCAATAAATCAAGATTTAGATATTGTTAAACTGTTCAAAAATGTGTGAAAGACACTGTTAAACCTTTTTCAAAGGTTTTATATTTTTACTTTCAAAGGATATTATGTTTCTAATAACCGAAAATATGTGTATTTATATTGTAATTTTACTAGAAAAATTACATATCGAACATAAAAAGGTTTATAGAAAAAAAAGTATTTAAAGGCAGGAAAACATATAATAAGTGGAATTTACTGCTTTTTAAAGCAGCTCTATGTTTTATATGAAACTATTGAGTTATATTCTTCACTTTTTGAATTTGTTATCGAAATTTACATTACAAAAATAGAAATAGTTTTATATATCTAAACAGCTATCACAAGAAAAAGCCAAAAATAATACATAAAAATATAGAAAAAATGTTAAACGTTGAAATCAAATAATTATATGCTTATTAACTAGACTTAAGCAGTGCATTTGAAATATTTATAGCATTTCTTTACGGAGATTAGGTTATATATATTATAGCAGTTACACTTAATTCTATAATAAATTATGAATAGTCTACTAAAACTTGAAAAAACCATATTAAAACTGGCATAAAACACTGACTTATAAGAAGCCGAATGCGAAGCGACAACTTATAAGAAGCTATGATTGCTAAGATATAAGTGGCAGAATGAATTTGATGCAAACATATAAATAATATGTCTATATAGTTATATAAATTTATAATTAATTTCTCACAATAGTTTTTTATTGCCAATAAAAATGTAAAAAGTTATATATTATTCGAAAATTCTATTTATATCTGTTTTAACTTCTATGTTTAACTAAAAAAGGTTTTATGTCAAAATTGCAGCATAACTTTATAAAGGATAAATATGGTTAGTATTATTTAATCATAAATAGCAGTAAAACTTTATTTTTTCTTGTAAAAAATGTTCTCAATATGATAAAATTTGTTTTTATGCGAAAAATATTTTTTTAAACTAGAAAAATTACATTTTTTACTAGAATAATCATATCTACTACTAGAAATTATTTTAAGTTTTAATTATTACGCGAAATAACGAAAAAATGCTCGTTTTTAAGCAATGATACCTATATTCTGTAAAACAGAAAATATTGTATTTTCGCGAAAATAATAAGATAATTGAAGGAATTCTTTTTACTACAGTTCATATCCTTATTTAATTTTTTATAAATTTGTATATTTTTTATATTATATATAATATAAAATTAAATTTTTAAGTATACTTTATAAATTTTTTATTTCGAATTTTAAAATTGTAAACATTTAATGGATTTTTTTTTGTTTATAATACGCAAAAAAAATTTGCTGAAACTGTTTTTTAATCACAAAATTAGGCGTTTATTTTATAACACTCATCCAATCCTTGATTTTTGAAAATACTGAAATAATTAATATATTAAATAATAGAATTATAAATTTTTAATTATGTAATAAACGCAGCCTTTCGAATATCAAAATATCATCCATAATTTTTAAATCACATAAAAAGCCATAAAGTTTACTTTCCAATGATACTGAAATAAAAGAATATTTTATTCGTTATTATGTAAAAAAAATTATTGGCCTTAATCAGATAAATACATACAATCTAACATAAATTTAATTTTTGTTCTCTCTATATGGCATTATTAGTATTTCGATGTGCCTTTTATTTATTTTTTTATAAATTTATAGAATATTTCTTGACAATTTCGGGGAATTCCTATTGCAACAAATATTTGCTGATCATTTCAAAAGCATAGATTAGTTTTGAAAATATTTTTTAAATATAGAGTCCAAGCATATTAAAAATCAGTATAATTTAGATATTACTCTCATATATTTTTTTGCTGGAATATAGGCTTTAGCTACAAATTTAGACCAGAGTATAAATGTTTATATTTTTTTTTATTAGAGATATTTCGGTTAGCATTTGAGGTACCTAAATGATTTTCTTGCAATCGCTGTTATCTCTTAATGATGTTTACTTTTTTAATTTATTGTATGTTTAAGAGATTTTTTTCAATTTGAAAGAACTAATAGTTTTGTTGTTATGGAAAAATATTCGAAAATTGTTGATAAACACTTTTCATTTTGATTGCGGAAAGTTCCTAAAGATATGAGTTTGATAAAAATTTAAAATACCATAAAATGTTCATCAGCAAATATTTTCATTTTTAAATACTCTATAGCATCGAATCCAACTACTTGAATACAAACAAGTGTAGCACAAAATTCATGTATTAAAAGTCGCCAATTTAAATTTTATATAAAAATTGATAGTGACATAAATTTTGTATGCTATAAAAAATAAAATATATAAAATAATGAATAAGATAATATCTCTTTTGGATAATTTATGCTCACACTAATACATCTGAGTGCCTATAGCATATTTTAATGTTTTTTTTGCTTTCTATCATACCTAAGTGTACTTGCAGTATATAAAGGTAAAGTATTTCATCATAGAACTATTCAACTTATGCTGATAAAAATCGCTAAAGAATCGAATTTATAAATTAAGAAACATTTAATTTTATTAAAAAAATATTCTAACATGAATAATCGCTTTATTTTTGAATATATAAAATATATGTTTTTTCCCTGGTTATTTACTGTAAAAAAATACCAAAAGCTGAATTAAAAAAAGATGCGCAATCTTTATTTTTATTTTTGTAAAATCTTATATATTTCAGCTAAATTTTATTAAACCTTTTTCATCATCGATATGTGACATATTTATAATGATGAATATATTCGTTTGGCAAAAATAAAATTGGTGGTTCTCTGTGTTTGATAATTATCAAAAAATGCCTAAAATGGAATTTTTTTTCTACATTAGTAAAAACAGCAGTTAAAAAAGCATTATTATATCATTTCATATTATAAAAATTTATACTAAAAAGGCTGCAATTTGATTAAAATCATGGATTTTGAATTTCTATTTTAATCAATATTCACATGAATTTTGTATGTAAAGTATGTGAAACTGTGATGCATCTCTCATTATAGTGTATTTCAAGCCCGTCTGATATATAAAAAATAAAACGAAAATTAGTATTTCCGATCAAAATTAGAATACTACAAGGCTCAAGTTTTCTTTTTAAAATTGGATTCATATGATATTTGAGCATTCTACATATAATATAGATAAATTACCAGAAATTTTTTTAAAAGTAGAGTGTCTCATTTGTCTTGCCTTCAACTTTAATAAAATAAATATAAAGTTTTGTATAAAAAAGAATGAAAAGTTCTATATTTTTGGTTTAATATAATATAATAAAATGTTAACCCTATACAATCATATTATGCACACTTAAATTATAATAACACAAATAAAAATTGTAATTTTTTTACCTCCTTTTAAAATAAAATATTTTTAAGCGTAAATCATGTATTTTAAACGTTTATTCTCTTTAAAGGTTTTAAAATATGCATTTCATAAATGAAAAGGGATCCCTTGTGTGGAGTTTTTGCATCGTAACAAGTATATTCATATCGATTTTTTGATTGTTTATTAGTGTATTGATTTGAATTTCAGAGGCATTGAATTTGATCTATGCTTCTCTTTTTTTTGAGTATCTATATTATATTTCCATAGAGATTATAATCAATATAACCTGCTATGTGAAAAATATCAATGAAGTCTAGTATTCTTGTTACGATATATTATGTATGTATTATATCTGCATTTTCCGTACATATAAAGTTTTTAAATGTTTGCATCTTTGTCATTGCATCGTAATATTGTGATGAAGGCACAGATTTATCGTTTTTGTAATTTTAAAAGCTTTTACGGGCAAATATAATAGATAATTTAGCGTCATTTTTTTATTTTTATGTTAGAACTAAAACAAAAATAATAAATATACTGATTTAATCAATAAAAAGAGTTCTTAAATCTGTTAAGCAATAAGTTTATTGTAAATGTAATTTTTTCTTGCATTATATTCAATTAAATAACAAGATTGTAATAAATAAAATAACTTGATTTATTAGGCTTTTAAATATTTACATTGCAAGATTTATTGAATTAATTGTTTTTCGTTAATATCAAAAACTCAAACAAGACATTTTTCTATACATTATAAAAGTATGGTTATAAATCTAATACAATGGTCTAAGCTCATATTCTATATAATACATGACATCTAATAGAAAAAATACAACCAATAGCGCATTATAAATTTTTCAAAGAAAAAAGCAATTAAATATCTGTGTTTATAGTAAAAAAGAACTAAAAATGCTTTCATAAATATATGATCATATGTAATTTTTTTGAAAAAATTTATTATATAAATACTAGTATGACAAAATTTAAGAGCTTAATAAATTTATTTTATATTATATGCATGTGATTTATATACACATATTAAGGTATGAAATTGTTGAATCTGCAAAAAAATAGAGAAAAAAAAATTATAGATGTATAATATATTAATTTTTCTTCATAGATCAATACAAATATCAAATACCAAAAAATGCAATAAAACTACATGCACAAAAAAAAATAAAAAAATGTTGAGTTTTACATGTCAAACATTAAAATAAAAATATAAATTTATAGCTTGTATGGATTTTGGCTTTTTATATAAGTTTGAATAGAAAAGACTTCTCTTTATAAATAAATATTTGCAAAACATGAATTTTTTTTTCGATCATATAACTATACCGAATGTTTTAAAAAAATTGCTCATTTACAACTATTTCACGTTTTTTTGATAGTATGAAGTAAAGAAATTTTGGAAGCGTACCATTGCAATTTTTGCACCTTTCATTGGTTTTTTACTGAAAAATTTTGAAAGTACTATATAAATAATGGTTTTAATAATCTAAAAACGAAAAAAATAAATTTAAAAGATTATTGTTTTTACTAATTTGTAAAATGAACTGCAATGAATGAAAATAATATAAAATAGTGCTTAAAAAAACAACATATTTTTCTTCTTATTGTTAGTTTTTTCTTTTTAGTTGTCATGTAATTATAGAAAATCATTGTATTTTTCTTTCGAAACTTTACGATCATTATTGGTTATATTTATATTAATTGTTCTATATTAAGCCAACTAAATTTTCGGGTTTTTATGAATTTTTTATTATTTGTGTAGTTAACTAGTTAATGCCTGAGATTAAATATATATTTTATTATTCGTATAATATTACCGCCAGATATGTGAAATATGATCCATTAGTAACCATATAAGTTTTTTTAATGCTGATATTTTGCTATTGATACATTGTAAAAATGTTTAAACAATTTATCTATAATACTTATGTTGTGAAATTCTGAACTTACTTTCTGTTTTTTCTATTCTTTTTTTAATACATTCTTATAATCGATTCTTCAAAATTTAGGAGTCCTATTAAAATTGGTATTTGAAGAATTCTATATACTCATTTTATAACATTTTTCATATTTCACTGTAATTATATTTTATAAAATTTTTTTCAAAATAACATTCCATATCACCTGCAAAGTATAATCTAAATTATCTTTATATATTTAAGATAATTTAAGACAAGTAAATGGATTTTTATAATTCAAAACTATATTTTTAGCTTAAAATATAAAAAATTAAATAAAACCTTTATTCTAAAAAACAGATATCCATTGACTATAATATTTCCATATATATATTATAAATCAAATTTTGAAAAATAGCGTGTTAACGTTGACATAATGACATAGTATATATTTATATAAAAGGTTTATAAGGTATTTTCTTTTAGTAGAGTAATCTACAGCTGATATCATCACTTTTATTATCAAAAAAATCATGAATTTGTTTATATCACGACTAAAAGATTATTCTCGCAATAACAAAGTTTAAATGGAAAAAAATCTTTGTACAGTTTTGTTGTCAAGGTTAGCAAGAAGTATAATTATATAAGCAATGATTCTCTAGTAAAAATATTTATCTGCAATGTCTGAAATTTAATAATTAAAGTTATGAGTCCCTAATATAAAAGTCAATTGATATTTTACTGAACTAGTAATAAAAATTTATAGCTGCAAGAGTAAAAACGTACATTGTTGAAGACACAAAGATTTTGAAAGTCTTCGGTTTACAAATCCTTACTTTTTGGCCTTTAACAACTTTATTATCGATTCATTAAAACAAATACAAAAAGTCACTGCCAAATATAGTATGATATGAAGTTTCCTTGTGCGGTGGTCACTTCAATTGAAGTGGCCAAATAAGTCTTTGACGGTTGATATTTACTCTTCTTCAATAAATTTTCCTCAATTCAAACAGATTTTGCATATATATATATACTATGTTCTTAAATTCATATTTTTACTAAAATTCAAACTACAACACCGATAAAAATATGTAGTTCTTTAATTGCATATCTATTATATTTCTGGAAACTTGTGTAGATGGATTTTTCTATAAATCGACTATAACTAAACTTTAGACATAAATTGAGCAATTTTACGTAGTTTAAAAACTTATATACAGCGTTCATGCCATATATAAGAAATGATAAATTTAATTTTTTATATGTCATACTTGCATATATTATCTATATTTAAAATGTCTACGACTATATTATATCAATTGTATAACTTTGAATCTAATTTTTGTTTTGTGAATTTCACGGTGTTTTTCGAGTCATTTATTAACACTAAAATTTAGATATTTCACTATTTTTTCTACAAATGCACATCAAACTTACAAAAAAATTATGCTTTACTATATACCTAAAAATCATTCTATACATACGAAGCTTACTATTATTTGATCTCAATTTATTAAATCAAAAATTTAAACCGTATTCAGTTTTAAGTAGCATCGGGAAATGTATCTAAGATGAAACTTTGCTTCATTTATTTTTCGGAGCGGTAAACTAAATACATTAGATTCTTATTTAAATTAAATAAATAAATAGAATTACAATTAGATCACAAAAATAGCTTTTAAGCGCAATATTTTTGCTTTTTTATATTTATTTGTAGTTTATGCATCATTAAATCGCACATTTGTCTATATTGTGCTTCTATCATATCATTATACCACATTATAGAAATCCAAAATACTTCGCTTGTGCATTTTTTATGCGATTTTAGTGTAAGCAGTTATTATTAGAAACTTAAAGTTTCGGTTCTTTTATTCAAATGTGGTGAGATAGATAAATTCGATTGGCGTATATTGTATAAATTTAGCTGTTAAATATAATACTATTTTACTTAAAAACAAAAATATAATAAATTCATTGGAATTAAATTTTCTTTGTCTTTAAAATTCTTCCAAATGATTATTCATGACCTTTGTTTCAAAATTATTCTTAGAATTTGATGTGTTTTTAGTTTATTATCAATAATCATCATCAAATACGTTTTTGATTAGATAAGCAACAAATGATTAACAGAATAAGAGCGCAAAATCCAAATACCTGTCATGTTATGGATTCTGAGCGTATTTTTAGCGTTAAAAAAAATATTTGCAATAAATCATGATATGATCGCTTGATATGCACATAGAACCATCGTTTCATATTTATTTATATTTTTTTATGATTATATCTACAATAATTTTAGCCAAAAATATATTTTTTTTTATTCTATATGCATAATTATCAAAATTTAAACGACAATAATTGGTAATTTGATTTTATGCACAAGATACATATAATTTAATTGTTCAATATTTACTTTCGCCCTGATCCTGAACATATTTCGCCATTATAATATTCATTTCTGTTCTTAAAATGTAGTTTTGTTACGTATAATCGATCTATATGATCATATTTTACTTACATGAAGTAACATCCACAAACCAAAACGTAGATATAGAATTTACATTTTATTATGGTTTATAATTGTAACCAGGGAAGATAAAGTGTGTGGCGATGTTTCTTTTCTCATTATAGCTCGTATTCAACTATGTTTATATAGTTAAATGTGTAAATTGAAAATTTTAGACATGTGAATATTTCAAAGCATTTTATAGTTAAGGCTTACTGTATATTCGGAAAATGCTCGCAATTGTGATTTTTAGAAATAAATAGTAATTGTTCTGCATAAATTGTGCTATTATATTTTAGCACTTCTTTTTAACATTCACGAATTCGCTTTACTCAATTATAAGTTCATTTCGGTTCTATTTACTATTTAATAAATTGGTAAAGAAATAAATCTTTTTTTATATAAATCGGAACCTTCCCCTTAAAAAATGGAGATTAAATAAAAAGGTTTCGCAAAAAAAATATTTTTAGATCTAGTTCGGATTCTGTCAAAAGCAAATATTTTTTTATTTTGTTATATTTTAGTCTTATATCTCTTTATTTTATGCCTAAAAACTATTTTTGTATTCAACAGGAATTATAGTTTTATGAAAATGGTTTATTAAGAAAATAAATTTTTATTGGATTTGACGTTGCCTCTTTTTCTTGATAGAAAATAATGATCTACCTCGAATTTTATTGAGGATTTTACACAAATTTTGACCGCATTAAAATATTTAAACTGATAAATGAACACTGTGTTGCATTTAATAAAAAAAATTTAGTTTATATGTCTGAATTTAGAATGTTAAAAAACAAATTAGAATATTTATTTCTCATAGAATTTAATACAAGCGTTGAAAAATAAAATAATCAAAAAACTCTCATATTATAGATATTCCAATCAATTTTAATAAATTTTAAAAAGCTTCTCGCCCATAGAACAAATGTGTATTGCATCTCGGCGTTTCAGTCAAGTTTTTGATTGTTTGTAGATAGAAACTTTTATGTTCTAAATCGTATAAAAATGTTTGAGTATTTTTTTTCAATGCCTTCAATATATTTCTTTGTATTTTTTCTTGTTCAAATAATATCATGCGAACAAGAAAATAAGAGCAAACTCTTGTATGCAAGTGATGCAGCCATGATGTCAGCGCGTTCAAGATCGACAGCTGCCAGAAGAGCTTCATATGCCGGTTACGGTGCAAGTTCATATGCGGGTTACGGTGCAGGTTCATATGCAGGTTACGGTGCAAGTTCATATGCGGGTAATGGTCCACGTGGTATGTATCCTAAAATGCTTGTATAGATGATCAAAAGGTACATTTAGTAAAATAAAGGTTTTTTAGCTCAATATAACTAAATTTATTAGAAATTTATTAACTGCTAATTTTTTTTACTGATAATAATATAATTTTTGAAATTTCTTATTTATATTAATTATATTTTCATAATTATTAAAGGTTTAGTCGTTTAAAGCAATATAAACATTTACATTGAACAAATATTTTTTTGTTACAATATACTCAGATCTACAATTAATCTAAAATCATTTGCATAAAAAAGCGCTAGAATTCTAACTTAAAAAAATCATAATAGAAATTTAAAGAAATCTGGTGTATTTCTAACTTTTTTTTATTTGTGAAATATGCCGTTATTCAACCTAGACGAATTATATAATTTTAAAAAGTCGCTGATGAATAGTAATTGTATCTCGTCGAATGTTTTTTAATGAAAATATTTTTTTACAGCGCGGACATGTGAAGTGCAGCAAATTTGTGTAAAATATTTCCAAAATCAGATAAAAACTTTTATTTTCAACTATGAAAAGTTAAATTAAGAGTGAATAATTTTTAAAACCGCTAAGATTTTGTTGTTTTTTTGTATAGTGTTATGTTTGTATTAGATTATTTTCATTTTTTTGATTTCAATGTTTTCCAAAGCCTTAATAATAAAAGCAATATGAATATTTGAGTTATTTGTAGAAATTAATTTCAAAAAATGTGGCAGATATACGTAGAAAAACTTGCAGTAAAAAAAATAGGAGATTCTTAAATTATATAATTATATTATATGCGAACAATTCATATATTGCTATCGGTGCATATTAAAACTGATAAAATGTTTTAAAAAGACTCGTTACTTTATTTAATGTTATGTCTTTAATTTAGAAAATATAACCTTGCCCACTGTTTGGATTTTAGAATTCATTTTACCATTGCTGTATTATTTTCTTGTTCAAAATAAAATCCCAAAAATATGTAAATTTTCTATTTTCTGTTTTGTGCCAAATTAAAATACTGATTTTTAAATAAATCTACAAGTTTATAATTTCTCGGTTTCGCTATTTTAACATATCAACAAATTTATTTTAAAAATGCGGTTTTATTGGTGAAGGGAATGAATAAATAAAGTCTGTTGCAAAAATATACATATGTTTTGAAAAGATATTGAAATGACTAAATTTTAATATATTTAAAAAGATAAAAAACCCCGTTGACATTGTGTAATAGTTCATTCTGTCATTTTCATACCGTGATACGTATATTTTTGTCTATAAAATATAATTGCATACTTGAGATATATAAAAGTATATAATAAACAGTATTTACGTCGTCATATATCGCAGAATCTATTTTTTTATTTATTGCATATAATATGTATTGTAAATGATTTACCTCTTGTCAGTCTAAAAAATTATATGTTTTCATATGGCCCAGATCCTAAGTACTATAGGTCTATTTTAAAGCCAATATCACACCGAGTTTTAAACGATATATTTATGTTATTTAAGATAAAATATGCGACATTATAAATTAAAAAATTATAGTAGGGACTATAATAATGATACAGTAAAAACGCCTGGGAGTGGTTAATTTGTGGCTGAATTACGAAAATATACTTTGTTTTCTTATGAGTGATATTATGCGAAATATGTTGAACAATACGGATAATAAGTAATAATTATCATGAAATTCACTAAAAATGTAAGCATGCGCATTGTATATCAGAAAAATCTATGATTTTTAGTATTTTCAAATGCTCACGGAAATATTTACTAAATTTTTAGTTTCAAATAATATTTAATAAAGGCTGAAATCAATGTAATTAGTTTTAAGGATTTTTATTTTATACAATTGGTTAAATTAATCAAAAATTTGTATTTTTTAAAAAATTGTTATTTGTATTGGCGATCATGTAGAATTACTAAAAACAAAATTTTCTTGTTGATAGCTTCGAAAAGTAGATTTAGAAATACATTGTAAAATTCTGTATTTAAATTTCAAAAAAAAATCAATTTTGTGTTTTTATTGCAATTTTTGCATTTATAATTAATTATTTCATGTAAACACTTTCTGATTATGAATAAGTACATCATATTGATGAAATTTATTATATGGATATTTTAGTAATATCATATGAATATATATGAAGCGTTTCTATAATAAAAATATACATTTCTACAATTTCTCATTTCTTTAAAATGATAAAAATAAATTTTGTAAAATATCACATCAAAAAAATGGATATTACCCTATAACAAAGACATAAAAATCGCGAATTTTTTTCTAAACTTAAATTTCCTCGTATTATCGCTGATATTTATATTAAATTAGTAAATTTTAGATAAATATTCTTTTTATTTACAGTTAGATCAAATTTGCCGTCTTGGTCCCCCATAAATTAAGTAAAAAAAGTTATAATGGTAAGTGCACGCATTGATAGCCAGATGCTATAGTAAGTGTTTATTTTTTTAATGCCTGGTTTGCATGTGATGAACTAAATACAGTAAAGGATTTATTGGCACTTTTTTTCATTTTATTCGTTCCAGTGGTTACCTGGCATCTTAAATCACGGATATATGAAAGGGCTGGTTTTTAATCTAATAGTATAAAGAAGAATAGATTAGCATGATGTATACACAAGATTAATTTTATACTGTGACATATTTTGATTGTATTTGTACCTATGCAAAGTTTTTTATAGCATATAAAATGATTGAATATGTGTTTACATATATCTTCGCTTTTTTATCCTACTTAATAAATACTTTTTATACCTTAATGTTGTTCATGAGTTATTTAAAAATATATGGCTATGATTTTTATTTTCAGGCTAATAAAAGTTACTTTAAATATTTATCTTGTATTTTTAAAATTAAAATTTATTGTTTAGATTTTTTTATGAACTTTAATGTTTCTATCATATCAAATTTATGCATTTTAACATAAAATCATTCTCCACTTTTATTAATTTATAAGCAAAATAAAAATTTCCGCAAATATCTTGTTGTGTGAATATTATGCATATTACTATATGATTTTTTATGACTAAACTTAAGTTTTTTGGCTTTTTATACTGTGCATCTGCAAATAAAACATCATTTTCTGCATAAATGCAATATATACGAGAATTTATAGTCACAAAAAGCAGTATTTATCTTAATTATGTTGCATTGTACAAATAAAACGACATATAGTATATATTGTAATCATTTGATATATAATATGTAATTTGTGTCTTTTATTTTGTAGTATAGACTTAATTTAGTTTGTAATAATTATTATTAATATATTTTTAATATGTATTAGGCAAAGAATACGAATTCTGTTGGTACATTTTAAATTATTATTAAATAAAATTGCTAATTTGGAGAAATAATATGCATTAGAAAATATATACTGCGTATTTTTTTATGTATTGTTATTAAATATTCATTTATTTGTATCTGAGAAACGGTGCAAACGACATATAAAATATTTCATATACACAAAAAATTGGTTTATATGATCATTTTATATTGTTAGTACGAGTTTTAAACCGTACATATTCCTTTTTTTACGTCAACTTCAGATAATTTACTATTTGTGACTCTTTCTGGTTTTAAATCATTACAATATAAATTAGTGACAAAATTATTAAA
The DNA here is from genome assembly GCF_057557595.1 of Rhyacophila brunnea. NCBI lineage: Eukaryota > Metazoa > Arthropoda > Insecta > Trichoptera > Rhyacophilidae > Rhyacophila > Rhyacophila brunnea. The sequence goes on from NW_028233037.1 coordinate 2,456,852, forward strand.
GTTTATCACTTGATATCTGTAAAATTAAAAATACTGTATCATATGATGAAAATGTAATATATTACAACCATTAATCCTGTATATATGAATTTGCGTATAATATGTTATAAGATTTTTACTTTAATCGCTTTTCATCATAAAAATGTAAGAAAAAATATAATACACCTCATTTCAATATATCTATATATCCATCTCATTTTTTTACGATATTTATATTTGTACAAAAGTTAAAATAACATAAAAAGTCGGGACATAAAGGGTTTTGCGCCTATTCAATAGTTATTTCAGTTTTTTCAAATGCAAATATAATAATGTATGATGCAAATAATTTTGTATTGTAAAACCTCACCTTTTTTTAATGTTTTACGACTAATTCTGAATCTTTTTTTTACCGATATAGTATTTTTTTACTCATATTATCCATGATTATAATTATTTTAATGATATAAACAATAGAAGCGAATTCTTTTTCAAACTTATAACCAGTTTATATACACTAATTAATATATTTGATTTTTGAGAGTCTAAAGCATAGAATATCTGATTTCTTATGCTGAGAGAGTTCCGGATTTTATAAAGATCATAGAATAATATTGATGTGCAGTTTTACTGAATTTTGTTTTAAAATCATTTGCAAAATATAAATATTTTTTTGGTTTTTATCGGAAATCCAGGTTATAACTATTGTTTGATAAAATAACGATATATAATATGTTAATAAATATATTTAAATACTGATTTTTGTTAAATTACTAAAGAAAATCAACCAATCAAAATTAATCTTATTGGATTAAAAAATATAAAAACTTTTACTGTTTTTTTTTATTTTAAAAATATTTTTAGTTCTAGAAAATATTTATCCAATAAATTTTGATGGTACACTGCTTGTTTTATCTTACACAAAAATGCAGAAATTCGCGAGATAATAAATTTTTGCACTCAAATCCTAATTAAATCTGTATTTTAAAAACCTAATTTCGGATATCTTATATTTTAAATCTTTTTAATGTTTAACAAATAACATTTTTAAATGATATGACTATATTTTACGGTATGATGAGTGTTCAACAAGGTGCGTATTTGTATAATACGAAATGATTTATAAGTATGATAAATATTCAACAATGGCGTGACTAAATAAACTACTACGTTCTTACTATGTGATATGATCTTTACAGGTTTTATTAATATTAAAAAAATCATGCATAACGTCATCTAAGTTCTTTTAATTTACATATACGCGAAGATTTAAATGCTCTATACTATATTTTTATGCTTTCTTTTTATTTATATTTAAAGGAAGCTCATCAAAAAAGACCAAATATTTATTTATTCTTTGCGATGGGAAATTCGTCTGATTATGATTCCTTATGCAAATGTTAACGATAAGCCATGAAATATACATTCTATCTACAGAATTAGATCTATCGAATGGTTTATTATCATTATAAAATATAGATAACGTAATAAAAATTGTGTAGTAGAAGTGCTTAAATTTAAAAGATTGTTTGTAATATCATTTGTGAAATAGGCTAAAAATTAAAGGATAAAATTTTAATTGAAATTATTAATAGTGACAGAAAAAAAACACAAAAGACACATTTTGTCTAGTTCTAAACATACAACAAAGTATTTTTTTGTGATTTTGTCAAGATATTTAGGCATATATTTTAAAAATATCGACTTTGTGCTAAAAATAAATGGTTAAATATATTTATAGCAAAAAATCTATTATAAATTTAAAGATATTTAAATTCAAAAAACAAAAACAGATAATAGCCTTTAACCATAAACCAAAAAACATATAAGACGAATCTATTTAAATTGCCTGCTAATTATTTTTTCACTCTAATTTTCCGATGTGTAATTTTTAAAAAAGACCGTAAATTAATATCAAGAATGCAGCTTTATTCTCGAATCATAAAGCAGATTAGAAAACGATTCAATTCAAGTGCAAGATCTATTCACATTAATACCATCAGATACACAGGGTCACATTTTTACCACTGGTGTATTAGAAAAATCATCATCGAGTTTATTGTCTAAAATAAAGGACCCTGCCTGATATTAATCCATAACCCGAAGCAGTGTGTTAATACTCTTTACCATTATTTAAAAAAAAGTCTCTTATCAATATATAATAAAATGTTTCTATCATGAAACTGTAAGAATACATCGCCTCGATGCACACACGTATCATTAGAAAAATTTATATTGTCGTCTAAATCTTACATCTTTGAATCGTTTATTAAACAAAATTAAGGGGTCCATATAATTTTTTCATGGTATGTAATATATTTATATTCCCTATTGAAATCTCTAAATTATGGTCTGATAGCATCCGAGCTGTCATTAATATACAAGTGAAAGATAAAAATTATTATATATGTTATAACTTGGGACGGCGTGATAATAAAATATCATAAAAGGTATCTGCGAGAACCCGAAGTAACTAACCGGATTTATGCATATATGCAAACCTTGGATTTTAAAAACTTCATAAATAATAAATCTTGAATGGTGGATCTGGATTGAAGAAGACTTCAGATAGGGGAAATAGCCAAAAGTATTAATTCGCTGTGCGAACGATGTATAAAGCAAGTTATTCTTGAGCACAAAAACTAAAATTATAACGAATAAATTTGCATTAAAAAAAATAAATATTGTAATGTATAAATATTAATTATTTAAATCAAAAAAAAAATAAAGATCTATATTTGAAGAGGATAATGGTATATTTTATTCATATTCATGAAGAATGTTTTTAAACCCTGATAAAATATTTGTGATATTGTGTTTGTATATCTTCTATTTGTTGCTACTGTGTAATACATTCTTTCCTCTATCGTACCCTTTTTTAATGTAAAAATGTTTACAGCGTGTTTTAGATTACGAAAATCTTATGATATTTATAAATTATTGCAAAGTTAGGTCAATTAAAACACTAGGAGATATAAATTTCATCCTTAGGTCAAATATTTTTTTCATATATGAATTGTGTTTCTTCTTTTTATAAATTGTATCTAATGTGATGTAAACTGCCCATTATGATAATTTGGATTTCTTTAATTCATTTTAGACACCTTGCCCCAATATATCTTCGTCAACTACTCTTCTTCTGTTAAATGATAAAAGTTCAAGTGGCTTGCGTTTATCGCCCGATATTAATTATTTTCTATAATTAAGTTTTAATTAAGCAATGCAGGAGGTAGGGGAATTGAAGAAGATTTTGGAGAGGATAAGATAACAGAAATACAAATATTCTATGCGCGCAGGGAATCAAGCAAGTTGTGCTCGAGAATAAAAACTAAAAATATGACTATAAATAAAGCCCATAAGTAAATAAAATACTAATTAAGTTATTTAAATGTTGAGACTTATAGGATAAATATGCATTAAAAAAATATTTCGTCGATACAATAAATGATGTCATAAAATATGCTAAAAGTCCTTTAATGTTTTGAAATTAATCCATTTGATGTGAAGGCGCCATCTGACAATTGTAAGAATAAAAGAAATTTTCTAATAAAATATAAAAATTAATATTTTAAAAGAAATGTTTTTTAGTATATTTGCGTTCTAAAATACATGATTTGTTTTTAGCAGCTTCTCATGTACCTCATGATTGAAATGAGGTAATAAGATTAACCTAAAATAAGCAATATTTTAACAATTGAACTGTTTTGACAATTTAAATGTTCTTTAGTTATTTTTAAAAATTACTGTAGATTCTATATGGAGAATTTAGTTTACTATTACATAATTTTTACACTAAATGGATAATTATTTAGGTCTCATTTTACATTTTCTTGTCATTCATTTTTAAAATTAGAAAAGGTTCACGTCAATCTCAATTTAAAGTTTGTCAAAAAAGTGGTTTAATGATTTCAGCAAGAAGCAAAAAGTTAACAAGAGTTTTTACGAATTGTATGAAATGTTATCATATCAGAGGCCTTGTTTTATGTCCTAAAAAAACTAGCAGTAATCCATCAAGTATTATAAAACTCTTTGATAAGAAAAAAATATTTACAGATGGAAAGGATAAAAATATTTACATAATACAAAAAAAATCCTTTAGGTTATGGATGCGAGTTTCTAACTACTTTAACTTCTAGAAAAAAAATTTCTGATGTAGTTTAATCTCTAATCTATCATGCAAATTTTACCAGATCAAGTAGGATTATTTCATAGATGTGATGTCAATATTTGTATTTTTGAATTTGAGAAAAAAAAATAATTGTTTTTAAAAGAAAAACATTGTGGAAAATACAATAATGTACATGAAAACGCATAAAATAGTTACCTGATTGTTATAAAATACATCCTGTATTAGGTATAAGACATTAGAGCTGAAATTCGCTCTTTAAAGTGTACTTATGTAGTTCATAGACAAGAAAAAATAAAATAGCGATGGAATTACACGTTTACGCATATAGGTTATAACTTTTCATTGTTTAATATTTTACGTCTAAAGATTTACACATTAATATCTATGAAACTGTGGATATCTCTAAAAATACACCTTTTCTATACGATATTAACTAAAGCATTTATAAATTTTCATCTCGAGTTTGGAGTTTCTGTAATTGTGTTTGTTATTAAATTAGTTCAGCGCGTTAATACGTTTTATTCTATTTAATTATTATAAGAAATGACTTTAATATACAGATAGAAGCTTTGATTGCAAGAAAATAATGATTAATATATCTTTTTTATTCTCAAAGGCTCTTCGAATAATAAAATGTAGACTTTCTCTATTTTCACATAAAAATTCTAATTAATTTTTTCTTCGGGTTTATGATGAATAACTTGGTATGCAGTATTCAACCACACCATCTAGCGAATTCGATAAGATTTTTAAATTATTATTCTTACAGCTGGTTATTTTTACACCCCGGAAGACCAGGAGCTTTTAGTGACCTTAAATAGAATATTTATTTAACCAAATAAACGCGATTTTGGAATTAGGATTGGAATGTGTTAAAAAAAATAGTGAGGATTTTTTTATGATAACTGCGTGTAAACTATTCTAATACCCTCAAGAAAACCATGGTGGTACTTTTGACATTATAAAATGCAAATTCTACATATTTATATATATCATAAAATTCAAAAATTGACTTTTTTGGTTATAAAATTATTTTGTAGCTAGAAGAAAATCTTAGAACTCATATAAAAGATCAAAAATTTTGTGATTAAAATTTTGTAAATTTTATTTGAATAACTATAAAGGTATGTGCTCTACGCTTCTTTTTATATGCCCAATTTTTAAAAAAATAAATGGAATAGGTGGTGCGTATTAAAAAATCCGTAAATTTTAAAAATACCCTTTTAGGATTATAAAAACACTCAATCATCAATAAGTTTTTATTTTATGAATCATTATATATGTACATGCTAATTTGATAATGTGCAAGTGCTCACAAATTATTGTTTGGATTGCAAACGATGATAAAGAGAAATGTATTTCTAGCCTAGTAAAAAAAATAATGTATTTTATTCCATGAATAATATGAATTTTATATAATTTATCTCTAAAATTCTCGATTTTTAATGATATATATAGACAAACTATTTTTTGATTTAAACTGTGAATTTTCGTGTATGTAATAGTGATGAAGAGAATCAACATCATTCAATGCTTTTTATACAAAAGTTGTAAAAGGGCATTCACATGCTCGTAATTATGTAGCTCTTTTTTGCTGTTTATAGCTTCATACAATATTTTCTTGCATATATATGTGATTTTAAGAATAAAATGTTCAAAACTTATAAAATTTTAATGTGAAAATTTTTTTTATAAACGAATTTAGTTTCGTTTGACGGTAGAGGTGTTGTTTTAAAAATTTAGTGATCCTAAAACAGAACTTGTCTACAATTTTTATGATAACAAAGTGAATAACAGAGTATATGAACAATTTAAATAGTTGGTAAATAACTAAAGCAAAATTTTGTGTGCAAAACTTTAAATTATATTTCATGATGTATTGATTTTATTCAAACGAAAATCACCTTTTTTAGATCGTTTGGAGAATTCTCTTAAAAAACTTAGACTGTCAAAATTAAAGAAAAAAATAATTAATATTTCTGCCGTTTAGAATTATTTTACGTTAGTCTGTGTTGAAAGTAGACTAAGTTTATTTTTTATAGATGTTGGATAATATAATCGAAAGTTGTATTTTAATCTAAAAACAGAATAATTAAAATAAAAAAATTCATTATCTTCTAAGTCTATATACAATTTTTATAGAAATCTATTTGGCAATCGGTTTATATTAAGAGACTTGAAAAAATATAGTTAAAAAATCATTAGAAAAACTCATGCCTTTTATAATGGGCTGTTTTTTTGTCTAATGGCATATGAAAAAGTATAATATAAACATCGTAGAAAAATTTTCTAGTAAGTTTATAAAATACACTGATCATTTGATTTTCTGGATATTTTGACATCAATTAATGCAATCGCTGGGACTACAAATCATGCTTATAATGTTATTTTACAAGTCAATAATTTTTTTCTGCTCAAAAAAAATGTATCTTATTTTGTTTTTTGTTCTATTTTATCATGATATATATTTTTTCAGTTATATTAGGCATAATGATATATCTCTAACAAATATTGATTTCAATAAACCGTGACCTTTTTGTACTTTTGCTAAGGAAAGTAAAAAAACAGAGCAAGTAGACCGATGTAAGAATTTATTATATATACAGAAAACATAGAAAAATTATACTAGTATGCCGATTTAAGAAACAAGACAATTCATACAAATAAAGCTTGTTTTATCTTTCTATGCTTAAGGATTTTATATTTTTTTATAAAAAGTATTTTTAAGAAGAAATCCAGAATTATTTTAATCTACTTTGACGTGTATATGTGAAAGATTGTAAAAAAAATAATATTCTCATAATTTCAATAGTCTAACTAATTTAAATCCAATATTTATCGGTAGAAATTATTTTAAAATATTTGTACCGAGATGAATCACCATACAATAAATTATGTAAAAAATTATTTTTTTGTGATGGTTGATAAAAAAAAACCATGAAAAAATATATAGAGGTATATGTTTAACACTTAGACAGCTTTAAAAGCCTAATAAAAAAAAATTTACATGGCTGGATCTACTACTAAAAGAAGACTGTTGATGTTAGATTCCAACTATATCTGATAACAATTTTAGATTTACAAAAAAAAAGGTCGAAATACTACAATCATTATTGTTAGAAACAAAAAGCATGGAGCATAAATTTTGGCAAAAAACTAAATTTTTATTAAATCGAATTTATATGAATATTAAAGTATCTTACCAAGATAAAAAAATATTTTTTTCCATAAACTAAGAACATAAAACTTGATGCAAAGAATTTATTTGCAAGTTTTTAGGAAAATGAAATGTCATAAAAGTTCTTTGAAGCTGCTTTATCTAATTTATGCAAAAAAAAACATAAATATTTTGTTGATATGCAAAGAATAAAAGAATTTACAGTCCGATCTTATATATTTTTAAGAATTGTTAAACCATATACCTAGTTATAATCCACAAAAAAATCCTGTATTCTTAAACTTAACTCGTATTTTACAATTAAATCTGCTATACCAATGATATTAAGAAAAATTTTATTTTTTGTAGCATACTTTAAGTCAGTATTTATGTTTAATGCTCTATTTGTATCTTTATGCCCTTTTGTGCCTCAATATTATATCTTCATTAATTTTTTTGTTTTTCTTAATATTTTATAAATGCAAAATAAACTTTATTTATATTTTTTTGTAAATTTTCATAATTTTTTATATTTTCTGTTCAAATTTAACAATTTGGGTTGAAATTCGATTTGGATTGTGAAAAGTAAATCGTTCATTTTAACAAGAAGTTTACTCAATGAATTCTGATAAGAAATCAAATTTCAATTTTCTATATCTCATGCTATATTTTGCAAAAATAAAGCTTTTTGCGACGCAATACTATTTAATAGGATTTTTCTGCGTAAACTAAGTATTTATGACAAAGGCTCTTCTTATTTAATATATAATCTTTCAAAAAAAGCATTAAACATTTTTTTTAACTAATATGCCAAATTTTGTTCTCGATTTAGTGCAAAAAGCATATCGAATCATTTTTATAATAATAAGTATCTTGATCTATTTATGAATCTTCAACTGCATAAAAATCACTTCTCATGCATAAAAAATTATCATGAAATGACTTCTAGTCACATTTTTTATATTTTAAATACCTAATATTGCTACATGAATCTTTATATCACTTTTATTTATACCTAAAATTTAAGCAATTTGGCTGTATTTTAATATTAGTTGTGTTTAAATTTGTTTTTAGAATATATATGACCGACTTTCTTTAATCATTATTCATTTACAAAATACTATTCGAACATGGAATTCATTCATTAAGGTTCTATATGTGTGTTGTGTTTCAAGTTTAGAGATATAGAAGAAAAATAAAACATATTTTAAAGAAAAATTAGGGCTTTAAATCCTGTTCCTGAAAATTCGTATAAAAATAAATAAAATATGATTCGCTTTTTTTAAGAAAATATAAAGGGTCATAAGTATCTAGGTATCAATAGATTTCTAGCATGTTTGTATATCCATATAACATGGTAAAATTATATAATGCTAAATATTGATGACATTTATTAGCAAAAAAATAGCTCTTTAATTGTTAAAACGGGGATTCATAATCTGTCTTCTTTTAAAAATATACACAAAAAAATATTTTTTTTTTAAATATTTACAAACACGTAGTTTTCTGAATATTGTGGTCTTTGAAATACGAAAAAACGCATTAGGTATTTTTTTTCTAATCATACTTTTCATATATTTATATATGATATAGGCGCATATTTTGCCATGACAACCCGAAAAAAACTATATTTAAATTATATATAGCACGATCTAAGCTCGTAATTTTGTTGTATTTGTGTAGATATTTCTGTATTTTTTTAATCGTATTAAAGACGAAAGATGTTGCGTAAAGTATAAGTATTAGGTTATATGGAACAATATATCCAAGTAATGACTATATATTCATACAATATATGCATTTTCTAATGATTAATCATTACAGGGAGTTACGGTACAAATGATACATAATGAAAAAGAAATACGATTAAGAATTTGGTATAATGTGCAAATGTGAAGGTGACAAAAGAACCAAGAAATTAGATAAAGACTATAGTTCTATATTGTCAATATTTATAGGAAGAATCTTTTATAAATTTAATGCTTGGATCATAAAAATTTTTTTTAAAGGGATTAATAGAGATAAGAATAAAAAAATATGAATTAAAATTCTACCGCATAAAAAATTGTCAACTGTAAAACTGAATCACCGAAAAAAAGATTCAGAATTGGAAGACGAAATATAAATAATATTTGTCTAGAATAATAAACTGCATAAATTTAGATGCTATGATGGTAAACAAAGCAAATGGCTATTGAATTCCACAAAATAAAAAATTTATTCTCTTTAATTCATAAAATTATCTTATTTGAACTAACAAGACAAAAGCTTACAATATTTTAGAAAAAAAAATCTAAAAAGGATTCATATGTGTTTTTAGATATTCGAATAATCGGATTTTATATTGTAAGTTGAAAAATAAAAAAAAATAACTGAAAAGACGAAAACTCTAGAAAAAAGTTGAGCAATATTCACAGAAATTTAATGAACGATTGAATCATATTTTGAAAATCTAAAAAAAATGAATTTTAAAAATTACATTTCAAACTAGCGTGATCACGATCTTTTAAGTTTGGAACCAAATAATAGGATAATATCTAAGGTGAACATGATTGTGTATGATTTTAGTGTAAAATAACATAATAAACTCAAAAAAATAAAGAAGAAAATGCCTGGATTATATGATGTAAACTTTTTTTTGTTTTAAAGGAAGCTTTTTTTCGGTTTTAAATATAGAAAGTTATAAAAGGACGATGTTGTTTATGTTAAAAAAAATTCCAGCTACAATCCATACAGATAAGATATAAGAACTTGAACATGTGAATTTTTAGGCAATGAATGTAATGAAAGTACACATGAAGAGAAATGAAAAGGCTTGTTTCAAGGATAAAATGTTGATTTGGCCAAAAAAGGCACAAAGTAACAGGTTTTTTTTTGATTTTGTAATTTTATGTTCAAATAAAACATAAAATTATTAAAATACATATAATTTTGCCACAAATGAAAATACTGGGTGTTAGAACCTATATTAAGAAGTAATAATATTTTAAAACGCAAAAAAAAATATTTGTGACACTTCTATTATTTAAAGTGAAAAAATGTGTTGTTCACTGAATTTATTTCTATTCGATTTCTGATTTATGAAGCAGTGTAATCTTAATTCCAGCTAGCAATTTAACAGAAGATAAATAAATATTTTTAAAAGAAGATATTTGAAGAAAAGAGAATTCAAAGATTAAAGTGCATCTAAAGAATTAAAATACCGCCCTAAATGATTATATCTATAAAGTGGGTATAAACAGAAAATTTAAAGTCATAATAAATTGTATCGATGTTTAATAATGATATTTCACCCTTTGTTCTTGTAAATGAGCCTCGAAAGATTCGTATTGGAAGCTAAAAGATACAAAATAACCATAAAATACATTTACTAAAGTATAAATGAAAAATCAAACTTTGAAAATGTAATTAAATCTGTCTTTAACAACAAAAACTGCAATGTGAATTCGAAACTGTAATTCAGATTAACTATTCATTTGAGTTGGATATGGATTGCTGTATATATTTATATGCCGATGGAATATAATAACAATGTTGTGACTCTAAAATAGTTAAATAAAAGAAAATTTAAAGTATAAATAAAAAATTTATTAAGGAACCTTTAAAATGTATCAACAAGAAAAAATTTTTTACTAGTATAATATTGCCAAAAATTACACTGTATGTTGGTAAATATAGAGGTAATTATATTAAATCAAAGACACGGAATATGGAATATCACTAAAATTTAGTCATATTTTTACATTCGTCATAAGTTGTAACAAATAAAAAGCATTATATTTATTTTTTATTATTGACTCATGTTGAATTTATCCAAGAAGTAATATGTGTTAAATTTTTGTATAATTAAACGTGAGAATAAGATAATTGGAATGATAATAAAAATTGAAAATACTAGATTTATTATATTCATATGAGATATAAATAATCATCCTAAATCGATGTCTATAGAACACATTTGATTTCGACATAATCGGAGAAAAATTATTGGATAGAATAAAAATTTTCCGCCCTAATAGAATGAGGTATAAGCTTTTTTATTTCAGACTTAACTTTAAGCTTATAAAAAAAAAGATCGACATATATTTTTAATGACATGCGAATAGATTTGCAATTCAGCTCTAATATATTTTGAATAAAAGTAAAAGATGTATTTGAAGTTTTTAATTAACTATAATGACATGTTAAATATGACAAAGAGATGATTTAAACACAGTGATTAATATAGTAACGATTAAATTAAATTTAAAACTTAATTTATGTTTCATGAAAACAATTATGATCGTACTATTTTATTAATGCGTAAATTAACTGAATTTTATCTATAAAAAAAACAAATGATATACGAAAATAGGACATAGAAAATTAATTCAAATTTCATGTAGCCATAAAGTTTTTAAAAGGGTAGTTCTATCACTGAAATATAAAATTAATTAATTAAAAATAATAATATATAATTTTTTGCCATAAAAAAAACTTAATAAAAAATTATACTGACAAACTTTCTAAAATATAGTAACTATTATGGTTTTAAAATTAATATTATAACCCTACACATGTATAACAATATTCTTCTGACATATATAACAAGCTTCTATTATGTTTAATACAACTTATTATAAGCATGTTACAGTTTTTTTGCATGATATTTTTGAAGCTGAAAGTTTTTATACATATTGACTATTGATCTTATTTTGATGATTTTTAGACCAAATGCATTTTTATTTCTTTTAAAACTATTGAACTAAGCTTTAAAGGTCATGATTAATGACATAATAGCATTTAGAGCCCATAAATTTGTAATTCTTATATTTTCGGTTTTTTTTTCATAGAATAAATTGATCTATAAAAACCAATTTTATAGAATTTTTTATTAATTGCATTTTTGATAGTTCAGTTTGAATTAAACCTGATTTATAAATATAATTAATTAAAACATCGTTAGAAATATTTAATTCTTTATCTTATAATTTGTACTTTCATATAATTCTTTACACACATTTTTATAGGCCGATTAGTGTTATATAATTATTTTAGTATTATAATATCTAACATACAAATATATAAGTATTTATTTTCCTAAATTTGCTGTAGGTTTTTTTCTTAATTATTTGTTCATAGAACTTATTCAACAATTGGTCTGGCTTGACAAAAATAAATACATACAAAGAAATTATTATATGTGAATGATTAAAGATCCATTCACAAAACAACAGCGGTTTGCTATTACATAAAACATTTTTTTAAAGTTATAGTAAAATTTTGAAATAAGTAAAATTTTTAGTGTTATCTATGATTTATTATTTGCCATTAGAGCAGAATTTATAAGCTTCTGTTTCTTTATTAAGGCATAATTATTTTTTAAATTGTAAAATATAATTTTTCATGCTTCTTTATGTTTGAATCAAACAACTGTTTTTTGTATTTCGAATTTTCTTGTCAAACGTAAAAATATTCTCTTCGATGGATTTATTTGCGCGAATAGTACAATAAATCTCTCTATACCGCTTTTTGTTATATTTAAGCAAAGAATATGGTAATATGGGTTTTATATGATACGTTGTAGCAATGTTTAATGGTGAATCATATTTCACATCATTCTTTTTCATGAACTCTTTATAATTTAAATTTTTTATATTTTGTATGGAGATATTCTGGTTCCAAATATACACTCCTACGTATTCAAGATGAATTTAACGGTTAAACACGAAATAAATATAAGTTACGCAAACAAAAAAATGTGATTTTTTAGGAGTAAAATTTTGCGGTCTATAATACAAATTTGATTCGAAAGTATTTCTAATTCAGCTTAAAATTTAATAGTTTCGTAATTTAGCTTAAAAAAAAATACTTTCTAAATTTAAAAAAAATCGAGTCTCAAAGTAAAACACTATAAATTAGATAATCATAAAACACAATCAACTTAAATTTAATAACTAAAAATTTTTGTATAAAACACACAATTTATATCAATAAATATTCAAATATCTAATATGGATTTTTTACTTCTATATACGGGCTTTTTTATTTTTCCAATATGATTATATAAAAATTACGGCGACTTCAAATAAAAGTCAGCTCTGGAAAGTGTATTATTTTGCAAGCGTGTCATACAAAAATATTAATGGTAAATCATTCTAGATCCGGTCAGAATCATTTTAAAAAATACACATGAAAACCAAAAATATGCGAAGTTTACGAATATTTTTTTTTTTAATTTATATATATGGGTTAAGCTATATTTTTTTAGGTATTTATAACAGTTATATTTTAAAAAAAAATATGATAGAAGTCTCTATAAATTTTCGCATCATTAGCAAATAATATGCCTGTTGCGTTCAAAGTATGAAATGTACAAAAAAAACTCATAATTATAAGTCATGAAGTCTTTTTCTATTGCTAGTACGGTGAATGATAGATATAATATTATATCGTTGATCTGTAACTGTAATATTTATTTATTTTTTGTTGAGTATTCTGTTAAATGTACTCATAAGTGTTTTATATTGCAGAAACTACATAATCGTGGGTTTAATTGATATAGTTTGAATTTTATTAATTATATGTGCTATTATCATAAATTTATTTTTATATATTTTATCCAGAATTCTCATAAGCGATTTTTTTTTCGGATATGTTTTATAAAATTAGTATTTCTGGTGACAAAAAAACAGATCAAAAATCAAAATAAAATGGTAAAACTTAATATGTGGCGTTTTATTGCTTTCTAGATGGCTAAATCGAAGATTGGTGGATTGATATAATAATCATGGATATACTATAGTAAGAATCCTTGTATTACACCAATCTTTTCTGGCAGAAAAATGTTCCCTCTAAATTATGTATAAAAATGATTTCGTAAAAATAAATGCAATTTCAATATATTAAAGCAAGATTTTACTTTTATGCTACAAGAAAATTTTTACATATAATAATATGGCCTCTTTATAAACCTTAGATTACAAATGAGTTAATGTTTTTTTTTCAAACATTTTTTATCGAGATTTTTAATGTATTACAAATAAAAAATTATCTTTAAGTTTTAATGTAAATTTATGCATGAAATCTCAAAATAAGGCGCTTCTATCTAAGAAAGTAACTGTTTTTTAGTAGTAGATATTAATATTTAATTATATTTTTTATAATTTAGACTGTAATAACAAGATGCGATGTAAATAAAGACTACGCTGTGGCTTTCTATACCTTATATACTTCACTGCCAAAAAATAATATATATGTCGAAAACTTCAATAATAATCGCATATTTTGATGAATTGTGCGAGTATAATGTATTTATACTACGATGAAATAATTTCCGGCAAAAAAACATCGAAATGTTTAAAATTTATTGTTATGGCAAAATTGAACTTTGAAAAAATAATTATCAACAATGTCGCATACTAAACTTGCTTCAAAAAAAATCATGGTTAATAAGTATTTTTGATCTAATTACATAATAAAATAAAAAATAGAACGCTTAATATTACATAATCTTCTCTAAAGCCATTGCCACTCATTATACATATAAAAATAATTTCATGATTCTCTTGTGCATTTTTAATGATTCCAAAATAGGTATCATCCGCATGCTATTTTATACTATTAATTCAGTGATATACATATTTTCTATTTTTTCTATTGGTATTATTACTACTATTATAAAATACAACAGCTTTACTTTTATTTATGATACAAAAAAACGTGTATACCTGTCATAAATAGTTTTAAATGTGTAATTTAATATATACACAATTAAATTTTTATATTTTTCCCTAGCGAATATGATTTTTAAAATACAAAATACAGTTTTCTATCTAATTATTATTATAATTGTTTACTCAGTCAAAAATATAAAAAAATTATTGTATCTTAATAAAAAGTTTTGACGAAGCTGAATGATGTATCAAGTATTATATAGTTTATGGTAAAAAGAAATTTTCTAAGCAATATTTTTACTCACAAAAACTTATTCAAGTAAAAAAATAGATATAAATGATAATAATTAGATGTTACATATGGAATAAATCAAAATTTGTGCTGTATTTGAAACACATGTTTATTTTATCAAGTATATATGTCTTTATTACAATTTACGCAAATATACTAGCAAAAACATTACAACAGCTTTTAATGAAATTAGATTGTATTTTTTATGCTTTTTAAATGTATTCACATGTATATTATATCGGTATTGTGAGAAACACATGATTTTCTTGGAAATAACTGAAGTATCTAAATTATAAATTAACTGAACCCTACAGAAATAAAAAACCAGAAAAAATTAAATAAAGTTACACAAACAAACAAACCCATATTTTAGTACCTGATCAAAAGATCAATACTCTTTTGTTTTACAGTCTAACTTAAGCAACTATCATTTCTCCCTGTTCTATTTCCTAACTTTTTATAAATAATATAAAAGAAGGAAATGAACATGAGCACACCACAAGTATCTTCGTCTTTATGATCTTTTTTGTGATAGTATATCTATATTATCGAATCTAGTTAGTTTGCTTTTTGATGGCTATAACAAGTAAAAAAGATCGTCATTGGCTTCTATAAAGGCTTCAATATATTCGTTTTTATTTTTATTATTTTCGATTAGTAATCTTTTTGCGATAGGGTCTTTGAATATATCACTTTTGTTTTCATCTTGTTTGCTTTTACATACTTATTTATCAATCATATTTAAAAATTCGGAGATTTTTTTAATTTCTTTTATTTTTAGTCAATATTTGTTCGTTTATTCCCCTCGTTTATATTTTGTTCTTCTTTACGTTAATTTGTTTTTTATCCAGTATTTCAATCTTAAACCCTTCATTTAATATTTTCTTGATTTTATTTGAAACTAACACATGGAAGAATTGTTTGACAATGATTTTTTTGATTATTTACCTTTCATTGATATTTCTTTATTGTTTTTTACAACATATACATGAAAATTATTATTTTTTAATGATCTGTTGAGATGTGGTTCCTAATTTTGGGATAAATCCCAAATACGGTTTTTAGTATTATCTTTAAATTCATTACTATATATTGCACTTTTAATATTTTCTTGTTCGTTAATTTTACACGTATTATTCAAACTAAGAATATATAAATTACTTAACGGATCAATTAATTTATAATCTGCAATATTAATATAACCGTAAGACGAATTTTTATTTTATTATAAGTTATTTTTTTGATCTACAAAGAGCATCATTTATTATCATTTACAACTGCGTCTCTCTGATTTTTTTCGTTTACAATTATAAACAAGCATTTTATTGCATAAACGATTGCCTTTTAATCCGATCCGAAGACAACATGGATCTATAACTTCTATATTCTTTTAACTTTTCCTTTTCTTCCAGATGTACTTGATCAAGTAAATTTTTTCTGCATTTGATGTCTTTTACACACGGAAATAAGGATTTACACAATAAACTTTCCTCCATCTAGAAGCACAGGTTCATCGCATTCATATTTTCTGGGGCATCGGGAATATGTGATCGTTGGCTAAGAAATAGTTTTCTCTTCGCAACTGTATATTTCAGTGCTTTCCGCCTGAATTTTTCTTTGCTTTTTTTTCCAGCCTTCGTTCACAGATTTCCTAATTTTTAACCATCTTAGCTGTTCTTGTATTTGCTTTTCTACAGAAAAAAGAACAGTGCTTCGCCTTTTTATATCTTCTAAATTGCGAAGGTCTTCTGCCCTCATTTTTACTTTGCAGAAATATTTTTCACTTTCTTTGTTTATTGTGCCAGCCGTTTTCTTATGATTATCATCTGAAGATAACTCCAAATCATCGTTTTCTTCACTTATAGCCTCTGAATCACTATCATCATCTGCAATTAAGCTATTATCTACATCTATTTTCAGCTCATTATATATGTTATCTACAATCACATCATCGCTTGCTCTATTCATATTCTCTACCTTTATATTATGCTCATTATTTATATTCTCTATGATAATATCATCACTTATATTATGAATATTCTCTACCTCTATTTTATGCTCATTATTTATATTATCTACAATCAAATCCTCAATTATATTATCTGCAACCTGATTATTTAAAATACCATTTTTATACTTATATCGAAGTATATTCTTAATTCTATTCATATATTATTCGTCAATTAAAATCAATTTCCTTTTCTCAATGCTATCACTATCAATTTCTTTTACAATATCTATAATTTCAGAATCTCTAATTGCTTGACATACATAAGCACCAACATATATTAGTACTATTATCACTTATATTATCATTACTAGAAACTTGAATCGTAAAATTATCCTGCTTTTTTTAATATTCAGACCTCACAAGTTTTAAAAACTTCTTCTAAAACCCTTCTTCACCTTTCGCCAAAAAAGTTTATCCTCGTCGATATTCTCTAGCATATTTGTTATTTTTTCGCCTCTTACCCTTTTGCGAGGGTATAATATATTCAACAGCTTATTACTCCTACGGGACAATTTTGTGTCTTTCTTCTCGTCATTTTTTGTCGTGAGGTTTTCTTTTATTCTGCAGAATATGCCTCTTATTTTATTTATAATTCGAACAAACATTTTATTATGGACATGCTTTTTTCTCTTCTTTTATAAAATTTTTTTAATTTCGATTTATGGTACTATTCTTTTTTATGAATTATGCATGAAATTATTTGGAGGTAAATATTATTTCTTTCTAATTAAAATTCTAATCGAATTTACTTTATTTATTTATGTTTTACTTCTATTACTTTTTAGGAAGTTCGCTCTATATACGTAGGAACTATTGCTTAACTGCTGCGTCTCTCTGTAGGACTCCTCCAGCACTTCTTGTCACCCGTAATCACCGTGGATTGAGCCTTTTCTCATAGGCGGCAGTCATTATGTGGAGGGAATGAGATTCTGTCTACTGTTCATCGCTACAAGTTACAAGCTACAACCACACTCTACACTTACCTATATCCTTGCTGAACGGTGTGGGATCTTTTTCAATACTGAAGGCACAGTTCAACGGCTTACACAGCAACCTCCTTTTTCTCATGGCTTGTCAGTGCTTTATGGTTTATCTTTTATGGTTCACTGGCCGCCCCCTTGGGTATTTTTCTTTAGAGTAAATTCGTTTCGGAAATTAGTTGGGTGTGTGAAATGGAACCCGCGACCCCTGACCTAGGGGTCAGACTTGTAAACCATTCAACCACACCACCCCTTTGCTTTCTAATAATATTTAATTTATTGTAAAGATGGAAAAAAAATTACTCTAAATATCAATAAACTGTAGGTCAATATCATATATTAATATGGAATTAAATTATTATTTTAATATTTTTCATTAATGATAATATAACTTATAGGATCTTGTGATGAACAATGCAGATATCTACAATGTAATTTATGGAGGTAAAAATCTGAATTAAAGATTAGTATTCTAATATTAGCTCTAGAACACACATGAAATAGGAGGTAAAGTATTTGGAGATAAAGATACATGGATGCTTTACAAATAATATAAATACCGCGAATCATAATTTTAACATTTCAAAACATGTTTGAAATTGTATGCTTTGTTATAATAGTATTGGATGCATATAATTATTCGTTTTGATGACTGTTTTGAAATTATTAAAAATGTCTGAATAATACTATGGTATTTAAATAGTAGGGAAACAAATTGCATCAAAATTATAGCATAAAATTTTATCATCGTGTAAAAATATTTGATAAATTATGCTGTTCTTAAATATTATTATGATGATTTTTTTGTAATGTCAATAATTTAATTGAATTGAACACTATTACGCTATATACCTATATCTGTATCGAATAGGATGAATAATATTTATTTTGGTGTCTCAATATATACTTCAATAAAATTTTCACCTAATATATACATATAAATGGTAAAATAATTTTTTAATGAATCATAAAATTATAAAGTCGTTTTTAATATAATACTTATTTCTTGGAATGCACGGAAGGATTTATGCTATCTTAAGAACAGTACTATTCAAATTTTTTTTACATTATTATAGAAGTAAAAAGAACATTTAATAACTTTATAATGTGCTAAGCATTTAGAAAATAAATTTTCACCTCCTTTTTAGTTTCCATTTAGAGGTATTTTTCTTCCCACTTAGTTCTATATATTAAAATAGATTTTTATTTGATAAATATGAATCTGGTATAAAAATATCTAGAAAATTAGAGGTAATATTCCTGTGAAACAATTTACATATTCAAATATAATTGTATCACAGCTGAAAATATAACACATAATAAAAAGTTGAACATTTAAGATACATAATCTAAATTCATGTCTACAAATTGATCAATCTACACATTTATAAAATCTCGAATGCAGATTTTCCCCTAAAATAACTATGAAAACAAAGTCTTTTTTCCTATTTTTAGGAGTCTAACACGAAGATTGATGTTTCCAAAAATTCACCTGGTGAATCATCGATGTAGGTGAATTTTTAAAATATAACACTAGAAAGAAGATTTTAAATGCTAAAATTTTATTAAAATATTAAATAGATAGACATTTAAATTTATAGTTCTTTTTTTGTAGTTTATTGCTACTATGCAATATGATAATATCCATCGAAAAATAATTTTATTTTTTTTATTAATTATCAGCTTCAGACTGTATTTTTAGAGTAATTTCTATTTCTATTGGAATAAAACGATGTATTTAAAGGTTGTTTTGACTAAAATGACCACCCAATTGGTGTATATAAAACAAAAATGTATTTTTTATGGATATAAATTGCACAAAAGTTGCCATAACATTATTCTTATTCTTGATTGGTATGTAATATCCGTACAAACATATAAATTGTATTTTTATTTATGACTAGCTGACTTATACGACTTAAAAAAAGCAGTGTCTTTTGAGAAGTTGACAGATGTTGTAATTTGATTTTAAGTTTTATATTTTATGTTCATATTGATTCGGACTATTTTAATCTTTATTTTTCAAAAGATATTTTCGTAACTTAGAATAATTAATCTTATTTTTTGCTCATAATATAAATCAATCTTTTATTTATATAATTTTTTTCGAACCCCAGCTTTCTGCTGTTACTTCTTTAGATTCTTATCGTAATTCGTATTCAGTGGAAATAAGTTTTCATAATTTTCAATCATAAATGTCATTTATATATTTTTTACTATTATTAAAATTAATGACACCCTAATTTTTCATGTCTTCTTACCGCTTTTCAAATTTTATAGAAGCATTACAAATATTAAAAACCATTGTGTTAAAGCATTATGTTAGCAATAATTTAAATATATTTTCCACCTTATATTTTTTACAAATGTGAATTTATATTTCCATGTTCTCTTAATAGATAACGAATATTTTATGCCTCTTTATCATCCCCATATAATCAAATAAGTCAATTCTTCGTATAAGATATTCTTGTTACTTCTTTTATGTTTTTAAGATATATTTTGAGCTTATTTGGGTCTCGTGTTCATGAAAATGCCATAATAATTTAGCACTGAACGAAATGAGCTCTTCAAGATAAACGCCAATGTTTTCAAATGATTATCCTTAAGACTTGTGTATATAGATCTAAAGGCTAGGATAATGGAAACTATCTTCTTTGCAAAACAAACAAAATAGTGTTTCAAAAGCCGTAAGATCTGCACATATCTGTGATATTACAGAGCCTGATTTGTTGTCCGTTTTAATTTTAAATGCTTATACATAGATTGCACATTTAATATACCTCTTCCGAGATATATGTTTCCTATTAACATCACAATAGCAATAAGTTATAGATTTAAATTATGATGAGGCGTTCATGTTGGGTGTTGTCTATTAATAAACTCGAACTTTATTTTTTTCATGTCTTCGTTTTCAGGTGCAATAATATATGCACTGGAATATAGTTTCATAACACCATTTTATTGATTTACGGATTAATCATTGATAGTTAATATTGTTTCCGACCATATTCCGAAATCACTTGTATTTTTACCACCCCCGTATAAAGCTTACATCATTTTTATAATTGTTATATAGTTTGCGGTATATTCACGGCATCATCAGTTTTATTGATTTAACCATTTCCAATGCTATTAGGCCAATGAGTATATTCATGATCGTTTCTTATGCTTATATTATCAGCGAAACTTATTGTTTTCAGACATTCCCATAGATATTAGATTATAGCATTATCCATCAAAATATAACTTTTATTTCCTTTGACTACTATATTGGTAATTTTTAGAAATCGCCTGAGAGTAATAGGGTTTGTACCCTAAATGTACTATTACTTTTAATTTTTATAGCTTTAAAAATGGCAATCATAACATGCTTGCTTATTATTTATATTACCTATATCAATATAAGCATTGATATTTTGCGCCAAGTGTGATTCCTCACGCACCCTTTTTACAGTATGTTCATTAATAATAAATTAACTTTGAATACACTATGCACAGTATTTTTACTCTCTAAAGGGTAAGCGGTCTTGCATGTTGTTGCCAAAACATACACATCACTTCCCTTACTTCTATTATAACCTATTAAAGTTTCATATAAAAATGTTTTGCCTGATATTGCCTGCCCATCAATGAACAAAGATGGCCGATATTTACTACACCAGATTTAAGAATCAGCTTCATGGCTTAGAATAAATCATCATAAGTTAAGCAGCCTTCTTTTCATATTTGATTTTTTCACCTTCTTAATCGATTGTTTCCTTATTAAAAATTTGTCTCTTGGCGATTCCAAATTGATCTCTAATTTTTTTTTATGTTATGCATTATGTTTACTAAAGTATTTAACATATGATTGTATTGAACATTTTTTTATCATCAATCATTTCATTTTAAAACATTTTAAAACATTTTAAAAATTTTATCTATATTATTCAGTCGATAAAAAGTAAAAAGGTGCCAAAAAACATTTTAATTCACTGTTTTCATTACTATAGAGGCTTCTAACATATGTTTTCGCATTCTTCGAAGGTTTTAATAAGATTATAGGCTGTTTCCGCTTCTTCAAAATTTTGTAAAAATAAAGTTCATGAACATTTTCTATATTCTCAAATAAATTTGAATCTAGACAATGCAGTAAAAACATTCTTAAGAAAAATATCTTTTAACCTTAAGTGATACTTATATTATCTTCGAGACTATTTGCTCTTTTTTCGGGTTATTTTTGCTCATAGACGATTTAAATGTGCAGTATGATAAAGTTTTCTTGCTTCTTTATCAACCTCATTAAGTTTAAACCACTTTAAAAATATAGTATCCATATGTAAGATTTATAGTGCATGTTTTTATGTTTCAGCTTTCTATATTATTGGTTATGAATATATATGCTCATGATAATAATACAATTTAATATGATTATTCATGCATTTTATTTTGTTAAGTCTCCGAGAAGCTTCTCGTGGACTTACATATCTTGTATTAATATAACACAATTCCATTGCAGCTATTTATTTGTATATATGTACAATCATATCATATTAAAACATATGATATACTATGTTTTGCTGATTTCTTGATGTAAAATTTGCACATTACATGGCTGTTATATTATCATAGTAGAATACTTTTATATGGTATTAAATTGATATTATCAACATCATGTTTCCTATCGAAATGTACCCCTAATTTGTTTTCTATATATATGAAACCAGTCAAATATTAAGTCGGTTTTTCATTTATGTTCTTGTGGAAGATTTTTGCATAAAAATCTTTCCATGCTTTTTAAATTAATTTGCTTACTCTACATGATCCATTTGTCATGTTTTTAGTAACAAAAGCAAGCATTCTGGATCTTCAATCTCGCCTGAAATTATCCACATGAAATATCGTCAATTTTAAAAATTGCATCCATCTATAATTCCGTATTAAAAACTGATAGTTTTTGAGGTGAGCAAACCTCTGCAATTGAAATACAATTTGTATAAAAAACCTTTATTAATCTAGGTATAACATTCTGATTAATAGATATTATTAAAAAATTCAGTTTTAGCTTAAAAACCCTTGCTATAAATCTGACTTATCAGAGGCTGTTCGACTACTTTATAAGTTTTATCTAATTTTACACAAATTCGTTATACATGTCATGGAGATGGAAAAAACTTGACTGATTCACCAAATATACTCATAGAATTATGAAAACGCTCTCTCATAGTATTGGAGACACCCTTGGAATTTTATGGAAAAGAAAATCGGTTTTCTCAAGATAGCTACATCAGAAATTTTTTTAATAATATAATTAATACATCCTTGATGTTGTTCTACTTTAAGCTTTTTTTGTTTCCTTCTTAAATAGTTTAAATTATTAGCCTCTAATAGTTAATGTGAGTCAATAATTCACATACAATAACTTTAAAACTGTAAAATAGAAATGAAAACATTTTTTCTTATTGTAAGTTTTGCATGTTTGAATTGTTCATCACTTTTTTGTGTCTCCCCTGATTTAAAGAAGCGTTGTTATCTTCATTTCGCTATTATATAAGCTCTACATGTGGGTAATACAATGTATATATCATAGGATCTAAGTATAAACTACGAATATATATTTTGTGTAAACTTGAAGCCCTGTATATATATTAAATGGGTTTTCTATTCGCTAAAATAAATTTAAATGACTATTTCACCATTGGATGGGATATTATATCGCTTTTTTTTTGATTCTCTATTCATAAATTGCAAGTAAAGGTGATTGCTGAATATATATTTTTATTTGTTAAGAATTCAATATTTTGAATGTTTTTCTACGATTTTGCATATATTAACATATTTCAACATGCAAGTCAAGTTTCCTCTAACTTGCTTGTTACATTTGGTGTTAACATTTTTAGACATACAAATATTAATTACTATATCCAATTTAGTAAATATAGTTGTGCATATTTTTTAAATTATCAATACTAATATTGTTTAAAGGATATGTATGGTTATGAGTCAGACCTTGTATTTTTAAACAGTATGAACCACTTGACATAGTTTTATATGTGCCCTCAATGAAGCAAAATATATAGCACTATTAAATTATTCTATATTTTATTATAATTTTTTGGGATGATTTTTGTATTTCGGGAAATAATTTTGATAAATATTCATGAAATTGTATTTTTTTTATAGAACTTCAAGACCACGAGAACAACTTTTTTCATTTTATTTATGCCTCTTTCAGCTTCAAAATTTCATGAAACACAGAAGTAGCCTATTTTATAATTAAAGAGTATCGTTAATAATTTTGGAAGCGCTTCCGCCTGTAAAACTGGTGCATATTTTTTTCTTAGTGGACATATGCCCTATATCTTGATTTTATGTAAAAGATAAATGTTTTTTTCGCTTTTAGAGCTTTGTTTATATTAAAAATAGATACTTTAAGATTTTTGAAAGTTTTAAATTTTATGGTGATTTTTTTGAGAAAAGTCTAGAAATTTATTGAAATATCGTAATTAGTATCGGAATTATAAAATTCCTTATTTCATATTTAAATGCGTATTTTTTACTTTCAAAAATAAAAAATAATTACAATAAAACTTTCGATATGAAATCATTAAAAGATTAATTTATTTTTATTCTGCAAAAAAGAACCCCCATGATCCTAACAAGCGAATTAGAAATATATTTTACATCCTTAATAGATTTCTAATTATTAATTTTTGGAGCTTTTTGTATGCTTCTCATTTTATATATCCAAAAAAAAACAAATTCTTATCATTTATTTTATATAAATTATAATACAATTATTTTACTTATTAATTCATACAAATACTTAATTAAAAAAAACATTATTGTTCTTGATATTGTGCAGAACTTTGTATAATTTGTACATTATCATGTATTTTTGCTCTATATTATTATTAAATTTTGATTATATTGAGAAATTGGAAAGTATGCAATTTAAAACTATATAGTATATCATTTAATCAAAACCTATTATTTCGAAATTATTTAATTTATTTTTTGTCTTCACATTTGCTTTTCTTATTTTCTTCAATTTAATACATACGTTAAAGATTTATTTGAAATGATTGAAATGACATGTAAATTAATCTTATATGAAAATAATTGTGTATTGCGACCTAAATTATCTTATATATCAGCTTTCGGTCTTATATGTAATAAATTAACAAAAAATTTATTGATTTTATTGAAAACAATAGCTTAGGTGTTTTAAGTTAAAAAACAATTTTTATCTCTGTAAATTTGATTTTTTTATGGTTTTTGTGAAGTTTTTTTTTTGAAATTTTTTATTTCTTTATATCCAAATGGGAAGTTTTGGTTATTCCATTGTTTTGTTTATTTGTTTTGCATTAATAGATTGCTTGCTTGCATTTAAGGGTTATTTACCTTGAAGTTACTATTATATTGATTACTCATCTTTTTGGTTTATTGTCTGAAATATTCATTTTTTATGCGTTCATGTCTAGAATATTTATCTTGAAAGCGTTGTATTCAGAATTAACGAATTTGAAAGCGTTTTTAATTAGAATTATATATCTTAAAAGTGTCATTATTGGGTTATTATTACTTGAAAGTATTAATGTCTTTTTAATAAATGTTGAAATTGCTGTTTTTTAGGTTTTTATATATAAATTTTTACATATATTTGGTAATCTCGATTGTTGTTTATATGAACCGGTGATAAATACACTTTAGAAATTTTATTTTGATTGATGTGCTTGAATCAAAATACTAAATTGCTTGAGGTCGTGAAATTTAAGCAGAATTTCCGCTAGAAAATTATTATTAGCGTTGCTTTTCGTATTAATTTTGTTTTAGGCATGGGGCTGTATGAATCGTATGATTTTTTCCTTCAAAACTTAAAGTGTTTTAACATAAATTATCCTGAAAAAAAAAACAACAGTACTTTTAATTACAATTATAGCCTAACAGGCTCTAGGCTCCCTAGAGATCGGTGGAAAGCGGAAAAAAACACCACCTGCACGATCTTTCTTATTAAAGTACTCGGGTGTTACACTCCCATCATACCTTGCGGCTTCGATTACTGAGGGTTCACCTAGCAGATACTAGGTGAGAGTGGGCCCCCGACGTTCTGCAACAAGTGCATTTCGGCGGGGTATTGTTAGAGAGAGATACTTTATTGTATCAAGTACCTCCTCAGGAAGCTTGATGTGGGAAGCTACCGACTCCCCCTCAAGGAGTATTTCGATCACATTTCTTTTAAACCCTTCTGAAAAACTTTGTTCAAAAGGGCATTTCATTACTTGATGCTTTTTCCTTGCATCTTCAAAACATTGGCACTGACACAAAAAATGCCAAATGTCAACTTTCACTAGCTTGTTGCAGCAGACACATCTATTATATAGTTCTGGTGGCAGTGCTTGTGTAATTACTAATTCGTTCGTAAACTTGAAAGTTCCTGTCCTTAGCTTAAACAGTGCATTTACAGCTATTGGATCTAGTGCAAATATTATTTCGCTTGTTCGTAGCTTTTTACCGCTTGTAATGTTGTACAAGTCGGCATTTCTACCGGCTATGGATGTGTCTTGTCGGGATATCTCCCGCATCTTTTCTATCTTAACTTGGTCTAGAATTAAGTCACTGGTCATATTTGTGTCAATATGCCTGGATCTTAGCCATCGTTTTGTTTCTTTTGTCCAGGTGGATTTTCTAGACCTGAAGTTATTGGCTGAATCAATCAGTTCTGCCATTTTTCCTCTTGATGTTTTCCATTTCAGAAAACCTCTTGCTCTTGCCACTGCACTTGTCACATACAGTGGTAAGATATCCATTTCTTCATAGACTCGCAGTCTACTAAAGTTTAATTTTTTTACGATGCACTTGAGGGCATTGTCAAGTACTCGTTTCATTGGTCGAGTTCTTTGTAGACTCATCCCAAATATTTCTGTACCAAATGTTAGTCTTGGTATAAGCACATTTTTAATAAGCATGCTTTTATACGCTAACGGTACTCTGATGTTGGATAGAGTGCTCCGGATAGTTTCCAGAGTCCCTTTTCCTTTATCAACTCGAAAGCTTGCCATCTCTTGCAAGTCGAGTTTATTGTTGATTTCAATTCCTAGATAGACATATTTGTCTACTGTAAGAATTTTTTCATTCGCATATTTAATTGGTTCCATCATTGGCCAATTTTCATCGGAATTTATTTCCATTGTTCCGCATTTACTTGGATTTAATTCCATGTGGTTTTCACTGCACCAGAGTTTTATCTGTTGCAATTTTTTTATTAGTTCGTCTCTTGTCGAGGAAACTATTACTGTGTCATCGGCGAACATAAGCCCGCTTAGACCACCTTGTATACCTTCTACAGGTATTTTTTCTTGTTCCTCTAATATACTGTTGTAGTAATTATTGAAGATTAGAGGAGATGTGGGGCATCCTTGCCTCACACCTCTCTCGTACTTGTGGCCAGAACTGGTTTTATTTCCAATCTTAACCTTAATTTCTGTGTTTTGATACATCCTTTCTATGAATGCTACAAACTTTGGACCGAGTCCGGCTTTCCTAAGTCGGTTAAAAAGTCGTTGGTGCGGAACCACATCATATGCTTTCTTGAGATCTAGAAAGCACAAATAGGTTTTATCACCTCTAATCCTTCGTCTTGTGCATGTTTCTAATAGACATGCTGCCTGGCTTACACATTCTTCATGTGTAATAAAACCAGTTTGTTCCTGTCTAACTAGGCTATAGTCTTGGCAGACTATTTGTAGCCTAGCAGCTAGGACTTTTGTTATTATTTTAAGGAAAGTATTTATCAATGCAATGCCTCTATAATTTTTGGGTTCAAATTTGTCCCCTTTCGTGTGTATAGGAATGACTATACAGTCATTCCATATTTTTGGGAATTCTTCGGAGTTAAAAATCCCATTTATCAATATTACTATTGCTTTTGCTAAGTTGCTGGTTGGCATCTCCTCATTGGATACCAGCTTATATACCTCTCCAGGTACTCCATCGGGTCCAGCAGACTTGTTATTTCTCATGTGCAATAACACTTGCCGGATTTCAACCCATTCGATATTTCTATCGGTGATGTTTGTAAACTTTCCAAGTTTACTTGTATCTTTAACTTCATTTGAGTCACCTATGGTTTTGCACAGGCTTCCAAAGTGATTTCCCCATATTTCTACGGATTTTTCATGGTCATTTTCTACAACCTTCGAGACAGGATCATATACAGCTCCATCTATTTTGCCCCTGTTTTGAAGTTTCGAGTGAGTTTTAACCCACTCCCAGCCCTTCTTTGGGTCTTTATTTTTTAGATATAGCATACCTTTTTTGATATATCGAAGGTATGCTTTTCTTTTTGACATGTTTATGACTTGTCTTAGTTTTTTCCTTGCAGCTTCTAGTTCTTCTAGAGTAGCCATGGATTTTATGACACGTCTATCTATGCGTCTTTTTCTGTATATTGCATCTTTAACTACTTTTGGTAGCAACAATTCTTTTCCTATGAAAGCTTTTGTTTCAATAACTTTTTCATCAATGAGTTTTTGTTTAAGCTCTTTGTGAAAAGTAATAATACTTTCTCCTATTGTGTTTCCACTCAATGTGAATGGAAACTCAATAATGTTTAATCTTGTTATTTCGTTTAAGATTTTTTTGCCTATCGGTAACTGTTACCATTATAGGAATGTTTCTCTCGACAATTTCGTCGATCGTTATTATGATTGGAAAATGGTCGGAGAGTCTCCATTTCCGTAGAACCGTTTGACTTTTAAACAGATTTGCAGTGTTTGTCACTGCAAAGTCAATCGTTTTTCTCGTGATTTTCCTCGATTTGGAAATTCTTGTACCGTTTTTTGGACTATAAGGAGCCTTGATTTTGTGCCTTTTTTTCCTTAATTTATGTATTATATATTCTGGTGTTGCATTCCAATCACCAGCTAATACTATTTTTTTGTTCTTATATTTGGATAAGATTGTTTTGACTTCTAGGTCTGTCGACTTTCGAAGTTCTGTATTATGGTATCTGTATATGCATACTATCACCACTTCTATTGAGGGCCCTCTTATTAAGGCTGCTATCATTCCCTGTGATTGGAAAATGATAGATGGCCGTATTGAGATGCCTTCTCTACATCCGAGGAGTAGTCCATGTCCATTGTTATTAACATAAACTTCATGTATGATATAACGAAGTATGTAGAGTTTTTTATCCTGTATACCTCGTTTTGTCTCTTGCATACATATAATGTCTGGTTTTTCTTCCCCTAGTAGTAGGTTAAGTTCTTCGTTTTTAGACTTTATACCATTAATTTTTAACGTCATAATTTTTATTTTTTCCAGTGGTTCAAATTTATGACCTTCTAGATTTATGTTTCTATTCAGGCTCTGTTTTTTGAGCCTGATATCACATTTTTTTAACTGGTTTTTTTCAACCGTGTTTTTATTATATTCAGCATCTTTTTTGATGCTGATTCGAATATAATTTGACACTGGTTTAGTTATCCTTTTAATTTCGAAATCTTTATTTTTGATTTCTTTTAATAATACCGGGTATATATTTCCCGGTTTATTAATTTTATTTGAATTGCAGATGAAGTGATTAGCTTCTCCTTTTTTCTCTTTTAAATTGACAGTCTTGGCTCTATCAATATTATTGGTCTCTTTTATTACATCTATGTCGATGTTTTGAGAGTTATTAGATCTACTATTTTTTTTATATATAGTATTTATTTTTTCAGTATGGTTGTTACTGTTCATAATTTTAACACATTCTACAGTATTGGTGGTGTTTTGTACATTTTTTTTACAGAGAATATTTTTTGAATTAATATTATTTAAATCTGTAATTACATGTTTTTTATTATTAATATAATTAATATTTTTTATATTTTTAATTTCTTTAATATTAATTATATCAATTATTTTATCTTTTTTAATATTATTTTTAATACTATTTAAATTTTTAGAGAGAAGTTCTGCTTTATTTAGGCTTACTCTTTCTTTCGGTAACTCTGTCAATTTAAGCCTGCACTAGGATTATTCCCAGTGCAGTTGCTTTTTTCATTTGACAGAATGTATTCCTCTTCTAGAGCTCGGATGTTCCCAGTTTCAAGGCATTCTTTGATCCTCTTCATCCTGTTCCTTGTCTCTTTGTTAGATTTTTGGCTTCCTATTTGGTTGGCCGCCATTGTAAATATCTGTCCGTTATACATGGACAGTTCCTCGGTTTTCAGTGGCAATATTCTTATTGCATCTGTGTATCTTGGTTCCTCAGTAAGTTTTCTCAGTGTTGTTTCTTCAACCAGCACTATAAAGCGCCCACTTGCGAGTTTGAAAACGCTCGGGATATCTGTTTTCGATATCTCAAGCAAATCCACCAAAAATTTTTTCAACTCGTTGAACAGGTCGATTTTTCTGTTTGTCTCTACTAAAGTTAGTATAAACTTTCTTTCTGGCTTGTATGTTCCGTAAAGGAGCATGTAGGCACTCTGTCTAGCTTTATTTAAATTAGCATTAGACCTTTGTTTCCATTCTTGATTTTTGGCATCTTCTGGATTTTTATGTGTCTTGGGATTGACACACTTGTTTTGCCGCTTTTTCTGTGGCTTTGGGGCTAGTTGCATGGAGGCTGCCGTATCTTTATTATTCAATACGTTTTTTTCAGCGTTCATTTCACTTTTGCTCATTTTTTATGAAGTCATCATCTATATGAGACTTCCTTTTTTTCGCCATTACCAGAGCGGCTTCATAAATTATCCTGAACCCCTCGGAAATAAATAACCAGAAAAAATTAAATAGAGTTCCTCAAAAAACTCACTCTTTACTTTTAGTACCAGATCAAAAGGCCGATGACTCTTCTGCTTCACAGCCTAACTTAAGCTCAAAATCATTTCCCATCTGTCTCATTTCCTCCGTTTTTATTTATTATATTATTAAGTGAGGGGTCTATGGACACAACCTAAATGTCACTTTTTTAAGCTTTTTAATGACTACAACTTCAGATTCGCATTATCACACATGAAATCTTTGGTTAGGCGATAAAAAATGTATATCTCAGCGACTTCAAAAAATAATTTGATCGGAATATATTTATATGAAAGCTATATGAATCTACGATTTTTTCTTTTTGTGCGAAACTCTTATATATTCATTTATAGATTTTGGGTAACAATTGGTCTATATTTTTATTGTTATAAATAATTTTTCAGAATTTATTATTTGTTCTTATCGTAAAAAAAAACATGTTGGATTGTGCGTTATGCTTTATAAATTATTATGTGCATTTCAATAAAAAAATCTTGTATAATTTTTTATATACTGTACATAAATCTATCCTTAAATTGTTTCTTGAAGCTTTCGTAGCCTTTATAATATAATTAGCACAGAAATGAATGCTTTAGTTTATATTTTTCGTTCTTTGTATGAATATTCTGATATTTAATCTAGTGCTTCAAGTTTAAATGATTTTTTTACTAATATTACTATGAAACAACGATGTTTTTTTTATTTTCGTTTGGGTAGGGGATTGGAATGGACAAATATATAGAATTAGCATATATCTTGTATTAAGAATTACTTGGGTAAGAATATAAAATATAATGACAAATTTAAATCTCTACATGCGACTAAGAACTCTAATATCTTATTTTGAAAGTTATGAATTCATAAAAATTCTTTAAAAACTAAATAAAAAAGTTTTGTGTTTTAAGCAATCAATAAGCTTATAAAAAAGTATGTTTTATGTTCAGTGAAAAATTTGCGCATGATGGTCTTAGGGGTTCTGAATTCTAAGCAAAGCAGAACGTTATCACAAGCTCTATTAGATGAAGAAAACACTTGAGTTATTTATCCTTGAAAGAATAATATTTCTTGAGAATAGGTGTATGAATGATGTGTATTTAACTATTATCGAGCAAATTGTTTTAAAAAGTAATCAAAGTTTTGTTTAAAATTCAAATTTCTATAAAAAAAGAGGCCTATAAATATATAATTTTTAGAATTATGTTATTTGAAAATAATACTGTATATTTATAATTTATAAATTATATTTTAGATGCAAAAATAAGGCATTGTACGTTAAATTCAAATCGAAAAATTCTTATAGCTGATTTTTTATGCTTTTAAATAATATTGTCTTATTAAAAAAATTACTAGTTCCAAATTTTATTTATTATATAACTTAGGATTTATTCAATTCTAAAATATCACCACTTAAAAATATTTTTCAGCTTTGCGATGAATAATGTATTAATAAAATTTATAAAATGGGAAAATATCTATAAAGTGATATCTTCCCTGCTGAAATTTTAATTTATATGTGACTTTTAATATCATTATGAATATATACAAATAACAGTTATTATCAAACTTCTAGTGTTATTTTAGTATTTTGATTTATTTTATAGAAGTATGAACAAAAAATAACGTTTGATCTAAAATATATATTATTTTTTATGTTATTTGTGATTTAGAATATATATTTTAATGATATTTACTATAAAAAATTAGGTTCCATCAATTTTAGAATTCAAAAAGAAAAAAAATATAATATTAGTTCTGATTATAAATTTTTTTTACTTAAAATATTTAAATCAAAAATTTAACGATATAAATAAATATCTACTGATACTAAAATATAAATTTTAAAAAAAAATTGTGCACTTTTAAATTATCTCATTTTATAAGTAAATGGCATTCATTATAAGCACATGGCAATAGAAGATCAGATCTAATAATACGCGTTAACATGTGAATTTTATATACCTGGAAGGCCGTTAATATTTAATAATATTTTTACATTTCTTTTATGAAATACGTACATTTATATTTTAAAAAATTACCAATTCACTTTTTAAAAAGTTACAAATTTAGGCGTAAAATATATAAGAATATAAATAATACAACGTCAGGGCTTGTAAATTTTACAATTCTTGCATTAGACTCTAAAAAATTAGAAATGATTTAAACCCGAAGAAAAAAATAAAAAACGTTTACATACGCATAAAAGTATCTAATAGTGATTTTTTATATTAATAAAATTTATATGTGCTTTAAGTAACTGTAATTTACAAGCATTATATTTAAATAAATAATTAATGCTAGAAAAATCACAATCTTATGTTTGTAAAATGGCATAAGAACCCAATATGTTGTTGTTTCAAAGATGAATGTAATATTTCTTGTATATATAATAAAATTTTTTAATCGTCAAACAAGATATTTTTTTATCTATAATGCAATTCTGGCGCGCATTTCTAAAGAAAATAATTTTTATTTTCTGCAAAATATATTTTATTTTTGTATACAAGATGATTTTACGATTTTTCTATAAATTTATCTATGGCATCTGTAAAATTCAACGTTTTAATTGCATTTTTTGTAGAAACATCTAATTAAAATCAATCGCAAGACAAATATGCATAAAATACAACAGCACTATTTATATCATATTTTTAGTATAATAAATGTTTTAAAATACGTACAAAAAAGTTAATACAATACTTGTAACACGATGTCATATTTGACAGCCTATTAAATTGGAAAAAAACATAGAATGTGAACTATTTTATATAATTAGGTGTACAGTTTACTTTTAATTACAGAACTTCAATATAGGTACTAAAATATTTTTTGGGGGTGTAATTTATATTTTCTGGTTTATAAACATACTAATTCAAACTTATATATAAAAAGTCTAGCAAATGCTATTTATATCTTGTGATAATATAGAAGCCGTAATGCGGAGCTATGATTTTATATAATGCTATTATGGCTTTTGTTAATATAAAGAAAAATATATATAAAATTATATTTCTGCACCTGGTTTTTTATTGTGAAAATTTTTTCACCATACGATAGCTACAGAAATACAAAATAAATAAAATTTTATTCAAAAGATTTGAAATATTGACATCGAAATTCAAAGTAAAATACAAATTAAATCTTAAAACAACTATTATAAAATTATGACAGCATAATTTTCAATTTATATTGTATATTCGTCATATAAAAGCTTGGAATTAAAATGATGATGTTTGAATTGAATAATATTACGCACTTATCGTAGTTGATGAAACCCCTTTTTACGTAGTAACCTTATTGTAAGAATTTCCTGTCTTAAAATCGACAACCATTATTTGCCCAAATGCGTGAATTCTATGAGATTACCAATCTTTTATTCTAATATTTTGCAATCTAATTAACGAAACACATTTTTTTTCAATTGTGAATACTATTGGTTCTTTAAAAATCGCTGATAATTAATTATGAAATAAAATTAATCACATAAACTTATAAGAAAAATTCACTATGTTTTCTATATTTTTTTTACTTTTTATGAGCTAAAATTAGAGCGAATCATAAATAAATTAAATATTCTCTTTTGATCTATGTACCCCAAAAAAAAATATTCGCTGATTTTTGTGTCTTAAACGTATTGGAAATTATGAAGCACGGGATAACGTATTATAACTATACTATGGGATATTTTGGTCTCAAAATACTACACTTCGTATCTTATTGTTGTGGATGCTAAATTAAAGCACAAATAATATTGGGCAGGTAACACCTGAATAATAAATCTTAACAGAAGAAGTTTTATTTAAAAAGATTGAAATAAATAATAAGCAATTTTATTTGACGAGAAAATCAAAAATCACAATACCAAAATTAGCCCTAAATACAATCATATTCTACCAATTCCATATCAATATTACCATATCGTTGTTCATTTCAACTTTTATTATTTTGACAGAGTCCAAAATAAAATTGGGTCTGTAGAATCATTTCTAAAATTACCGATCCCCGATTTATTGAATGCCTGGTGGATACACATATTTTCATACATTTGAAACACGATTACGGCATAGATGGCGAAATAGAAAACTTTTAGAAGTGTTAAAAGATGAATATAAATCGAGAAAAGCTGACTACTTTAGTGATGCTATAAAATATGGAGCTATCAAAGTGAATAACAATAAAGTTGATGCGAATTATATACTAAAATACCACGATATTATTCAGCATACAGTTCATGTACACGAACCATATCCACCAGAAATAGAAATAATCCATGAAGAATCTGATTTTATAGTAGTTAATAAACCAAGTGGATTAGCGTGCCATCCAACAAATAACTATAAATATTTTACAGTAACAAAGTCTCTAGAAAATAAATATGGAAAACTTGGTTGTATAAATAGATTGGATGTACCAACAAGTGGTGTATTGATCCTTGCCCGTGAAAATTCGAACCTTTATCATAATTTAATGGCAGAAAGGAATATTAAAAAGGTATATATTGCTAAATTGAAAGGTTATTTTATCGATCAAACTGTTAAAAAAAGATTAAAGTGTGTTCCTGGTAAATTTACTATTGTTGATGATAGTGGGAAAGAAGCAGAAACTAGTTTTAAGAAGATAAGTTATGTTGATGGATATTCTTTGGTTGAGTGTAGACCTTTTACGGGAAGAACACATCAAATACGGGTTCATTTACAAAGTATTGGCTTTCCAATTGTTAATGATATAATTTATGGTGGTGAAATAATTAACTCAATAAAAGATAATTCTGAAAAGGTATGTGATGGATCTATAAAATTAGAAAAGAAAAAGGAAATTGAAACGGATGTAATACATAAAGATAAAAAGGCAGATAGCAACGAAAAAGCAATAAAACACAATGAAAATATTAAAAGAAGCAAGGATTTTGATGTGACCGAAATCATATGTATAAATAAAACAGTTGAACCTAGGAATAATACTAATGTTCTTCAAGAGTTAAAAGTAGATCTAGATGAGATCGATCATATATTTAATTCAAAAAATACAACGATGGAAAAGGAAACATTAAATTTTATAATAAAAAATTGTGAGGCTGAAAATAACAACCCCTATAAAAATATGAACTCGGCAATATGTCTACATGCATATAAGTATATTTTAAATGATAAGGTTTATGTTGCTCCTGTTCCAAAATGGGCTTCACAGAATGATATAGATAATTTTTATATTTGAATTTTAAATTAAAAGAAAATAATAACTCTAAATATTCTATTAAATCTATGCTATAATTTGTTTGTATTTTTACTAATTTCATCTTCTATCCTTTATTTGAATCGCGATGTCTTTAAATGCACATATGGATGTATCACGAGTCTTTTAGCATAAAATTCATATTTTATTTATTTTTTACTTTATTTTTATATTAAAAAGCATATTATGTATTGTCGCTTTCAATGCTATTTTCTTTTGCGTATTTTCTTTATATTCCGAAATTTTTATTTATGGGTTAATTTTATTTTTAGCTATTTATAGCTGTTCAAGAAAAACTTATCATTGTTTGTTGAACGGGTTTGGCCAATACTTCTTTCCACCTCATAATCTTTACAATATTTTTCACTCAAGAATTATTAGTTCAAGTGTCTTTCTCAATTCTATTGTTTGTGTGTATGCTTCTGCTTCAGCTGGCATTCCTATCTCCTTAATATACGACTTACAGTATTTTGTAACCAACACAACCCAACTTATCTTCTTTATATTTAAAGGGGTTAATTAATTGTATATCAAAACACTTGAACTCATCTCATTTTAGAGAAGAAGCGCGGTTAATGAAGATTGATCGGGGAAGGTGTTAAAAGATGTATCAAGAAGTTGTGAAATATTCCCAATGGGCTTACTACGTCTCAATAGATTGAATTAATAAAAATAAACTCAACCCATAAATAAAAAATAACTTATTCGTGCTTTTATATATATTAGCTAGATATTTTACATAAAAACGGATTCATATTTTTTTAAGAAGAACATGTTTCATGCCTGAAAAAACCGCTGGTCTTTAAAAAAATCTTTTGTAATTCATCTTCCTGGAGAAAGAGGGAATAGCCGAGAGTATAATATGATGTGCCCCGTATATAATAAATCACTTTATTCTTGAAATAAAATATAAAATTGCAATACCAATATTAAACCATAAATAAAAATATTTTATGCTTCAAATTACATGTTTTAACGCTAATTTGATTTTTATCTATCAAAAGGTTCAATCAAAACTTAGGATTGTTCTAAAGAATTGATTTATTTATTATTCTTTCAGCTTCATCTTCTTTAAAATATTTCTCGATACATTTTTTCTTTTGTAACTTATATTTACGTTCCTTCTTCGATGCTATTGTTTTCGCTTTGCTTCGGCTTCAGTTAGCATTTCAAACACAAAGATATAGTCTTATCTTGTTTTTGACCCCTTATCCTGTTTTAGGTACATTGTATATTCCTTTTCGACATTTTAAACTAGGATATGTTCATGTCTTTTGATTCATATTTTCTAAGCCTATAATTTTTAACATCAACTAGTTACCATTATTCGATATTCATATTTATAAAAAGTGAACAAGTTTTTCTTTTTATCATAATCAAAAATATCTGGTCGGACATGCTATAATTTAATGATCGCAATATTTACATTTATAAAAGTTGATCAAGTATTTGTTTTTGTCATAATCAAAAATATCTGGGCGGACATGTTATAATTTAATGTCTACATCATTCATATTTATAAAAGGTGATCAAGTATTTGTTTTTGTCATAATCAAAAATACCTGGGCGTACATGCTATAATTTAATGTCTGCATTTATTGCTTTGTCCAATCGATTTTTTGTACAATTTTTTTTATTTATGGGTAAAGTTTCTTCTTTTTATAAATTCAATCTACAGTGATGTAGACAGCCTATTAGGAATATTTCACAACTCCTTAATTCATATTTTGACGCCTTATATTGATCTATATTCGTCAATTGATCTTCTTTTGTCAAATCATATGATTTCAAGGGTCTTGTCCGATTTTCTGTAATCCTTATTTATTCAAAAAAATTTCATTTAATAATGCTCAATTAACACCTAATATTACAAATAATTATTCAGAGGCCCATAAATGAAATTCATATCTTCATGTATTTTTAATAGACGTAACTTTGCAATACTTTTAAACGCCTCAAAAGATTTTAGTAATTATCGACACGCTTCAAACGTTCTTACATTTAAAAAAATTCTAACAACAAATGGATTTACGAATAATGATATGATAGTATTGCATGGTGAAAATCAAATAGAAGACATACGAAATACAGAACCAAAAAGATTTTATCATGATTCAAAAACATTCTTCATTGAAGAAAATGAAATGGAATCGTCTCCAAATAAGGATTACAGTACAAATCAATTATCTATAAACAATTTTTTAAATATTTTGAGTTGTAATAATTCCAAGATGCAAGGTTTAGACGACAATACAAATATTTTTATTTATATGTGTGGGCATGGAGGCGACGGATTTTTAAAAATTCAAGATAGAGACTTTTTATTATATGATGATTTGGCGCGTGTACTAAATTTAATGGCACGGAGGGTAAACAAGGTGCTTCTTGTTCTGGATACATGTCAGGCAGAATCTTTAATTTTAGACACTAAACTCGATGATAATGTTTATATCATTACTAGTAGTAAGAAGGGTGAGCCGAGTATATCTGACGGTATTAATATGAATATTGCTTGTGCTGTTATTGATTCGTTTCCTAAATTGTTTTATAGTTCTTTAATGGGGCTAGAATCTCTTGATATTAGTTTTGCGTCTTTTTTGAAGGATTTCACATTTGAAAAATTAGGATCGACCATCAAATCTGCAGGTAATCTAAATGAAATTTGTCTTTTCGATTTTTTGAGTTATGATCAGAGGAGTTCATCCGATTCTATTTTAAAATTCAAGTATCTGTAAATTTATAATATTTTGTAAATAAAATTTCTTTTGACTATTTTATTTTATCAACAAAGTTTATATTCTTTTAATTTACGCCTAAATTTAGAGATCGAAAAATGTAGCTATATATTTACGTATTTTTCGAATAACACAACTTTTTCTACTTCTGCGTTTTTTCTATTATTGTTAAAAAATTATGGCAGAATATTATACAAATTTGATCAACTTATCATAAAAATTATATGGTAAATTTATTAATCTCTGCCATATAATTTTTTAATTCGTAATTTTTATCTTTAAATGAAATGCGCATTGTGATCTAATTCAATAATTGTTAAATTATCTGTAAATAGAAGTCATATTTCATGGCTTTATAACATGGGACGGTGTGGAATGCGATATCATAAAGGGTACCAGATGGAATTAGCTGACAGGAATCGGATCCAGGCATATATACAAACCTTGGGATTGATGAAACCCTTGAATTAATAGGTCTCGAAAGGTGGAGAGGTATTGAAGAAGACTTGGAGAGGAGAAGATAACTGAAAGTATAAATACGTATGCGCGCAGCGAATCAAGCAAGTTGTGCTCGAGAACAAAAACTATAAATTTAGCACATGAATAAATAAATAAAAATATTTCATGGCTTATCGCTTTAATTTACATATTGCATCAACATCTGGATTTAGCTCCATTAAAAGAATAAAAAACAAATAAATTTTTAGTGATCTCTAAGGTATTGGAATGCAAAGAAGGCGTTATCATGTAATTTAGAGCATTTATAACCCGTGTGTTGAGATTCAATTAAATTTGTTGTACTTATGTATGATTTTCAGAATATTATTTTGGCCTGTAAAGATTACATCATGTACACAAATTAAGTCATATTATTCAAATACGCTCTTGACTATAATTCGGCTTGTAAAAAAAAATTGAAGTTTACTTTTTTAATTTGACCATATCAATCGGATCATGGCTGCTGGGAAACATCACCATCATACCAATAATGACTTTCTTTACTTTCACTTGCGTACTTAAGTTCATAAAGTTGTTATAACATGATAATAAAGTGTATTCTTTAACCAAAATCAGCTTTAACTTTTGGTCGACCTGAAGTATATGCTGTTTCCCTTGCAGCTATTAGGCATCGCTATCAATTAGGTTTTTAACCAATCTCTTTGTGTGTGCACATTTTGAACTCATGATTATTTAAATTAAAGTTTCTAAGTATAATCTTTACATGAAATAAACATCGCCACTATATTATATTTAAAAAATTAATTGTCAGCTGGCTGGTCTATAAAATATAGTTTTAATGTGATTTTTAGTGGATAAATACATGTATAATGCAACTTTTGTGTTTTTTAATATTTGGCTCATAATTTATTTTTCGATTGTCTTTTTTAAATTTTTAATATGTATCTTTATTTTTCTAATCTGAAAACAGACTCTAAAGTAACAGCTGGTTTTTATTCTTAATAAAAAAAAATCGATTTCACGAACAGCTTCTGTCATTATAAAATAAAATCACGTGGTTGTTATAAACATCATATTTTCTACCGTATGTATGGGATTACTTAAGATCTTTCTATCGTAAATTTGTCGCGTCACTTGTGTATAGAATAAATATTGCATTTTCCGCTTGAAATACATAAAAATAACAAAGTTCGGTAAAACAGAATATCTAAAATATTTAATTATCAAAAAAATTTGACATAACTACACATTTAAAATCATATACTTGCGGATCGACATATTCTCAAAAAGTAAATCCAATCACAAATAAATGTGAGTTAATTTGTAGGACATAAAGTGGCATCTTCAAGAGCTTTTCTACTTAAAAGATAGTAAGGTTTAAAAAAATTGACTATTTTAAGAATAATAATGGTCAATAATTCCAAAAAAAAACAATGTATATCATTATTAATTATTGTTGCTATTTGCATCATAAAGTTGAGTATTTAAACTAAAGTTCACTGCAAATAAACTATAAAAGGTAAAAAAATCAATGTAAATCTATGATAAAAACTATTTATAATATTTAGGTTCGTTTTTTTATATGTATTTTTTCTGGTATAACAAGATAGATTTTTAAGAAATTCAAGTGATTAATTTTATAGATTTTAACAGTGAATGAAATGAAATATTGATTCATGTGTTGATTGTTACTGGTATATTTGATTGATGGAGAAACATAAAGGGTTATATTTAAGTACTCTTGCTGTTAAAAATGATTTTGTGCATTATTCTATTTTTTTCTGATATATTAAATGTTATTTCTGTAATTTTAACTTATTTAAATGCATAGATTTTTGAATATTCATGTTATATTTTTTAT
Organism: Rhyacophila brunnea; assembly: GCF_057557595.1. Lineage (NCBI taxonomy): Eukaryota > Metazoa > Arthropoda > Insecta > Trichoptera > Rhyacophilidae > Rhyacophila > Rhyacophila brunnea. The sequence continues at coordinate 2,498,113 of NW_028233037.1, forward strand.
AAATGTATTAGCTCTAAATAAAAAGAATAATACCATCTAAAACTACTTTTTTAGCTAAAAGTGATGTTTTGATTTTTAAAGGGTTTGTGTTTCTCTAAATAAACACTTTATTCATTTGAATTTTAAGCTTTATTTATCTAGAAAAAAATATGCTTTCTGAATTATAAACTAGTATAAATATATTTTATATCTTTTTTTAAGAAATAAACAAGAATATTACACAAAAATTTAATCACAATAAGAAGTCTTTCTATTATATTATAAAGTGGATAATAAAAAAATATAAGAAAATTTTAATTCTTAGACAATTATACTAGTAAACTATGCATTGGTTTGGAATCATTTTCTCAATAGTATTGGAATCAAATTCATGCATTGGTTTTCTTATTATTGTTAACAGACTAAAAATTTTTGAATAAACTTTAAATATGAAATCGGTAGCTGGAATAAATATCGATAACAAATTCTCATGATAAAGTAATAATAATAATATTTGCAAAAAACTTCACTATAAAAATGCTATACACATATAACAAGCAGTATATTTCTTATAATATGATATCAAAAACACATAAGATTCTTTTGTATCGCATTCGAAGACTATTTTGAGGGTGTGTCTTTGATATCTGAAATACTTACAAGAACAAACAAGCCATCTGAGTGCTTCAATTTATAAACTGTATATGTTTCAATGTGTTATAAGTATTCTTTAATAGCGCGTGGTCATTTTAATTATCTGATAAAGTTATTTTTTCCCTTCACGACACTCCCTTCATTGAATAATATTATGTATTCATGATTTTAATTTGAAAATGACTAAAAACAATATAATATGTTGATTTGCAATGCTATATCTAGTTCTTGCTTTTCATACAAACAACAGAAATAATTTAAAATTTCCCGATATTGTTTTAGGTCATAAACATGCCTGATATTATAAAGAAAAAATTTAATTTGTATTGCATATATAACTATTTGATAATAAATTATTGTTTTAAATTAAAAGTCTTATCTATAAACAAGGTAATTATCTTTATAATTGTAAAAAAAAACGAATTCATAAAATATTATAATGGTTAATAAATCATAATGCAGTGTAATAACCTAAAAAAATATGGCGTTATTTTGCTTAAAATATAGGATAAAAATATGATGATATTATTCAATTTTATTCATAATAAACTTCGAAGTTTTTTAATAGAAGAAAATAATTATGGTCCTATGGGATAATATTCAAGCATGTAAATGATTAAATCAGATAGACTTGTGAAATAAATAAATTATTTTGCAGAATATTGTATCTTACTGGTGTTTAATAGAATCAATTTTATTACACTTGATTTTATTTTCTTGTTTTGATTTTAACAATTATGTAAGCCGAAATATCGTTAAATTATAATTAAATTGTTTTGATGTATTGATATTTGTATTCAGGCTTCATTTTAAAAATGAATTTCATCGTCATTATAAAAATAAAATTTAATATCTTTTGATTTTTTATTGCTCTCCAAAAAAAATATATTTACTAATTTTACATAATCAAAATTTTAAGGTTTTAAATTTAAATTTAAATAAATATATAATTATATCTACTAATTTTACTTATTATAAATAAAATAGGCTGTAGCTCCATAAAATTATCGTGAATTGATATGTATCGCTTTTTTTCTGCATTTTGTTTGAAATTCGTATTTAACTAAGTCTAAGTATGTCAGATCAAATCCATATATGTATTGTGTTTTACTGGATATCACAATAGTAATTTTTTCATACGTTTTTTTTAGCTAATATATGCAAAAAATCATATGATATCTATTCGCCATCTAACATCTCTGATTAGATATTTTACATAATATTTTTCTATGCTTATATTTTTATGCAAAAAAACGACATTTTTGGTCTTCAAATGAGAAGGTTTGCTTTTATTTATATGCAGCAAAGTAATTTTTTTGAATAAATTTTTATTTTTGTAAAAATTTTCTGATATTTTTAGGTATTCTTTTATATAAAAGGCATCTTAAAAATTTATTAATAATGTTTAAGAATTTGATCTGAAAAATTTTACAATATAAAATTTAAATCCAAGGACTAGAATTATTAAATTCAGTTTGTATTTGGACAGTCTGATCAAAGAAAAATAAATTCATTGTAAAACCTATTTGAATGTAATTTTAACCCATGACAATAATGCACCCATTTAAAATAGATTTCTCTGTACAAAAAGAACATATCTTTACAAAAATAAAAATTTTTAAATGATATTAAGCCATAAAATGCTTTTTTTTTGTCTGACATAATAGATTTTAGATATATATTGTAAGTTATTTTTATATAGTTTTAAAATATTGGTTTGTTTTTGAATATTTGTAGAATAGCATTTTAAATTCTATATATAGGACAAACTAAATATATTCCCAAACACTAGTATCAATAATATCCGTGGAAGAAATTTACATGTACCTTTTTTAAGGATCTCCATATAAAATACCATAAATAATCATGAATCCCGCTTATAATGTTTTATTTAAAAATAAACTCACTTATTTTAAAGGTCTAATTATTTAAGATCAACTACTTTTTGTGAAAATATCATTGTATATTTACTTAAATATTATAATATTCTTGTTATAAAGCCCCTACTATACAATATAATTTCATTAAATATAATCAATTTAATGTATAAAATAGCATTCACAGAATATAGATTCTCATCACAAAGAAAATATCATTTAATTGTTATACAACCTGTTTAAAGTCTTTATATATATTTATAGATGATCTTCTTTGATTTTGGTAAAATTTTGTCATCACAGGGTTGCAATATGTTAGTATAAGAAAATAGTTCAATATTTTATAATCAATGCTCAAAATAAAATGCATAAATTTTAATTTACAGATTTAAAAATAACGATTTTAATCAAGCCCTAATATCATAAATAGAACAAAGAAAAATTTTAAGTGTTTCACTATTTTTATATATATTGTTTGCATTGATTTATAAATTCAGGGTAAAATCATATATTTTTAAAATTAGTCTAATAGATTTGAAACCAAAAAAAATAATAAAAAACACAAAAATGCCTCGCCTATTTTCTAAATTATCTGTTAAACAATTATATTTCAGTGAATTTATAATCACAGGAAACTGATATAAATGAAAAAAAGCATCACATCCAAATTTTTTTATACAATTTTTATTCTATTTATTAAAATAAATCACTGATCTTTAGATCCACGATGCTCCTATTCCTCCTAACCCAGCTGGTGAACCAAAAGTTCCAAAAGATCCAGCGCCATAACCATATCTAGATCCACTAAACGATGCACTTCTTGATGCTGCTGATCTTGAAGCACCTGACATTATTGCCGCATCATTTGCAAACAATAATTTGCTTTGATTTTCTGATTCACGTGATATCATATGAACAAGAAAGTAAACAAAAAAAATTAGTGAAGGCATTATATAAATGATATCAAGTGTTTATATATGGCACATAATTTAAAATTATCTATCTAATCTCAATCTAAGACATACTCTGAAACAAGGTGATAGATGCAAATATTTTGTGTGAACTTGATTTCTTTATATTTTTATTTTTTATATTTATTGCAGAGCATGTGATTGCAAATTTATGATATTCTAATTATTTTTTATAATACAGTTCACTGGTTAAAAAGAATAAAACACTTGAAATTTTCCCACCTAAAAAAAAATTTGATAATATATATCTCTATCTTTTAGCCTCGAAAGAAAAATATAGCCGTTTTTATATTTTTTTGGTTTCTGCATCGAAAGTTATAAATCTAACTCACAAATACTTGACTGGAGAGATTGAAAATATTTATATATTATTTTCATGGAATATTACGTCTACGATTTAGCATCGTAAATAATGAGTGAATGTAGAAACTGTGTTGTTTGTTATATCTATGAACCTAGAATAATCTTTTTTAGGTTACTAGACGTGGGAAACTAAACAATAAAATTTTTGAGGTAAATTCGGCTTTTTATATACTTCATAACTTATAAAATTATGTAATAATAATAAAACACAGGTCTATTGACATTTATAGGGTCTTTTTATAACAGCTTATTCATTATTTATTCAAATCAAAGCTTCTTATATTATAATTATTATGAATAAACCTGAATATAGTGAATTTTTAATGATTTATTTTTTAATAAGTAGAATTGATGAGTTTCAAAAACCACCGTTAGTTACATTTAAGAATACTCTATCTTTTAAACTTCTTTTCTAAAACTCAATTGATAAAAATTTCTGCTTTTGTTTTTAAAAAGATCTGTATATATAGTCTCGAAATATTTTGATGTGATTAAAAATATGAAAGTTAAAAATATTTTTTACATAAGTGTTCAATTTATACAAATCATAATTATAAATAAATTTTTGTATATAGGCATAGAATAAATTTAGATAGATTTGCAAGACTCATCATGTAATATTTTTACACATTTTTCATACACTCAGACATTAAAGATCGTCAATTCTCATTTTTGCTATTAAAAAGGGCAATTATTTCCCTGCAGATATCTATAAACATCGATAATCGTTAAAACCTTTCGCATAATTTTTTCACATTTTTATTTTTTCTTAAAATACAATCACATGATCGTAACTTTTATGTGTGTATACATTATATTAAATACAAATTAAGGTTTTTATTCTAAATTTATTTTGAAATACGATTAAATTTTTTTATTTTTTCTTATTTATAGCTATTCATTCGTTTAATGTTTCACTGATCTTAGATTAAGCCCAACCAGCATCGAGTGATAAATCTGTTATAGCGGCTCCATGTCTTCCAAAGGTAGTTGCTCCGTAACCAAATCTTGGCGTGCTAAATGATGAGGCTTTGGCTACTGGTGGCAAGCCATATAAAAATTTTGTTCCATTTACGTATATAGATGCCATGGAATTCATTGTAGAAAATAGTAGACTGAATAAATTCATCATATCAAAAATTTAATCTAAATTTATAAATTTTCTAAAACAAGTTTATTTCTTGGATATATATCAATCTTAAGTTTAAGATAATCAATATTTTAATGATCTTTTAAAAGGGTAAAATTTATTTAAAAACGTTTTTAGAAAAATATATCTTATTAAGATGAATAAATTATTTTGAATTTATTTTATTTACCATCCCCATCCGCTATTTAAACCAGTTCCCCATGGATTTGGTCCAAAAGTATTAAAACCAGGCCTCATCATTGTAGGTGTAGGGCCGAAACCAGGTGCCACAAATAGATTACTTTTAGCGGGTGATTCTACTGCCAATACAAAACTCACAACAAACCCAAAAATGATATTTAATTTTAATTGCATATTAATCAATTTCGTGGATTCTTATATATTTTTAATATCATTTTTGAAACGTTTAAATAAAGTTATGATTAATAAATCGCGATAAAATTATTGAATTGATATAGAAAAAGTTTGAAATCCGATCAATGGATTTGTTTTTTCTGATATTATCATCTTTGTCTAGCTTACATATGGGATGATGTTAAAATTAAAGTTTTTTAAAAATTACCATCCCCAATAAATATTTGAATTATGACCAAAAATGTATTTTCTTGGTTTAAATTTATACATATCTTTATGATATATATTTTGGTATAACATCTATTTCTTAAGAGCCCATTTTTTTGAAATTATATAGGCTTATCAATAATAATAAAATTGCAAAATTTACTTCAAAAAAAAAATTTGCTAATACTGGTATTTAGTGTGAACTGGTCAATAAAAATGCCTTAGACCTCTTTTTTATCGTTGGGTGTAATCTTATAGCTTTAAAAATAAGTATAAATTTTTTCTTATAAAAAAAGATGTTTAAAACAATTGAATTTTTATAAGCTAATGACTGGCTAACAGCAAGGTTTTGGAGCATGAAAAATTGAAATTTTCAAAAATAATGTCACCTAAAGTTATTTATGCCTTTTACTTATGTTGCTTTCTCTTATACATTTGAAAATAGATGCAAAATTATTTCTTGTATTGATATTTCTATGCTTATATCTTCATTATTGTTTTAAAAATATATTATATCACAAAGTAAGTATCTATATAGCATTTCTAATACCGGATCATCAATAAATATGGCATGAAAATCAATAAAGGTCTATTTTAAACAGAAATTAGTTCAAAATAAATAGAGTATTTGCATACGACCAGATTTACTATCCCAAACATGTAAACTTCAAATTTTTATTTTAAGATGATGAAAACAGAAGTTCAAAGAATAACCCTATCAATTTCGCTATTAAAGCACACTAAGACTAAAATTGTCACATATAAAAATTAAATTGTGAAATTGCTTACATTAATATATTTAAATTAAATCAAGGATTTATATGAAACAATTAAAATTTATTTAAATAACAGCAAAAAAAAATTTAAATACCTAAATTGATTTTCCACAAATTTTGTGGAAATGTGCAGTTCGCTGCCTTATAATAGTGAAAATTAGGTATATTGGGCTGAATATTTATCAAAATATAAATATTCATGTGTTTAGGCATAAACGACACAAATGGTAGAGATATAAGTTATGTTAAACCTATGCAGTTGGATTTTAAAAAATACATGACTTTCCATCAAATATTTTAGCATTTTTTGTCATTTTTAACATGATAAATATCCGACCAATGCCTTTTGTGTCTCTCACTATGGCTAAATTACCATTATTATAAAAATTTAAATAGCTATATAAAGGTATATATTTATCTAGGTTTAAAACAATAATCGTTTCTGTTTAGATGTAATGCCTAAAATAATCTAAAACACTTATCTATTTAAAGATGTTTATACAAAGTTAATCTCGTGATTAATACCGATGAATAAATTATTAGATTTAATATATTAAAAAACGATAAGGAAAAAACTATTTAATCATTTTTTATATTTAAAATTGTGTTTTAAGTCTTTATTTTATATATCATTATCAATTGTGGAATTTAAATTTGTTTCAAAATGTATTCAAAAAAGATAATTATCATCATTCTATGAAAAAAAATTTATCCTTAGTATCCGGCATTTTTTTTCTCGAGAGAGAGAATATAATGTGTGAAAACAGAAGTAATCTACTATACAAGTATAAAATTGATACTGTTTATGGAATAGGTGGTGGTTTTGGAGGTTTGGGCCATGGTTTATATGATCCTCAATTTGGTGAAGACTACCCACAAACTTAGCTGTTAGACATTAAATCGAAATGAATATAGATAATCCGATTTATACTTAATATATGGCTGTATTGATGTATTATTTTATGTAAATATCCATAAATTTTTGTTCATCTTTTAGATTAGTAAATATAAATTATTATATCGCGTGATTTTATTATTATATTTGTTTTGGTATTGGCTTTATAAAATGTAAAAAATAATAAATTATTCTACGAAGTACCTCTTAACCCTTTTTAATTTGATATCATCACAAAATGTATCAATTTTTAGACTATTATACCGTTACTCAACTATATTAGTTTTTAAATTTGACGTAAATTTAAAATATATAAGTTTTTTTTAAATTTCTTGATAAATAATCGACTAAAAATCAATTGAATAACACTTTGATGTTTCTTCATTCATTGTGCGGGGTCAAAGATGCTTGATGTAAATAAAAAAATTTGCATATAATTATGCCTATAAATTTACATAGATATCTCAAGTTCTTTCCCAATTTAAAAAGTGTGTCAAAATCCCTTTGAATTTTAAAAATGTCGAATTCAAAAACTAGTGAATTTAAATAGAAAAAATTGATATTTATGCAGCAAAAAATAATTTGAATGTTTTTGGAAAGAGAATATTAAGCCTCTTAATTTTAACACTGCAAGATTTTGGTTTTATTGGGGTTTTTTGTTGAACTTTACAATACCTTTGCCTCATGTAAATGGGTTAGTAATACTAAACAAGATTAGCTTGTGCGATAAAAAAATATACTATCTAATATAAATTCGAAATTAGGTCGTTATAAAATCATTTTTCTTTTATACATTAATATTATACCTATACTTTAAGCCTTCGTTTTCAATCTCTGTGAATTTATGCACCAACAGTATATATTTTTTTATTAAAATAGCGATGTAACATAAAAAAATGGCAGATAGAATATCTTTATGCCTTATATGCGCAGAAAATAATAAGTAAAGTTTATAAGATGTTTTTCTGACGTACTAAACGCAATATTGTGTTGTTTGAATGGTTTATAGACACACATCGTGATGTCCAAAGCTTGATATTATGATTTCTGGTGGTAATTACATTATATTGTATTATTTTGCAAAATATTAATAGACATATGATGATTTCTAGAAATCTAAATAATCCCAAACATCAAGCTTGGATTCTTGTGAAAATATTAAAAACTAGATAAAAATATATTAGACTTATTGTAAATAAAAGTCAAATAGAAATTTATTTTTTTACCTAATAGAGCCTCGAATGTATTTCTTGAAAAACTTAAATATTATTCAAAGATAAAAACCGTGTAGTTTCAGGTTTTATAATATTACAACAGAGCTGTCTTTTAAAGATCGAATTAAGCTTAGCTAAATACGTAAAAATACAAGAATATTAATAAATTTATAGAAAATTAATACTATTTAGCATGTGAACCGGCGAAAACCGAGAAAAACTTGTTCCTTTTTGGAAACTAATGACCAAATTATAGTTAAAATGTTAAAAAAATGGATTCATTGTGCGTAAAACAACAAAAACCATGCAAATTTTTAGTCAAGAAATACCAAAAGAATTTAAAAAGATATGAAAAACACAATTGTAGAAATCACCTTTGCTACTTTCTATTTTAAGCTATTTATTAAAAAAATAAACCAAAACCTATACGTATATTTTCATATATATGAAATTTCTTATAGCTGGCACATCGTAGCGAAAAATTTTAAGCCGAATAGCCTTAATTTAAATTGTAAGTGTATTAAGCATGTCAAAAAAAAAATTTTAAAATTTCAATAAATTATAAGAACTCATTATATTTTTTATATAAAAAATTACGTTTTTAATATTACATATTCTGCAAATTTCGGGTGTTATTCATATTAATTTTTTAATATTTTTGATGATCAAAGCTATGGTTATTTTTTTATTCTAACAAATATCATTTTGTTATATTTTAGGGGTTTTTGATGTTTTTATGTCTATGGTTTTAATCTGTATAGTCTTTTTAAAAAAATTAATATCAATTACTAATATTAAAGACCCAGGTGGTGCTTATAGTTATCCGAATTTTCTATACATAATACAATAATTTTTTGAGTTATACAAATGTTTAAGTGCAAAAAAATATTCATACTACCCTTTTATAATCTTTTGAATCAAGTATATCTATTTACAATTTTTTTATAATTCTATAAACTATTAGTTTTGAATCTATTGTAAATACGATTCTAACATTAAATGGATTAGTTATTGGGGTTACAAAAAAGAAATAAAATGTCCCTATTATTTTACCCCACTAAAAATTAGCAATACACTCTAGAATCATTTAGATATCTTCTAATAAATATAAATATTATTAAAGATGGATATTATTATATTAAAATAATACATCGTATATTAAATCCATAGACTCGAACTGTCTTCAATTTATGCTTGACCATCCAAATTGTTTAGTTACGATAGATACTTTGCATCCTGTTCAATTGAATTATTTTCTTAAAATTGAATGGAATATAAATAAGATTTTAATGTACCTTTAAATATAAAACATATTTATACTCAAACATATCTTGCGTCTTTAAAATTTAAAAGAAAACAAAATTTATATAAAAAATCAATTTATTTTTATTTTGGAGCTAAAACTGATGAGAAAAAAACAACAAAAAGCATTTGCGAATAGTTAATGTGTATTTGAGATAGAAGAAGAAATAATTGGTGTTCAAAGTGGTGGTTAAGGTCTAAACAAAGATAATATGGATGTAGAAAAAAACTATAATTATTAAAATTTGATATTTGAGATGTATAGAATAAAATTATTCTATGAATATTATTGAATATAAATATGTACGTCCGTTCTATAGGGATTTCTAAAGGTTTTCTTGGTTAAAAAAGGATAAAAACTTACTGAATACTATCTACTTATGTTAAATACATCCCCTATTTAGAACGCTCAATTGAAATTTTAAGTTTTAGCTCATATTTGGGCTATAATTTTCAAAGATTATGCATGATAAAGTTGCATGAAAGAATTTTAGTTTGTAAAACGAAAAAAGATATTTGAGGCAACTGGGTTACTAAGTGGCTGCTTCGGGAGTTCAAACAATTTTATAAATATCAATTCTTTATAAAAAACTATTAAGCTAGTTTTTTTCATTAAAAAATAAGGTGTGTTTTTTTTATTTTGCGTAATTACGATTTGCAATCGGTTTAATAATCCAAAACTTGATATAACGCGTAAAAAATTACAATAGTATTTGAACAATGCACGCCTAAATTATATTAACTTTCTAAAATAAATATTGAAACTATATCATGAATTATCAATGTGTTTCATCCTCTATATAAAAAAATAAAATAAGCATTACGATGATGAAACATAAATTTTTTTTTCCATGTTTGCTTTTTTTGAAAAGAATCACATCAAATGAAGTTGAAAATAAAAGTAACTTGTTTTTAAATTCTGGAATGGGTTATTTTGGAGGTTTCGGGAGTGGATTCGGGGATGTTGGTCATGGTGTCTATGATCCAAGATTTGGTTATGATTGGCCATGGTGAAATAAATTATACATAAAATGCCTTAGAAAATATTTTTTATTCATAATATAATTTTTATTTGTTACATAAATCTTTCTAGAGAATAATAACATTTATTATAATGAAAACACGAGCGCTATTGATTGGGATTCCTTGATAAAGCAGCATAAGGATTAATCCGTATAAAATTAAAGGATACAAAAAAAATTAGATATTATTTCTGATATTTTAGACTATTTGAGACATGATTGCAGAATCTATTATTTGAAATCAAGCCGTGTAAAATATAATATTAATAAAACTCTTTATTACCTTAATTCATCCAAATATTCTTTTCATGTATCTATTATCAGCACAAAAATTACAAGAGCATGAAAATATATATAAAAATTGCGCATATTTACCTAATTAGGTATACTTACATGCTGTGTAAAGTAATAAAAAAAATGAAGAAATACAAGTATATGTGTATAATGTATTTATATTGTCTTCATGTAAGAATTGAATTTCATAACATATATCATTCAATTCATAGGAAAAAAAAACATAAAGGAAATATTATTTTTGGCAAATAAGAATTATTCCTTTATAATTTATTCACCTATAGAGAATTTATATAATATATTGTTCGTTAAACAGAAATTATTTGATGTATAGACGACAAAAAACACAATGTTTCAGTGAAATATAATACGCAAGATAATTAATCCCTGTATAAAAATTTCAAAATACGCCACAGCATGGCATTTTATAGGTCAAAAGCATCATAAGGAGCATATTAAGAGTCTGAATGTTTCGATTGCTACAGAATCATACACAAAATATTGGGATAAATATGAATAAATATAAAATGTGCTGTTTTTACAGATAAAATATACATAATTTGGTTTGTATACAGATGTTTCAAATGAAAAACAAAAAAATCAAAACATCTTCTAAATTTTATCGGTAAAAATGTATTTAAAATCATGTTAAATCTTTATGTCTGTTTTATGTTTTAATTAAATATTTTCTATCCAAAAGATGACTTGAAATTATTAATTAGAGCATTTCTCTCGAACATGAAATATAGGGTTTTATGATCAACAAAAATTAGAAAAAACGTTGAATACGATGTTTATATTATGAAAAATAGAATACGTTAAGGCGTTTTAGAATATAAAATATACTTTTTCAACTCTTTTGGGCATTTTGGTATTTTTATATCTTTTAAACAGTAAACTTAAACGGTTACTAGTTTTTAAAATTTATTATTGGATTTTTATTGAATTAAAAAAGCAGAGAAGAATGAAATAAACAGTGGAATAGATGTTTTGATATTATAACATCAATAAATGCGCTTCTGCGGGGGGGGAGGTTCATTTTGCCGATAATGGCTTTGATTGCTTGCACTTGTGTTCTGGAATTAAGTTAAGTTTTTTCTGCGACGAAGTCTATGCAATGTATAAAGTTGAAATTTTCATTTACTTTTGGTCTTTCTTTTAGTATTTAACATATTCCTTGCAACTAGGTGGCATTATTTATCTGTTTATTAATCAACAATGTATTTAAGTAGAAGGTTTTTTAACCTTCAATCTTTTTTTTATAGATTATTGGTTTAAATTTTATACCACAAACCCATTACCTTGTCATAAAAAAATACTTTTTCCAAACGCTTTACTTTAAAGCCCTGTTAATAATTTACCAATCTAGGGTATTATTCGAAAATAGTCTTTAGAACTAATTTATACCATAAAAACTGTCTTCGAACTTTCAATACAAAAGATATTCTAAATAAGGAGGAATGTTAAAATCCTGCAAAAATTCTATACTTAAATTATTTATAGTTTTTTGATAAAATTCCTTAAGTCAATCAAATTCCGTCTTATAGTATGATTTAATAGATCTAAAATCTTGACATGATAAGCTTTAGATTTTGTATGTTGCAATGTTTACGCATAAAATAGCACAGTAGAAATTATGGATGTATAATCAGTTATGCAATTAAATCAACTGGCATTGACAATTGTAATCAAGAATATAAACTAGAAATATAATGAATTCTAGTACCTTTGTTTGTTTTATTGTATTTATTCATAAAAATTTCATTTTTGTATATAATTCGTTGGAATTATATGGAAGTGTTTTTATTATCTAATGCCGCTGTGGAAGTTGAACATTCTTTCGATCTATAAAAAATCTTTTATTTTAAACAAAATAAATACATATAACCACATTACTAATTCCATTATAATAATTTACAAAATAGATAAATAAAAAAACTGTTTTTTTAACATATATTTTTTGTGTATATACGCTTAAAATAAAAAAGCATATTCTTTAATGCAAATCATGTACTTGATATATGCACAATTCAGCAAAAATTCACCCGCTAACATATAAAGTAATAATATCTTTTCTGTGCCTGCTATGCTGATGGAAAAAGATAAAAATATAATCTATTTTTATTAAATTTTTGTGAATATAAAGCGTTTTATTGAATAAAATCGAAAAAAAAATTAAAAAATTTCATTCATTATAATATTATTTTATGTCTAAAAATATTTTTTTATTTAAATTGTGTGTAAATAAAGTTATTATAATCATTATAAATTGGTTTTTAAAACTCTAATATTATTAAATGCAAAAAGGACTAAATTTGACGTGAATTCTCCATTTTTATATATATCAGACCAAAATGGTAAAAAAATATCTTGGTTTTATTTTATATTTTGCAAATTATTTTAATTTTCTGCACAGTATATTAAGATAATTTTTTTGTATATTTTGCTCTCCCTTCTTTTAAGCACAAAAAAAATAGGTTGAATCGTTTGATCTTATACTAGAAATTAATGATATCTATTATTATGTAAATAATTAATTTATCATGCGGATTCAAGTGTTCTGTGGTTTTTTATGTTTTAATTTTTTTGTCTATAATCTTTGCGCCAGTAGATATGCATCGAATCATACAAATAAAATTTGTATCTCATTACTCTAAAAATAATTTTATATCTTTAGCAAACTGAAATGTTGCAAAAGTCAATGATTTCATATATAGCAACAAAAGCCAAGTTTTTCTTTTTTTATTTATATACTTTTATCATTAATAAAAGTTTTTCTTGATATTTAGCCAAGTAAGGTGTAAATTTAGGTCTAAAATAACCTTGAAATTTTTGATAATGGGTTTCTATAATATAAAAATTCTGCATATAGCCGCAAATAAAGCCTTTTAATATTTAATTGGTTTTTATACTAAAGATAACCTATTAAATTTCCAGAAAATTCAATTAAGTGCACATACAAACTTCACTAATAAACAATATTGGATCTTTAAACGTGTTACAAATATAATTATTTATATTGTCCTGGGTACGGAAAATGAACATATTTTGACCATCTCTTCCATAAAACTATGTAAATAACAAATTTTAAAATCTTAAATATTTTTAAGCATAGAATTTATATTATATTTTTGATAAATAAATTATTTATTTTCCGAATTTTTAACATTAAATGTAATTCACAAATAAAAATAACACGTGAATTTGAAAAAATCAAGAAATAGATGTAAAACTGCCTCGAAACCTGAAACATCGATTCTCAGATGACTGATTGTAAAATGTTACAATGCTGTTTTGAATGATAAAAAATCTTAAATATCCGATAAAAAAAACTTCCGATGCAAATATTTAAAAGTATTTTTCTTTTATTTAGTTTCACACTTTGTAGAGCAGTAAAGGATATAAAGAGTAGTAAACTTTGGGCTCATGGTTTTGGACCAACTATTGTAAGACCTCCTCAAATTGTTGATCCAATGTTAAGGCATACATGGCCTTGGTAAGGTTATATAACGTGATATTATAAAATAAAATTCCAATTCCTAGAATCTAACACAATGGGGGTGATTATATGTTTTTAAATAGCATTATGACAACAAAAAAACACTAAAATCTTTTAAAAAATTTAATTTGAAAATAACCTTTTTGTAAACATATTACATTGCAATGGAATTTTCAAATGATAATCTTTGTTTCATATAACCTGTGTTTTAGGCCTTTAAATTGAAAATATTTATGAGGTGGATAAAATTATTATTTTAAATTTTTAGGTTTTACCCTTTTCCACCCACATTAAATCGGCAATATTTTGTTCTTTTTGAGAGGAAAAAATCACAGATATATAGCTAGAGAGAAAAATCATATTTTTAAGCTAATGGTTTTTTATTATTACAATATATTTTTCCAAATTTTGTATAAAGATCATATAACTACATATTAATAAACTACTTGCATTTGTAATTTTATTAAAAATATAATTTTTCTACACAATACTCAGAGAAAACTGACTTAGAAATACTTTACCTAAACACTAAATTTAATTTGGTAAAAATGACTTTTTTTTAAGAACTTCTTTAAACAAAGAAACATGTTATGCTGTATTTCCAAAAAATGTGCATTAAAATAAAATATATATTTGAAATGTGTAGAAATAAATATACAAAAATTAAAAAATGTAAAATGATATTTTATACCATTATTTTGAGGAAATACAAAAAGAATAAAAACTACAGCACATATTAATAAATTTTGGAATAAATAATTTTTTTGAAAAAACAATAATCAGGTTTTGTCTACGATTAAATACTCGATAAGGCGTTCAGTAATTCATTTTTTACGAAGATTCTAAGCTCTTAAAAATTGTTTTTTATGTACACTAGAAATATAAAGTAGGCCTCCTAAGGCATAATTATTTTATTATTTTGTAAATTATTTTTTAACTTGAATCAAATATTACTATTTTAATCTTTAAATAAAAGGTCTTGTAATTATTAACTTATAACAGAATTTCCCGAAAAATACAAAATTAAAATGAAGTAAATGGTTAAAAATTAAATTTTAAAAAAAATTTAATATGAGCTATTGACAGAAATCTTGTTTTTTCTGTAAAAAAAGTCATACTACATGTGATTTATACAATAAATCGAGCAAAGATTACAATAGAGTTTGGAATGTTTAAGAATTACAAAAATATGTTATCCTACATTTTTAAACGTACAAAAATTCATAAAAATTATATCACAACATCTGTTGGGTTTTTTAGAAAACTTAGACACACCTATAACATATTTATAGAGCTTTTGTGCTAGAGTTAATAAATTGTAGCCAAAAAAAACATTATTAATGCTGTATGATCGAAAGTTCTGATAAAAAAAGGATAATTATTCATGATACTTACAAATTCATTATCAGGCTATTTTAGTTATTCATTAAAACTAAAAATGGTATAAAAACAATAAATAGACAAAATATAAAATTTGTTTTTATAAACTTATTTAAAAATTTTATATTGGCATAGTAATAGAACTTGCCTGTAGAACCGAATAAATTTTATGCGTGAATTACATTTAAAATATAGCACGGCTAATTTCTTAAAGTTTTTTCTTTTTCTCTATAGATTACATTCTTACGGTTACAAAAATCCTTTCTTTTATATTTATAATTTTTTTCGGTGGATTTTCTATTTTAGCAAATTTTAAGATTGTTTTATCATCTTCAATTCGAATGAAGAAATTCATACTAGAAGAATCTTACATTACAACTATAAGGCAATAAAGAATAGAATGAATATCTAAACTTAGAATATGGACAATCTTTATTAATAATATGGTAAAAAAAATAAAGCAAAATTATTACTAGTTCGGAAAAAAGGCTATTTAAAATAAGAAGTCTAAATATCTGATATAGAAAAACAATATGCTTATTTTTCGTTATAAGATAAACTAAACGACTATTATGATATTAAAAAATATTACGCAAAATCAATTTACTTAAAAAAAATTATTTAAAAAATAAAAAAAAAACTATAAATTACATCAAAACCTTGATGTATAAAATGATTATTCATCTTTATATGTGCTAAAATATCAAAACATATAGAAATTTTTATAGGAATCTTCAAGCAAAATATTTATCAGGACAGAAATATTTTTCAGTTAAAAATAAAATGCCAATACAGTGGTGGTTATATAAAACAACAAAAAATAGCAAGTGTATTTAAAAATACACCATATCATAACTAATTACATAAATAAAATTGAAAATTAAGCATTCAATTTATCTTTAGAAGATAATAAATTGGATATTTATGGCTTAATTTTCTTTTTATAGATTTATCTATTTAGACGCGGTCAGAGTGTTGGGAATATTTTACAACACCTTGATGCATCATTTGGCACCTCCACTGATCTATCTTCATCGATTCCTCTTCTTCTCTCAAATGAGATGAGTTCAAGTGTCTTGCGGTGTGTGAGAGCTTGCATGTATCCTTCTACTTCGTCCGGGATTTAGGAGATAATATAAATGTATAAGATGATAATGAAATCGTCAAACTGGTATTGTAAGAAATTATAAAAACCAACAGAGGAAATAAATTTTAATGTGATAGTTACATAGTAATTAAAATAGATTCGAAATGATTTAGTGTATATGATAAAAAGATAACTTAAAACCAACTAAGTTTTGAAAAAATATATTTATTTTTCGATTTGGAAAAAAATAAACTGATTCAATAAAGTTTATTACCAAATTGAAATTCCATAAATCTATTTGATGAAACACTTATGAGAAAGTATATGTCAAATTAGCATAATGTATCTGGAAAATACCATAAGTTATAAATCAAAAAATTTGGATAAGCATCAGAAGCCCTCGCAAACAAATATACGCACAAAAAAATTGTTTGAATATATCTTTTAAGCTAGTTTATTGAATAAGGGCTTGTGTATACGAAGACAAAACGATACAACAACTAAATTTTTTCTTTAAATAACACACATATACCTTTTATAAATTAGAATTTTGTTTAAAAACCAATCGAACGTCATAAATAAGAATATCTGCTTAAATTATGATAAATGGTGAATTTTAATGCGATAAATATGCGTATATTTCCACTTAACCTCTTTTTATTTAAATAAAATAGTTTAATATACCAAATTATATATTCAAGATGATTTTTGGAATTTAATATAATGTGAACAACTATATTTCGGCTCATTACGCATGAAAATATGGTTAATTAGCATTCTTGAACTATTAAACCTTTTAAAAGTTTATATGAGATATGCTTAACAAAAAAGTGATTAAAATGTTTAAAATGTAGTATTATGCTGAATATTATTTTTATTTCTATCGTTTTAAATTCTAAAAATAAATATAATAAAACCAATCAATATAAAAAATATATGGAATTAATATGGTGTTATGTAAGAGGATACTGTAGTTTATACTTTAAATTTTACTTTACAGCTAGAAAAATACCTCTGATTTAGCTCTGCAAATTTGCACCAAGAGAGGCTAGTAATTACAAATTATACGCATAAATAATTCTAAAAATTGTAAAAGTAAATTTTTTTTAATAAAGCATATGATGTAGACCACATATAAATATATTATTTTATTCAATTATAAATAAAGTGGTAGTAATTGTCTTTAGCTGTAGATATTCAATTTAAAGTGATATATGGTATAATTTACATAATTTTATTTTCTTGAATGCTGTCGGTCTTCGAAAATGGAATTTTCATCTATTCATAATGATAAATGTGTTTTGGTATCGTAAAATAAGGGCAAATCAGCAACTATACTAAGTTTACAGACAAAAAATACACTTCCCAATGGTAATGGTAATTATTTCTTAAAATAATATTCATTTTGGAAAATAAGTTGCAAATTCACATTCAACAAATAATGTTCATAGATAATTTAATGTAAATCTTATTAAAAAAATAATTTTCAAAAATAATTTGCAACTTACAGAGCTATAAAAAGATAATTTCTTTGATTATAAAAATCAACCCATTTATGGGTTAACAAATTAAATATTTTTACGATAAAACTACCATAGGGATTCGATGTGTAATACCATGTGATATAAATATAAAATTTTAATAAATAAAACGTTTTATTTATTAATGTGATTTCTCCATTGCATATAGTAATCAACAACATTTTTTTCTAAAATATATTATTTATGGTTTTTTACATTTTTACAGCTTAGGCTTATTTGAGTAAAATTATGAATTTCTTTTGGTGTTGATTTAGTTGATATTGTTAATTTCTTCATGCAATCTCTCTATGCAATATCTTCGTACATTACTTATTGATTCTTTTGTTTTTCTCAAAACTGTTTTTTTGTATTTTTGGCTTCTATATATATTTTTTTAACCCCTTTGCATTTTTAATTTTACTAGATTGTTTTTTTATGATATATTATGCAATTTAGGCCTTTTTTATTTATTTTATTTGTTTTTTAAAAATAAATTTATTGATTTATGTGTTATTAATTAATGAATTGGATAAATTATTTATATTAAAAATTGACGTATTTCTACTATAAAATATAGGCTCTATAAAAAAAATTTTAAGTAATTAATGTTGATTTTCACTGGTCATAAGGATTCTCGAATAGTTTTATCTGCTTAGGATGGGTCTTTTTTTATGAATATTTGCGGGTTAAAAGGCCTACTTGTAATCTAATATATATCTTATTTCGTTTCATTAACGATGGCTATTGTAATCTTTTATATATGATAATTTTCGGGTTATTTATGGCCGAATCGTCCTCTGAATACAATATCCTATTTTCAAAATATCTTTTGGCTTGTTGTACCCTAAATATAAAAAAATTGTTTTACGTGTGATCATTTTAAAGTAATTAAATGTCTGACTCAACCACTATTTAAAAGTCCCTGTGCTTTTCATTAACTTGTAATACTCAACCGTGTGATATCTTTATCCCCTTTACTGGCTAATAGAAATTGCATCTTAATATTCTATTTCAACACCTCATGTGTATTTTTTTGTTATGATTCATTGTATAAATCGTTTCTTTTATTTTTTTGATCTTTAGGTTTTTTATAAAAGAATAAAAAAATTGTATAGTCGGAAAGAACAATTTTACTTATAACAGAATTTATTTTAAAATTTTGACATATTTGGAAAAAAAAATTATAGACACATTATTTGTGTATTTCTATTTATCTTTGTGATCATTTTATTTTAATATAAAATTGCTTTTTTATCCAGCTTGCAATTTATGTTTATGCGAAGTTTTCTAGTTATTTTTTTTTCTTTTTGTATAAGAACATGAAGAGTGCATACATTTTCATAAGACGAGAATATATAGCATATTACACGCTATTGTTTTACGGCAAGAATTTGCACGATTGAAAAATTTAAATGTACATAAAATTTGTATTTTAAATTATAACTTCGCAATTTAATAGGAAAACTCTTATATTCAATATATTACTAAAAAATTGTGTTTTATATATTTGGGAATGATTCTTCTGGGCCAAACGTCTGTTAATTAACCCATAAGATTTAAAAAAAAAAATTCGGGTTTTAAAGTAATATTCTTATTTTTTTATACTTTTTGAAGAAGTTTTGTGCATCCACCGTATCACTCTTATTTTATTGCTACTTTGTAGATTTATAACTACAAAAGCGTATTAATTTTATTAGTTTTCAAATATCGTAAAAAAGCTGAAAATAGCAAAAAAAATTAAATCTTGTACAATTGCACTTTAATAAAAAAATGTTGGTAGATTTGAGATATCACTGCAGAAAATGTACCTTTTTATTTTTCTACCCGTTTCTTCTTTAATAGAAAATAAATTCATGCTTAGAATTATTTCAACTGTGTAAATGTAATTCATATATTGAATCTTTTTTTTCGATAAAAAATACATTTTTAGTCTCTTTAATCAATAAAAAAAGCTCTAACTCAACATAATAATTATACTATCATGCAGATTTTATACACAATTTACCAATTCAAGTTGTTCATAAAATCAATTAAATACAAGAAAAATATATTATACATATCCTGGATATTCAAATTCTTATAGCATTATATGTGTCTTTAAAATTATGCACGCTGCATAAAAAATACAAATCCAGTATCCCAAAATTACGATTTATACAACTTCTACTCATTTGTCATATAAAATCATCGTTTTTTTTAACACCAATTGATTTAAAAGTCTATATTTTGCTGGGCTAGTTGTGAATCAAAACTTTTTTCCTTTATATAAATTCTACAACAATTCTTTTTATAAACGCTATTATAATAAACAAGAATTTATATTCTTATAGTTTTAAAACATTTGTACCATGCAACATATCATCTAAAGAAGACTTTTATGGTTAAACTATGCAATATCACAGAATTATTTATTATTTATAAATTAAAATTTTGATGCTTTAAAAAAATATTTACTTCTTGAAATGAAAGAATGGTTCGCCTCCTTAAAATTATTATTGTCAAAATTTTATTATAAACACAAAATTCCGTGTTTATTTTGTAGAATCAATCTAATTCTTGAAATTTTTCGGAATATATTTTATAAATGGTTGTAAAAGAGAGAAGCAAATAAGGAACCTTATGAAATTGTTGAATTTGTGTCCTTGTTATAAAAAAATGAATATTTTTAGTAAAAATAAAACTAAAAGACGCCACTTATTTAATACCAGTTATATCTATAAAGTATAAATTTTTTGAATTTTACTGATGTAACGCATATAATAATTGTTGAAACTCAATCGGTTTTGACTATAAATCTATATTTGGCAACCCTATACATGTATACGTAATGACACATTTATATCTTATCTATATAAACGCCATGTTTCGCTTTTAATAATTGAAACCATCGGATCGAGGGCATTTTATGCTCTTTAACATTTTTATTAATATTTTTTTGAAAAGCTTAAATTGTAATGTAAATCATCGAAGTAATTTGATTGTGGGAAACTCACTTGAGAATATGGGGGTAGCATCAAGATCTGTTAATATGAAATCAACAATGTTTGATAGGCGTAGATTTGCTTATGGTGAATTCGGATTTTTTTGAAAATAAAAACTTGATAGGTGTAAACTTTTAACCTATAAAATGCAATTTTTTATGATTTTATTTATCTATAATATTTATAAAAATTATGCGAGTTCAGTTCTGTAGTTAAAAAGTATGAATTTTTTTTGAAGAAGTATAATATATTTGTAGCCCTCTTTTGAAATTTTAATTTTATTCGTTATTTCTGAGCAAAAACCGTGTTTAATATCTATAATTTTGGATTTTTTTAGCTATTTTCGTTTGTTTATAGTATATTAAAAAAATATTAGTTAGCATGTTGAGTCTTTTAGCAGTGAATATTTTTGCAAGTTAAAAACGTTTTTATGCATTTAAAATGAACGAATCTTGTTACTTTCTTTATATAATAAATATATGTGCAAAAAAGGGGGAAAGCATTGCGTATCATTAATTAACTTAAAAAATATTATAATCATACATCCATATTTATCCTTGTATTATGAGAATAAATTTCTAAAATTATTTAAATAACTTACTCAAGGTTATACTATATATTTATTCTATAAAAAGCTTTGCGCGCACCACTTTTATTTCGAATTCACTAGGAATAATCTTCATCATTGATTTACGATAAATTACGCCTTTGTGTTTTTGTAATCTTTTTAATTTTTTTTCAAGGATTAAAAGCGTATAATAGCGGCAAAAAAACCATATTCGAAAAAAATTATGCATTTTTGTATCGTAAAGAAACTGTGAATTAAAACCTTTCAATTTATAATTTTTGTAAATATTGATAATTAGAATTGATGCAATATGTTAATTTATGTAAACTTGCATATAAAGATAATTAATCTTTAAAGAACTTAAAATGAAGGATAGGAGTGATTCAATATACAAAAAAACACACAAAATAGTTAATCTTAAATACTATCCGTTGTATTTGCAAGAAAATTCTAACATAATATATCAGTTTAAAAATAAAAAAGACACACACCTATCAATATATATTTGGTTTTTTTATCTACGGATAATTACAAATGTGTATTACTATCGATCTAATTTAAGTGCGTAAAGCACAAAAAATGTATCTAGAAAAAAAAAATGTTTTATACTTTTTCTGAAGTAATAAGCTTCAATAAATATAGATTTCTAAATTATATAAAAATTGGAGAAAATGGGGCACTGTCAGCTATATTAAGTCGCTTGGTGTAGTTATTTAAGACGGTGAATAAATTAGATATTATTCATACTCTATAAAATATAAATTAATTTTTAAAATATTTGTATCTTTTTCATTTTAAAGAAATATTATCATTTCATCTGTTGTATTTTTTCAATGCACTATTTTAAGGCGAATGTTTAATTAATAATGTTCTAGATATTTCTAATAAAAAAAATACATTTAAATTATTCAAAGTTGTTATAAATTATATTCCTAGAGTAAGTTTTAAAATCAAATCTTGCTTATTTTCTGTGGCTGATCTTATTTTCATGCAAACGCATCAAGGTTTTCGGGACTGCTTCTCGTTTTTGCTGCTATGTTTAAGAAAATCATTTTTCGGATAAATATATGTATAGAGGCACATCTCTGAATCCAATTTGTAGATCATTTACCATTTTCTATTTAAAAAAATCTAAAGAGAAATCTAATATTAAAAAAAATTGCATATTAAATTTTATTTTATCACTGATCCTATGATATTGATTTCATAATACAACTTTATAAGTAGGTGAAATATATCTTTACGAAGTATTCAATTGGAAAATTGTTGTTTCTGACATTGACAATAATATGCTAAATTTATGATTGCACTAAAACTTGCTTTTTCTCTATTTTATATATTTTTCTTTCGTGATAGAAATTCATATCGGCTGTTATAATTTTAAAGGAATTAACTCGGTATTAAGTTAAAAACAAGGGAATAAGAGAAATATATGGTAGAGGTGGCGTTATAAATTTAAAATATATAAAGGCTTTGCATATACAATTTTTTATTGAACTTCTTCTTATTGTTGTTTGAACCCAAGGACAAAATAAAAAAAAATTCTGCTTGGAATTATAATTTATATATATTTTTATATTTATATAAAGAGAAAGGAATAAAATGAATAAAGTTTCTGATGATTACACAGTAATTTAAGTAGAATAGTTTTTTGTTAATAATATTTAATTCCGTTTAAGCATTAAGTTGTAGCATATTTTCAATTTCTAAAAATGATTTCAATTGTTGGCAAGCATTTTACATATAATTATAATCATTGTAAAAGATAGTACTTCTTAAACTAAGCTAAATTAACTCACTATATAACGATAGTTTGTATATTTTTTTATATACTATTATAAAAAATTGTATGTATAAAATCATTATTTTTTTTCGCCGATTATATATATAGAGTATATTTCAATGATTACAAGTAGTTTTTTAGTTATGGAAGTATTAATATGAAACTCGATAAACTTTTGCAATCATAAAATATGATTATCAAAAAATTAAAACATATAGAATGCAATTGTTCATATAGTCACAGTTAAGGCAATAATTTTTTCTCGTAATTTCATTGAAATCATCAAAATATATAGTTTGCACTCTAGAAGAAAAAAACGCAGCAATTTTTACTTTTTCTTGAAGAATGAAATCTTTATTTTTTTATTCTGGTCCATAATATAATTTTCGGCATATATTATACTAAATTTATAATATTCTTAGATCCTATTCAAAAGGCTATTCATTAACTTAAATCGATTTTTTATCCAAAAAAAAATGACGTTTCTTTTTAAAGATTTTATATGTTTTCGGATTTTTTGATATTATTGCGCAATTCTCATCCTTTAAACCATCATTCATGTCCAAAAAAGGTTTATCGTTTCACTATGTGATTTGATACAATCTTTCTTTTTGTACAGCAGAGAATATCTCATCAATTAATTGATTAATGCTAAATTTGATATTAAATCATAAAAAAATAATAAAATTGTTGCCGTTTGTTAAATTAGACACTATTAAAAATCAAGAATAGAATGAATACAGTATGAGGGACTTTTTCGACGCAGCATGCTATATCTCCTATGCTTGGTTATTTTTTTATCAGGCATTATAATAATATGATTTTTCCCAAACTATTTATAATTTCAATATATCAATATATTTCCAACCTTAATTACATTATTGCAAAATATATACGATTTCGTTGGAAAAAATATACTATTGGATATCTATATGCAGTCTCGATGCCCTTGTTTTTTTTGCTTAGTGGATTAAATTTTAGATTATATTGGTATTTCAGCTGAATAAAAAAAGAATACGAGTAGCTGTTTATATATTTTTTTATTTTTTCTTTGTGATTTTATTGATTTTTTACATTCATTTAGATTAAAATTCATTAAATTAGTTTTTCAATAAATGCTGGCACTGTTCTATATTATTTCTTTCGGTCATTTTTATGACTCAAATCATTTATATCAAGGTATAATATCAATTTTATTCCTATAAAATTCTTTTAAATGGTGATATCATATATATTGAATTTACATTTATATTTTTATCACACTAATTCATCTCTAATCTCTTCTTCTAAGATATCTGTAGTTTTATATTGTTAACCTGCAACGATTATAAAACATATGAGAAAAAAGAAAAAATATACGGTATCAATTTATAAAAAATCTATTTATAACCAACATTCACCATGAATGTCGTGCTCATGAGATTTCTCGAAAGTACGTTGAACTTTAATAAGAAAAATTTAGTTACTAAGGCAATATAAGTACTGATCTTAGTGACTAAAATTTATATTTATTCCTATCGTGTCTACTTTTTAATAAATTCACTGCAATAAAAAATTCGTTAAGTAGAATTTTCTAAATGATTTTTTTAATGAATTAGGCAAATTTTGATCTTAACCGGCATGGCTCAATAATAATGAAGCTGTTATAATAACTATGCAAAAATATATAAAACATCAGACACCAGATAAATTTAGCCCAAAATATCAATTATAGATTTAATTATTCTAAATAACCTAGTATTCAAATATATTATTTATCTTACTTTTTCAGTATATTGAATCTATTTGTATATCTTTAAAAATTGTTTTTTAGCATAAATAAAAACACTGCTCTAGTCTTTAAGTGTTGCCAATCTGAATTCTGTGGTTTTTTGTGTAAAAAACTACTCTCTAACTTTAAAGCCCGTTTTTATATAAATATGTGTATATTGTAGATTTTCAAGATAGTATATTTCAATAAAAGTATTTTGTTATATGTTAACCATAAATTTCAATAAAAATTTTTAGAAAATATATTTACATACATTTATTATAATCATAATGTTATACGCTCCACTGACACAAATCGCTATATATAATCACGAACTGAAATTACATCTATTATGAGATGTTTGAGGGGCAAACAGACAAAAATTATAAACTTTTTTGGATTTATAATGTTTAATATGCCTTTTTTTAATTTTACAGCATGATTATACTTCAATCTATTATATATGCATCTAACTAGTCATATAGATTTGCTTCAAAGACCTAAAAAATGCTTTTCTATACCATGAATTGAATTATTTTAAATATTTTGAATTTATCTTTTTTTTAATTTTAAAACTGTATTTAAAATGAACCTCTTTTACGGTTTCTATAGATTATACCAGGTGAATAGATTCTTTTTGTATTTAAAACATTATAAAAGTAGATATTCAATGTATAAAATATATTGCGTCATATAAAACTCTAAAAAGCTCAAGACCTTTGTGTTTAGATTATGTGTAATCCTTTCTTTCTCAACAGATTTATAATGATAATTTTGACATTTTTTGTTATTATTTTTTTTTGAATTTTATGCATAAATCTGATGTGAAAAAAATAATAAGAAAAAATTTCGGCACATTTTTATTTATTTGCCCATATTGTTCTTTGAATAAAATATTTCTTTGTCTCTTAATGTTTTACTGACTTCCTTGACTCGCTTTCAAATAAATATGGTCAAATGAAAAAATATGTGGTGTATACGTATATTTTTTATCTTCATTTATCTCGCATTGTATATTTTACGTAAGAGAATGTTTAAATTGAATTATAATAAATATATTCAATATAATTGAATTAATCGTGGTTGTTTTAAATTTACATGGATCTTTTATTGAAAAGTAAACTAATTTCTTTTCAACATGTTTATCTAGTTGGCATTAACTTGTTCTTTTTTAGTCATAACTTAGTGAATGTTTTTAGTTTGAAATTTGCGTTTTTTTACATCAATACAAAAATATTTAGTCACTCATAATAGATTATTTGCTAGTCTTTTTGTCGCTGTATTAATACAATGGTTCCCATATTGCTCGATCATTATCTGCAAGTTGTCTTTTTAATGATGAAAATCATCACGGCAAGGTTTATCCGATTCTGTTTGAAGCATTATATAATATGTTTAATGATATTACAAATATAATTTTCTTAAGTCTAATATTAGACCAGGGGTTTTATCGCTCTATATCTATGTTTTTGTATTTTATTGATGTTGTTTATTAATTAAAGAATTTATGTGTAATTTAGTCATAATTATACAAACAATTGTGAATTGAACAGGCTGATCTATTGTTGTATAAAACAAATAAATATGTAATATGAAAAATCAATCTTTCCATAAAATATGTTTATAAATATTTGAACATTTAGTAGTTGTGTTACGCCGACATTGTAAAAAAATCTTATAAAATAATTTTATTCATATTTTACTTATTATGGGTGCGTGGGTTTTGTTTTTGATTCGGATTTTACGCTTTTTTGAACAGAAAGAACCTTTTTATATGCCAAATTTATTTATCAATCACATGCTTCATTAATTATAGGTATTAAAACCTCAAGAACTAGAAAATTATATATAGTTGAAGAAATATGTAGAATTCTGGTTATTTAAAATGAATTTTTCTACTAAAAATAAGCAAATTTAAGAAGTTTTAAACATAATTGACACAGTGTATGGGCTAGTTTCTTTAATATTTTCTAATATTTCAGCTCAAATGAAGTGCATTTTGCGCTTTTAGTGAATTCTATTTATATAAACAGAAAACTTTCCGCATAATTTAAAAATCTGCAGTGATTCATTTTTAAAAAAATAATACTAATTTGATATAATTTTATGTCTCGGCGTTTAAACAATTTAGTTTATTTATTTTTTCAAAAGATATTTTTATGTTTTAAAAATAAATTTTTCGGACTAAAAGAATCGTTGACTGAATTTTTATTTAATAATTTCTAAATAGTTTGTATGTTCTATCTATCATCTATTTGTGTACCTCATTTCTTAAATATAGAATTTTATATTTTTTATGCGTATTCGAATCCCAAAAAGATCGTAATCTACCTCAAAAGTAAGCTCATTTTATTGTGTATACTCATATGCTATATATTTTGATGAATTTTTTAATAAAAACATAGCTAGGGTGTATATTTATTTTTTACAAAAGAAGATGATATATCACTCTAAATATCAATGACGTTTCGGGGGAGAACCATTATCTACGTAAAGACACGGATATGTGATTACAATATTTTTATTTAGCGTGAATATTTGTGTTTGTTTCTCATCTCTCCTGATCGAACTATATAGTATTAAAAAAAATTAGACGCCGAAATTATTGGAATTGCAAAAGATGTGATAAAATAATTGCAAGGAAAATTTGATGAGTTATTATACATCTACTTATATCAAGTGTATATCACAAATTTTTACAACAAAATATTGATTCAAAAACGTTTTGTGTGCTATTAAAGTATAAACTTATCAGTTCTATAAATCCAAAAGTAATACATTTATATATAATTATTTATTTTATATTAGATATATTTTAATTTTATCCAAAAAAAAACGTATTAATAATAAAAACAATTGACTATAGAATTTATAATTTAAAATATAGAAGTGAATTATGTATTGAATGATTTTATTGGGAAATAAAGCATATAATACAATCTTCTCGGTCTTTTTATATTTAAAATCAAAATATTTTTGGATATAAATTTAGAAATATCAAAAAAAAAAGCCCCTAATACTGTACCTAGTGACTAGTTTTTTTAAAGAATCCTTTTAGTTCTATGTAATGAA
Source organism: Rhyacophila brunnea (assembly GCF_057557595.1). Classification (NCBI taxonomy): domain Eukaryota; kingdom Metazoa; phylum Arthropoda; class Insecta; order Trichoptera; family Rhyacophilidae; genus Rhyacophila; species Rhyacophila brunnea. The sequence continues at coordinate 2,526,811 of NW_028233037.1, forward strand.
AAGATGAATCTCTAAAATGTGTAGCTTTTCTAACTGAATATTATTCACTGTTGGATATATGATAATTATTATTTTTATAATTATTTATGCAGAAATTGATGGATTTTACAATTAAAACCATAAATCATTCAGTTGTAACAAAATTAGTAATAATACAATGGATAAATCCTTTATTTTATAAATTTATCTAAATATAAATTGTATCTTACTTTTTTCTGTATTTCTCATGTCTGTATTTTGGTATTTGTGCGCAGATGATTTAAAAAAAAGTTATAAAATGATTTCATATGAAAGGCATTAAAAATTAATAGTATATATAATCGTATATAGCATTTGAAATACATAATTTTACAATAATTTCTGCCATATTATAAAAAACCCTATATGCCTGTTAAAAGGTTGGAAGAAATGTATTTAACGAATGGTAGTAGATGCTAAAAAAATGAATTTTAATTTTCGGTTTCTGGTATTTTTTAAACGATGAACATACATAAAGATAAATTTTATAGACACAATAACTTTCTGATGTATGTAATATTTAGATGTGATTTCTCGCTGTGGTAATTTCAAATATCTTACACTTGTTTAAATTTTTAAATTCATAATAACTGCATAGAGGAATAAGAATATTCCCCTGGTAGCATTGTCATGTTAGTGTTGACTTTGTTGTTAATTTAATTTACACATTTGAAACACAACATTGACATATAGTACATATTCTAATAGAAACTGTATTCCAGAATCAAAACAGATTTCAACTATTGAATGGAAGATCGAAAATTTTCCTGTACGCTAAAAATAAAAATCTGTTTCGTTATGAATAAACAGGTATAAATATTTTATTATTTTTTAGGTCATGGAAATTAAAACCCGAGAATGTATGATCTTCTCGCCAATTAACCATAACACTTCTCAAAAATACAACAATAAAAGTAGGATGTAACCTAGGATAATGTGGCCAACATTGCATTCGGTTGTATGTAAAGTGGTTGGAATACCATCTTGAACCTTAATATATGCACATACAATAGGATCGGGAATATATTTTGTTTAATGAGTTTTAATAGATAAATGTATTTAGGAAAGGTTATAAGGCAGAAATAAATATTATCTAAATCTGCTATATAGAGCATGCAAATGGGTGGTGTAAATGTTCGAGCTAAAATTTTCAATTTAAATTATGTGTGTTTGAATCCTTCTCACGCAAGCACAGTATATAATTACCAAAAAGCTAATTAATGCCGCCTAGTTGCAATGCAGAAACCAAATTTTTAGGTCGACCCACATTAAAGGTAAGCTTTCCGCTTTGCATATATACTTGGTTGTGGGGGTGGAGCAACTTAACTCGACACCTATGTAAGTAATCAAAGTCAGAAACGTATGACGGCGATGTTTAATTTTAACTTTGTTCGAATTTGCGTGGGTAATAATGTTACTATTTTAGGGCATTCGAATGTTTAATAAGTTTAATTGGAGAAATATGAAATTAAGCCATATAAATGTTCCGAAACACATAATTATATTGATTTTATTTTTTATTATGGGTTAAGTTTCTTTTTGCCAATTCCATCTATTGAGACTTGGTCAGCCCATTGGGAACATTGAACAATGCCTTGATACATCTTTTGACACCTTCCCTTGATCTATCTTCATCAACTGCTCTTCTTCTCTCAAATGAAATTAGTTCAAGTGTCTTATTATACTGATAAACGATGATGATGATATGTATTTAAAAAAGCATCATGGGTTTACGTTTTGGTGATACAAAGCTATAAATTTCGGAACTAAAATCGGTAAAATTTACTTGTGATTAGATTATATTTTAAGCTATTTGAATCGCATAAGCAAATTATTTTGATATAAAGAATATATTTTCTTGATACTTATTCCAGTCTCTTCAAATTTGACTTTACTAATACATCTACTCTTTCCGATGATTAGCAATTCGCGTTTTCCTCAATTCCATTGTTTAATCTTATCCTTCTGTTTCGGTTAGCATTTATAAGAGATGCTATAATAATTTTTATATATAAAACTAAAAATTTTCATAATTTTCACCTATTACATTTTAATATGTTTATGGGGCTATTTTATCATATTATTTTCAACTATGCATTAATATAATTACTTCTTATATTCGCCATATTTATGCTTCATTTTATATTTTTATATGTATTTCGAAATGGTTTTTATAAATCTACTTTGTATTGCCTTTTTTAAATTAAGCAAAATTTTAGACGCCTCTTTGAAGCAGATCATGTTTGAATATTCCAATCATATCTTATTCACAAGCCTCCTTTTCTTAAAATATTCTTTAAAAGATTTATATATTCCTATGTCTCTTTCAGCCATTTTATTAAAGCACCCGCATATTTTAGAGATTACAACACCTTTATTCCATACAAATGCTATCTATGTCAAAGAACAAAGTGCTAGAGGCTATTTTGAAAAATTATGTTATCGATTTTAAGACACAAATTAAGAAATTTTAATCGTACATTTTGATATTACGTAGTTAATATATTAAATCATCACTTATCAATATAAGATCAACTTTTGACATATGAGAGATAAAAAAATATGAAAAATACATTCTGTGAATTTTAAATAGACAATTAAAAGTAAGTATATTTTAAGGCGCTAAATCTAAAATTTCAAAGTATTCAATTTTATGATAAAGGTGATATCTATGTTTCTTATTGTCTTTAGATTATTTTTGATTGAAAAATTGATTATATGGAATTAACAAATTTAATTACTTTAATCGACCTCTTCGTAACATTTTCTAAAGATAATTATTGAATTTACGTGGATTGTTCGATCAAAGTATGTCCAGTTTTATCATTTAGTCTTTCAATTTTAAGAACATTTTTTTTGCGCAATACTTAATAAATTATAGCTTTAAATTGACGTTTAACAATTTAAAATAGAATAAATATCAAAATTAACTAGATTGATGTCTTTATATTGTAGGCAACATTTTAATATTTTTTAATAGAATGTATTTTTTGATTTCACTGCATTCATTTTTATTTTTCCACCATGTTTTATCAAAGCTAAATTTGTTTCTTCAAATGTTTTACTCTGTGGATTTTGCCTTGTCTAGACAACATATCGAAAAGGAATCTCGTACTTTTTATTGTATAAGATAATTATTCTAGCCTTTATTCCAAATATATGTATTTTATGGTTGAATTTATCGATATTATTGTATTTATTTGGGTTCTTTGATGATTGTTATTTGATATTACAAAGGAAATATACCGTCAATAGTGTCGTATAATAACCTATGTATTATTTAAGAACGATAGGTTACATTTTCTTGTATTTTTTTATTCACATAACTTTAAGAGCTTTATTGTCACGAATAAACAGTGGAAGTACACTTTGTGAAATAAATTACAAATTATATGTTGAAGAAATCATCTTCTACGCTGTATTATTAACTTAACCTAGATCAAGTTGGGTGAAAATTTACAAGTTATTTTTATTTTTGAATCATGATAGAATACATATATCAATAACTTGAATTGAATTGAATTGGTTTATTATCATGCGTCATTTGGCATATCGCTATATTTGAAATTAGATGAATTGTATGGGAAATTAAAATACTATACTTCGAATAAATTACTTATCAAAATGAAGAAAAAGCTTGGACTTCAAGTTAAATTTGGTGTTTATAGATTAAAACTCCAGATAGATTTAATAAATAAAAATATTATTTGGAAACAATATGTAAAATAATTTATTTATTTTAGAGCTATATTATTCGCTATAATTTTAGATTTTGTTTTCAAACACAACATGCTTGATCTCTCGTGTGCACAGATTATTAATAGTTTTGGCAATTTTCTCCTACCTAAAGTCTTATTAAATACATCCATGAGTGTTGTAATTAAGTTTAACTTTTATTTTTCTATGATAAATCCTTAAATTGATTTTATTGGTGTAAAATTAAATTCTTCTTTTGTTTTTAATTTTCTATGATAAATCCTTAAATTGATTTTATTGGTGTAAAATTAAATTATTCTTTTGTTTTTAATTTTCTATGATAAATCCTTAAATTTATTTTATTAGTGTAAAATTAAATTCGTCTTTTGTAAGTAATTTTCTAAGATAAATTTTTAAATTTATTTTATTGTTGTAAAATTAAAAGCCTCTCTTATATATTGTCTATGCCAGTATTGTCTATTATAATGGAAGGGGGTAATGATAAAATCATATTATATTTTTTATTTATGGGCCATATTTATAGTCGTAATTTTAGTTTTTGTTCTCAGGCACAGCTTGCTTGATTCTCTGTATGCACAGTGTATTTATACTTTCGGCTATCTTCTCCTCTCCAAAGTCTTCTTCAATACCCCACCTTCTTTCGAGACTTATTAATTATGATAAAATCATATAAAAATATTTATAATATAATTTTTTATATTTCTGTATTTTTCTTCTTGCTATAATAGTATTTTTAAAAGAATGGTCACTATTGAAAAGTTAGGGATTCCAAAAAATAAATCGCCACTTTATTTACACATAACATGGATTAGACTTATATTGAAGCATGTGTTTGACTTAAAAAATTAAAAATATACAGTTTACAAACCTTTACATACATATTTATCTATATGCTTTTGAGTTTATCATATTGCAGTTACTTCTGTTGTTACCACATTAATTAAGAGCATATGTAAAATATTTGATTGTCAATCACCAATAAATTAATTTTTGTTTCTTAATATAGCAGTTACTTTGTTCACGTGTTTCATATAAAGTACGAATGCGTCATCTAAATATCAATATATTTTATGTAATTAGAATATCATTTATTTCGTTTATTTATATTTTTGTTTAGCTAAATTTTTGTGTTGCAATTTTAGATTTTCTCTTTAAATTAGTACATTTTATACGTATTTTATTTTTAGTTAATTTGATTTTCAATTATTAAAGTGTTCGAGCAAAACTTTGATTGCTCTATAGAACAGATTTGGCAAAAGCTTCATTTATATATTAACTGATTTTAGTATAAAATTATTATACCTTTTCTTATTTAGATTTATTTAAATAAACACAAAAAGATGCCATTTATTTTATAATGTTTACGATCAATATATCTTATCATTTCTATTTTGCGTATGCATCAAAGTTCAATCTTCATCACAGAAAAAATGTGAGAAAATTTGTTTAAGATATAAAGCCTCATTTCTCATCTCCTCAAAACACCTATCTATGCGATAGCAATCCAATCGACCATCTTCATATATTTTATCATTGTATTCTAAATCGTTTTTTTTTCTTGGAACGATGTGTACATGGACATGGTACACTTTTTGGCCAGCAACGGCCCCATCCTGGATATTTATTGTGAAGCCATCCCCCAGTTTTTGCATTGCTTTTGTTGATTTCTGCACACATTTAAATAAATCGGCAGCTTCAGAGATTGTTAAGTCCGAAACTCTTTCGACAATTCTCTTTGGTGAAACAAGAATATGAAATGGAAGAAAAGGACGTAAATTTACAAAAATAAATGAAAATTTGGTTTTTACTATTATATGATCATCGTGTATTTCATGATTTCCAAAAAGTTGCATCTTCTAAATTTTTTAGAAAGGGCCTACAAATTAATAATAATCGCTATTATGACCATTACGAATCTTTAATTTATAGATGAATTAGTTTGGTGTTTAATAGTTGTTGTTAAATTTATTTTGGTGCATTGAAAAATATTAAAAGATGACGAAGTGAAATGAAGTATCAGCTGAATCTGTTCTAAAGAACATTCAGAAGTTTTTCTTATTAAAATATGTAGCCAAAAATCAAATTAACCTATATACAAAATATAATTTTTAGTTAAATTTATTAAATTACGATTTTACATCCGTTATGCAGATTTGTTATCCATGCTTCATCAACAACAACATTTGCTCAGGTCTTACCAAATAATGCATAACAACAGGATAATTATTTTTCATGATTAGTCTTTCTTCTTGTGTAGGTATAATAGGAGAATTCATTTCTTTTTTAATCTCATCTTCTTCTTTTCTTTCTTTCGCTGTTTTATTTGGATTTCCGCTTATTCCACCATTATCTTTTTCAAACTCATTTTGATTAAGAATCGGGTAATTGTTTCCTTGCAATATATTTTCAGCATTTATGTCGTTTTTGTGGAACAATTGCATTCCGTCGATGTGCTGCTTTCCAATAGGATCCCTTGCCCCTAAAGCTCTTGATATCGGTGTATCAAATCCAAAAATATGCTGAAATAGTATAAATATCATATTAGATAATGTGGATTTTAATTTAAGTTTATATCTATATTCAGTGAAACAAAGATGAAGTGGTCTTATCGCTATAAAACATGTTTTTAAAGTATTTCAAGTTTATTTAAACTAATTTCATTATTTTAATTTTCCCATTTCTTCTGGTGGAATTACTTGGAATCCTTCGCCTATCAGGTGCTCCGCCATAAATAAATCTTCTTTTCGTAATGAATCTTGCCTGTGTTTGATTCCTTCCTTTACCATATAATCATTTAGGTCTATTCCGAAAACAAGCAATGCATAGAATAATATCCTTTTCATGGTCTTTGTGTTTTAATTTTTTTATTTATACTGATGTGAGAAACATTTTAATTATGTGAAACTGTTGTTTTGGCGTAATTAAATTACTGCAAAAACAAGCATTTGATTGCTTCTATTCAAACTTAGAAGATATCGATAGAATTTTTAATATTGAAAATAATATCGTTCTAAGCTTTAAACCAGATTTAGCTCTGCATATTCTTAGTTTTTGTCATTTATAAATTGTTAAACTTATAATTTAGATATAAATTCGAAAGTGTACCTTTCTTTTTAAGTGTTCACAATATCCTTGATTTTTTGAAACTTTTTTTTCGTCATTAGTGAATTTCTAGCTAATTTATATGTGCCGACGCTATAATAATTTTAAATAAGAATATCTGTTCAATATTTTACGAAAACAAGCACCTTATAATTTAAATAACTCTTATAAAAAATTCACGCATTGAAATTATTTCCTCGAAATATGCTTTGAAATATATGTACATGTTAAAAAAAATTATATTCCTTTATGTTTAATTTGCACCTAAAACCATATTGAATACCCGTTTTTCACTGGGATTTCAGTTTTCAATGGTTTTCTGTGTGGTTTTTGTTTTTATTTGGTAGTTTAAGTATTTCAATATAGTTTTTAGTTTAATTTGAATATTTTAACATGGTTAATTGTGTAATTTGAGTATTTTCATATAGTTCCTTGTGAAATTAAGTATTATGTCATGTTTTTTTGTGTAATTTATATATAGTTTAATCTGTGGTTTTTGTTTTAATAATGTTCCTTGTGAAATTAAGTATTATGTCATAGTTTAATGTGTGATCTGGATATATTGAGATAAATCATTGCTTAATTTGATGTGTTAAGATAGTTTATTGTGAATTAATTTTGTTTCCGACTGTTTTATTTGATATTATTGCTGTATAGATTAAACTAAACGTGATAAAATGTTGATCTGTTATTTATTTTTCCATACACGCCCGCTATTTATTAAACATCAATATTTACATATTTTTATATAGCCTACAACTATTCATATTAAAAATAGAGCTTCTTTTATGCGTGTAGATAACCCGAAATTTGTTTTGCGCATGCAATATGATTTAAAGGGAATTTTAACTTTGTAGATTTAAATTGCATCAATATCAATTTACATGATTATTAAGTCAATTTTTCAATGATTTTTTAAATTTTAAATTGAAAAAAAATATTAAAACTAAATTTCACTGGCAAATTATGACTATTATACGGTTCTAAAATCTTTAACCCAAATTTACTTCAATTTTCTAGAATTTCCCGTCGATCCTATATAAAAAAATATATTTATAGATAAATTATATGAACTTCATAAAAAATATGCAGAAGCTAATTCGATTCATAAAATTATTTTTTAAAATATATTATAACTTATGATTTGTCATAGTTTCGGGTGGTGTTCGCATAAAATACCATAAGTCGTATATTTAAGAGTTTCGAATCTAATATAACGGCCTGGAGTTGATGAAGGCACCAGAATTTATTAAATCCTAAAAAGCGAATATTATGAACAGAATCATATTGAGGAAGTTTAAATGTGCCGAATTTTATAGAGCATTTTTTATTTTTTTTGTTTAAAAAAATAATAGAATAAAAGGGTATCATGAATAAATTTAAAGTGATGCAAAATGTTTTATATGCGTTAAATTATATGAAAATATAAAGGGTAATAAGATAAATAAATGCCATGATTAAATTTAAAGACATTTAATATATGAGTCCTATGCCTTTAAAACTAAGAATTTTTATAGGAATATAAGTTAAAGAAATTCCATATGTTAAAATTAATATCATTAAATATATGAGTCCTATGCCTTTTAAACTAAGAGAATATAAAGGATAATAAGATAAATAAATGCTATTAATACATTTAAAGCCATTAAATATATTGGATTTAAAAAACAAAAAATTCGAAATTATACGGTATTTTATACTTTAAAGTATAAAACGATATAAATGCCAGTTATAATTTTTATTGAATATATGTGATCTATCCTATTATTAAAATATGTGTATTCTATTAACATTTTCAATCAAAAGCTTTAATTCTCTCAATTAGATACACCGTGGTCTATTTAGAACCCATATTCATCTCTTTGCGCTACAAAGGTATATAAATAGTTGTCTTATCATTATTAAATTATACCATTATATAACTTATTTATAATTTAGTATACACTTTCAGAAGTCCTAATATTTGTAATATAAATAATATTCTTAGAGCATAATGACGTGTAAAATATCGCTATAAACATGTGAATTGGTTTCTATCATATGAATATTTATATTTTTATATGACTATTTTTTAATCTTTGTGATAAATTTGCCATAAATTCATGCCGGGTGGGCTTATCAAAAAAATATAAGATCTAAGTAATCCATTATTTTCCATATTTGTTGTTTAATTTCTGTTTCGTCTTGCGATAATAATTTTTTCAAGATATAAAAAATCGACTTTAAAAGATTGAAAATATTTATTTGGTTTTCAAATACAGATGGAACTTTTCTTATATAAATAAGGGATATTTTAGTTCGCCTAATTTCCGTCGTGTGATTAGATTGATTACTTATATTTTATTATGCCTTTATGTGTTGATTTTATGAATTACAAAAACTATTATTTTCTTCAATGAAGAAATCATGAATGTGTGTAATATGAACAATAAAAATAAGAATTAAAATATAATTATTATAGTGTCGTTAATGATGTGATATATAAATTCAGGTAAATTAAATTCAGACCAAATAGATGATAAATCACCAAAATTAGATTGATAATAATGTAATTGATTCAAGTAATTTTTCTATTTCGAATTTATTTTGATGTAAAATCATGTCAAAATTTCTAAATAAGCACTATTAATATATTTTAACCTAAATTTTATATTCTAATTTATTTCACTCTAATATAATTTCTAATACATCAATTTAAATTACCTTAATTAAAAGAACAATGTTTAATTACAAATCACGGCATTACTAAATTTTATGTTCTAATTTATTGCACTCTAATATAATTTCTAATACATCAATTTAAATTACCTTAATTAAAAGAACAATGTTTAATTACAAATCACGGCATTATGCATTTTTCGTATCCTTTCTTCTTTTAAATAAAAGAATATGTGGTTCTGGCTTATGAATCATATAATGCTCCCAACCAACACTTTGCTGTATACCGAGATCTCGCCACTCCTTTTCTGTCATAAGTCTGTCTACTGGAAGAAATGCAACCATCTCTTTTGGTATAACAACGTGTCTTAATATGTAATCTTCAGATTCATATCTTTCACTGTATGTAATTCGCTTCGAAAAATCTTCAATTTGATGTTTCGTTGTCATAATAATGGGTAGTTATTAAATTAAAGAAATCTTATATTAATATATCTTCCTGATTCGGAATCTATCGTAGACTAAGTTGGCCTAAATCAAAATATCACGTGCTTCTTTTTTTTTATATTAAAAGACTTACATGACTTAAATAAATAAATTGGGGCTTGAATATATCGTTCGAATGCTGTGGGCGGCTTTTATGAAATAATGGAGGATGAAATATTTTTTTTGTTTTATTCTAAAATTAAATTTATACGCTCGTATTACTTTTATTACAAATTTTTATTTTGCTCTGCAATTTTTAATATTTAAAAAATCATCCTACTTATATTATCTTGCTAATATACACAAATCTGTTAAATAAAAATAATTATCCAGACTGTTCCTTCATAGAGTAAATTATAATAACATGTATTTTCTGTTGGTGGTGTAAGCTTTTAAGATATCTTCATTTTTTTACTTTTTATACAGGGCCCATCATCTCTATCTTTGACATTGTTGGCTTGTTTTATTTTATTAATGTGTTTACTAAAAATTAACTCTACATCTACACTTTTATTTTAGTTAGAGATAATTAGCATAAAAATAATTAATGCAATTAAATGTGATGACTTGGGATGGGGTGGTCACAAAATATCATAAAAAATATGTTAAGGTGTTAAAAATTCCAGACGAAGTAGAAGCATACATGCAAGCTCTCACACTTCGCAAGACGCTTGAAATCATCTCATTTGAGAGAAGAAGTATAGTTTATAAAGATGGATCTGGGAAAGATGTATCAAGGAGTTGTGCAATATTCCCAACACGCTGACCACGTCCAAATAGATAAAATCGATAAAAAGAAAATTGACCCTAAATAAAAATCTATTACATTACCCCAACAATATTCCAAGAAAAGACAATGTAAAATATCACTTAAATAGCCCATAAAATAATTCAAATCAATTTGATAAAGGTTGAAATATAAAATAAATTATTTCTATACTATAAAAGACACTTGAAATCATCTCATTTGAGAGAAGAAGAGCAGTTTATAAAGATGGATCTGGGAAAGATGTATCAAGGAGCTGTGCAATTTCCCCGATGGGCTAACCATGTCTCAATAGATAAAATCGATAAAAAGAAAATTAACCCATAAATAAATATCTATTATATTACCCCAATAATATTCCAAGAAACGACAATGTACAATATCACTTAAATAGCCCGTAAAATAATTCAAATCAATTTGATAAAGGTTGAAATATAAAATAAATTATTTCTATACTATTAAGACAATTGAAATCATCTCATTTGAGAGAAGAAGAGCAGTTTATGAAGATGGATCTGGGAAAGATGTATCAAGGTGTTGTGCAATGTCCCCGATGGGCTAACTATATCTCAATACATAAAATCGATAAAAAGAAAATTAACCCATAAATAAATAATAGTGCATAATATAATAATAGTTTCAATATGAATTTACTCATTTATATTTATTTACCATATATATCCTCCTTTTAGGAAGTTCGCTTATGACTATTGGCAACTTTTGCTCATCTGATTCTACCCCATGTGTGGCCCTTCAGATTTTCTGTAATCTGCTTCATTTCCGAGGATTTATTCCTGTTTCACCAGGCAATAGTTAATATGGAGGGGGTAGGGTTCTATCTGCTTTCCGTCGCTGGTTAATTATGCTACCATTATACATTTACACATACCGCTGAACGGTTTGGGCTTCATTGGATGTTCGAGGACGTTTTCGGCGTCTTACACAGCCACCTCTTAATTATTCACGGCTTATCTGTTGTTTATGGTTTTAATTTCTAGTTTCGAGAGAACACCCCTTTTGAGTATTTCTCATTTGTGTACATTCCTTGAATCGGGCGTGTGTTGTGGTTGGAACTCAGCTTCTTATTAAGCTCTTCTAAAACAAATGCTCCGCCACACTCACATAATTAGATAAAATAATATTTCCACTTATAATTTTATAAGGATGAAAGTGAAATGAAGATCTGTCATTTAAATAATATCATAAATAGCGTTCTAATAAGATTTAGTAAAGAAAGTAAGTGTGAGATATGATATTTTATTTAAATAATATGATAAAATATTACTCCGAATTTAAAAAAGAATTAGTTAATATAATTATTTCAATTGTGTTTATTTTTTTCATGCAGATATTATTATAGTACTACAAGTTTTGTTTTTTTTCTGTATTTTTAGATTGAGAGATAGCATTTTCAAGCCAAGCAAATGCATCATAAATTCCCTTGTCGTGTTTTTTAGTAGACTCATCGCGCATCATAGTAACACAAGTCACTTTAACAGAAATAGATTCTTCAATCCCAACTTGATTAAAAATATCATTAATATGATTTTGTGTTCTGCCCAAATCACCATTGAATTTCTGGTAAACTTTATCCATTTTGTTAATCAACAAACAAATAGGAACGTCTTGTTTCTTGGCTTGTCGCATGCTTTGTTTTACACTGGCATAGGCTTCTTTTACAGAATCGATTCTATCTGTGTCAAATGCATCAATAATAAAGACTACACCATTGCATCTATAGAAATAATCTCTCCAAATTATTCGAGCTGGCTCATGACCACCCAAATCAAAAATGTTTGCTGACATGTTTCCAATTTCTATATCAGTAGAGGTTGGATGGTTTGTTGGCTTGGAAGCTTGTGTTGTTTCATTCTTTAAAAGATTGAGAAGTGTTGTTTTGCCTGCATTGTCTATACCAAGAAATAGAATAGACACTTGGCTTGAGAATAGACTGCTAATAAATGATGCTAGTGTCTTGTTGTAGATTTCATAGATCTTCTCTTTTATTTTTGTGATGTATGAGGCTGCTTTCTCCATTTTCTTATGGGGTTCAAACTTTTTAATTTATATTCCTGTGAATGTAGATGGCTATCTGAATATTTGGATTTTTTTCTGGAAAAATATTTTTTTCTTTTAAATGAATATTTGTTTGATAATAAATTTTATTAATAACAAATGTAACTCTAAATTATTATAAATAAAGTAATTTTACATTTTCTATTTCTTACTTAATATAAAAGTAATATTGAATATTATTATTTTATACACTTGAATTTTATTTAAAATAACTCATAAGTTACCATTTATCACTTCATAGAAATTTTATTTTGCATTTTTAGTATTAATATTTAACTTCGATATAAAGTAAATCTAAAATTTATTTCTATCATTTAAAAAGAAACGATATGTTGAATATTTTGTAGATTTGTCATTTAAAATGCATCTAAACTAGATCTTTAGTTAATTTCATCACTTAAAAAGAAGCTTGCATTGAATATTTTTTTATATTAAAATTCACTCTGATATAAAACATTGCAAACATTTATACTTAAATCAAAAAATAAAAGATATATTGAATATTTTTTATCTCAGAAATTAGATTTAGCTTAATTAAGTACTATATCTTCTTCTTGTCACTTAATAGAAGCTTATCAATAAGTATTCTGATTAATTTTTTTTTATTGGTTGCTCAAATTTAATATAAAGTGAAATGAATTTTATTTATAGTATTCTAATATAAAATTAAAGCTTTTTATCTTTTTAGAGAGATAAGAATAAAAAGCGAACTTGCCCATTAAAAGCTAAAACCGAAGATCAATACATATTCATAAATAGTTTTGGGATATATTTCATACACTGTTTCTTTCATTATTATCACTTACCTATTACCAATCATAGTGTTTTAGATTTTTCTTATATTCAAATTCTATTCAGAAATTCGAGTTTAGGTAGATGAAATCAACAATTTTTTTAATTCCTGTTGCATTGTTTAAAAATAATGTTATTTATTATCATTTAAAATTGAACATGATATGTAGCATTTTATAGTTCAATTTCTTATTCTTCTCTTCAAAACTTAAAAAATAAATATTAAATAAAATCTCGCCTTATTGCTTATTAATTTCGACTTTGTTGTTCAAAACTAAAAAAATATATTATTTATCATCTATTCTTATTGCCATATAATTTCAATTAATGTTTTTTAAATTAAATATTTAAAATTTGTTGTTTTTGTTTATTAATTTCGAATTATGTTGTTCAAAATTTATAAAAAATATTATTTTACATCTATTATAGTTTCTATATAATTTCAATTTATGTTTTTCAAATTATTTTAATATTAATTATATAAAAATGGATATTCATTATTTAACATCAGATTTTTATGTTTAAGAAATTTACATCTTGTTGTTCAAATTAAAAAAAAAATGTATATTGTTTTACATTATTTCTTTTTACTTATCAATTTTAGAATGTGTTGTTTCAATAAAAAAAAATGGATATTCATTATTTAACATCTGGTTTTTATGTTTAAGAAATTTAGATTATGTTTTTCAAACTAATTTATTATTCATTATTTAAAATCTGGTTCTTGTAATTAATAATTTGGATTAGCATTGTCCAAAATTAAAAAAAAAATGTATATTATTTTAAACATTTCTTTTTGCTTATTAATTTTAGAATGTGCTGTTCAAAATATAAAATAATGTCATTTTGAATCTATTTTTGGTTCTTAAGGAATTCAAATGGCGTCGTTCAATATTTAATTCCGCTGTATATGTACAATATAAAAACATAAAAAACTTTGGCGGATTACCATTCCACTGATTCAAACACAAACCAAATATTAAAATAAATTTATCTCTAAACAATCAACTTCTTTATGGTATCTAAAACACGTGATATCGAAAAGTGAATCGGATTCATATATTTGTGATAAAATTATACAAACATGTAAAAGATAACAATATTTTCGTGTACTTTTTTTTTGATTTTTCATTTAAATATACATCGCTCCAACTGAAACATTCGCAAGGATTCAGTGTAAACTTGATTTATCTGCTTATTGTTAAGAATAAACTATTTATCGTTAAGATTAATTCTATTACGGATGTGTCTTTTTCTATGAAATATGCCTCAAACATAACTAAAATAGATATTTGTAAGTAAAGCCAAAAATTATATCGTAAAAACTAAAAAATTTAAGTGTTTTTATATCTATCCATACTTATTTGAAACGTATTATGCATTTTGTATTTTCTTATAAGCATAATCAAAAAAAAACTGAAATTTCTGTGTTAATATTGTGATGTATTCATCTAAAAAATATTAAAAATTAATTTAATGCTGTTGATGGCTATTTCCCAATGATAATTACCTCAATAACGCACTGAATTCGACAAAATGTACACGCTAAAAGAAATTTTATATCTATTTCTATTAAAGTAAAGACCCTCTATCCATTAAAAATAAGCAAAATACCGATATAACATTATATATAATGATTTTGTGATTTCTTTACTGTTTTTGCAAAATAAAATAAAGAAAGAAAATCATTTTTAATCTTTAAATATGCAACAAATATAAAAATGAATATTCAGTAATAATACTACTTTTTATATTCTAATTCTCTATCATAATAGAGCTAAGAATTATATAATTAGAAATCTCTTCAAAGGAATTTTCTTTTACTTGTTGTCAGCAGATAAAATTATCAAAAAATCGCAATAATTGTCATAGAATGTATCTAACAGAGCCGTTCGTATACGTATTTTTGTTTTATTCTTGTTGTGGTGTTATATTCATTCCTGAAATATTCATTTTTGTTGATTGGGAATATTCATTAAATATTTCTGCATTTAAAATTATGTGTTATAAATACTTGCATGATTTTTGTAATATGTAAAAAAATGGTCGAAATTTTAATTTTATAATACTAAATTTGTTTTTTTAAAATAAACTTTACATATAGTGCAACAGCATTTGAGATTTTCCATAAACCGAAATTTTTTCTGTGTGGATTTGTTTAACAGACTAATATTTTCGATTTTTGGAACAATTTTGTTTGAAGATTAATCTAAGTATACAAGAAAATAGTCTTGACTTGACCCAGAAAAAAATACTTATCAAAAAAGTTTATTTTATATTTTTTATTTTAATTGGTAATCATTAAAATAAAATTTGTAAACACCATCTTTTTTTATTTTTTTTGGTACAGAGATATAACAAATTTCTGTAAAAAAAAGAATGCAGAAAAATGACATATATTTATTTTTTTGCATTCTTAACTCTGAAACACAGCTATTAAATTTTCATAGCATTATTTACATCCAATAAAATTTTATTTATAAGATTTGATTATTTTGTCTTGTTAATCAATCATATATTTTATTCCTATTATAAATTCCTCTCATTGTTTGTATATAAACAATAATAATCTTTATATTTTGGTATATAGGTATATTAAAATGATTTTTATTGCATTATATTTACATTGATTAGATGTAGCTAAAATATGTTTTTGATTTCAATTATAATCTTCTGAAAATAGCACTCGACCGAACAAAAGAATACAAAAAATAGTTCATTCTGTATTTTTTCATGATTTTTTAACATATAACTAAGCATTTATGCATATAAAATTATATATAAATGTGAATAAATACACTTATCTATGATAAAATTTATAATCCTCATTTTTTGATTCTTCAATGCAATGATTTTTTTATCTGGGTTTTCATATACAATATGGTAAAAACTAGCTTTTGAAATAATCTTATCTAATTTAAAGTGCTAGACATTAAATTGTATGTACATATATTTTTACCAATAAAATAAAACTAGGTTTGTATTATTTTTATAGAATTTATGTTTTTTTAAAGTTTATGTAATACACCCCTCGCTATTTATTTTAGTTCGGGTATTTCCTTTGGTGTATTTTAGACCACGTGGGAATTCTAGAAAAGTATGAAATGATAAGTTTGTATTTCAATATATTGTGTTCGAGATCTATATCATTTCTATTCATTTTAAATTTCATATTCCGATGCATTATTTTTTATAACTTTATTAGTAATTACTGATGCAAAGATTGATAGAAATGTGACTTGAAGCGTATCGTAAGTTAAACGGTTATTTTAGCAAACATTATAAAGGTTTATATATAGATTACATGTAAATAAGACTATTTGTTAACCTATTATCGAAACAAAAAATATATCTCGTTAGAATTACGTCTGATTTATGCTCAAATTAATTTTAACTATATTTATGTTAACCATCTGACTATTTTAGAGTTATGTTATTATCTTTGATAAGTTTCGGTAAGAAATTATAGAAATTTTTACGATGCTAAGTTATGTTATTATGAAAAAGCAACATATAAATATTTAGATCGAATACTTCAGCATTTTTGGAAAAAGCATATGATGAACAAATTTTTAAAATAATGCGTTACCCATAAATTTAAGATGAATATTGTAAATTATTTTTTTGTGTAGGCTTCATCAGACGTAGAATTTACGTTCATTTTGGTATTTACTCTTAATTGTGCATACAACATAGAATTTTATTGTTTTTTTATTGTAAATGCATTTTTTAGGTGATTTAACAGAGATATATAATTTTTTTTCGAGTTATGGGGGTTTTTAAGGACATAAAATCATCTATAATTTCAACATTCATCAATTTTCTATTATCTAATGTCAAGATTATCTATATATTTCGCTTTTTTACTGTATTATTTTTTGGATTAAATATATATTTTTTTATGATTTTTATATCGAATATTTTTTTATGTTTGTAATTTGATATTAAAATGATGCAAAAAATACACATTTTATTGTATGCAATTGCACTTATTTATTATATATGAAAATAGAAGCAGAATAAATAAATGTTTCTAATAACTAAAATATCTTGCTCATAATTATGTTGGCGTCAAAGATCGTTATAAGCTTTGTGTGTAATTTAAAAGGAACAATATAAATAAATATTTTTTTAGCTCTATGGTCTTTAGAGAAGAAGATTATTCGAGGAAGATTATAAAGATGATAATGTCGAAAGAAGTATCAGCCAAATATATTCTATAGAGCAATCTAAACTTTTGCTTGAACAACTATAAAATCTAAAAATCAAATTAAAACATGCATAAAAATCGATAATTTAGCTCTATGAATTGTTGATGCCAAGAAAAGCGGAAGTATATTCACAAACAATAGTATTGAGAAACACACTTGAAATTATAAATCTTGAGCATTGAGATGAGTTTAGGATAAAGTAAAGATGATGTGGTTTAAAATAGACACAGATAATAATTAATATAGAGCAACTAAAGTTCTGCATGTGCGATAATGGAAAGTTTAAAGAAAAATTAGCCTTTAATTAAATGCACAAAGCTTTATGTAATTTTATATTTTATGAATTTACTTTTTTATTTCATGGTGATATTTTTTTTTTATTTTCTTGTATTTTTTTGAAATAAATTGTATAATATTATCTGTAAAAATAATCATTGGTTTCGAGATATATTTCAAATAATCCCAACTTAAATGCTATTTTATACATAACTATAGTAAAGATAAAAACATTATTTGGTTTCTTATTTTTTTAAATTACCAGATTAAATCGCATCCGTTTTGTAAATATGATTTTATAAGCATTTTAAAATACTATATTTTTTAGTTTAAACGCTTTTTTAAAAAAAATTATATTACTTAAAAGAATGGTTTTATAAATACTTTGCAATATAATATTCTATAATTTGAACTTTTTTTTAATAAAAAATTTCATTACTTAATTGAATGGATTTATAAATACTTTGCCATGTAATATTTTATGATTTAAACTTTATTTTAATAAAAAATTATATTACTTAAAAGAATAGTTTTATAAATGCATTGCCATGTAATATTTTATTTTTTAAACTATTTTTTAATAAAAAATTATATTACTTAAAAGAATAGTTTATTAAATGCGTTGCCATGTAATATTTTATTTTTTAAACTATTTTTTAATAAAAAATTATATTAAAAGAATAGTTTTATAAATACGTTGCCATATAATATTTTATGGTTTAAACTTTTTCAATGTATAAAGCGGTGTTTCTTAAATATATTATGGAAATATAAAGAAGAATTATATGATTAGATAGCTAGAAACTATAGATTATGCGAAAGTCGAATCATTTGAATATCAGCGTATTTTAGATTCAATTGGTAATAAGCGTTAAATTTGAAATAAAATTAACCATAAAAATGTAACGTTTGGAAATATGTGAAATGCTATTACAAGGTTTATATCTGGACAGTTTAGACTTAATATTAATGCGTGGAATAAATCAGTATTCGATGAACCACTATGTTACATCAATAGAAACAATTTTTAAAAAACCTATATAGGCATTTTTTTCATTTTCGATGCCACATTCTACGTTAATATCTTTTTCCTGTATTTATGACAGCTTCTAAATATAAATAAATATTTTTTATTATATTTCAAATTTCTCTAATTGAGTAAAATACTTGAAAATTTACTATTAGAATACAAACTAGATATATTTATATGACCATTTACTTTCCGTAATATTAGATCGAAAAAATGCGATTTTTAATACTGTATATCTAAAACAATTATATACATTATAAATTATTCTCTCCGATTCATTAAACGTACAAATTTATTATAATATGACTCTATCGTGCAATTTATTACATAGTTTCATGGAAATCATATGTTTGTGTTTATACTTTACACTATGTTCAAAATAAAAACATACTGAATTGTGTCTACCATACAAATCCATTAAAACATAAATCGAGAAATGTCAAGTATTTTTCTAAATAAATGTCAAAGTTTTCTAATAAATATTCACATTGATAGATAAGAATGTTTTTATAGTACCAATGAAGAATATAAATGCTCTAGAACATAAAATGAAATAATTTGAATTTGAATATTCCATAGAAAAAAGTAATATTTTCTATTACGTCACGATGACAAGCACATGAATAAATTAAAACACGTATACAAACATTTTATTATGCTAAATTGAAAATATTTATTTTTCATTTAAAAATATTTGAATGTATTTTTGAATTTTATATTCCAGAATATAACATAATATTTTTTAATTTATAAATTAAAGATTCAATGTTTCAAAATTATGATGACAATCAATCAAGTAAATTAAAAACAAAAACATTTCTTGGTTCAATAATGAATACTTCCAATTTATTCTAATTTGAAATATCTGAGAAAAAAATTAATTAAAACACGTGTAAATATCCAACAAATTTCATTTATAGTGTCATACATTGAAAGACTAACTTATAAGATTTTTCTTCAAGCATTAATCAGAAAGACCAACATACATTTTGTGATTAAAAAATATTTTCAAATTTGGATTTCATTTTTTTTTCAAGCATAAATTGATTTCCAAATAAAAAATATCTTGAAAGCATAAAATTATTGGTTAATTTATGATTAATGAATCAATAAAGAAATAAAAATTGATTATTTACAAATTAACAAAGAATTTTTAATTAATTTTTTGATTATTAAAATTAAAAATATTTTAAATGAATTCTCTTTCCATTTCAGGTTATTAACCCAGTTTAATTTTTAACTTTAGACGGCCCCAAGAAATTAAAGAAAAATATAAAATAGCAATCGAGTTAAATGAATATAGAGCCAGACACATATGAAACCATGAATTTATTTTTTCAGGACCCGAAAGACACGAAATTATTTCTTCCTAACTCTTATATCCGGCTAAACATGCTTTACATATCACCACTAACATTATTGTGCTTCAAAGACAAGATGCATTCACTCGGAATGAGGCATTGGAAAATTGATAAAAACGGAATGAACTTCTTTTTTTCACAGCGCGATCGTGAAAGTCAAAACATGATAAATTTTGAAGTTATTTTTATGGGAAAAGTATCTATTTTGTGCAGTAAAAACCCCAAAGAAGACGATCCCAATTCACCACAATCGAATATAAAAACCATTGAAGAGTCATCGTTGAACATCAATAGTATTATTATCGCCGATAATATAGGAGATAATAAAAATGATGACCGGAATGGATGTAATTCTTCTATTTTAAATCAATCCACGGGTATAAGAGAATCAAATGGTAATTTAACAGAATCTAAACCACATAACAAAATAACTGATGCTAAAAACACATCTTGGGATTCTACACTTAAAATATTTTCGATTGAACTCGATTTTCAGCCAAAAGTGAGTAATCGAGACTTTTATAGTATTTTATATGAGATTGAATCGTGTTTAAAGGGATTGGACGCTGTTTTTTTCATGTGCTATTGCTTGGATATAGACGAAGAAGTCATGAACAATCCACTTTCTCAGACTATCGATTATTTGTACAAACGTGTAAGTGACAGAACAAAAGAAAACTATATATAATAAAAAATGTTTATAATTCATCCCATACATTCAATAAAAACCTTCTCAAAATGGTTAAATTATACCTTCTTGCAATAAAAATATTCAAAGTAATATCAAAAATACATGTTTTTAGATTACCATGAATTATATGTTGTAAATTTTAACATATGTTGAAAAACAGATTCTGTTCTCGTTAATTTGAATTTTTTCGTCGTGACTCTTTCGGTCTTAAAATCTTCTTTTTTTTTGATTCAACGTGAAAATGTAAATATTCAATAAAGCCGGTATTTTACACAAAAAGGGGCGTATTATGTGAGGGGGGGGGGTTAATTGTAAATTATTTCGTAATACAATTTATGTATTTTTTGATTTGATACAAGAAAAAAAATACATGATAAAATTTATTTTTACTTAAAAAAATACGCTATAAATCTTTTATTTTGGTATTTTATTTGAACAATTGACCGTATATATGATTTATTTTCTATATTGTTTGCGCCATATTAATTGTTTTCTTTTATTTTCAATATTAGAGTAAAGGTATCTTGAAGTCTATGCTTTATTGAATAAAATACCGTATAAGTGATTATTTTTTAATAAATGCTTTTATTTGTGTAAGAGAGATTTGAATATCGTGAGATTTAAATTCGAAATAACATATAATAACTAAAAGACCATTGTTTTTCATCGGATAAAAATTGATAGATGTTTTAAGTTGAATTTTAAGAAATAGTTAACCATTATATGTGTATTTTATCACTTTCATCTGCACACTTACCCATAAATGATAATATATTTATTTATAAATTCTATTTTTTTATTTATTTGAAATAACACAGTATCAGAACCAAGAAATCGTCATAATTCTAAAATGAGAATACTTATGAAATATAATATCCATAAATTTTTATTCTAAATTATGAGCGCATGATATATAAAAACAAATAACTATAATAATATTATATTTATCATGAATAATCCTGTCAGAACTCGAAGCACAAACCAAATCGAGGCATATATTCGAACTCTGGATTAGGAAACCCTTGAACATATAGTGCGTGAAAAGAGGTGAGGTATCGAAGAAGAGGATATAGACAAGTGTATATATAATATAAGTTCACGGGAAACCAATCAAGTTAAGCTGAAAAAATAAAATAAAATACAAAAATAATTTTTTATTTATGGGCTAAATTTATAGTTATGATTTTAGTTTTTGATTTCGCGCAATTTTCTTGATTTTAATGTACGCACAGCGTATTTTTACTTTCGGTTATCTTCTCCTCTCTAAAGTCTTCTTCACAATACCAAAATTAACCCATAAATAAAAATAATATTTATTTACAATACATTATAACTTGAGGTGGTGTGGTTACGAAAAACTATAAGTCGTATATTAAGAAGTTGGGGATGCCAACAAAAGCATAAGCATACACAACAAACAATAGGATAAATGAATAAAATTGTACTAATAAAATTGGAAATAAGAAGGTACATTAAGGAAGATTGTAAAGATGTGGAGGTAAAAGGAAGTAACGGTCAAATATGTCCAAAAATGACATCTGTAGTTTTGCTCTAACAAGATTAAATAGCTAAATATATGATTACACCATAATTAAATATGACGCTTTTACCTATAAATTTATAAATGGCTAATTTTTCTTTTAACTTTATAGTTTACTCGCACAAAACTTTAGATTAATCTATATATTAGATATGTTGCATACTCTTTTTGTGCACATCATTCTTTCAGTCTTCCTATTACAACTTTTACACATAAATCTTATACATTAAAGTTTTTTTTCGTAATACTATCGATTATGCATATGCTATCGCTTTTATTGACATCCTCAAATCCATGATATACGACCTATAGTGTTTTTTTAATTGAAAAATCACATTTAATATCATATGGTGCCATATTACGATTTTATTATATTATATTTACAGAACACATCGAGACCCACATAAATACGTTAATTTGACTGTATATCTGAATAATTATTAAAAAAGCATACAAGGATTACTAGCTAATCTATGTACTGTTTTTATACTCACAATAATAATTAGTGATGTAACTCAAAAAAATGGAAGGGTGTTTCTTGCAGTTTTCAAATCTCGTAAACTAAGAAAATTTGACAAATGTTTGTATTATTTCTACCTTATTTTGCATTTTTACTAGTTTTTAATTAAATTAACAAATTTTAGTTTGTTAATAATTTATATATAAAAATAAAAGTCATCAAGATAATTTATGCAGTTTTAAATAAGGCTTAAATAGTATTTAAAATATGAATTATATTCGATTTATGTTTTTATATAATTAAGAACAGAGAAAACATTAAAAATTTTCTAATCCACATTTTTCGAATTTTTGTATATACAAAATTCGATCAATCTAACATTAAATCTTAAAAGAATAAAAAAATACCCAAAATTTATCTTATAAATTAATTATTATTGCTAGTACAGCGTGTTACACATAAAACACACTTCTTTATTATAATTATTACTGAAAAGTAGGTAATATCAGAATAAATTTTCTTAGCTATTTAAAAATTAAATTTCACATCTTGCAAAAAAAAATATCTATAAAATTCACGACCGTTCATATGCGTTTCTGCAAAATTTAGATAACCGTTATATGAGATCAAATTTATTCTTGGTTTTTTTACTTTGTTCGCATAATTTTAACATGGTTGTCTTTTTTTAAAAGATTATAGGCGCATCTAATGTCTATATATCTATAATAATTGAATTTTTTTTTGGTTAAATTTGCAGTTTTCACTGGCTAAAATTTTCTTTAATATTCATTTTAATCATTGAAATTTTATTTTTTTTGGTAACAATCTTGCTGTTTTTACAGGATTGAAATTTTTTTTAACATTCATTTAAATAATTGGAATTTTATTTTTTTGGGTTTAAATTACTGTTTTAATTTTACTTCCAGTATGTGTTTTTTTTAATCTATTAAATAACATTTTTTGGTATTAACTTGCTGTTTTTACTGAAATATACTTCCAATTAATGCATTTTAAATCATATTTTTTGGTATTAACTTGCTGTTTTTACTGAAATATACTTCCAATAAATGCATTTTAAATCATATTTTTTGGTATTAATTTTTCTGTTTAAGCAGAAATATGCATCCAGTTTAGGCTTTTCCCCTGAATATCGAAAAGTAATACTTTATCGAAAATATTGAATAGTATAACCTTCGTTAATTATTTTAAAGCCTAAATCTTGAGATAAGTAAACGATGTATTACATCTTTTAAATTAAAATTTATACCTATATGCCATATTTCCCGTACACCCAGTTTTATAAGAATATCATAAGTAGATTGACGCTTTAGAACAGATGATATTTTTCGATAATGATTTATAAAAAAAGTATAATTCATATAAAAAGTAATCTTAAATATAAAAAAACATTACTGTAAATCAAAAATGTACACTTACATACAAAAATAGAGTTTAGTTCAATATTTAAAGGTGTATTATCATGCAATTGTGTATGCTGTCTAAAAAATCCTTGATTTTTTTATGGATTGATTTCTAAGAAAAGGATTTTATCACGCAACTAAGCTATATTTCGTCTAGTTAAAGTATATTTTTCTCATGTGCTCTTTAAGCTTGACTATAAATTTCAAAAAAAAAGATTTTATAGATTTGAATTATATTTTGTAAAAAAAAACCGCAAGAACATGTATAAATATGGCAGCACGAAAAAAAAGAAAAGTACACTTAAAAACAAAAACCATATAAATTTTTTTGGCATCATGAGTGCATAACATTGAATGCTATTGAAAATTATAGGATATTATTAACCATAATTATCACAATTCTAGTACTCTAATCATATTATGATTTAATTATTATATGTTTACATGTTTCTAGTGAAAAACATGAATTATTATCATAAATTAGTTCATAAACCGCCTATAACCTTCTAGATAAATGTATGTAATGATGATATTGCTTCTTGGTATAGAAGAATCAGAAACTAAACCATCAAAATCTTGAATATATAACTAATTCTTATATAATTAAGAAGGTATTATGAGATTGTGTCTTTTATAATTTTCATTTATCGGATATGGATATTTATCTCTGATAATTTTACTAATTTATTACTAACACCAGGTTAAATTTGTTTTTTTTTCTAATGTTTAAAGCCATTAATTTATTTTAATACAGAATAATAAAAACAATATGGAAAAAATATATCAATTATGATTAGATAGTAAATATTTGTTTATATGATATGTTAAATAACTTTTACTGCAAAGAATACCCATAACCATATAAACTCTAATCTTTATGCTTCTACAGAAATGTTTTATCGAAAATTTTTTAGTTTTATACGCCAATTAAGATAATATTTATAATTTTTGTTGGTGTAATGATTCAGGCTTTATAATATTATTATTTTGAAACAAAAAAAAACTCAAATATATTACGTTTTACGCAGATACAAGTCTTTAAAACATAATAATTGTAAATTAATGTTAAATACTTCAAAATAAAAAAATTGGCTATAAATACATAAAAAGCGATATATGAAATGCGGATATGGCATATAAAAACAGCGAATTGTTTAATACGTACAAAAAAGCAACATAATATATTTAATATTTGCTTTATAATAAATTTTTAGAAATATTATACGTATATATTAAGTGTAACTGAAGATAAATATTACATATTAAGGGTATTGCAATAGTGATATGGCAAAAAAAACATCAAATTTTTATGACTAGAATGTATTTTTCACATAAACACTTGCAATTGATTTTTGCTAAATAAAATTTTGTTTCGAAAGTCGGCTTCACGAATTTGGTGATACATGAAAATAGAGTGAGTTTATTTTTTATGTTTAAAAGGTTAAGATCCAATTGGCATAAGAACATGATTACTTCTTAAAACATCACTTAACTGTGAAAATAAAAAATATTTAGCGTTTAAATCAGTAATATTTAGCCAATTAATATATATTATTTTTATTGTAGAATGCCACTTCAAAAATATTAAAAAAATATCATTAGGCAATCGTGAAACGCCGATTCCCGAAAATGTTTTTATTAAAGATATAATTTTAATTAAAATTGTTTTCTTTACCTCAGGTAACTTTTAATTTTTTTTATCTTTAAGCTCTACTCAATGTTTGCGTTTCAAACAATAATAAATTATCTATGATTTTAAGGCACTTTTTTGTATAATCATACAGAAGCAAGTGTTACTATCCCATTAGAAATAAAAATTTAAATTCAATTAAAAAGATATTAATATGTATCCCTATTAAGTCTTAACATACAAAAAAATTATATTTCATTTTTGTTTCCTTAGAATTTTTTTTGTTCAATAATAAAGCACAATTTAATGAAGTTTGACAATAAAAATTTCATATTAGTAAATTCTTTATGGCATTTTGTCACCTATATAATACGTCTGACTTTCAAAAAAAACTGACTTATATGGAGGTTCATGTCATATCTTTACATTTTTTGAAATTCTTTAAGGGAAATTTTTAAATCTAAATACTGTCTTATATAATTACACTGCTGTTTTTTGGGGATAGTTTCTCAAAGAAAGATTTATTTATCATGTTAAAGAGTAAAATTGGCGTTATTTATATTTCTGACGGTTATAAATCTTTCTTACCTTTAAATTAATATAATTGTTCATTTAGTATATGCATTTTTTTCTCAAAATATTTATATACTTTTAGGATAATAGCCAAATAAATTTGATGCTTAAAACCCTTAATTATTTGTCTTATAATTTAGGCTATTCACAATATAAAATTGATTGTTCTAAAATGAAAATATGGTATGTATTAGAGCAGGTAAAATTTATAAAAAATGAAGTTGTATTATAAAACCATATAATTATTTGTTCTAATATTATTGAGTTATTTAAAATTCAAAATGATAATCACACATAAAATATAATTATTATTAGAGTGCCTATAATTTAAGCCGTATAAAAGGTGAGGTTAACGTATAAATAAATTACCTTAAGAACATTGGTGTTAGCAGATTTCGGGTAAAGCATTCTAAAATTTTGACTGGTATTTTTATATTATTAAGAGTATGCACCATAATTTTATCTGATATGTCTTACCATAAAAGTATCTATATAGTTGAAAGTCTTTATATATTAAATATAAATATAAAATGTGCATGTTAAGGCAGTATTTTTTTTGCTGGAAAAATTAAAATCTTTAAAATTGTTGAAATACATAAATATTATAAATCACGGAAGTATTTTAAATCTAAAAGTGAAAGAATTGTGACTTAGTGTTATAAAATATGTATATATTCGTGAAAAAAAAATTTCGAATTGGTAAATTGGCAAATAGATTTTATTGAAAAAATATTTAAGAACCAACCAACCATGTTCGAATTTGGTATATATTATATATATGGGATGTTGACGTTTTTTTAATTTATACATAAAGAAAATATCTTTTAAGTATATTGTCATTTGATATATTCAAATGTTCTAAACGGGTAAATAAATAAGGCATCAAGATTTGGATGGATCATCTAAAAAAGTGCATTATGATATTATTTTGCCCAATTTTATCTATCGTACAATTTTACAATTATTTTGATATATTCGAAATTATTTCTATCAAAAGGTGTATTTAAATATCATTTTGCACAATTAGGTACAATCATATTATTTTACAATGCTAGTTAGTCATTTCAAAATATATCTTTAAACAAGTGTTATTTATATATAATTTTATATACTCATTAAAGTCAATAATATCTTTATAAACAAGTGTTATTTATATACAATTTTATATCCTTTATGAATTTAATAGTATCTCTTTGAAAAAGTGACTTTAGATACAATTTTATATCCTTAATGAAGTTAAAGATATCGCTTTAAAGAAGTGTTATTTATATATAATTTTATACACTCATTATAGTCAATAATATCTTCTTAAACAAGTGTATTTAGATATAATTTTATATCCTTTATGAAGTTTAATATTATCGCTTTAATGAAGTGTTATTTATATACAATTTAATATCCTTAATGAAGTTAAAGATATCGCTTAAAGAAGTGTTATGTATATACAATTTTATATCCTTTATGAATTTAATAGCATCTCTTTGAAAAAGTGACTTTGGATATAATTTATATTCTTAATAAAATCAGTATTATCTCTTTAAACGAATGTCTTTGTAAAAGTTCGCACAATTTTAATATATACAAGCAGTTCATATCATCATTAAATAAAATAATATAAAACCCATGGGTTATATTATATAATGTTTCTTATCATAATCACTTCTTATCATGACACTCTTAATTGGTTTCGCATATATAATTCCAGATCCCAAACAAGAAAATGGATTTTAAGAATTTATAATGTGAAAATCTTTCTATCCGATCCCAAAATATTATATAAAGTTAATCTACCCATATCCAATAAATGAACGATGAAATTTTAAGCAAACTAAATGACTTTTTTCAAAACCCAAATGATACATCACTCTTCATGGATTCTGGATATATAAGAATGAATATGTTATACATTTCTCCATTTACATTGTTTAGATTTAAAGAAAAGCTTGAAGCTATGGGGATGAAACTATGGAAAGTCGATAAAATTGGGCTACATTTTAGCTTTTCAAGATTAAAGAACGATGAGAATATCGATTTTGATGTATGTTTCAAGGGAAATTATGTTTTCTATATAGATAAAAGTCAAAAGGAAATCGACGAAAAATTTAGTGAAAATATTGAATCTGAAAATTCCGATAACATAAAACTTGATTCGGATGAAAATATCGAACTCGATGACAGTAAAAAGAAATTACATAAACTATATTGTGTTGAATTGGATTTTGAACCACAAGTCGATAACAAGGATCTTTACGATATTTTATATGAAATAGAATCTTATTTAAAGGGTCTTGATGCTATATTTTTTATGAATACTAATATTAATGTACATGAAGAAATAATACATAATCCTTTGGCACAGTCAATTGAATATTTGTATAGAAGAATTAAAGAAAAAAGAAGATGTTCCAATATTAAATAAATATTCCTGTAAATTTCAAAAAAAATAAAATTGTTTCTATTGTATTTTTTTGTTGTAATATAACTGATTTCTCATTGGTATTCTTTCGAAATCATTTGACACTAGGAAAATTCTAACTCCAAATTGATATTGTATGTTTTAACTGATTCGATCAGCTGTCAAAGAAGTTGATATATTTACCCATGATAGTAATTAAGGTCAATTGATATTTAAATTTAAATCAGGTTTAAGAGTTAAAATAGTAATTCCAGAAAAGACGATAGGTATTAGAAGAGGAAGTATAAACAAAAGTATAAAATAAGCCTTTAAAAGATGAGAAAATGTGTTCAAAGGTATAAAATAGGCCTTTAGAAGAAGAGGAGGTATAGACAAAAGTATAAAATAAGCCGTTAGAAGGTGAGAAATTATGAACAAAGGCATAAAATAAGCCTTTAGAAGGTGAGGAAGTATAGACAAAGGTATAAAATAAGCCTTTAGAAGAGTAAGCATACACAATTGTATAAAATAATCCTTGAGAAGAAGAGTAAGTATAGACAAATATAAAATAAGCCTTGAGAAGAAGAGTATGTTTAGACAAGTATAAAATAAGCCTTGAGGAGAAGATAGGAATAAAAAATAAGAGATAGAAAAGTATAGATAAAATATGCTTGCAGTAAACTATCAAGTAAATCTTGAAGGAAAAAAACCGCATTTTATAATGCAAAAATAAACCTATAAATTAACCGTGTTCATATGTTCAATTTCACTATCTCTCAATCTTAAAGAGAAACACCTTTATTCAACCTTTTTGTGCAAATAAAAGCACCCTAAGTAAATTTATATTTTAAATTAAACCGATAGTTTTATAGAATTATGGCTTTTACGATTTATTATTAGTTTTTTTTCTTAATTATATTCATAAATAAAACGTTCATCCAATTTCGTATTATAAATAAATTCACCAACTTTAAAAGAAGTCAATATATCTCGATATAAAAGTAATTAAAAATTCACATATTATATGGGTCTAAGTTCCATCACCTTCTAAAATTTTTAAAGGGCCAATATTGTAAATTAATAATATTTTATGGTGAATAATAGCACAATTTTAATAATGTAAAATTTTTTATGAAATGTATATTATAAGCTAACTTTTTAAGATAGAATATGATAGTTATAAGTATTGTATATTGGTTTTTTGAAGATCCAATATTTATTTAGAATATTTTTGAATCGCAAATTTCTAATCAAATGAAATTTTATAAAATATTTTACAATTTGTATATGTTCAAAGAAAAAAATTTGATTTTTAGCTATTTATAGTTGTTCAAACAAAGGTCTAGATTGCTCATTAGAAGATATTTGGCTGACACTTCTTCCATCTCATCATCTTTACAATTTTCCTTCATGCATCTTATTCTCACAAGACTTATTAGCATAATCGTCTTCCTCAATCCTATCGTTTGTGCGTATGCTTTCGCTACAGTTGGCATTCCCAACTACATGACGCATGGTATTTTGTAACATAATAAGTCTAAAATATCTATTCAAAATATTATACAATCTATTATGACAAGTCGAAAATATTTATAAAAAGTCTTTTACTATTTATTGTAATGAGTTCAAACAGATCAATATTTTGGTTTAATTTGATTTTTTGTAACTTAATTTTTTCAGGCATAACTGTAGATATTTCATAAAAAACCTGGATAATGCTTCCTTCAAAAATTATTTATACTATCTTTCAAAAAAAAATATTCTTCTTTCATGAATTATCAATAATAAGTCTAAAAATTTTTTAAAAAACTATGAGTCGGCTTTTTTTGATTCACCACCTGTCAAAAAATTCAAAATATCATCAATAATCAACTTTTAGATTTACATATTTTCAAAAAAAAATATTATTGTATATAGGCGAAAGTGTATCTAACTTTCGCAATATTTACTAGATTTTAAATAAAAAACATAATACTTTCAATAATTCTTAGTCAAAAATTGAATATATTTTAGCAAAATTTTAGGCATCCAAGAATCATATAAACACCACTAAACAATATTTTAGTTACTGATGAAAAAGACATATGTAGCAAATGATATAAAAGCATCTTTTTTTCTTGTTTATTTAAGCGAGATTATGTTATAAAATTCGGATATTTTAGCAAAAATGAATTAAAAATTATTTAAAATAATAAGAGTTATTTTTAAGTCCAAAAATTACATAAAAATAAAAAAAGTATAAATTATACTTTAAATCCAGTCCTTATTTTTGCATTTATATTATGAAAATTACATGAAAAATATAAGGGGAAAAGTGATACATACAGTTTTTATTTGTAGTTTAATAAAAGAATTTTACTTTAAAAATTTTTAAAATCCTATGAAGCCATATAAGTAACATCACATTGTAAAATGTAAACTTTTTTTGTGGCCTTGTGGTCGAGTCCCAAAATAATTTTTTTATTTATTTTTCCAAATAATTACTGGTGCGTAACTAAAAGCACAAAACTAACAAGAAAATCTTATAAAAAAGAATTTCAAATTTGTTTGGATTTTTAATCAAATAGTCTTATGGTTTAATTCATCAACACTATAAATCTGTACATAAATTAAAACATATCCAATATCTTTACCTCTACGATATCTAGTTAGCATCAATAATTTCAAGCCACACCAATTGCCTTCAATAAAGTTTGTCTGTGTCTATTTGCATGATTCACAAACTTAAAACTATAATTCATGTTTCATTTTTGAAACTAGACGATCATAGGTATGTATGCTCTCTTCCCATACTTATTATTTTCGTTGAATTAAGAAGACTAATCTGTTAATAAATTTTTTTTATTGATTTTTATTCAAGTTGAAAGGTGCAAAGTATAAATTTATTTTTTGACTTTTTCCAAAATACCTAAAACTCACCCGAGATCTATTAAAGGCCCTCTATTATATTTAATAAGTCTAATTTACTTTCATCTGCTTCTGTAATCATGTTAAGATCACCGCTTATATTATTTAGTCGCCAGAAAATCTTTCTCATGTCTATAATTATTTATTTTAGTGACCGCCCAAATATTTTATTATCTTTCTCACCCGCTTAGTGCATCTAAACTAAAAATAATGTTTCATCAACTCTTAATTTGATGGTTTCGATGCGTATATTGGTTCTAATTTCAACATTTCTTCCTCATAATCTTGAATTTTTTAATATATAATTTTTTCATAATCGGTTCTTCAATATTTCCAATTATCTTTTTGTAAATTTTAAATGTTGTGGTTTTTTTGGCTGTTCACAATATTAAATATAGTTTTTTAAAAGAATAATTTATAAAAATTTGTAGCAAAAAGGCGAACACATTAAAGCCTTATGGTCATTTTTTAAATTTTATTTTGATTAAAAAAACGATAACAAAAATAAAAACAATCTTACACATAACTCCGCCATTTTTCAATTCATTTGATTGGTATTACAGTTACTTTTTAAAAATAATCAGTTACAATATTTCTACGGAAGCTGAAGCCTTCAAAATATTTATGCATATTTTATATAATAATTATTGTTTAAATTTTTTAAAAATATATTTATTGAATTTATACTATCAAAAATCGAATCTGAATGTAAAAAAATTTTTTAAATAAAAATCCTCTTCTTAAATTTTTTTAATTACAATATATCTGCAGATCAAATACATATATACAAATAAAACTGGGCATACAATGATTTGAAGATGGGATTATAAAATATATATTTTCAGTAAATATTATTTAAGATTATATCAAAAAAGATTGTATTTTGATAATGGCATATCTTATGTCTACAAAATTAGGCAATAAAAATTTTCATTTCGTAGTAAAATTCCAAAAATGTGTACTATTGATTCCATATTAATATTTAATTACAGCGATAAGTGATAATAAATATCATGCTTGGAAATTTCGTAGTTTATAAATAGCTTAATTTAGGTAAATATGATATCATTCTAATGGTATAAAAATAAATTATAGCTGAAAAATGCATCATAGATTAAATTGCTCAAAAAATCTCTAACCACCTAAAATTAAATATTCCAAAATATTAATGTGACCTACAAAAAGCTTTAGAACAAACAATAAGCGTTAATATATGATTATAGGCTTTGGCTGAAGCCAATAATTTTGTTTTATAAAAAATATAATTATTCAATATAATAAATCACTTTAATTATTGTATGCGGAAACACTCTTCAGGTGCTAAATATTTCTAAATGATTAAAATCTTTCTAAAATTCATCATTATTGAAAGTGATTTAATATATAATAAAGTTTTTGAAAGGCAATAAAAATATCTGGTGACTTATTTCAGTAAAAATGCATGAAAAAGACCACGTAACCAAAAAAATCAATAATTAAATTCAACAACATGGAAATAATCTAGAAAAAAGTGACTTTTAGTATACGAGCTTCAAAATATTTTAAGGTTATATAGATTTTCACATGCTTAATAAATTCAAATGAAATAGGATCGAAGAATATTTTAGCTACCCTTCTGAGTTATTTGCATATAAATACAAGTTGAATTTGTTTAGAAGAAATATATCAAAAATTCAAGGAAAACCCTGTTCACGAGCCTATTATGAAAAAAGACCCGAAAAACTAAAATAAGCATTGTATTCTATATAAAATATGGATTTAATCGCCTTTGAGCCTAAAAATGTGGAATACTTATTTATACTTGAAATTTTACAAATTTTCATTGGATTTTTTAAATGTGTTCATATCAGCTTCTAAATTGTTTAATTAATTTCATTTTGAAGAATTAATTTATAAAGGATTGTGTTTAAATAATTATCCAAAAGTTTAAATAAGAAATAAAACCAATAAAACATGCATGGAAAATATCATATTAATTTGTGGGCATTGAGTATCACTTCGTATGAACAAACGTAAAATAAAAAAATACCTGTAATTTTCTGAAAATATAACTATAATTAATCACTAAATTCAATGAAATAAGGTTTTTCAAGTACTTTTTATCAATTAAATCTTTTTTGGAACTAATTTTTTTATAAAACCAATGATGGTAAAATTTCATCATATTATACGGAACTAGATTTAGTTGTAATAAAATAAAATAACCAGCATAAAAATGGGTTTAAATTAGTTCAAGACGGAAATAAAAGATTTTTTAACGATTTGTAAGCATTCAATTTTTATATCTCGGAATAAAAGGCGTGAAAGAAAATTCTTGTGGGGATGTTATGACCAGAAAGAATAAATGGGATTTACTCATGGTAAGTGAATGAGTTCTATTTTTTAAGAAAATATATAACATTTCTGCCTTTAATATACACATAAATACATTTTAGTATTATTATTTTTTTATGTGTAGTTTTATTTTAAAATTAACCATATAAAACAGGATTTTCTAGATATTCGAAGTAAAACTTTGAAAAAATAGCTTGATGTACTTTTTATGTTCAAGAAGTTATTATTGTGTAAAAATAGAGCAGTTACTAGTAATGCCATACTATTTAGAATGCCTTTTCTTAAAAACTCAGATATTTCCAATTGATACTTTGCGGATGAATTTTGCTAAATAAAATATCAGGTTTATTCCCAATAAAAAGTAAAATTCAAATAAAATATTTCAATTTTAAAATAAGCGCTTGATTCATAAAAATTTATTTTGCCTCGTATACAAAACACTTGAATGCATCTCATTTGAGATAATAAGAGTAATTGATGAAGATAGATCAGGGGAAGGTTTCAAAAGATACTTAAGGAGTTGTGCAATATTAACAATGGGCTAAATACGTCTCAATAGATATAATCGATAAAAAGAAACACAAACCATAAATAAAAAATAAAATCCATGCTGTGTATAAATTGTTTAAGATAGATTGTTATAATTTGAATTTTGCATTTAAATTTTATAGTGAGTATATTGTAAATTATATGCAACGTTTCTATTATTATATATTTTCTTCTTTGTTATACGTATATATTTCTGAATCACATTCCCAAAATTAAAAACGCGGCAATGCCTTACTATCAGCTATATAAGAACAATAACATGCCTTGAGTTTTAATATTTATATAAATTTCATTAATTTTTTTTCATATTATTTTGTTATGTAATTGTTCAAGCTTATTTTTAAGAAAATTTGCAACGAGTAAAAATTATTCAATTATTCTGCTCAAATACACAAAAATTGAAAGAAGTTTTTTCCTTGTGGGCTATAATTGATTCAAATAAATACACTTTGCTATACTATTTAATTTGGTAGGGATAAATTACCATATTTTGATTACAAGGCTAAACAATTCTTTTTTTCTGACCTCAAATATATTATTTAAAACCTTCTTTTATTAATAATCTCATTATTTTTAATACAAAAAAACTTTATATGTATTTATAAATTGCTTATTTTTATTGATTTATATTTTAAATCTGTACTACATATAATAATTTTTAAATTTATTATTGAATTTTTTGTATAAGATTAAATAATTATTTTTCTTGATTTAAAATATATTATTGCCGGTCAGTTTTTATTCATATGCATATTAGTTGTTTGATGTATGGTGTCTATTGTCGTGTAACACCTTTAATGTAATTTAAAACTCAGAGTAACTCTTCTGTCGGTTAGGATACAATATTAATCAAGTTTTTTTTACAACTATTAATTGGTTTTCAATGTATATAATTTGTCTAAATAATGTGCTAATGTCTACGGCCTCCAAATATTACTATTACCATAAAATTCTCAAATTGTTTTCCACTGGGTTTATAATTTTTTAAAAAATATATAAAATTCTCAAGATACTTTTTTTTTGAAGAACTATTTCGGAAACTTGTTGTAATATAAACTATTTTTCGAATAATATGGTTTAAAACTATATACACAAATATTTCATAAAATATTGTGTTATTTTTATTTATTACAGGCTATGCATGGTTTTTACTATTAGTTTATTCTATGCTTCCTTTTAAATTTTTTAAAAAAAGTTGGCATCTGTTCATAAATAACTTTTACCTATTATTTTTCAATCTCTTCTCTTATATAACTTTTTGCATCTTTTCCTAATCTGACTTATTAATGAAAGTCTCTAAGTAAATATTACCGTTTGTATATATGTAATGATATCGTTACATCTTTAACAATTTTATATAAGAATTATGGCACTTTCTCTGCATCTCGATCAAAATTCATTTTCTTTAAAGGAATTCCCTACTTTATTGAAAAAATCATATTTTTGATAGTTAACAAAAAAAACATTACTTTGTTAACTGCAATTCCATAAAAATTTCAATATAAAAATTTATTTACAAAGAATTTTATTCTTGAATTTAATTTATTTTTAACACTGTTTTTATGATAAAATTCAACTGTTTTTTCTGATTATTCTCATGTGTGGCTTTAAAGAAATATTTTTCTTGAACTAGTAACAAGAGATTAGTAGGTATATTATCCATTTGTAAACATGATTCCCATCTATTTCACAGTATTAAACACATAAAATTATTCGTTTTGGTGTGATGACTATTAATTTTTATCGAAAGATTTTAATTAAAAATTTTTAATCATAAAAATGATTTTATTCTGGAGTAAGGTGTTCATGTAAAGTTGAATATTTTTTTTTATAATATGTATCCATTTTAAGCTTAAATGTATAAATTATTGCACAAAATATTCAAATAAAACTGTATTATTAGCACAAATTGTTTAAGTTCTATTTCTATCATAGTTGAGCATCTCTTTCAAGATTTGTATTTAACATGTATAAATTCCGTGATGCATATTCGATTTTAAATTGTAGAATAAATTGTACAAAAGCCAAAAATCATTTAAATTGGCTAATTTAAGAATTATGTTTTTTACTGCTAGATTAAGATGCTGGTACTTTTTTGAGGTTATTCAATCGGATTCCAATAAATTCTTGTATATTTAATATTTTTTAAAACGAAACATTAGAGCTTCTACAAAATTCACATGTAATAACAAAAAATATTTTCGCATTTCACTTCTAAATAGTTAAAAGATAATTTAGTATAGATGTATGGAATTGTTTCATATATAATAAAAATTAAACTTATAGAGTAAACATTGAAAGAATTGTAACTGACGCATAACCAAATTATATCAGAATCTGATATTAAGTCCAAAAAATATTGTGTTAAAGTATATTTGATATCTTCTTTAATTATATTTACCTCAAGTTTCTAATATTCTCAACAGCTGTTCGTCTTTTTTCTGCAATTATTGGGTCTGAAGTTTTTATTTTATTTAACCACGATACTATTTTCTTTTTCTTTAAAAATTCAATTCTTTCAGCAGATGCAGATCCATCTTTCCAAGTTAAATTTATTATAAGCCAAATTATTGCAAGATTGCATTGTGCATTTGTTACCTTGATTATTTCTAAAATAAGATCCATTATCTTATCGCTCATGAATATTTGCCTGAAATTCTTGCAGAAAGATGTGATGTTTACGAATATGTAAATTATTTGAATAATTACATTCGTTTTATATGGGCTCTCTTCACCTCTTAACAATCTTGATAAGTATACGAATGTGTTTTCGAGGATATTTGGAAATCTATTGAAGAATTTATTCATTTCGGCCTCTGTTCCACATAGAAAGTTTCTTAGAAGGTTAAAGTATTCGTTCAATACTCGAAGAGCTCGTTTTTTCCTTCGATTCAATGTATCAAAGTTAAAGGATCTGTATTTTCGTAATACATGATAAAAGATACAATCATCCTTTGATGTGAGAATAAGAGTATCATTTTGTAAAATGAAATCAATTTTTTCTTTTTTACATAAAAAAGTTGTTTCAGATTCAATCGAAGAGACCGAGAATGACTGATTTATACTGGAAAAGGACATGTTTTGGAAGTCTACTTGCGGGTTTGGAGAAGATTGTGGATTTTTTCGTTCGGTTTCTATTTTAGTTTCGCATAATTCCCCGGAATTTACTTCTTGGTCGCTGGAATTGAATGTATTTTCAGTGCTATCCTCTATTTTGAAACTTGGTTGTTCTTTTATGATTTCATGATTAAATGCAAGAACATTTGGTTCTTGATTACCTATATCTTTAATATTT
The DNA here is from genome assembly GCF_057557595.1 of Rhyacophila brunnea. Lineage (NCBI taxonomy): Eukaryota > Metazoa > Arthropoda > Insecta > Trichoptera > Rhyacophilidae > Rhyacophila > Rhyacophila brunnea. Next base: position 2,565,099 of record NW_028233037.1, read on the forward strand.
AACTTCTCATCGATTACTTTTTGTTCCAATGATAAATATTCATCATCTTCTTGAAAAATACTTACACCCCTTGATGAATTATAATAATAAAAATAGCGCAATTTTATTATATGCTTGTGAATAATGAAATTCGAGATAAAACCATCTTTCAAGCTCCAAGAAGAGTCATATATGTAATTTTTAAATAAAAAAAGCAGATTAAACAGTAGTTCCTTCCTTTTTCCAGCACTTAGAAGTATTTTCGACCCTTGATTATTCTGAAATATGAACTTGTAGCTATTAGCTTCTAATAATAGGTTTGATACGATTCCGAATATCTCTTTCATTATACATGTACTAAATATCTTGTTTTTATTCGATTCTTTTTCTTGTGTATCTATTGATTCCATTATGCCCATGTTTCTAGACCCTTTAATTTTTTTTATAAATATGAGACTTATAAAAGAAAGCTCGACAATAGGATATTTGGTTAAATCAGACCGTACAAACTTAATGCATCTTGTCATTGATTTCAGGAGAAATTGCAACATTAGAAAAGCTTTGTCAAATGTCTTATTTGCAATTTTTGTTTCGTATACGGCAAATATAGTTTTTATAAATGCAGCGCTTGCTATTTTTTTGCGGCCATCTTCCCACCTTGATACAATTGATCCTAGGCAAAATAAAATATTTTCTAATTTATCGCTTCTTTTGTACTTTTGAAAAAAAATTTTCATCAATGTGTCATGTATATTTTTTTGTAGACATATTGACTGTGCCTCTTCATTTTCAAAAACCAGTTTTCCAAGTAACTTATATGACTCCTCTACTTCGTTGTTTATCAAATCGTTTATCAGGTCTATTATTATTGTTAGGTACTTCGTTATGTCTTTATTACGGTACCTACACCATTTTACGCAAAGATGAATTAATTTTATTTTAAACAGCAGACCCCTGGTGTTTATTTTCGAGAGAATGAAATCCATTTTAATCTTATTGTATGTGTTTATGTTTATCAGTCTTATGTGTAAATCGACTCTCCTTACATCGACCTTCAGATCATCAATGATTTGGAGGGCATGAATCTTTTTAACGGCTTTCCTATTTTTACAAATAGTTAGCAGGATATCTATAAGTACACGTTCTACTTTCTTAATGTAAAATCCGCCCATGAATTTAAGATGATCTTTTGTTAAAAGCCAGGTAATGAAGAAAATCGGATCATCTTCAGACAGAAAATCTGATTTCAAATTTTTTATAATATTGTCGAACGATTGAAATATTCGGAAAAGTAATTCCAAGGACTGTTTTCTTTTTGAGCAAAATGATTTTAGCTCAATTATGTCTGGATTGATTTTTAACATCCTTAGCATTTTCGGCTGCTCGCGTGGTGCTCTCTTTTCAATTTTTCTTTCTGGTTTTTCTTCAACAGAAATCGGTGGGATAATTGGATTTGGTATTCTTTGTCTATTAGGTAGAATAAAAATATTTCTGCTGGTCATCGAACCATTAGGATCCGCTAATTCCAGATTATTTAAGTTAGCACTTGATGTTCTAATAGAAGCTAGAACCCTGTTCATTCTTTGGACTTCCCTTGCAGCCCTGTTGAGTAGATTTTCACGAATACTTTGATCTTGTTCACTAATATTCACAGTAGTGACTTGAATATTTTCATTTTGGGTGTTGGTTGTGATTCTACTTTCTTCGTTTAGGTTAGGAAAGTTCTCACCGAGCTCAATGTATGAAATTTCGGGATCCATTCTATCCAAAAGTCTTTGACCGGAAACCCCAGGTGATTCTCGATCATTTAGATCACTTGATATTGTAGTTGTGGATGTTTCGTTTTCCTCGGACATGTTTGTTTGATCGGAAACAACACTTTCTTCAGAACTATGATTTTCTATTCGATTCTGTGAATTTATTACCGCAATGTTGTTTTGAGGCTGGTTTATAACATTTATTACATTATTTATTGCCGGTACCGTGATTCTTCTATTATGATTTGTGTATATTACATTCTCATCCGCGCTGGAACCATCTCTAAGGTGCCGTGGATTTGCTCTATCACGGACTCTTTCATTATTAGTATTGTTATCTGATTGAGTTATGCTATTTAAAAAATTTGATCTGACAATCCCTCTAGTTAAAAAATCTCTAAAGGTTGGTGGGTTTATTTGTGGTTCGGAACTAGGATCCTCTATCCTGTCATCTACATTTGAAATGTCTTGATCGTTGGCATTTGTTAAATTTCTATTGACACGAATTGTCATGTTATTTAAATCACGACCAGTAAGATTTGTGGCATTTCGATTTAGATTACGTCTATTTAGTTGTGTGCTCACAATATCTGAATTTCTACTTATTCGCGCAGTCAAAACGTTTATGACCTGGCTATTGTTGTCAAAGTTTCTTTCGTTTCTTAACAAAGCACCATTATTAGAATTTTCTCTAATATTGTTATTAATATTATTGGTTTCCCTGGCCAAGGTTGAATTTTCCCCCGTTAATCTATTATCAGGTGTGACTACTCGTTTCCTCTGGCCTTTTTCGACACTATCAACTTTTTCTTCATGTTTTAACAAATCCATATATTCGGAAGTACTGCTCTCTTCATTATCATCATCCTTAAAATTAAGCCTTCGGGAATCAAGAACTCGACAATATACCTTCAAATCTTCAATATTATCTTCTCCCAAGCTTAGAATGAGTTTTTTAAATCCCGAAAAAATCAAAGTCAACAGATCACAGACCTTCTTATTAATTTTCTTTGTGCATGAAGTCGATAATAATGAAATAATTTCGAGGTGAAGCTTGAATTCAAGAACATATTCCATGTTTGTGTCCATATTAATTCTTCTACTGTCCTCTAAATTGCCAACAAATAGGTTTAGAAAGTTCTTCAGATCATCAAGATAACCACATTCGACAAGTGATTCCTTCTCTTTGTTGTTGCAAGTGATCCGATCCCTCTTAGATTTCAAATCAGCTGTCATGCTTTATGTGTTTTTTTTTCATTTAAGTATTTAATATAATCTAATCTTTTGTGCAACATGTTTTTGATTATGAAATAAATCGAATTTTTTGATATCGAATTATAATACACATATTTAAGAAATATCATTCTATGTTTTTGATTTAATTCTTCTTTTAAAATAAAATCTATTATTAAATACATCAAGAAGATACAGAATATTGAAATTAAATTTAAAATTAAATATAGGAATCACATAATGTTTATAGCACTATGTCTAGTTATAAATAATATTGGAATCTTCTAGGAAAAATATAGCTATAAAAAAAATTATAATTAATTAAATTAAAAACCGTTATTATATTTAAAAAAACCAAAATATATTATAAAAAAGGTTATAAAAATAGAAAATATGTATTCCAGTATTCAAGCCAATTATAAATCATATAAACACTAAAGCTATTTACCATCCGGTAATATACAGACTAACTTGAGTAATCTACATAAAATAAAACCCGATTATCTATCCGTTAGGGACGCAATAAATTACCACACTGAACTATTGTATAATTTTAGTTCTAAAGCGACGTAATTTATATATATCTATCATCTAATTGTAACTATATTTTAAATGAAATTACTAAAATTTAAATTCTTGAAAAAATTTGAAGTCACAAACCAAATAGAGGCATATATTCAAACGATATGATTGACAAAAACTCTTGAACTATCAGTCTTAGAAAGAGGATATGTATTCAATAGATGTAAGAGAAGAGGATATATCCAAAAATATATATTTTTGTCAATGGGAAATCAATCACTTTATCATTGAAGAGAAAATCTCAATTTATGTGCTAAAATTAACGGATAAATAAAATTTTCTTAGAACATAAAAAGATGCATTTCAATGATAAATAGTTTAAAATAGAGGAAATAAAATCTAGTAAAATTGAACATCGTATTTTGACTTTGCTATACAATGATCAATTTAATTTATGAGATTTTTTTTATTTATTTAATTTGTTTAAGATATTATAAATGATTGTAGCTAAATTGTATGCTTTATTTATAGGACTAAATTTATGGCTAAAATCTTAGTTTTTGTCTACGAGCACGAATTTCTTAGTTTTCCGTGCGCACAGCGTATTTACACTTTCGGCTATCTTCTCCTTTTCAAAGTCTTCTTCAATACCCCTCCTTCTTTCGAGACCTATTAATTCAAAGGTTTTTCTCAAGCCCAAGGTTTTTATATATGCCTCAACCTGGTTCGTGACATCTAGTTCCTTCAGGTACCTTTTATGCTACTGCGTCACCACCTCGTCCCAAATTATAGCACATCGGATAATTTTTGTCTTGCACTTGTATATTAATGACAACTGAGATGATTGCCGATTATAAGTTCTCAATTTTTCGTTCTAAAATATTTTTATATTGTCGATACTAGTCACACTAAGTTTAATCAGGGTGATAGTGTTCCTTCCGGTATTTATTTGACTTAGTATTTTTTATTTAAGGGCTATATTTATAGTCGTAATTTTAACTTTTGTTCTCAGGCACAGCTTGTATGATTCTCTGTACACACAGCGTATTTATGCTTTCGGCTATCTTCTCCTTTTCAAAGTCTTCTTCAATACCCCTCCTTCTTTCGAGACCTATTAATTCAAAGGTTTTTCTCAAGCCCAAGGTTTTTATATATGCCTCAACCTGGTTCGTGACATCTAGTTCCTTCAGGTACCTTTTATGCTACTGCGTCACCACCTCGTCCCAAATTATAGCACATCGGATAATTTTTGTCTTGCACTTGTATATTAATGACAACTGAGATGATTGCCGATTATAAGTTCTCAATTTTTCGTTCTAAAATATTTTTATATTGTCGATACTAGTCACACTAAGTTTAATCAGGGTGATAGTGTTCCTTCCGGTATTTATTTGACTTAGTATTTTTTATTTAAGGGCTATATTTATAGTCGTAATTTTAACTTTTGTTCTCAGGCACAGCTTGTATGATTCTCTGTACACACAGCGTATTTATGCTTTCAGCTATCTTCTCCTCTCCAAAGTCTTCTTCAATACCCCTCCTTCTTTCGAGACCTATTAATTCAAAGGTTTTTCTCAAGCCCAAGGTTTTTATATATGCCTCAACCTGGTTCGTGACATCTAGTTCCTTCAGATACCTTCTATGATATCGTGTCACCACACCGTCCCATGTTATAACATATGGAATAATTTTTGTCTTGCTTTTGTATATTAATCATAGCTCAGTTGCTAGCAGGACATATTTTCTCAATTTCAAATCAAAAATTAACCCATAATTAAAATAATTCATATTTTCGAATTTTTTCAGCCCTCTTAAATTTGATGATATTTCTCCTAAGTTTAGCAGTTTTACTCGCATCAACTATAAATAATGACGAAAGAACGATTGATAGCATTCCAGTATGATCGAACCCAAGTGTTGCTGGCAGTCGAATTGTTTATGCAACAGTTCCACGTTTTTGCATAAGATCCAATCACTTATGTACAGCAGAGAACCAATATGCCGTGATAGGACCAGATACACCAAAAAACTTTGTGGATGAATTTGCTTCGATGGAAATTAATGATAAGAGCTACACTACAATTACTATTTCAAAGCTCGACACACCTATTAATTTTCAAGAGCAATCCAAAAGACTCATAAAATTCGCATTATTTAACTATATATTTACAGAGTACGAAAGCGTAAAGTCTTCTATTGAAAATATTAGCAGAGATGTTAAAGATGCAGGTAAATTATGTTCTGATGAATCTATTGAAGTTCTCAAATCTATTTTAGTAGATTCGATAAAAGCAAACAAAAATGCAATTAGTAAATTACAAACAAAAAAGATCACTGAATATATAGAAGGAAAAAAACATGAGGAAGCAAAATACTTAGATGACTGTATGCAGTCGTTTATTCTATATTTAGATGGCAAAGTCGATAATGCAACAAAGGAAAATGCCATTCAGAGATTTAACGGAGAAAAAATAGATGAATGCATCGACAAGAAATTTTTGGTGCGTTGTATTTTTCCATCAATAGAAAAATACTTTGCTGAATACATTTTAGAAGGGAAAACAACTGGCAAAGATTCGATGCCAATATATTACCGTAATTCACCTTTAACAAGAAATGATAATATCGGTGATAAACATATCAAAATGCAATTTAAAACAGGTTACGAGATTGATATCGATAAATTATCACTCGATTTACAAGATGCGATTGAAAAAGATATAAATTTAAAATACAATTTGATCTATATATTTGATTTCGAAGATATTAAAGAAGAATACATCACAAAGACATTTGACGGTCCTTCTGAATCGTTGCAGAAATTTAAGAGAGGGGAACTTTGCTCTGGTGATTTAAATATAAACCAAAATGAAAAAATATCTTTCAACGATTTTATGGAATTTATTAGAGAAAAACTATGTTATTATCAAGAAGTTAATAAAATTTTGAAAATAAGGGCAAATACCGATGCCAACATCGAATTTTCAACTCTCCATTCCGAATATTTAAGAAATTATTGTGACGTCATACTCAGCGAAGATAAAGAAGATAATATGGTCGACATGAGTGCAAAAAACTGGTTCTCGATTTATACATCTATTTTAGATCGTCTACACGAAATATGGGCCACAAATAATTAAATTATGGTCTAAACAATGTATTACCGTAAAATTTAATCTTATTTTTTTATATTAAAAATAATTTATCATAAGGTTTCTATATTAGCAGAGTTTATTGCGCCATCTTTATCTATCATTTAAATATTTTTTTTGTGATACCTATATCTTTCAAGCTATATGTATTATAAAACACGTTGTGGGTTCTGTTTTAGTATTTTTTATAGCCACTAAAACATGTAAATATGATTGATTGTCCAGTTTATGGCTAGTCTTGTGCTTCAATTAAGCGGTATATGCTCTGGATTATTTATTTTGATGCCGTTGCTATAAATTAAAAGATTAACCCTTAAAAATTATAAAGAATATTCTATTTGGAATTTTAATAGAATATGAATGCAAAGCCCATCTGGTTCGCATCAAGTTAAAAATATTTCATCAATCTAACGAATGCAAACAAATATTTCATTGGGGCAATTGCGGTACTAAATTCCCTGAAAATTGTGAATTCCAAACCATAAAATATCCATAATTTAGATAGAAAAGTTCAATTTTTTTCTTACTTTAATATAAAACTTGGTGTTATTACCGCAAAATTATTCAAGAAATCTGACTATTCAAATTTTAAAACACTTTCAAATATCACATAAAAATATTTATCTGTGTTTAAGGGATGGATACCCAAGAAAATAACTATTTTATGACTAAAAAATATGAAATTAAATATCTATGTATTTTGATTGCTTTTTCATAGAAAGTACCAAGATTTTATATAAAAAAGCATGAATATAAACATTTATTATGCCCTAAGAAGATACCTCGGTTTTCTGCCAAGAAATAAGTAGATAAACATTTATTAGTGTTGATTTCAATAGCAGAGAAAGCAAGAAAATTTAATTTTCAAATATATATTTAGCTATTTTCCTTACAATACCTAAGAAATACCACGGATTTATATAAAAAAATACCACTAATAGATGAAAATTAGATCTTAAAATTAAATATAATATATGATTAATAGCTATGGGCTTCCAATCTATACTATTTCTAAGAGATGAAGCAACCTATTAATTTCATATAATATAAAAATATACCCTCAAATTTCATCTCTGTGCTAAAATCGTTTAAAAATAGATTCAAACTATTAATATTCGTTTTGACAGGTAACGCTATCAAAATATATTTACGAATCTTTGATATACAAAATATTAACATTTCATAGAATTAGACATCTTTCATTTGGGATATTTTTTTGAATGGGATTACACATATTTATATTAATATGAATACCCAACAAACCCTATTTAATTATATGTTTCGCGATTATCATAAAAAATTTGTATTAAAAAGGATCGGACTGCGTAAAACTATATATATAATAGTTGAAATACTAAAGAATAAAATATTATGATCAGCTAGTGTTTTAAAATATGAAACACAATATAAAAAATGTTTTAAAGTATATCAGTAAATCACTCTTTTATTTTATAAATCAAATTTTACACGGTTTTATTTTTTATATTAGGTTTTCTATTTTTTTTATGGGTTTTATGTTTTCGATTCCAAATAAATCTCGTAGATTAACTTCGCCTCTAAAATTTGATATTATTAACATAAAAATAGTTTATGCTGAATTTTATTTATCTTTTCTATATACTGATATTGCACACACATCTGTAAAACTTTTTTTTTCAGCATAAAATATTTAAAATAAAGTTAGAAGTATGAATTTGCGTTCCTTAAAATAAATCTTTTATATGCTGGTGGCCATTGAATATTTTTTAAATTGTAATAAATAAAGTTTTTAAAAACTATCATAGCGTAAACTCTATTTGCTCTCTGTAAAGATTTATAGTCCTATGAAATGTAAGAATTTCTTTATTTTTTATTATGAATAAGCACTAAGATATTATACTCTTATGATCCTTTTAATATTTTTAAATTAAAAGAACCGAATACAAATAAATTATAATTATTTTTTAAACTATAGAGTCCCTAAAAGATTTTAAAATATATAAAAAGACGTTTTTCCTTTTTCGATGTACAATATAAAACAATCGAATTCAAGTTCAAATCAAATTATTGTGTAAAAAGTCGTTTTGGTACCTTATTTTTAAAAAAAAATCGGATTTTGCAATAAACCATTATTTTTTGTTTTATGTTCATAAGATATAATGCTCTTTTGAGTTATCTTAGGTGTTAAAATTACGTGTGATTGTTAAAAGATGTTCCTTTGCGTAGTATTTCTAAGACTATAATGTAATATTCTACCAAATTCAAAATTGCAATGCCAATTACAAAGGATTTTTCTTTATTCATATATATTAGAGAAAATAATGGCTAAATTTGAAAAAAGGTGAAAGAGAGCCGCTGCACACTTATTATTAACTATCAATTCAAACGAGTATAAATCTATTCAAAAGAATTTTTCTAAAAAAACAATTTAATATTATAAAACGCCAAAAGAGCAGTGTATAAGTTCATTTGGGAAGCTAAATTTATATGTAAAATTATTCATTAAATTTTTGTGACATTTAAAGGCATTTCTATATAAACTTAACAGATATCATTCATATATAATCATGCGAGAAGCGAAAGGAACCCCATTTTAAATATCCCGTAAATGTGGTTTATAATGAAAGGCCAGAAAAATTAAAAAGAACTGTGTGATCTCTCTTTTTTTAATATATTTTTTTACATTTAAAATGAAATAAAAGTGATGAGGGTGGCATGTTAATATATTTTTATAAGATGCTATTGTTTCTTTCAAAAAAAAATTGGTTAATGTATATTAAATACAAATTTATGCAATAAAAATAAAGAAGTAAACTAGCATTTATATCATATTTATAAGAGTTTGCATTTTTTTAAGGTGATAAAATATAATGCAAAAGAGTTTGTAAACTGTGTAAATATTTTGAACTGGTAATAAACTTCCCATTTATCTCTAATTCTCAGTATAATCAAAAATTGATTCTATGCTACTGGGGGCTTATTTTATCTAAATTATGTAAAATATGAATCCGCACCGTCTATTTTTTCTATTAAATACCTTAACTAACAATAGGACAACAATATTTATATAATTTATAGTGATACAAATAAAAATGAATTATAGATTTACATATTTCTATATAACAGCAATTAATCGTTTCTTTGTTATTTTTAATAATTTCAAATTGATATTATTGAATAGAACTTACTTTTCATCGAGAATAAAAAAATACTGTCGCTGAAAAAATATTGTAAGATGAATATATAAAAACATTTTTTTTTGCATAGTCTAAAAATGTATTGTATAATAAAAATTATTGCTCCAGTTTTTGTGTATCCTCGTTTCACTTGCCTTTTCTTTAAATTTTCTTTTTAGGAAACCAACGGCAATACACGGAGTAATAAATAAAAGAAAATTATAGATTACAATTGCACATGTAAATCAGCTTAAAATATTTATTCCAATTTTTGAGACTTTTTAATGCGTTTTTATACGAAAAAGTAAGTATAAGAGGAAGAAATATCGCAAAAGAATGTTTTTTATTAAAATATTTATAAGAATCATATCAATATCGCAGAAACTTTTAATTTCAATTTATTGCATTATTCTGAATTACTAACAATTTATCAAAAAACTTACACTTATTTCGGTCGAAAAAAATGAAATATAATGCATTTCGCAGTTTAAGAATAGTCTTTAATATGTAAAAAATAAGGTTTGCGGCACAATAATAGATGATCGTACAAATTTGGTGGTACATAACTCAGAAATAGAAGAAAAAAATATTAGGTGGAAAATGCTTCTTTTTATTTCTATTAACCACAAATCAAAGCAATTAAAATGTTTGTAAATATCATTGTCTTGATAAAACTATGTCCATATAGAAATATTATATTGATTCAGGTACATCTAGTTTCGCTTAGAAACAGTCGATCATGGTGTTGAGATTTTGAACCATATAACTATAAAACACGTTGATAATCTTAAATATGATTGCTTCAGTCTAAAAAATTTGATGCTGGAAAAAGTTTTAGACGCAAAATAGTGGGCTTTAATAAATCTATTTAATAATCTATGTTGCTGAGACCTCAGAAACGAATACAAATTAGAAAAAAATATAAAATAAGTTTTAATAAGTACCAATATTATTTTCTTTCGCGCTATTTAGTGATCAACTAAAAATATATTACTGGGTTCAAGAGAGAGCATGATAGAGTCATTACCATCTAAAAAACATATTCAGAAATATACGAAAAAATTACGTTAAATTTCTATTTAACCGAATAAGCCGATATTGTTGTAAAGTGTGTCAAAATTAGCTATAAAACATCACAACAAAATAATTTTTTTTAACTCAAAAATGGCCCTTCAGCAGTAGAAGTAGACACTGATAAATCCCTTGTTTTCAAAATATGGTAAAAAAACAGACTAAAATTGATAAATATTTAATTTAAGTATAAAATTGCATTCAATTTAAATTAACAGATAAAATTTAAAAAAATAATATAATTATCTTCTGTTTATGGGGGAAAACTTAATATTAAAAAAATACAGATAAAAAAGCTTTACAAAAATACAACATTTAACTACAATACTAAATTATAGACGAAATTTAAAAACATATTATAGCAAATGATATGTAAAGAAGCTTTTACATGATGCAAATCATTTGTTTACTCATTATTTATTGGGGGCAAGAAATACACACAAAACTACACGAAAATAGTATATTTTTATACATTACTTCGTTTTTTATATAAAATGATTTGTAATATGTATTTAGGAATCTAAAAAGACAATAATTATGTCAATATTTTTTTAATGTATGTTTTAAGATACATAATTTCATATTTGTAAAATAGTTATAAAATTAGCAAAATATTTCACTACTTAATTAAAAAATATTTTTTTATATTATAATAACTATAATTGGAAAAATAACGTGTAATAATTAATATAAAAATCCATAAAACAAATGTTGAAAAAAATTTAAATATGAGAAGAGCGATCTATCAGCTCTTTTTAAACACTGTAAATATAGGAAAATAAATATTGTTGCAGATTCCATAGTTGAGTCTTATTGTTCAAAATATTTCAAATTTTATATTCACGACATATTTATTGATGAAAAACCAATTATTTTCGCTGTTTTTGCTTCATCGAAAAATGATTTTTTTTCAAGTCTTTCTTATCAGCTTTTATAAAGTTGAATGCAATAATATAGTCTATGTACCTAAATTTCACAACTAGTATATTTTTAAACATAACAAATTCGATTCAAAAAAAAATATTTTAATGATTGCTTATCGTCATGAATCATTAAATTTGTAAAGAATGTGTTCGTTCTAATGATAATCTCCAACAAATTTTTTTATATACTGTTCCATACTTACACACATGATCTATGCATTTTTCTCCTTAAACCTATTTTTCAACCTTTTTATAAATTAAAATTTATTTTTCTAAACTTCCTTTTTATTTTTAATACCTGACAAACTACCTACATTTAAATTTTATTTTTTGTTTGAATATTATTTAGACGAATGCTATATAAAATTTTATATCTTTTTAGCAAAAAAATATTAATTAAATAATTTGAGCTGAATTTTTTCTTTTTTTTGTGTTTGAATTGTTTAAACTATATTGCTTATTATGTATTTCACTAGATATACAAATATCAAATAGTAAACCAAAAATATATTTGCTAAAATATTTAAATCTATTTTTTTTCTAAAATAACAATCATTTCTTTTTTCGATTATAAATTCAAGGCAATTGAATTTCAAATATGATAAAACTCTAAAAAAAATTTAAATGAATTTATATCGCCTATGCAAAATAGAGTATTTAGACTTCTAATGAATATTATTATAATAATATGTGATGATATTTTTGAAAATTACTAGTAGGTGTTTCACTTCGTTTTAATAGAGCAAGAGTTCAGATAAAATTACCTTGAATTACCATTTATTATTTTACATATTATTTCTTCTTGTATAATAATATGATACTGTGAAAAAAATATAAAGATTGTTAAAAAGAAGGCTAAAAATTTATATGGATCTATGTAAAAGCTGAAGTAAAAAAAATATGTGACAAGCCTATGATATTAGTAAAATACACTTACAAAAGATGTTTTAATGCATAAATATACAAAAAAACGATAGAATCAATTTGTTTATAGTTTTATAAAGGAATCAATGTTTTACACGGGCTGCACTCCAACCTGCCTATAATGTTTGAAAAGACACAAATTATAAATAAACCGCAAGGAGGTAGTTACTGCGAGAAACCATGAAATATCAATTAAAAATATTGATATACTAAAATAAAATAGAAGGCGGCTGTATAATTTGCCGACAGTTCCCCCGCTACCAGAAAGTATCAGATCGTATGGTATAAACACAGATAATAATGGTACATCGTTATATCTTTCAGCAACAAAAATTGTTTTGTACCACATCCTGTTTGAGACATCAATAACTTGTATTGGAAAAGGCCTAATACACGGTCGAAACAAGAAGCACAGGGACTAACAGGGCGATTCAGAGTTTAAGAAATGATTGATATGATAAAAGCAAAATTTAACGTATTATAAACATAAATAAAATGCGGTGAATATAAAGAAGAGAGTAAAATAATCGTTAAAAAGAATTCTGAAATGAAAATAAAGTATTTGAGCTAAACATTCGAATGTAACTGTAGGCTATTATTTCAAAAACTTTCAAACCATTCCCAATCCCTTGTTTCCAAAATTTAAGTCCTTTCTCTTATTAAATATTCATAAATTTATACTATATATAACCAAATTATAGCTCTGTTAATAGCGATATCGGTTTGTGTCATGATTCTATATACAAAAATTATGGGTTTTTATTTTCCATGTAGATATAAAATTTACGCGTTCATATCTTTCCCATTCATTAAATCTAGATTATATCTGCAGAAAACAAAAAAATAAGCACATTTATGAAAGATTTACACATATATGTTTTAAATCTAAAGTAACAATATGTTTATTTAAAATGAATTATTATTACATTTTTTGTAGTTGACTAGAATATTTATTTTGAACGATCTAATGCCTATATAAGGAATGATGGATATAACTTAAATTTACAAAAGCCCGTATTAACCAATGTGCAAAATGTAAATTTTTATTTGTAAAATGTTCATCGACCAATAATTTAAAATTAAATTTTCTTGAATAATATTTTTTCTTGTTTTAAAAACATCGATATGCGATCATTTAAATTTGAACAAGTGACGACAAAATTTGGAGTTCCTTTAAAATCAATCGCTACGCAGTAAAATTTAGTATTTTTCGTGGATATATATGGTTGTTTTTGCAATAAAATTGAAAAATTATAATAAGTAAATGTGGCATATAATTGGAATACATTTTTTTAATACACAGATAAAAAATTGATGATTAAAATTTTATAAAAATAATAAAAAATTTCACTAAAATTATCATATAAATGACATTCATGACAAAGAACATTGCGCATACCCTGTTTAAGATATACCAAGAGTCATATATTCATGTTCTTAGGCGTAGACTATATGGGGAAATCGCAATCAATAATATTATAATATTTCGATCAATAAGATCAAATAAGTATATAATTAAAGATTTTGATCAAGATAATTGACAGATTGCAATCAATAAAACATAAAAACTATTATTCATGAAAGTATAGGTATTGTACGTATAATCGATAAAATATGGTTTAATTTAAAAAAACTACTGATTTATAATTTAAAGGCAACTATTATATTTTATGTTGATTTATTTACTATGTTTTGTATTTTCAAGGTAATATTTTGTGAATCATATTCAAATGCACTGTGAATTTTCTTTTCCTCCTCAATAACTCATCCTTTTTTATTAAATGTATTTTGAATGTAGTTTCAAATAGTTATGCTGAGATTTAATAAGATGATACAGATATATCTGTTTGATTTAACAGCTCTTTATTCTTTATATTCAAAATTAGTTCTAAAGGTACAGTTATATTTAGACAGTGATGGTTAAAAAAGATTAAATTACCTATAGAGACCATTTTCCGATGTATTTATGTATTTAAAGAAGACATTTATAGTATGAAATTCCGAATTTTGCCTGTGAATTGGTTATTTTATTCAAGTTATTTTAATGACTGCGATTTTACACAGTAATTTCCCGAAAAATAGACGATATCAAATTTAGATTTTTATGACTTTAAAAAATATATAAAAGTAGGATCTCAGCATATTAGGTGCCGGTATTGAAGGTCATATATATTAGAGATATTTTTTGGATAGTCAGAACGTTTTTAAAAGGATTTTCTTATAGACAGAAATATTGTGGATGTGCAAACGATACAAATGGAATAATGCGGGATAAAGAAAATTTTTCTAAGAAAGCAACTTTGAAGGAACGTTTTCAAATTATATCTTCTGTCTCTGTATTTAGTGTTTTTATTTTTTGTGTTTTGGAACTCTTCTTTAAAATTATTGGGTATTTACGCAAAATAAAAAACACAATTTCTTAATAGCTTGTGTAGCCTTACTAAAATAAATAAATACTATAATATGTGGGAGAAAATAGCATTATTTCATGCGCAGCATAAATCATTGTTACGCAGTTCGGTAGCCGGAAATATTATTCGGCACATTGCGTAAAGTTTTTTTGGCTTTTGAAAAATTTAACTGTATAAAGGAAGAAAGTTTTTTCGCAATTTTACACCTAAATATAATGTCAAAGAAATATGCATACAAGTATTCAATCTAATAATCGGATGACGAATAATAAAAAAAGGTTTGAAATTTTCTTTGAAGTAAATGACTTTTAATTACGACTTTAACTTGTTAGTTTTATTACATAAGTTTATAAAAATAAGGGGATTTAATAAACTATGGATACTTGATATAAATAGGGAACTGCGAAATTTAAAATTTTTAATTTTGATATTTTATTTCAAATGGCTTTTCTTTTTAAACCATTCAATTTTTATGTGAAATTATAATTTGAATTATGGTTATTAGGAATCAAATTTAATGGACCATTAAAGCATTTATTTTCTATTATAGAGTCTTACAATGAAATCCTTTAATTATTCATAGCTAGATGGTTAGCAAACGCAAATATATATTTAAGAAAATATTCTGTCTTAAGAATTTTAATAAATTTTTATAAACTAACCATTGCAAATTTCCCTCTTACAACGTTTAACTTCATTTGTAATTATATTTTTCTATCTATTCACAGTATATTTATTATTTTAAATCAATTTAGCATGCGTTCAATTTCGGAAAAATAAATAAATTGTAATTATTTTATTGCGATTTTTGTATACTGTATTTTTTTATAATTTAAAATGCTTTCTATTTTTTTTATTATCATAATCCGACTGATTGTAATTTTTAAAAAGTTATATTTTAATTAAGCGCATTATAGTGCGTTTAAAAAATCAAATTTAAAATGTTTTAATAATTTTAAAAGAGAAATTAAAAGGTTTTAAAGTAGATTCAATTTTTACACTTAAAATTCAATAAAATTGTTTTTTTATACATCTTACGTTTATATTTATTTCAAAACCACTGTAACTGCATTTTAGCGATTAATTTTTCTTAAATTAAAAAGGTATTTGCCATAAAGTTACGTTTTACAAATGATAACATGCATATTTTTGGTTATAATTTCTTTTACGTCGTCATTATTAACATAATTAAACATCCAGAAAATGAACATATATATTCGACAAAGTATCACGTATTAAGGTTTATATTCAATTTCGACAATTCATTAAGTTTAATAATAGTTGATTCATTGTTTTCTATTTTAATTTAGTTTGCAACAAAATACGGGATAAAATTTATACTACTTACAAAAAAAAATTGTATCATTATTAGATGCAACATAGATATAGATATGCCAGTTAATATTCCTTTATTAAAATGTCATATAAAAATCAATATAATAAAGCACAATTTTCATAAATAGTAACTTTAAGCGTCTTATTATTCAGTGCAAAAAATCATCGCTATAATTGAGTGTATATTAACAGTTTTGAAGTATTATAGTTCGAGATAGATTATTATAAGTATTTAAAAACCCTGTAAATATGATAATAATAATTTTTTTACAGATTATATTCAAGAGATAGAATTATTCTTTCTTTTATGACTAAAAAACGGCTTGATTTCGTATAAATAATATTCCTAGCTACATACTACTAAAATTTATACAAAAAAATTATAGACTCTATGCATATAATTTAGTTAAAACTTTAATGATAAATTATTATCTTAATCAAATTATTTCTATTTTCGAGGATATTATCATATCAATTATAAGTAACATACGAATAAAATTTATATTTAAAAAATATCTTATATGATTTTGGGCTAATAATATTTTTAAAATGTTTCTAGATTTGACGAAATTAAAGCAAAATATTTTTAAAGTAAATTTTAGCGTACAAAAATCTTATAGATAACTAAAATTGTTTTTTATAGTCTAAATAATTTTTAGCATATAAAGTTTTGTTTACTTATATAGTGAAATAAAACAGCTAAAAAAAACAATAAATTATTGTGAAACACTGTTGTATAATGTGTAATAGATTCAATTATAAAACCAGGAATATTTTATGACAGTTTTTTTAAATAATAGTCATGATAAATTATTGAGACAAAGCTATAATGGAATATATTTACACGCATTTTCATCACATTTATAAATTTTCTGTTATATTTATATTAACATGTAGCGAATAATCAGCAAAATATTCAAAATAATAAATCTATACAAAATAATATGATTTATTGCCTCTTTCATTGTAAATTCATTTGAGTTTTAGACTAATTTTACCTTTTTATGACTTTACAAACAATATTACTATATGTGTAAATTTGTTTTCCCACCATTTAAATTATATATATAATTATATTGATTGCCCGATAAATTAATTTTTTTTGTTTGATTCTATCAATCACATAATTTTTAAATTGTGCTAAGATTATCTTCATTTTTTAAAGATTTAAGAACAATTTTTTTTTTGATTCCAATGCATTTACATTCTAGAGCTTCCATCAGAATTTTTGGTTTTTGAATGCACTACTTATGAATTTTTGTATTTACAGAATTTCATTTTATACCTTGAGATAAAATTCGTATTTCTTTTTTGTGAACCAGGAAATTTTTTGTGTTAGTAAATCATATTTTCTAGTTTCGTCTTCTCAACATTATTCATTTTTACAGAAATCGTATATAAAATTTCTTTTAGGGCAACTATTTTTATCTGCTATGATGCACAAGATCATAAGGTCTAATATTCTATGCGGAAAATTTTATATTTTCTAGTTGATACACATATTCGACCCAATTTCCAAACTTATGTTGAATACAGTGTTTCTTCCGTTTTAATTTGATCCTATAAAGAGTATTTTTTTTGAGTAAGTCAAGTTTTATTATACTACTGCAGTGAATTATTTGAATGTAACCATGATAAGGCGTTTTTAATGCGAGTAAGACTTTTATATTTATTTTTCTTGCCTTTTCATTGTGTTCCCTTTATGAATTATTTCCAAAAAACTGATTTATATCGAATATGAAACGAATTTTGCATACTCTTATGATCATACTTTCATTGGTTTGAACATCAGGATGATCCATCCATTTCATTGTTTGAGAATTATGAGCCAAAATGGTTTTTTTCGTAGTTTCTTATTTTTTTTTTTATGATGGAATTAATATAATTTCTGTGTTTTGTATAATCATGGGGTAAATATTTTATTAGTGAATTTTTTTTAAGTCAACTTGTTCCAAATTTTATCATCTTAACTTTTTAGTTTTCTTATAAATTTGACCGGTATCTTATTATATTTAAAGAAATCTTATGAATAAGATATAATGTAAAATACTTTAGTTTTCTATTCTACTTGTTAAAATATATCTACTTTAGTTTGCTTTTTGTATTTATATAGCTTATTCCGCTATAATTATCCAATTTTAAATATTAATGGCAAATTATGCTCTTTATAGCTTAATAACGCATATTTACATGTTTTTTTAGCCAAAGCTCATGATTTTTTGTTGTTCAGAATATATTATCCTTCTCGGATTGGCTTTTATGAATACGAAAATTTTTATAAATTTATGTTTTTGCTGATTACTATTTTTTAAGATTATCAGACATTTGTGTTCTCTTATGGGTTGCATTTTCGCCGCATCTTACATCATAATGGTAAATTTTATTTCTTTACTTGTAGAGTACCATGAAACTGAAGAAGTTAATCATATTTTCTCATTTTTATGAATGTGTTATTGACTTTTTAGATTTAACTGCAGATTATTATTAAATAGATTCTTCGATTACAGAGGAAGAATAATCCAGTAGTATGTTTACAGAAAGAAAATTTTCATATCCCTTTAACTTAATATTATCCTATAAAAATAGTATAATTTTTTAAACAATTTCACATTATACAAAAGCATCACAGATTTTTAATATTTGATATTTCTGATATGCCTATCATAAATCTTTATCATCTCGTTATCTCATCTGTGGATTTATATATCTAAAATGAACCCCATTTTTTTGCTATTTGCATTATTTAATGGTAATAATTATTTTGAAGACACTTCTAAAACATATAATTATGTAGAAATTGTTTACTCTTTACATTCCCCATTAATTTGTGATTTAGAATACATTTTTCCTTGTACTCTTTTTAATGAGACACAGAAATATGTTGATTTCTATAAAATATCGAGCTAAGTACTTTCAATGCTGTGTTTTGCTTAACCTCTAGTATTTAAACGATAAAATGCAAATATTACAATATTTGGACTAAATCTACTTTCATTTATATCATCATATTTTAATATGCCATAAGTCATCTCGCAAACCAATATCTGGTGCTTTTTCTTAATATGTAGTATTTCTAATGGATTCGAGCAAGATCATCTAATCAAAAAAAAATTATAAAAATCATCAGACTTGGCTGATATTAAGTTACGCAGAAAATTGATTTTTTAACTATTTACTGACATCTTAAAAACTCATTTCGGCATTTTTTTACAATCATCTCTTATTCTAAAATTTTTATGCCTTGCTTCTATACATTTTTTTATCACATTCTCAGTAAATATTAGTTCTTTATTCCTTCTGCTTTAATTACAAATTATGCCGTATTTTACATCTAAATCTAGAAATGTCTTCTTAGATATTTACATTGATTATTATAAAGATATCACACATAATCTGCATAATCTTGCTCGATTTGCATATTTTTAATTCTTGTTTTTTTACTATTACACTTTATTGAAAATAATACATCAGATTTTATGATAAGACCAAGTTGTGTTTTCATGTATGTTCAATGGTTTTTTATTGCTTCTATAAAGTAATTACCTATTAATTTGCCGCGGGAATCTAGTATACGCTCGATTTTGATATATTTTTAAAATTTCCTTCTTTACTGCAATAAAATTATTTTTTTTCGCTTACACGGTTTTTTTGTTATGATACTCATAAGTCAATTAAAGGCTCAATATAATTGTAAGAATTATGTCTTATTTTCAAGGTGATTATTGAATGCTGTCGTTTTACGATACTTTTTTAATCACGTATACTTATCTTATTTACTCTGTGGAATGTTATTTTTCATGTGTTTTTTATATAAATCATCGTTTTTTTGCTTCATTATTAATTTCAAACAAAATATTTTGCATTTGAAAAATTTTGATATTCGATTTTTTATGCGTTTAAAAATTTATACTGCAAATTTTACTTTTTTTATAAAGTGATCTAATTTTCAGCAGGCGTTTTCCCATTACGTTTAACCATTAGAATACATTTCCTACCCTCTATTTTTTTAAAAAAACAGTTATCATTATACCTACGGAAGCAAAAAATTTGTGCTGTAGATTCAGAATATGCATTTTGGGGTGAATTTATTTTATATTCTACTTTAGAATTGTAAATATATTCTAGATGTTTTACCGTAATAGGATGGTCTATACTATACATATATCAGAAGGTAAGATATCTTTCATATATGGTTTTACCACATTTTATTTTTTTTCTCTGTTCTTACGATGTTTAAATTGGGATAATTTGTGTTCTTGTCTTTCTTTTTAACATTTTCGCTTAATTAGTATAAAAAAATTTTAATTTTGAAAAAAGTATGGTGAAACATTTGCATAGTTACATAAGAAAAGTGGAATTTGTGATTTTATATATGATTGTTAAGTTAATGGGTAATAAATTACATTTTTGGATAAAGTACATTTATTTCTGATCATTTAACCCCAAAAAAATAAATTTATAAATTCCTAAATGATGGGGAAAAAAGTTTGAAATAGATATACCAAGAAATCAGAGTAGTATGAAAATAATTCCACATAACATATACATCTACCATTGGAAAAAACAAACGTAGGTTATTTCAAGGTTACACATCAATATAGGGGAAAACATAAAATTTTAAAAGTAACAGGCTGTTATTGATAGAATAAAACGCCCATTTAGTGATCAAGTTTTGTGTAAAAAGTCCCATGAAATTATATACAATTAAACTGGGAAAAGTTATTCTTTACAGCGGAGAGCTAAATTGATCAAATAATTCTACAGCTAACAGATTTATTTAATTTTTTTATCTTCTAGTAAACTATAGTAATTAAAGACCTTTTGAGAGTAATTTAATGAACACAATAAACATATTAATTTCTTATTCAGGCTGTAATTTGTCTAAATATACTCTACCGAACACATTCATCACAATGTTACCAGTTTAAAATTGTCTTGTACAAAAAACGTCCACGAAAATCTTTGTAAAAGTACCAATATTTCTTTTATATGTGTAATTGGTATTTTAAAAATTATGTTTGTGCCATAAATACAATATAAGGCACATATCTTTAGTAAAATCTATCATCATTCTACTTTTTCTGTAATTTTTTAATTCAAGCAATATTTTCTTACCAGTTTTCCATACCCATAAATTATATAAAAAAAGTTTTGCTTAAATTTATTTGAAATAATATTTTATGTAGCAAAATAAATTATCTTAATCATTTAAATTGTTGGCGTAGCTTCAAATTTGCTTTTTTATAAGTTTTGTATTGTATTCGTCACCTATAAAATATTATTGCATACACATATACGTTTTTATTCAGATTAATGAATAAAAAACTATACTATTTACGTTTTCTACCTATTCGAATATTAAACTGCACAGTAACCCCAAATAGCATATCTTTTTTTTCCAAATATACACACTCAAACTTTATTATATGTTCCAAAAATTTATAAAGCACATTTTAAAGAAAAAAGGAACTATTAATAAACTTTGTCGCATTTATATTCTTTTAAAATTATCATTGTTTTTTCATTTATTATGGAGAGTGGAAAGTTAAATTCGATCTGTATATCTATTAAAAAAATTTTAATGTGAAATTTTACGAAAGAAGAAAAATAAAGATTTAGCAAAGAAAGAAATTTTTATAAGTGTTAGCTTGTTTATTCGTTTTAAAAATAAAATATAGATCATACTCTAGCACACGTAAAATTAAATTTAAAGACAATAAATTTGATTATATTTATATCTTGAAAATCATATTTAAATATTGGTTATAGCTTATTTGAAATCAAGAATGATGCATAATACATCAAAATAAAGATTCAAATATATAGATAAAGAACATATCGAGGTTTTTTTTATAATGCTTGCAATAATTATGAAAAAAGTCCATTAGAAAACCATTTCAGATATAAACTTTAATAATTCTAAAAAAAATAAGGATAGAAATTTCTATAAATCGTGGCTTTACATTAAAAATACCATAAAGGTAAGATAATAATTGCAAGAACCTGACCTATTGATGAAAAAATTGGAATTACTCGAGGAAAATTGTATATGTTTTAATAATTTGTATCTTCTTTTCTAAAGCAATCAAACTTAAAAATATAAAAAATTATATTTGGCTTTGTTTATTTAGTCATTATGCGATTAGTTGAGTCGATATGTTAGGCGGATCGCTTTTTTTTTGATGGTTTCTTATTACAGATAAAGCTACCAATTTTTTATTATTATTATTAATAAAAGGTTTATTAATATTCATTTGAGTACTAAACTAGAGTATATAAAATCATTTCTTAATTTGTAGCTTTCTTATATGCTTAACCAACATTATCTCATATAAGTTAATGTGAGATTACTTCCCATATATTAAAAAACCATTGTTTGAATATAACTTATAAACTATTTCTAGTGAAAAAGGCGTGGATCAGAGTTAGCTGTACATATAGATGAGACTTTGCAAACTACACTTGCCATCTCATATTGAAATGGCTCCGACAAACACTAATGCAGACGCAAAGTAAAATGTAATTAAAACCAAAATATACATTTACCTGAAACGAAGTGGTCGAAGATATATGAAAACTTACAAATATTTCAGTAATATTTGCGGGGTCGGAAAATTTATATCATTATACACCAAAGTAACTTAGATATTATGGTAAAAAGATTTTAAATGATAAAATTTTCTATAAATACAGTATTTTCGAATAAATACTAATTTGAATGCCAAAGCTATTTATTTTCGAATAAAAATTTTGGTGGTTGATATTATTTAGAAAAAAAAGTGAGCTTATTTCTAGATTTTTCGGTGTGTAATTTTAAAAAACAATCATAAAAATTCGACTTTGACAATTTTTTTTATCTAAAGTTTGATTTTCTTCTTTTTGTAAGCACCATATACTATGATGTAGGAAGCCTATTTATTCTTGCTTAACTCTTTAATGTACCTTTTTACACATTTCTCTGATCGATATTCTTCAACTGATTATCTTCAGTCAAATCATATATGTATAAGTGTTTTGCGAAGTGTGAGAGCCTGTATGTATGCTTCTACTTCATTTGTGATTTTAAAACCTAAAAGCACTTTTATGATATTTTAAAGTATAAATAATTGGTTTTGTAAAATTTTTACTTCGTTTTTTTCATTGGTTAATTTCTAGCTTCATTTTACCATATGCTGAAATTTCATTGAATTTAAATTAATTATTTTTCAAATATTAGTGATGTCGATTTTATAACACTAGTAAACATTTAATTAGACAAATCTTTGTTATAGGGGGTAATTATATATTTCTTAGAAGTATAGTAATAATTCTTAAATTAGATACTTAAACTGTAATATCCTTAAAAATACTAAAAAATTATAAATTTGATATTTTAATAGAAAAATTATATCATATTAACATTAATAACATAAAAATTATCTATGCTTAGTTGAATAATTTTCTATTATTTTCCATTGCCTTCAACACACAAGCTATAATCTTAAAAATCAAATTTAACGTATGTGTGTATCACAGAAGTTTCATTCACATCTAACGGTTTCACCAAACAGTATTATGCTCATAATAATG
The DNA here is from genome assembly GCF_057557595.1 of Rhyacophila brunnea. NCBI lineage: Eukaryota > Metazoa > Arthropoda > Insecta > Trichoptera > Rhyacophilidae > Rhyacophila > Rhyacophila brunnea. Next base: position 2,589,130 of record NW_028233037.1, read on the forward strand.
TATATTTCAATTCATTTATTTGATTTTCAAATACAATAAAAAAAATTATTGTAAATATGCATTGTTTTTACTGTTTAATAGATTTAATGCGAATTTAAACTATGATATGACCGCTATCTTAGATTACAAAATAATAAAAACGCGTATTTAGATAATATTATACAAAATTATGATTTTTTCTACCTTGCAACAATAAAAAGTTGTTTCTGAATTTTTTATGTGTTATAAGACAACCATGCAGCATATTAGTCATACACCTTTTTTCAAAAAAAATTTACAAAGAGCCAGTATAAATTGGTTTTTTTTAAGCATTCATGATTTCTTAGATTCCGTATCATTTTTTTATTAATTTTAGGAATATATAACGCCTGAAACGAAAAAAATATAGAAAATACAAATATTGCATAAATAAACTCTAAAAAGCCCTTCATAATTTTACACTTTAAAAAATTATAGCCAGTGAATACCTAAGTATTAAAAATCGCAGAGTATTTTGCGTCTATGTATATTTTTGTAAACTAATAAATAAAGAAACAAATTAATAAAACAATAAAGGCCGTAATTTATTACAGCTTATTGCTCCTTCTTTAATACTTCAAATAGACCCAGGTGCTCGATTTATATTTATCTTATGGATTCATATATTTATTTGATTATACACGAAATTGTATTCAAAATTAAATAGAAATCAAAAAATACAGCGAAAATATCACCATTGCGGTGGATATTTATAGCTATTTCTCCTTTACTTCTTATTCATATGCTCATTATTTTTAAGTTCAATGTAATATAATTGAAAGTAAAAAAAAATTGATGCACAGATTATTGAAGATAAGAATTGTGATGTAAAAGTTCAAATTTTTTATATCTGTAAATCCAAAGTAGATTCTTTGGTTAAAATGCTGTGATTTCTTACACTTTAGAATTAGGATATATGGGGTAAATATCAACAAATAAATACCATTATAAAACATCATAAATACGATAATATTCTATTAGATTGGTTTTCTAAAAAAAACCTTATTTATAAGCCTGGTATGAGAAAAGGTGTTAAAAAATAATGGGCGATTTATATTAGTATTTTTTGTGCGATCTCTGACTTTTTCATCTTTTGAATGTATTGAATGAAATAAATTTTGTAAAATTAAATGATAAAAACTATCAGCTGTTAGTTTTGTTTGATATGACAACAGATGGCAGTTGGATTTGATAGTATAGGCAAATGCCATTTTTATAAACGATCAAAAATTATAGTATAATACCAAATATAATTATCTATTACTTAATATTCAAATTTAAACTTCCGAAAGATATAATAGCGCGGGTTTTATATTATAGTGTTATGGGAGCGAAATAATACAAATTATTTATGCAAGACTATAAATCGAGATTCTTCAGAATGTGCATTTACAGGGCATCAAAGATATATAAACTATCTAAAAAAGATTAATCATATTTTTATGAACGCAGTATGCAAGATTGAAATCTTAAGACCATTAATCTAATATAAGAATTATGTTAGTTTTCGATGACATAGCAGAACATGGTAAAGTTTGCGCATAAAATAAAAATGGCATTTTTTGCTTCAAAAACTTTTGAGACTAATCCAAAGTCTTGATATGGAAATATAAAATCGTTTAAGGGCGATTTCAAATTTTATTTTTTGCATAAATCACAGGTTGTATAAACCTTAAGATAGGATATATTTTTGCTATTCTTAATGTAAGTATGGCTTTTTGGATACACTCAGCGTGTTTTCTGTACAAAATAAGCAAGTAAAATTGCTTTAATATAAACAATCTATTTAGGGGTGAAACATTTCTGATATGTTCATATAATGGTAATTATCATCCCATGTCGATTTAAAATTAAGTACAGATACATAAAAAGGCACCTATTATATTAAAAGTTTTTCATACTAATTTGAAGAACTAAAACTCAAAAATTGTGGTCCGCGGTTTAAAAGAGACCAATATTGTTAACATAATTCCTAAAAAAATATAAAATAAATAATTTTGCGACTACAATTTTAATAAGAAATACAAAAGTTTAAAAATTATAATAGCCTATAAAAATATAGTCTTCTGATTTAAATACTAAAAACTTTGTACATTGCATCAAATATTTCGAATTGAACAGATTTTTTAGATAAAAAAATTCGCTTTACAGACTTTGAACTTTTTTCTGCAAAAATTTCTTTTTATTCTATTTTTTGATTCCCTATATATCGAGGCACTAACTTAAAAAGGTGTTTCATCACAAATTTGATTGTTTTTCTGAAGAACATTAACAATTAGGGGACTTAAATATATAAAAATTCAATTTTTGAAAGAATTTAATAGATAATAATGATGATAATATAATGATATAATAATTAGAACCATGCCTGATTGCATCGAATAAAAATAATTTATTAAAAGAAAATAGCAAAAAAAGTAAAAATTTTGTGTGAATAAAACTTTAAAAGATTTATATAAAACTAAAAGTATATCAAAATCAAATTATCATATTAGAGTGAGATAAGGGGGTTCAAAATTTATATCTAAAGATGAAAAAAATTGATAAACCCTTTCAATAAATATTGGAAATAATGCATGTGTGAAAAAAAAAGACTTTTACAGTTATGCATGATAATTATATTGCAATAGAACTCACAAAATTTTATCAAGTTGAATTTAAAAGTTATTACAATATATATAGATAGTGTCACAAAAAATAATTAAGAAATTAAAATTTAGAATGTAAATTGTATTGAAATAATAATTGTGCATAGTAAGTATTAAAGAAGAGAAAATATAGATAAATAATTATATATCGATTAAAAATTTGGAAAATAATTCCTTATGAAAAATAAAAGAAGGCGAATAGCCAGTAAAAACGTTTTTATTTATTGATTTGGATTTTCATCACTAATTATATTTGTGATTACTGATCCTTATTATTACGGATTATTACCCCACATATCATTTATAAAACACTTTTATACTGCACTTTTATCCTTTAGGCAATAAAAATATTTTATTGAACTGAAAATGTATAAAAGGATTAATCGCCACAATAATTTTTATTTCTGTAACTTTTTTTTGAAAAAATACAAATGTTTAGCATTAATGATTTATAATCAAATTCTTATTTTTGTAAAACTAAATTATTTTTAATAATAGTAAACGGATTTATCATATAATCTAGGTTTTATTTAAATCCCGTTTCGAAGCATTATGAATATTTATTTTATTGAGACTTTAATTGTTTTCATTTGTGCTCTTTCTCTTTCTGTCATGGTTATAATTCAGTTTCACCTTGTTATTTATATATTAATAAAAAATTCGATCCTTAATCAATAGAGTTTCCAAGATTTTATTTATTTTCGTTGTTTCTTATTTGATTCGTTTTAAAACTATTGTATCTTTTTATATTTTTATAATTTTTTTATTTAATTCGTTGCTTCGTACTATTCTTTCAGCTTAAATGTTAGTTTATAGTTTTTTTTCAGAGTAAGTTTGTCTAATTCAAAAAAAATAATAACAAAATTTTCAGAATAAATTTAATTTAAAGACCTTTATGGGTATTCAAATATAATTTAAATTATGAGTATGATTATTTAACCTATTATTGTACTAGTATGTTCCATTAAATCCAGACAATTCTTGTATTTCTAACCGAATTATTGGTTTTAATATTTTACAAAGTCAATAAAATATATAGCCATTTGTAACATTTGTTAATACCAAAAAATTTAAAACTTATTATATTCATTTTGATTGGATTTTTGCTTTTAAGTTGATCTGTAAAATAATCAACAAAGATTAATATGATATTTTTAAAATGAAAAAAATTATAGCAACGGAATCATGAAATACAATGTAATATTTGCTTTGTACGATTTAGAATTTTATAATTTTATATATAGACTGTAAATTTTAAAATGATGTAATTTCTTCGTTTCATTAACTAATTAAGAATTTCTAATTGTGTATTTGTTAATTGTATTTTTCGACTGTCTCGAAAAGCAGAAGCTTTTTCACGATATTCTGTGTAGAAATATTTAGAAAAAATCTTTAAATACATAATTAAACTATGAACTGATATGTTTTTTAAAACTTGCTATACCCTTGTGCATAATATTTTATTCTAAAAAAATATTTATTTTTTGCTCATCTTATACCAATATAGACCAAGTATACATGTATTGATTTTATTTTATTAAATCATCCACTAAGTGCTATTTATATATTCGAGTACCTTAAAAGATAGTTATATCACTTTTTTGTGTTATATATATTCTTTGTTTCCAACTTATGCATATGAAAACAACTAAGCAACTAAAGAATTTATAAATCTAACAACATACATTATTTTATTAGGAATTTCCCGCTCAAAAAAATTCGAAAAAAAATAATGAAATAAATAAATCACGAAAAATATATTTTATTGTGCATTTTTATGCGTTAAAAGGAACCATAAAGCTTGCATTGAAGTGAATTTTAATTTTATCTGGTTAAATTATAGCGAAAATACATAATTTATCTGGTTATTCATCTTTGTCTTTCCTTTCTTTCTTACTTCAGCTTATAATTATCTTGAAAAGGCCAATGTTCTTTCAGGCGTCTATTTCAAGTCCATATTCCTTATTTAAGTACAATTTTTCAAAGAAAAAACAATAATAAACATTCAAAAATCGGAGATTATTGTTTTTTTTCGTCTCTTGATTGTCATTTTGACTAGAATCTTCATATTTTATATTACTTCTACTTAATTTAAAGATATTTTTATACATTAAACGTGATGCATTCATAAAATAGCTGTCCAAATTCGCTATTGCATTGATATTTTTTGATTTTAAGAGTAGATATTCAAAGAAAACAAGCGAATTATAGCGAAAATGAAGTCGTAAATTATTATGCTTAAAAAATATACTTATAAAAAGGCTTCGTATCAAGTTAATTATCTCTAAAATATTTTTGTGCGTCATTTGATAGTCAGAAACCTTTCTTGATTTGCTAAAGAATATTCTTACTAGCATGATAATTATTTCAATCTTGTGAACTTTAGTATATTCCGTTTGTGCCACTATTTCATTGGCACAATAATAAATTTGCGAGGTTTCTGCGGTCTTTGATTTGATATTATTGTTATGTTTTTCCTCTTCCAAAATTATTATGAATTCTTGTGCAAGATCTTCAAGTTGACTTATGAATTCAGAATCTAAGTCAAGCTCAGGGTTATTATTTATGATATTATCACAAAATTTTTCTATATAACAGTATAGAATTAGAAAATCAAGGGTCGCAAATTCATGCAACCTTATATACTCCAAAGCACATAGATACAGTTGTACGTTATTTCTTAACTTTTCTATATCAAACATTTCCCCGCTTTTATGAATTCGTTCAAAAGTTTCTAGATTTTTCGCATATTCACAGAAGATACCATCGTCGGACGTAAAAAATTCGATTTTATCATCATTCATCCTTAAATAAAAAACCGTTTCTAGAAAATAATCAATGAAGTTACGAGTGTAAACATCCATATTTTCTTTTTTATAGTCATGAATACACACTAAGTTTTCGTTTATATTGTTTTCTTTCTTGAATAAGTTTATTTTAGCCATTATATTATCGAAATAGTGCCTTATTTCATTTATAAACACACACGCTTCACCATTATAATATTCGAATCTAGCTGTTAAAGGTATTTTAATGATGTTTTTTTGATTATTATTGGTTCTAATGGCAGTTTCAAGTTGTATTTCGCATGGTTTTATTTCAACTATTTGTTCAGCGCTTGTAAAATCCAACTGATATTCTATACTCCTAATTTTAATAATGTTATTAGCCCCTTCTTGAAATACCTCTACGTATTTTTTATCTTCCAAAATCTCATAATTTCTAAAAAATACATCTAGAAAAATAAAATAATCGTTTTTATTTATCTTTTGAACATAAATAATTTTTACACCATTTTTTTCGCACCAAAATTTTTCCAGTTCTAAGGCTAATATGATTCTAATAAATCGTTTTAATTTAGGATATAATATTTTATCATTAAATTGCAAATTATCCTCTGCTAGTATTCGCATGCTGATGTTCTTGGTGTTTTCTAAACCTCTCCTATTTTTTAATAAATGAATTTGAGACTCCAAATCAGAGACTTTGATGTAAATTTGTTTATCAAAAATGCAAAATTCTATGGTTTTTATATCTATTTGCCAAAAATACTGAATACAAACACATTCTTTGTTCTTAAAAGTATGGAAAAAAATGGATATTCTTTTAATTTTATTGACATCTTCTAAGTAACAACATTGAGTATGACGAAATCCCCGTGGGCAAGCAAATTCTGATATGCGCTGAAGACATAGATGTTCTACTGAGTAATCTTCATTATCATCTTTATACACTCTTATAAATTTAACATCTTTAATCCTTTTTATTTGATTATTCATGTTATTGTTTGTTTGCATCGTACTTTGAAACACAAAGATTGCATTATCATCTATATTAAAATCTGCTTCTCCATGCTCTTGATCTAAAAATAAGGTGAATTCTTTACATAAATTACATTGACAATTGTTTAATAAACCATGGGAAAGATGTCCGGTTTGTATATCCAAACCTAGTTCTACTTCACTTGTATTCATTTCGTTCATAAGCTTGACTTGCATGAATACTATAAAGATGACTTGTGATAGCATATTAATAGGAGTGTCGATATTTTCCATATGTAATAAAATATCAATTTTAATTGATTAAAATATGACGTGTTGATAATAAAATCAGGAATAAAAAATACATTATAAAAAAATAGGATTTGATTCTTTAATCATATAAGAGCTTTAAAATAAAAAAGTTACAAAATAAGATTAGACCTAATTTCCAGAAAAGACCAATTTCATTAAACTACATCGTGCCAAAAGATTTTTTCTTGGATAATACTGTGAATAAATCTCTATGCGCTACAACTTTGTGCATTTATTCCTATATAACTCTTATTTTATGACGAAATTTTAAAAGATGAAAAATTTATTCTATAATCGAAAAAACTCCAAAGCATTTTTTTATACAAATTAATAAAAAATTGCTCAAAAATTCAACTCTGAAACAGCAAAAAAGCTCGAAAAAATCGAATATTATAGTCATAATATATATCCGATGAATTAGAAATATTTATTAAAAGAAATAAAATCTACGAACATCTAAATATTCAAATATAATAGATTTAAGTAGAACAATAAAGGTACTTTTGATTTAAAGAAGAAAATCTATATTTTATTTTCAAACAAATAGTGTGGTAACGTCCCAAAATGACAAACATCACCAAAATTACCCACAATCAAGCTTTTTCGAACCTCTAAGAAAAGAAACAAAAAAATAGCTTTAAAAGAGCGAGTAACTCTATATATTTTAGTTATTTTCATAAAAATTTACAAATTACTCAAACATATACGACAAAAAAACAAGATGGAAATCCAGAATTGAAAGAAATGTAAATATCATGGTATGAATAAATGAAATTGGAGATAAATGGATAAGCATAAAAGAATTATATTTGCATTAAAAAGATAAAAATTATAAATATGAGATTTTTTATTTAAATATATACACCAGTTAAAAATAAATATAAGTGTCGATGAAAAGAAAAGAAAGACTTTTGTGTGTAAAATTAAAAAGAAAAGTGGACTAAATGGTTTAAACTTGCTTATGTGAGAAGATAAAAAAAATATTTCATGAATATGCTTTTATCGTCACAATTTTTATATAGAATAGCATTCAAACTTCAGAAAAAAACCACTGAGTTCACAAATTTACATTCGCTAATTAAGAAAAAGACCTGTTTGAATCAGTATGAGTTCGATGATATTGCTAATTTGCGTTCTAAAAAATTTAAATTGTAATTTTACACCCAAGAAATACGAAAATTAAACAAGGTTTTCATGAACTGTATGCAATATTTACCGTGAAAAATCATTGAATATCATTATTTTAGAAGAAATTATTTTTATACATGCTCTGATAGAGACAAAACGTGGTAAAAGCAGTCAGAATACTGCTAATTACTATAGAATATACACGAAACATCAAAAATAAAACCAATAATAACCATGGTTTTCGAATAGTAGTAAAAAAATTATAAAAAAAGATCATTTAATTTTGTAAATCATAGTGAGAACAGACTTTATCATATAATTAAATATACCTTTTGTTGCTAAATATAATAAATAATAACAAAGTAAACAAAATAAACAAGGAAATGAATTGTGTTCTAGAAATCATAATAAATCAAATAAAGATTGCTATTATATAAAATGGCTGTTTTCTGGTATTATTTGTTGAATAAATGGATCCACTAAGTGTACTATACAATTAAAAAGTTCTTAGGTTTATCTACATTTAAAAGTGTAAATATAAAACGAATTTATGCTAAAAATTATTTACATGAAGTATACCGTAAAAAAAATATAATCTTAGTGATATATAAATAAAAAATATAACTTTATTTGTAGGGCTGAAATAAATGAAACGAATGTGGTTAAATATTCTAGTCTAAAAATTAGACCTTTTAAAACAAAAAAAATTCACACTTATACACGCCTCTATAAACAGCATATATATATTTTTATTACTTTTGTGAACATTTGTCCAATGGAATTTTGTATTGTGGAATTTTAGAGAATGGCCTAATTGTACATTGCAAACACATATAGACTGTGTGTATTCTAACGGAATAACCGTAACAAATCATACTTTTGCATATTTAGACGGCTTTTTAACTTGAATTTAAAAAATTTTACCACGATATATAATATTAACTGAAGACATGGAATAAACTATGTGCCTCTAACCTTCAAACCTAGATATTTTGTCAAATATATAATAACTATTATATGTTATGTTGTACAGTATAATTAAAACTATAATAATTCATTTAAAAATGCACGAAAGAATTATCATAAAAAAATGAATTTAATAAAGATATCCATTAATTTAATAAATTAATGGAATTATTCACATAACACTTGTAATCTGTTTTTTCATATACATGGTTCAGTATGTCTAACTGGTATTTTATATCGAATTGCTGCAATAGTAAATAATATGTGTAAGAATAGAAATTAAACAGCAATTTATGCTATTGATACAAAATTTAATGGCGCATATTCTATGAAAATGTTCTATAATAAAAACTATAATTCAATTACAATACAAAGGTTTTTACAAAAGTTGATCATCTAATAGCTGATTCAAAACCCTAGCTCATAATTTATAATTCAAAACACAATAATTTGATCTATGTATTATTTAGACTCTCACTGGTAAAATGAAGTTCAAAAATAGCATTTTTTTGAATGTAAGAAATGATAGAAAAATCATTCTAAGATATATATATATATTAAGAAAATTTAATCCATCACCTTTCACATGTCTTTTCAGATATATTCTTATATGGTAAAAAGTTGAAAAAGGCAACACCGATTAATATCGAATTTAGCATCTAAAAGTCGTCAAATGTTTTTAATGAAAAAAACCGAGAAATTATTGTTTAATTTCCAATAAATTCTCGCTAATCTACAAAATCAGAATAAAAATAATTATAAATTATATAGTTTAGGTTGGGCTGGTTGGGGGTTTTAAAATACAATAATTCCTATCTTAAAGGGTTAGAAATATATACAAAATGGTTGTAATGGGAACAAAAAATAGGACTAAAGTTTATGAATATGTGGCCCTTAAATAATAATATTTATAGAGCAAAGTTTTGAATTTTATGATATTGAAAGATGAATAAAGTTGCATGCATCATATAGCCTCCGATTTTTTTTGATTCGTAGAAAAAAATTGTACAGTTATCAGATGAAGCTTCCCCATAACAAATAAATATCGTGATTTATATATTTCATGTAGTTGTAAAAGTTTGTTTTTTTTCTATATTTCAACAAAATATTTCCGTGACTAAATTAAATTGTATTTTGGCTTATCTGTTATATAATAAGTTAAATTTTATAATGTACAATATATAAAAGTTTCTGTGAACTTTTTCTTTAATACTTTAATGCATTTTAAATTCCTTTATCAACCTTTAGGCCACTTAAATATCTAAATAAGATAAATTGAAATAATCGGCTGTCATTATTAATTGTTTCAGTTAAATAATTGCATAAAACTTAAAATATAGAATATAATATTTATTTTAAAAATTAAAAAAAAATTGTAATTTGAAAAGTAAAACGGTTTTGTAATTTTGCAAATTATATATCTAATAGTTTCAAAAAAAAATCACGAATAATATATAGGTTTTTTAGACAATGAGGATTTCAAAGAATAAATTATGATTCCTGTAAATACATTTTTTTGATCAATCATATCAAATATATTGTATTTGTTAGACACAAGTAGCTTTATAAAAAATATAAATAAATACGCAAAACCCTAAAATATTTTCGATCTATTTGCAAAAATATAATTGTTTTATTTTCATAGATTGATTTGGTTTCTTAAGGTGAGTTTTATGCAATATAAAATAAATCAAACTATCGACAATATATTTTTCTGTTCTGTTTAACATCATTATTATGTTATTTATTTATTAGTTTAAATATTGTATAAATCTTTGGATTTTTCCTTTTTCAGGCTGTAACAAAATAGTTTATATATGGACATCTTATTCAAACTTTTGCAATCTCTTATATAACACATCTCTTTTTCAGACAAGACACATTTATACCCGATTTTTTTTACTGTAATACCGTTTTACGTGATGATCGCATAGATTTGAAACTTCAAGTTATTTCAGATAACTTCAGTGACAATGATTTACCAAATATTTTTTTTAGCAACATTTTGTATGATTTATTAGAAACGCATTTTGAAATTTTGTTTTACAATCATTATTTTTTCAGACATATTATTTATGATCTGTTATGCTATAATGTTTGTTTAATCACTATTTATAGACATGTTTTTAGTTTGGATTTAGTATGAATGTATCATTTTTTCCGTATATAACTTTAGAAGAAAATGTCTCTCTGTGGATACCAAAGGTGGGTTTTGTGTCTAAAAAAATCCAGTAATACTCAATAAAGCATAAATATAGGTATTTTTCATGTGAAATATCAATTATCAAATTAAATGTTGGCGAAATGAATATAACTACAGAAAAAAAATGTGTATTGTGATAAGAGAATATAAAAAATAACATTTACTATCATTTAGAAATAGAATGCAAAAGAAATTCATAATAATTTGATGCGGATTAAATAGTCAATATGTTACAAAAAATTGAAACTTCTCTGTATGCGCAATGAACTTTAAGCTAGGAAAAACAATTTACAATTACAAACATGCAATCATATTAATTTACAGAACACTGGTTTTTTTAATTTAAATATATGCATACAGTATATACAAACTCATTCGGATGTAACCAAGTTAAAAAAGTTGATGAATAATCGCAAAAAATATATTTCAGAATTATCTTAATTAAAGATAATTTTTGTATGAAATCATATGAAATTAATATAATTTTTATATTTTTAAATTATCTGATACATTATTCAGCTAAAAAAATCAGAGGATTTTAAACGGCTAAATAGTGATCTGAAATCCATAAATACCAGACTTTTTTATATTAAATATTGTTTTTTTTCCTTAGAAATAAAAATAATTTTTGCTTTTTTGTGCAAATAATACAAGTAAGTTGAATATCTTTCTCACCTAAAGATCGACCCTAAAACATATTTCTTAAACATAAAATATGCAGAGTAAGTATTTTTCCGTCGGGTTTTTATCTTGAAATGGATTATAATATATGATATAAATAATTCACTATATTAATTAAATTGTATCGATTACTTATTTTTTAGTATTCAAATATTATCTAAATAATTTTAAAGTGCTTCAAAACTCACTATAATCTTATTCCTGTTTTACATTGTATATTCATGAGGTGATGATAAATTAATGCCAAGATATAAATTATAAATATATTATTTTTTAAGATTTATAATATTTTTAGACCTCGAAGACATTATTCCTCACCTAAATTACTGGTAAATAATATCTGACGAATTACAGAGTATATTGAGATGAATAAGCATCATTTTTTTCATCTGAATAGAAGAATGCAATTCTACCTAAACAGTTTATTTAGAAATAATATAAAAATAAAATATATGCATGTGTTCTAAGCTATGTTTAATTGTGTATAAATCCGATTTTCTGATGTTTTAAAAATACAAACTACTGGGATCTACCGTCAAATTTCTCTTCATGAAACTAGAATCAGACCTTAATTAAACTTAAATCTTTTTTTACAATCCAAACGACTCTGTATAAAGAAAGAAGGTATATTCACTGCAACATATGTTTCTTTATTATCATATGAATCAACATAGTTCACGGACAAAAAATATAATAATCGAGAATTTATAAAAACTCACTAAATAAATAAAAAATTATCCCATATAATGAGAGCAAATTAGAAGCCCATAATTTTTTTGTAGCTTATACAAATAATAAAAATTTCTTGACGATATACCTTAATTCAACACGTTGTGATGATTGAATGTTTTAAACATCATGCCTAGGATTACAAATTTTAATAATTGAAATTCAAAATAACCGAACGCAAGGGAGATATTTTATTACAGAACAAGTAATGAATGGCACCTATCTGAAACGAATATAAAAACACCGGTAGGCTGGTCCGCTGTATAGAAGCCACTAACTTTACACATGCACATTTTTATACCATTTTAACAACTTGAATCGATGTCCAAACGTAATGCAAATACTCAAAGCCATTATTGTTATAAATTGAACTTTTAACCCGTAGCAGTGGTTCAATTGAGGTGGTAAAATTATAAAGATTAGAATTTTTGCTCTTATTGTTTTTTTAGATCCCTTTTTATTTTTTATTCAATTTTTTTACAATCAGTTACAATTTTTTCGTGTTTTTAAAAAAATTTATATCGCAAAAAGAGTTATTTAAACAATATATATCCGTACTGATAAATCGTTACTTTAAATAAAACAAATAAACTGAATTTTTTTTTCAATTATGTATTTTTTAGCCATTTGATATATAAAAATCGCTTAAAACAATTTTATTGAAAAAAATACATGTAATCCGTTTCAATCAACACATACACACAACTCAAAATATTATTATTACACAGGAAATAAAATAGAAGCCGATCTAATTTTAAATTCTTATTGAAATTACATGATATAGATCACATATAAATACTCTATACTACAATATAATTTTTCCTTTAGTTGTTTTGGGTCTGTAGTACGATCAGACTTTCATAAGTAATATTTGGCTTTCTGAAGCTCATTTTTTATTTATTGCCATAAACTTATGTATCTTTGAATTATATAAATTATTAAATCCAGTATAAACCAAATTTATAAATCATTTTAATCCAAGATTAAATACCTGAAGGAACTCGAAGTCACGAACCCTTTCGGTGCATATAATCAAACCTTGGGATTGAGAAAAACCCTTGAATTAATAGATCTCGAAAAAAAGAGAAGTAACGAAGAAGACCTTGGAGAGGAGAAGATAACCGAAAGTATAAATACGCTGTGCGCGCAGGGAATCAAACAAGTTGAGCTCGAGAACAAAAACTAAAATTACAACCATAAATTTAGCCACATAACAAATATAAATCCTAATTAAAATATATACTAGTTTTATATATCAGACAACAATAATTTTTAATAGTAATTATTACTATAATTAAAATATGTGTATTTTTGCGAATTGATTGGTATGATTTAAATGTTTGTTGATCTTATTTATCAATTACTATAATGTTGACATATTATAAAATATTCACATTAAATGATATGATTTAAATTTTTTTTGTGTATTCACATTATTTCCTATGATTTATATGTTTGTTGGACATTTAAATTAATTACTAAGCTTTTAAAATATTTATAAGATATTAACTTTTTTCTATGATTGAAAGTCTAAAGGAAATTTATCTTTAATACTACGCAGCATTGAAAGCCCAAGGTTGTTTGCATGATTTATAATATTGAAAAATAGTATATATAATTTAAAACATAACCATGTTTTTTTATTTGATCATAAAATTGTGATGACGTATATTTATTCCCGATTTATGGTTTATTTTCTATATTATTATCACTTTATTAATATGAATTCTATAAAAAATTTAAGCGATAAGAAATTTTAATTAGCATAATTATGGTTTGTTTCCATTTATTGCTCATAATTATAAATTATAAATTCTTTTGTTTATAAAATTATATGTTTTGTAATCCGATATTTAAATAGGAAAAATAATTTTATTTCACTGATAATAATTACAATAAATAAGTTTTTAATTAATAAAATTTTTGGTTGTGAATTCAATAATATAATTGATGTATAAAGTTATTTTTCATTGTTAATAGCTACAATAAATGAAATTTTTATTTATGAGCTAAATTTATAGTTATAATTTTAGTTTTTCTTCTCGAGCTCAACTTGTTTGATTCCCTGCGCGCACAGTGTATTTATACTTTCGGCTATCTTCTCCTCTCCAAGGTCTTCTTCGTTACCTCTCCTCTTTTCGAGACCTATTAATTCAAGGGTTTTCTTAATACCAAGGTTGGTATATATGCCTCGATCTGATTCGCGGCATCTATTTCTTAAGGTACTTGTATGATATCGTGTAACCACACCGTCGCATGTTATAACATATGGGATAATTTTTGTCTTGCACTTGTATATTAATGACAGCTCAGATTCTAGCAGGTCATAGAACCTCAATTTTACGTTTTAAACTATGTTCATATTGTCAATACTTGTCACGTCAATTTCGATCAGAGTGATGCAGTTTTTCTTTTTATCATATACAAAAATATCAGGTCTGTCATTCGATGCTTAATAAATAAGCATTTTTGTTTATAAAGTTTTAGGTTACGAATCCGATAATTTAAATTCATTAGATTGTTTTATTTTATTACAATTAAATTAAACTATATAATTTTTTTACATTTTATTATAAAAATCTCGTCTAAAACTAAATTGCTATATATGAATAACCAATTATATTTCTATATTTAAAAGCTGATACATTAGAACCAATAACTATCTTGAATTAAATGATGGATGATTCCAACATATAAACCTGAAAAACATATGATTTTATGCAACTTATTTTTATTTTAAGTAGAATAATATTGAATGGGATATTTAAAAAAATATTGTATTACAAATATAATTTATGAAAAAAATTCAAGACTTAATGTGAATCTAATGCAAAAATAAAGCAAAAATTTTATATGAAAGAGTAAATAGAGATTGGGAATATTGCAGTACTTATGAAACTCCTGTATTTGGCACAAGAATTGTGGTATTATAAAAAATAATACAATTTTTTTTAAATATTCTAAATGATCAGATCGAATGTATATATTTTTTGTCCTTTTAATATTTTTTTCGGTATTTATATTGATAAAAATATTAAGGATAATGTAGTTGATTTTTTTCTTTAAATCTGTTGGATAAAAATATTAAAATTCTAACCAAATCAAGTTTATTTAGCTAAAAATCAATTTTATTTTTAAATATATTTAAAAAAAATCCAAGATGGCTTCAAAATTATTCGTTTTTCTCTTTTTACACGTTATAAAGATTTTAAAAAATTATAATGCAAAAGATGAAAAAATATATATGCGCACTGGAAAATTCTATAAAATTTAAGAACTAAGTATCAGAAAAAAGCCAAAATATTTTATAAATAATTTTATCAACAAAAACATAGAATTTCATTTGAAATTGACACGTTTGATATTCTTAAATTGAAGTGTTTTTATCCCTGTTAAGAGCAAATTAACATTTCTATGAACCAAATTTTTATATAACTAGTGTGTTTATACATATTTTTGTATATTTTATAATTATAATATGCTTTCTGTTGCCAGTATTTTAGATTTTATTTATTTTAAAAATTTATTGTGTGGCAATTTAGGTCCTTAATTATCAATGTATATTTTTTGTGTATGATATATATTCAATTATATATAGCTAGTTTAAACTATCAATAACTACAAATGTTTAGATAAAAATGTTATTATGTTTTAAGAGCTTAGTTTACGTTTTTTATTTATACACATACCGAAATTTATAATTTATTTTTCATTAATTACACAACTATACTTGATAGTATAAATTTCTGTGTAGATTAATTTTAAGATGCATCATTTTTAAAACTATTTAAATTTTATATGATTTGTAAATTTTCACGTATTTTTATTTTACGATACATTATATCTAATGATTTTTATTCTTTTTTATAGTATAAATTTCTATGTATAGTAATTTATGCTCCAAGTTTTAAACGATTTGATTATTGATTATATTATTTACTCATAAGTTAAGTTTCTTTTTATCGATTTTATCTATTTAGGCGTGATCAGCCCATTGGGGATATTGCTAAACTTCTTGATGCATATTTTGGCACCTTCCCCTGATCTATCTTCATCCACTACACTTCTTATCTCAAATGAGATGGGTTCAAGTGTCTTGCATGATTATATTGATAGTATTATTTTTATTTATGGGTTAATTTGATTTTTTATATTTTTTCTTCAAGCTTAACGAGCAATTTGTCGTGGGCACATCATATTTATACTGTTTGCTATATCCTCTTTCTTCCATCTTCTTCGATATCTCTCCTCTTTTCAAGGCCTATTTGTTCAAGGGTTTTCCTCAATCCTACAGTTTGAATATATGCTTGATTTGGTTTGTGACTTCAAGCTCTTTCATGCATATATTTGATTGTATGTATTTTTATGTGTATTTATTCAACTATAATTTATTTTATATTATATTAGATAAAAACATGCATTTCTCAGGTATCTTGTTAAGCATAATCATCTTATCCTTTCTAATATTACTTGTGTTAATTTTGATCCCTTTATATTTTATTTGTACAGCATATATCCAAAATGCGAACATATATTTATTTTAGAATAAAGAAATTACATTTTATCTCTTCTCACAACCAATTATTTGTTGTATTACACTTTAAAGCCTTTTATGAATCATATTTAAATTGTTTGAAAAATATATATAATGCCTATTGTAATCTATAATATCCTTAAATATAACTTTTTGCAAAATCTAGTTTTGTTTAGATATTCACTAGTGTTGAAAGATTAACATTATTAGGTTTAGATCTTCAAATAAAATTTCTTCCAAGTAGTTTGTTTTAAATGCCATCTTTATTTCAAAATCCACTTATAATGAATGCTACAACGATTACGTGTCTCAAGATTAACACAATATAAAAATATGAATTTCCTTTTCGGATAATTTCTGTAAATCTTAAAAATAAATCAATGAAATTTCAGATAAATCAAGAAACACAACCAAAATTAACACAAAATAGAAATTATAAATTAATTGATATTCAAATTTTACATCATTTGAAATTCAAATTCTACATTATTGGATATTTAAATTCTGCATTATTTGATATTTATATTTGAAGATAGCATCCAAAATAAAAAACTTTAAATAAATAAAAATTCAAATGTTCCATAAAAAGCAAAATAATTTCTACAGGACATAAAAATATTTTGCATAAAATTTTAGATGAATTTAGAAATTTATATTATTCTTATATTTTTAGATGAATGAAGAACATCGGATTAAAAATATCCCATACCCGAGAAATTATGAAACAGAGCGGTGCACAAAACAAGGTACGTGTAGAGCTACGAATAAAGCCGACACCTGATGATATATTAGATCTTGCACTTCCTCATAAAATATCATTATCCGAAAAGAGTTTTGTTTTCGATTATATTTTTGGATCAGATGCTACACATAGAGATGTTTTTCGATTGTCGATGGTTGAAATGCTAGATAGTTTTCTTAATTCGTTTAATTGTACTGTTTTTGCATATGGACAGACAGGAAGTGGAAAGACTTTTACCATGGGGATATCTGTAGAGGCACTTGAAGAATATTATCGATATACTGTGAATAATCTTGATTGTAATAATACTCATGATGGTAATTGTAATATTATGTTAAATAATCTTGATTTTAATAATAATAATAATAATGGTATTATTTTAGATAATTTCAATAGCAACAATAACGCTCAGACTTATTTAATCAATAACAATGATCAGGATAATGCTCAGAATAATACAATCAATAATAATGCGCATAATAGATATACTATCAATAATAACACTATGAATAACAACGCCCTGAGTTGTATAATGAATAATAATACAGTCAATTATAGTCCCCTGAATAATACAATTAATAATGTATTGAATAGTGGGGAAGAAAAGCCGCATTTTGGAATAGTTCCAGACAGTATAGAATATATATTTAGCAAATTGAATCCAGAGGATTCGCTTTACTGCACATTCATAGAAGTCTACAACGAAGAAGTTATAGATTTATTATCTGGATACCGAACACCACTTTCGCTACGAACCACAAATGGTGAAACAAACATATCAGGTTCAAAGGAAGTAAAACTAGAATCAAAACCCGAAGCCATAACAATTTTAAAAAGAGGTTTATTGGATAGAACTGTAAAATCAACAAAAATGAATCTATTATCTAGTCGATCACATGCAATTTACACTCTAATCCTCCATAAAAATACAAATTCAAAATCAACAATATCTAAATTTACTTTTGTTGATTTAGCTGGATCAGAAAGAATGAATCGAACAGAAGCAAAAGGACAAACTGCAAAAGAATCAATATCCATAAACGGTGGACTTTTATCATTATCAAATGTTATAACTGCGTTAAGTAAAAAATCAAAATTTGTACCGTATAGGGATTCTAAACTAACACGAATTCTTCAGCACGGTTTGGGTGGAAACTCAATAACTTTGATGCTTGCTTGTATTTCTGGAGGAAGTAAAGATGTCAATGAAACTTTAAATACACTTAAATATGCTAATAGAGCTATAAATATATGTAACGAAATAAAGAAAGGAATCGAAATAGATGTTTCGAGGATGAGCGTGATCGAACTTAAAAAGGAAATTATGAGGCTTAAAAGTGAAAATTGTGAGTTAAAGAAAAGGTTAAAGTGTAAAAGAGATGAAAGTTTGTATTTTGTGGAAAGAAAAGATGAAAATATTTTGATTAATAACGAAGTTTTACTGGAATATCGAAAATTAAAAGAAGAAATCGGAAAGAAAAATAATGAAATAAAAGGGGTTTTAATGGAAAATAATAGATTGAAAGAGGAAAACAAAAGAAAGAATTTGACATGTAAATGCAGTATCGAAAAAGAAAATATTTCTACACATAATAACACAAATTCTCAAGGAACAACGAAAATAAAACATAGAGTAGAACATTCAAGAACAAATCAGTATTCATACGAAAAAAAAAAATTGAAAGATCTAAAAAAGATTAGATTAAACCAAAATACAAATCATAACTTAAAAGGTTTAATAACCCCAAAATCATCACAAATTTTACAAACACATACTTACGATGATCTTAAATTTAACGATTCGTTTGCCGATATTTCTGTAAATGAAGTTAGTAAAGATTCAATTTCCGATGAATTGAAATCTGAAAAGAAGGAAATCAATGACTTTGGAAAAAGAAATTTTTTAAACATATTTAATGATTCTGAAAATAATAAATCTAAGAGTTCTCCTGATACTTGTGAAACTCGAAATAGGGAATTAAAGGGTACATCATCTGATAAATACTCAAATCTTTCCCGTATAAACATATCAGACAAATTAAATAGCTATTCCCTTAAAGATAATGAAATCCAAAACGCCTTTTCTTCTATGGCTGATAAAGATAAAGTTAGTAGTTACTCCCTCGATGACAATTATAAGTTAAATAGTTATTCTATTGCTAATAAAGATAAATTAAATGGCTATTCCTTTGAGGACAATGAAAACCCAAACGCTTTTTCTTCTGCGGCTAATAAAGAAAAATTAAGCAGTTATTCCCTTGATGACGATGAAAACATAAAAGCTTATTCTTTTATAGCAAATAAAGAAATTTCAAGTGTTTTTTCTTTTGATAATAGAGAAGGGTTCATCAATACATCTAGAAATGAAAATTTGAATGCCATTACCGAGATTACAACACCTAATAAAAACACTAAAAATGATGCAACCAATAAAGAAGATGCATATCAAAAAAAAGTTTACGATTTTTGTGAAACTCCAGATAGAACGCAAAGCCCATTCATAAAAAGAATCAAAGAGTTCGGAAAAAACTATAAAAACAGAAATCTAGACAGCCCACTTAAAAAAATGTCTCTTGAAATAAAAAATAATAAGGAAAAATCGAAAATACTTCTTCCTGTAACTCCAATGAAAAAATACAAGGAAAAAACGGACATTCCTATTTTAAAAACAAAGGAAAGAAAACGTATAGTAAGTTTCGATCTCGAAAAAAATCAAATTTTATATTTATCAGAGGAAAAAAATGAACCTAAAAATCTCTTATTCAACGAAAAAAATGAATTACAAATTAAATTTAATAACTCAGTTGTCGAGGAAATCAAAATTGGCTCTGTAAATTTAAATAAAATCTATAACACTAACAAGGATGATGATTTAAATGCAAATTATCCTAAAATTTATACTGGAGACCCATACAAAATTGATAATCCTTCAAATGAAATGAAAAAAAACAAAAATGGTCTTCAACCAGATAATGAAAATCATCAAAGCAAATACAAATCAGATACAGTTGTTGAAGAAACTATTTATAATGCAGCAAACCACGAATTTAATACTGAAAGCACAGATTTTTTTGGATGTCTTAATATCCCCG
The DNA here is from genome assembly GCF_057557595.1 of Rhyacophila brunnea. Classification (NCBI taxonomy): domain Eukaryota; kingdom Metazoa; phylum Arthropoda; class Insecta; order Trichoptera; family Rhyacophilidae; genus Rhyacophila; species Rhyacophila brunnea. The sequence continues at coordinate 2,609,944 of NW_028233037.1, forward strand.
CGAATGAAACAAGAAATAATGGACAAGAACCCGAGTGCGAAACTACAATCTCAAATAATTATAGTAGTCTTGATACCCCCGCAAATGAAATAAGAAAAAATGCAGTAAATCCTGAATATTATGCAGAAAACATTAAAATAACTCATAATTCTAATGACCCCTTAAAGGAATATAAAATGGATCCAGAAATTGATACGGGAAATCTACCCAAAATTTACGATCCCGCATCAGATCTAGAGAAAACAATACATCTAGACTCTGAAATACTCTCAATGATATATATAGACTCAAAATTATACACATCAACAAAAAAAGGGACAATATACGAAAACGAAACAAAAATAATACAAGAAGAAAGCGAAATAATAAACATCCATAACTACGAATCTGAACTATTGTACACCCAAAAAAACACAATTAAAAATATAAAAAATCAAATAATAACACAAACTGAATCCAATATCACATGCTCACACCTAAGGCGATCATATATCATCAGTGGAACCTTAAATGGATACATTTACATACTGGATATGCGCACTAAAACAGAAATCTACTGCAAAAATTTTGATAACCTTCCAATAATATCTATTAAAAATATCGACGAAAATATATTTTTTGCCACCAAACAAAAACTGTATATCATATCTAAAGAAATGGTTGGCGCCGTATTAACCTTCGATTCTCCATTAATATCACTACACACTATAGATAACTTATTGGTAACATACGATAGTAACAGTATTTGTAAAATATATAGAAATGCAAATATCGTACATTCATTTAAAGAAAATAATGTGGGGGCATGGTTTTTCGATCAGTACTTGTATACCGGTGACTGCTTTGGAAAACTTAAGGAATGGCAGGTAATGCTTAACTTGAATGCATTACAACACGGTGGCGCTGTAAAAATTAAATTGAATAGAAGTATTTCTACCGGCGAAAAAATATATTGTATCGTATCTGGAAAAGATCATATTTTTGTTGCTGTTGGTTGCTCTATATTGCAGATTATTAAAAGAGGAATAAATAATGCTTAAGGGGGGTTAGAATTATCAGAATACAAATTAGAGGGCTTTAAACCTTTCATAGTATAAATATTCTTAAAAAAATTAGAAGTTTTGAAAGTAAATTCAAAAGCCCAAAAGACATATTTTTATATATCTATGTAAAACCATATATTTTTATCGATGTAGGTTGAATACGGTATGAGAAAATATATCTAAAACGCAATTTTACGAGTATAAGCTCAAAGAATATAAGTAATGAAGGGGATCCTATACATGTGAGATTCTCTGAATCACAAAATAAGTTATGTTTTTGAAAAATAATAAAAAGAAAATGTGAGAAAGAGTTGTCGTAAAAATATGTATGATCGAAAAGTAGAGTAAGGCACTATAAAATATAATTTTAGCGTGTTTACAGCGTAATTTTGACTTCAAAATACTACATTTATAATTAAATGATGATAATATAGATGGCGCACAAAAAAAATAAACCTTTGGGGATAGTACGTATGAATTTTTTGGGCCTCCTATGTACTTATAAAAATAAACTAGATTCAATGAAAAACAAATGAAAATTGTTGGAAAATGATTTAATATCGTAAGTAATTGGGTTTAAAAAAATTTAAGAGCCAATATGTAAAATGTTCTAATATTCATTCTTCAAATTCATTATTTTCTTCCGATTTTTTTTTAATAATGGCAAATTTTTTTAATATGATAAAGCAACATTTAAAATCCCATTTACATGCACTCATTATGGAACAAATGATTATATGGGTTATAAAGCAATTCATCTAAGTACTTGAAATTGCTCTAATATAATTATTATGTGCTATATATTCCTTCATTTGATACCAAATATGTGTTGAATTTAAATGTCCTTCTTGTTCTTTCAAGTACGATTTAGATGATTCATTATGTCACAAAATGATTATTTGGACCAGAAAATCCATTTTAATACTTAAAATACACTAATATAGGTATTTGATTCTGAAGATTATTTTTATTGTAGACATATTATGTTTTGTATGAAGAACAAGCTTGTATTTAGCATATTTAACCTAGGAAACAATTTAATTAATATGAAGAATATTCAAAATCAAGCATTTTTTGACATCAAATATATATAAAAACTTGGCATTTATGTACCTTTTACGTGATTCGGATTGTAATACAAAACAAAAACATCTAATATCTTCCTTAAGATCTTGAAATGGGCAATGATAAAAGACATTTAATTTAAAAATATGCTGCAAAAAAGACTCTGTCATAAAAAAAATACAAAAACTATATTTATTTAGAAATAATCCCGATTGAACCCACGATATAGATAAAAAAGAAAAAGGATTTTTTTATTGATGAAAAACAATGCTAAAAAAGATTTGGATTTATTCTTTTAAAGCGTTCAATTTCATATAATGATTTTAAAAGATGTTAAACACTAAGTACCAATTGTTTTTTCAATCGAATAATGCTAAACTAAATTTTAAGTAATTTTATTTTCTAGCCTAACTTAAAAATAAACTAGAAAATATATTAATTTAAAAAAAAATTGTGGTAAAAAGAAAAAATAAATGCGAATTTTTATTTAATTTATATTAACTAATGAAACCAATCAAATTTAACTGTATAAATAACTATAAGTTAGTAAAGTAATCTCAGAAAAACAAAAAAATTAAGAACTAACAGCTTACATATTCTCTAAACAACAAAAAATACAGAAAATTTATATGTAAGAAGTTTAGGGAAATTTTTATATTTAATCGAGAATATAAATATATTGTAATATTTTTAAAATAAAATAAAAACAATGATTTAAAAATCCTTTTTTGTGTAGAAAAAGACGAAATGTTTCGATCCGAGAAAAAAAATTAAGAAAACCTTTGGATTTTTATGATAGTTATTCAATCTTTTATTTCGAAATCTACTCGTGACACACAAAAGGGAATTATTTCTTTTTTTATCTCTGAACATAATATCACATAAAGGTTTCGATTATTTACATTCATTTTTCTTAATTAAATAAATTCTTGTATTAAATTCCAGAAGGTTTATTGTTCTATTTATACTGTATTTATATTTATGGGATATTAAGTCACACTGTAACGTATTTATTATTTGGCTTACGAAATTTATACAAAAAACTAAGGTATTTTTTGATAAATTATATTAAGTCTGTCTATATCTCTTTTTATTGTCTTTGCCAATTTTATTTCATATTTCATTTTTTCTTACAACTTTACTAGCATCAACTGTAATTTGAGCAGCGTGTTTTTTTATAGTAATTTTTTAAAAAAAACTGAGTAATAGTATAAAGACACATAGAATATAATTTTCAATGTTTTTAATTAATATCGATCATCTGTAGAAGTTGTGAATGATATTTAAATTTTATATTTTAATAGTTAAACATATACAAGATGTATATTTACTATAAAATAAATAAAACTATAGTTTAGCCCAAATGACACTCATTAAATTAGTCTCTATCCCAATTGTTTTATTATGTATCCTCTTTAAGATAATTTGAACATAATGTTTAAAATACAATAAGATATAATTTGACAAAAATTTAATAAAAATATAGAACTCTCTGTGTGGATTGCTAGTATTAATTGAAAAAGAAGAAAATATAATTCAAAATTGAAAGAAAACGTTTCATAATGACATATAATAATTTTTTTTAAAATAAAACGATATAAATAAATTTTATTTTAATGGTTTTTAATGCTCTAATTCATATTTATTTATTTCCTTTGTCAATCTTCTTATACAAACTAAAAATATACCATTTTAAGATAATAATATTATAAAATTTGTAAGTCATTTTGTTTTTCATATTGATAATTAAATTTTACCCGACTTATTTATTTAATATATTTTAAATTTTATTTCTCTTGTTTTAAATTTTATAACAATTTTAAAAATATTTTTAAATAATTTTATGAACTTAGTATTTTAAAAAACTGGAATTTCCGATAATGTTCTGTACTTTTCCAAGTCTATTAAAAATTACTATAATAGGAAATTATTTTTAAATGGCATTTGCAAATTTTAAACAAAATAATTATACAGATTTGTTTTTTTATATTTTGTAAATGTCCAGAGTCGACACATGCATTAAATGCTCTACACTGTTGCTTCTTATCATAATAACTATTTTAACGGATTTTTTTAAAAAATTTATGCTCTCTAACAAATAAACAATACAAGAATTTGCAGATTTTATTGCTCGTGGGTCAAAAAAAATTCGATTTTAATGCGATACTGCCATTTTAGAATAAAGAACAGATATTGTAAAAGGATATTATAAAATTTCTTTAGGAAAGATTCCCAGTAAGATTGTAAAAACATTCGATTTTTATATTAAAGAATATAACTTTGGATGATACGCAGTAAGGTTAATAAAATTACGATTTTTAGTTTTTATAAGATTATATTCGGTAATGGTTTACATTAAAAATTTAAAACTATCAGATTTTAAGTTACGCTTAAAAACACATGATTTTATATAAAAAAATTGCATTTTGGAATGAGCCTCAGTAAGATTGAGATACTATTAGTGGCTTTATTTTGATACCTTTGATGTGTAGTAATTTATTTTTTAAGAAAATTTTAGTATGGAAAAAACATAAAATGAAAAAATAATTTTAATCAAGAAAAAGAATTTAGCTATTTTTTTTTTGCTGTTATCCATCTTTGAACCCAACGTGATATAGATATCATAAGTAAAAATGTGATTAGAAATATTTTTTGCAACTTCTAAATTATATGGTTTATACAGGACAGCCCATATATGTTTTATACTGCATAATAATTTAATTATTTTTAATTGGATCTACTTTATCATATTTTTTTGTGCATCTATAAGTTCAATCTGGGTTACTATTGCACACAAAAATCATTAAGTTTTCAATATGGAACATTGAAAAAATTTTATAAAATATTTTTATGTGCCACGTTTGTGATTTATATATTTTCAAGGCCTGTATTAAATTTGATGAGACCAAAAAATCATTAAACGTTTTTGAACTATAAACATAAGTTGATCATGTTCTAAACAACGTACAAAAACCGAAATAAATTATATTAAATATTTGAAAATTATTATATAAAAGTGTTTCAAAAAATATGAATAGAATCTTTTTATTATTTCAATACAGTTCTAATTTCAAAATTAATAAAAAAAGAGAAATTCAAAGCCACGCATTTCCCACTATTTATTGAATTAAATGTGATAGTTCGATAGAAAGATGATTTTTATGGCAACATCTTGTTATATAGTATATTTAAATAATTAAATTGGTCGTATGGATGTGATTTTAGAATTTAAAGTTTTGGGTTTATATTACAGAATAGCGTGCGAATTGAACTAATAAACCTATTAATAGATTTAATTTATTAAAAAATATAATCTGTTGACGAGTTAAAAACAACACTTTCGGATGATTGTTAATGCTGTCGAAGCAGCCGTTAAATCGATGATATATTCCTTAAATAAACAAGAAAGAGACACTTTTGATAATTTAAATTTATTTTACAGAATTTCATTCATAATAAATGTTAATAGTTATATAATACAACCCACACAGCTCTGTTCATATTCATTTAACCATATGCAATAACTAATATTTAAATCATAACTATTATAAATCCAAAAATTTACACGAAGGATCATTTATGAAAATAAAATAATTGATTTTTCTATTTGAGAATGCGATTATTTTATGATCCATCTAAGTATAGAAGAATGATTAGTTCTACCATATTTTTTTATTAATGATAACCTAGAAATATTTTATCTTATTTATGGGCTAATTTTTGCTTGTAACATTTTTATTCTAACAAGATTGTGTGATACAATCCTTGGAGCATACCTTATCAATACTTTTCACTGTCTCTTTCTCTGCTATATCCTCGTCGATACCCCTTCTTCGCCCAACACTATCCAGTACAAGAGTTTAACCAAATCCTGTGATTTGCACATATGCCTCGACTTCGTATTATATTAAAAGTTCTTGCAAATATTTCTTTTATAATTTTGTAACCACCCTATCCTACGTTTTTATCTATGGTTTTATTTCCGCTTTACATTTATAGATCAGAGACAGCCGTTTGCAAGAAGATCATATTATCTTAATTTCTCTTTTTCTACTAAATTTATGTTATCGATACTAGTCCACCTAGTTCTATCAGTTTATACAATAATTTTTCTTGACATAAATAAACATAAAGGGCGATCATTTTTTATCATGACATCTATTTTTAGTCCCGTATCTACTTTTATTTCAGCGAATTCATTTTCTTTAATTTCTTGCACTGAATGTCTACGAATTTTCTTTGTTTTTTTAAAATTGAATTTTATTCTTGATATCAAGAAATGAAGACATCTACTTGGAAGAATATTTAGACTTTTACGCAAGAGACATCGTTTGATCAATTAAGACTGTACCGCGAAAACAACGATAATTTTATATAACTAATTCAAATATAGTAAATTATAGTTACCAAAATGTCAAACTACAATTAATAAGATTTTTGATGTAAATTAATCCATTTTCATGGTTATTTCACATTTTATCAGGTTGAATCCTCACTTTTATCTAATTCCACTTGAAGATGGTTAAAGTTGACATCTATATTTTCTATTGGGAAAACTGTATTTAAATTTTTATAAATAAAGCATGCTTGTGCAATAGATTTTTCTAAGTTTTTTTTACCAATCTTTAATTTATAGGCATCTAGTATCTCTTTCGCCTATTATTTACATGATAAGAACTTTATAATAATTTACTTTTCGCCAAGGTATTTGTTAATATTCTCGATTCTTTTATAATTACATATTTCGAAGTTAATGATCTAACATTTCTTTGTCTCGATGAAAAAAATATTCATGGGTCAATTTGATTTTTATGTATTAACTATTTTACTAAGCAAGACTACAGATTGCTATAATTAACCCATTCGCTTATTCTAATATAATACCATAAGCTGCACAATGTTTCTTAAAACATCCCATTTTTTTAAGACTTAATAATCCAAATATTATCCTTGTTTCTATTGTTTATGTATGTGCATTTACTCCGGTTAGCATATTAATTTTCGAAATACACGAGTAATTGTCCTTTGTTGAGTATTTAAACAATAAAGTTATTTGTTATACTGATTATTTTTTCAGTCAAGTTTTAATAATTTAAGCACTAAACTAATCTTTGTCTTGATATACAAAATTATATAAGAAATATAACTTTACGATAAAAACATTAAAAAATTCACCTAAAAAATAAGCGGAACAAAAATTAATGATTACAATAGAAAAGTTAAAATAAATCCGCATGTGATTAAATACCAAGAAATTACACAGCCAATATTAAAACCCAATAATTGCATTTATTTGTAATTCATATAATTTAAATTAGTCCAATTCAAGTGTGCACTGAGAAAAAAAGATTTGTATGTTTTATTAGACTAATAAATCGTCGTTTACGTTTTTCTATTGGTTTTATAAAATATTTGTGGAACTGCACACACCGATCATTTTTTTCAAACTTTTTGATTTCAAAATATCTTTTAAAACATAAGAATTGAATAATATTTGATTAATTTTCCTGATCAACCTTATTTATTTATCTATTTTTTTTTATTTTTTGTAAATCGGATGTTATATGATGTCATTACAAAAATAATTTATTATGAAAACTTTAAATTTATGTGATCCCAGTTTATATTGATCATTTTGTTTAGCGTATTTTATAATTATTAGAAAATAATATTCGATCATATTCTATAATTTTATAAAACCTTTTTTTTGTGAGTTTGATCATTTTCTCAGTAAAATTAGCATGAATATATTTTTCTTTAAACAAAAATTTACCTATGATGGTTACTAAGAATTGGTATTTCAATTATGTATAGCAATTAATATGATCATTTCTGTTTTTTTATTATTTTTAAGAATAATTATTGCCTATAATCTGTATAAATATACTGTAAAAAAAATAATAATGTGTTTTTTGATATGTTTTTCTCCTATGAAACAATAGTTCACATATATTTATAAGTGCTGTTCTTTGTTACAGTAAAGAAAAGTACAGCACAAGCATTTCAAGTATTGTTTAAAAATCACAGATACAGTTTAATACATTAGTAAACTATTTGCAGCTTTTAGTTCTTTTGGAAAAACGTATGAAATAATTATCACTTAATATTTATTGTACCAGGAGGCATCCCAAGCTAATTTTAATCAGTATAATTATTGAAAGCGCCAGTATACTTTTATATGATCAACGTGATATATATTATATATTGATTTTGAAAACAGTGTGTTTTTTTTAAATTAATACATCTAAACTGTATTATTTATCATAAAAACACACTGTAATAGTAATATTATATTTTAATATAAATTCTAAAGAAATTTATAAATGCCTATTCATTCTTTTTGTTGTGTTCTAAGTTTTTTTTTTCTAGCTAAAAAAATTACGAATTAATGCGTCATTATATCTGATTATATTTAAATAATAGTATATTTTTATAGATTCTGTTTATATAAAATTTTTAAAAAAAGATTTTGTTTTTTAGTGTTTTCGTGAATAAAAAATTAAGTTTTATTTTACGTATAGTCGACATGAGCCAAAATAAAAAATTGATTTTTTTTTAATAGACCAACTTATATAAATATCAGTGAAAACACATAAAAATACGTTAATTTAAATTTTCATAAACCAAACATAGAAAATACTTACTCAAAAAAACAAAAATGCCATAAACATTTATATCTCTATGAAAATAAGCACTATAAATATGTATATAAATATAAATCAGAAAATAAGCTAAACCAAAGAAATAAAAACCAATATATCAATTAATATCGATACTAGTGTATTTTTTAGAATTTCCATTAAATATGTTCGAATAACAGATAACAAAATTTATTGAATTTATCAATGTGACGAAAATAAAATTTTTAAACTAATTAAAACCTCAATTTCTTATTAAAACTCTTTTATCATATAAAAAATAATTTCATTTCACTATTATCAATGATATATTTTAAGTATAAATTTACAACTATGCCCACTAAAACATTCAGTCAAATGATTCTTCACGGAAAAGAAAAAGGACAAACATCTGATGATGAAATTATTCAACAAAAACTGGAATTTTTATACAATATAGTACAGAAAGACGAGAGTTCTCTTCATGAGATCGCAATATTAAATCCAGATGATTATTTTATAATGAACAAGATAAAAATCATAATAAGCAATGATGAAGCATTAAAACACGAATATAAAAAATATCTAAAAAATAGTTTAAAATACATTGAAGTAAATGTAAAATCTTATGTGGCTTGGTACCATAGAAAATATATTATGAATATATTGTTTCCCATAAATTTATTATCTATATCAGAATATTTACAAATATTTGAGAAAGAGCTAAATTTAATAAAATTGCTTCTTGCAGCAGATTCTAGAAATTTTCATTGTTGGAATTATTATATTTTTCTCAAGAATATACTCCAAAATTTGATTTTTTCGGATGTCAGGCAAAATGATGAAAAAGATAGGTTAAGCAATTTGAATGTTAAATATAATGATTTATATGAAGGAGTATTCAATTCTAATTTTGGAAATTATACGGCATTATCTTTTTTATTTGGTGAAGGATTTGGCAAGATTCGCATTGATGCAATGATTTCTAAAATATACACGGATCCGTTTGATGAAGGACTATGGCGATTTTATGAAATAAATAGAATCAAAGGATATTTTAAAAACCGAAACTATTATATTAAAATATATTATGATAGTTTCGAAATTCATTTGATCAATAGCAGCTTTGAAGTTGTCGATATAATAATTAATGATGAGGTTATCAAAGGGTATTCAAAATATGGCTCTAAAATTATTAAGATCAAGAAACCAATTAAATTAGGCGACGAAATCATCCTTTTTGGGGATAAATATATATATAACGGCAATTCAGAAGAAAATATGCAATTCATTCACGAAATTATAGAACTAGATTCATCATGTCATTTCGCTTTGTATGAAAAACTGATAAATGTGCAAGATCCAATAGAAAGAAATATAGTAATAGAACTTTTGAACTTAGCTGATCCTAAAAGAAAACACTATTACAAATCATTAGAAAACAAATTCTTTTGTGTGCTATGAAATTCAAAATCAAAATTTTTCTATTTAGATTAAATATAGTTATTATTTACATTCATTTAAAGAGTATATATATGATGTTTCCACTGAAAATCAATCAAATTAAGCATGAAGGGAAAACTTAAAATACAATACCAAAATTAACCCATAAATATTTGTTAGCCTTTAATATTTAAATTATTTTTAAGTTTTTACGTGCTTATTATGCGGTAACAATAAAATATTATTAAAAAGACGACTATCTAATTAAAGCATAATTATTGGCAAAGGTATTTTTTTATCATTAAGAATCAAACTCACATTCACTGCTAAACTTTGAAGATAGTTGTACAAAAACCTACGTGTTTTTTTTGTAAATGAATACCTGCTATGCTGTATATAATAATTTCATTGCCATATTCAAGATTTATTGTTGAATAATAAGTAATTGAAAAAGATATATTTATTATAGGAATATTTATTTAACACTGCTCTCTCTCTAGATTCATAAGTCCTTATATATTTTATTTTGAGAGGGATCATTAAGTGCGACCATCAGATATTATTATGGATTTTACTATTTAGCATTCTATCAAATGATATATAAATATTACTTCCTGTATCTGACACCCATATATTTTAATTTCGTAATGTAAGCTTATTGTTTAAAATTACCATGATAATATTCCTTTTATTTACTTTTGCAATGCTCCTATAATATAAATTAATTTTTTAGCCTATTTTTATTTGGTTCTAAGAAATTAAAACATGATAAAAAGTAGCATAAAATTTTGGAATGTCCTTTATAAAAATAATTGATGTATGCGTAATTATTTAAATTCAAAGTTTAATTCTTTATTTTGGATTTATAGAGAACATAAAATATATAATTTTTTAGTAAAAACATTAAGATCTTAATACTTCTCCTCTGAAATTCTCTGATACAGATATATCCTTTGATTTATATTTTTTAATTGATTTTCAGTACATTTTTTCTTATAAAACATTCTTGAATTGAAAATAATAGCATTTAAGAATGGTGAAACAAGCTCCTAAGTTCATGCCATTAAAATTGTATTTTGGGGGGTTTTGTGCTTTATTCCCTTCATAAAACGCATAGTGATCAGAGATCTGTGCTGTAGATATATTTTCAATAAAATGAATCCCCATTTTTGCTATTTTTTTTGAATGATATAAATTTAAATCAATTTTAATCCGCATCAGACAGTATTTTTATCACTTTAAATGAATGAGGATCGTTTTAGCTTCTTTAAGAAATGTTTAAATTTTAATCTTGACATAAAACACTTTCTGTGTCATTTATAAATAATAATGTTGTCATTTTTACCTATTTGATGGTTCTTGTATAAGAATAACTAACCCAAGTTCATTAAGCATATTATTTCTAGGCTCAATAAATAATTCCAATCGCTTAAATTAATTTTCGTATTTATTAATATCGATTACATCAATAATTTTGTTCATGTAATAATTTTTGTTGTGTTTTGAATTTCATACTATATAATATCTTTACATTCATTCTATTGTACTTATATTTATTCAAAATAAAAAGAATCTAAATAAGTTTTGTAAAAAAATTCAACATAGCTGATCACAAATATTATATATATATTGGATAAATCGGTATATCAATGATTCGATAACATGGAATGGGGTGGTTACAACATTCCAAAAGAAATTTTTGAAAGAACTTGGGGTATCCGACACGGTCGAGACATATATTCAAATTATAGGATTGAGAAAAACCCATGAACTGATAATTCTTGAGAGAAGAAGGGATATAGAAGTGAAAGATATAGTAAAGGTATTGCTGAATTTTAATTCAAGTATTGTATCACAAAATCTGTTTGAGAAAATATAAAAGTCAAATCTAAAATTAACCATTCAATAAAATAATAATTTAAATCAATGGTCCAAGAAATTTTAAGTGTTTATCTAAATATAAATTAGAGATTGAAGAATACCATCAATAAAGACATTACAAAGAAATTGACTTTAGGAAGCTTTAATTCAGTTCGAAAAAATAATTTGAAATATCAAAATCCGATAGATGCAAAACATAAGAAAAATTATGAGTATTTTGTCTGAAAAAGATTCAAATAATGTTAAGTTGTTTATTACTATCGCGTACCTTCTTATAATTAGGTAATATGATCCGTTGATATTATGGCCAGTTCAAGAAAAAATTTACTAAATTAATACTTATGCTTTTTGTGTTTGTATAAATTATTTATAAACTATCTATGAGAGACACTTGAACTCATACCATTTGACAGGAGAAGAGTAGTTGACTAATATAGATCAGAGGATTGTGTCAAAAGATGTATTAGAGAGTTGTGAAATGTTACCAATTGGCTCGTTTTTTTATCACAGTAGATGGTATTCATAAAAAGATGAAACATCAATCAAAAAAAAAATTAAACAATGCATGCCAATCACATATCTTTTCATAATGAAATCGATTTCAAAGTCATAGAGTGGGTCAAAAATATAAAAAACCACAATTATATTTTTTTAATGTTTTTTTAGCATATAAGCCCAACGATAACACAAAAGTACACTTTCAGAGAATTTTTAAAGATAAAACACAACCATACACGATATGAAATATCATTTGTATCCTTGACAGTATTTTATTTTCGAATCAAATTTAGCTTGTAATTAATAGTGATTTTATCTTTTTATACCAAAAAAAGTGTTTAAATCAGGTGTAGTATTAAACGGAATGTCAAAATATATTGCCAGTCTTGTTGTGGTACAGATCATCTATATCAATATTTTTATTATATTTTTGCACTCATAGTACCATATTTATAAGCAGATAATATATGCACAGCTCAAAACCTATATTATAAAATAAAGCACAAAACTATCATATAATTTTTTTTGCTAGAAGAAGATTGCAATAATTCAAAGATATATTTAATGTGGGTTAAAATTGATTTTTGCACCATATTAAGATAATTGTTCATATTTATTTGTAGAGGCTGGTTTCGCATATATGAATGCATTTACGTTAACAATTACTTTAGAAAAATATAATAAAGATGTCTCTATGATGATATTTACGCAAAAACAAGCTCTTATGTGTATAATGACCGAAAAGTGAGCATTTTTTAAGTTTTAAACACATCTAAATATTTTAAATATATTTAAATTAACTTAATAGAAGTCTTGCCATACATTCTACTTAATTGTTTTTATAAATTTTCTTCTGTGTATAAATATATGAAACAATGAATTTTAAATTCATTAGCCCGCCTTAGAAATTTCCACGTATGAATATTTTATATTCAAAATGATAGTTTACCCTTTGTATTTAAAAGTTTCTCATGTATTTGAATTTTTTAATTTTCAGAATAACTGAAAAGTTTTAAAAAACATTAAACCTGTTCAAGAAAATTATTAAATATAATTAACCATTTAATTTGTTTTAAACCAGAAATCACAACTCGAAGAACCATTCTATTATTTTATGTAATTTTAAAAATAACTGGAAAAGCTTAAAATACATTGAACCTGTTCAAGAAAATAATTAAATATAATTAACCATTTATTTTGCTTTAAACCAGATAATACAACTCGAAGAACCATTCTATTATTTTAAGTAATTTTTAAAATAACAGGAAAAGCTTAAAATACATTAAACCGGCACAAGACAATTATTGATATAATCCATTATTTAATTTGTTTTAACCCCGATATTATGCATGAAAAAATTCTCCGTAGATAACATGTAATTTTAAATATACTGGGTAGATAAATAGTCTCGATTTCTTGTCAATCCGCTTTGTTGCCTTACTATAGTAAATTGGATATTATAAATGTTTTATAAATCTTACTTATCGAAATTAAGTTCGTGTTTTTTGTATCTAATTTAACTAACTTTTTTTCGCTGAAATAATTGACACAAAGTATATATATAAATTTGCAAAAAAATTGCAAGAATCGAAGGAAAAAATACAAAATAACGTCTGTTAGATCCTTTATACGCATAATGATTGATTATGTGCATCAACATTGATTCTAAAGTTTGTGTATTTGCATTAAACAAAATTTTAAAGTACATGAACTATTTTCCAATTAAAACAATATAAATATATAAAATAACAATGATTTATGGATTTATTAATTCAAAAAAAATATATATACGCAGTTTCTGTTCCGTAATAAGATATAAAATCACACAAAAAACATATTTTCAATATTTTCGAGAAGATAAAACAATCACATATGAAAATATATTATTTTTAAATTTCGTTACGAGGCTTTCGTTAGTTAGAAAATTACTGCAACTAATAACTTTTTACTGTTAATTTGTCTGTATATAGGAGCTACAAATAATTTAAAGCACATATATGTAATTTTCGAATAAGCTCACTGTAAAACAAATTCTGTATACTGGGTAAATCTTGATTTATATGATAATTTTTAGTATATTTGCGATTATATATTTATCGTGCTAGATGCCTGTACTATAAGTGCAATAAATTTATGGGCTTTAATGTATACTAACAGTTAAAAATTTTTTAAAATGCCTAACGAACAAAACTAATACCGACCCGATATTTACTGTACCCCTTTTACAGCCATATTTTTTAAGAAAACAATCGAATTTTCGCTATTGGTATGAATTCATTATAGTCAACTCTAAGATGGTATAAATTTTTATGTTTCGATTGAAATTGTTTGATCTAAAACGCAGACTTTTTAATTGTGCATATTTTTACTATAACTGCATTTTTGAATAATTATTTGTACGCTATAGAAATTATTTTCGATTTAAATGGATTCGGTAGGGTCTACATATTATTAATGAGCTCGATTCACTTTTATCTTTTACATAATACTATTACACTTGATTTTTATATGATTTGTTAGCCGTAAGTGTGTTTATGATAATATTATGAGCTTAAATTAAGCGTCTATTGATAAAAAATATTTTGGTTTTTTATATTTATATTACATTGCCTTTTAATTCATTTATGGGTTAATTTCATACTCAGATTTTAATTTTGCATAAGAAAAACTTCAAAATGCTTTTTAGAACAGAGTTATGTGATGCTTTCTTCCCCCTTACTATCTCTTTAATCTTCTTAAATGCTCCCTTCTTCTTTCCATAGCAATTTTTTTCGCTCGATTGCCTGTAAATACTAAACATTTTTGTCATGTAAGAACACAAATATTTTTTTGTTAATTTGAAAAAACCTTCATTCATATTAAAAATGCAATTTATACTGTAAACTGTTTTTTTGTATAAATAGATATTTATTCGTTTTTTAAATCTTATTCGACAATATCTGTGCAATTTTGCTGCTTAAATAAATTTTCTTATTATGTATGCACCAAAAAAATTAAAAAACATATATTCAATTTGTAAATAGTTTACGAAGCTATTTATTTTATTTTTGTGCATCAATAAAATTGTTCTTATATTATTCTAAATAGAAATATATTTTTTTTTAGAAAGATATATGTTTATAAAATGCTATCGATTGCATCATTAAATATTGATTATTTTGTTTTATAGAAAGGAACTATAAACTTGGTTCTGATCTATTATCAGCCTTTTATCTGCAATTCGCGATCCATTTTATGCTAATTGCATGATTATATAAATTGATTATAAAACAATATAACCTCTATCACAATGACATATTTTGTAAATTTCTACTAAAAGAAAAAGGTTTTGATCTGATTGTATCAATAGGCACCACTGCAGAAAAACATCCCCATCATGTTAATAAAAGCACATATTTCTTGTATTTGCGTTTGAGAATCGATCAGCTTGTTATAGCACCCAATATGTGTATGTTTAAAGCCATAATATTTATTTTTCAGAGAATAGATCTGCGGGTCTTTGATGTATACATGCCTTATAGTTGGGCGGAATAAATTACCTGTTTGGTAATTTAATAATTCCTTTTGCACATAGAAGATTGATCCTTAAATCATTTAAATTGAGGATTTGTAGGTTTAAATACACCCCACTCAACCATCGTTACTTCCAACAAAATAAAAAAAAATCGTATAACAAATAAAAAAATTAAACAGCGCATTCCTCGGATTTAAAAAAGCATAAATAGCGGTTTAATCTACCAGCCTCTCGTGAATGATTCAAAAGATAAATAAATATATTCAGATTCTGAATAGACTGTAATAATAATTCAAATACATTTTTACGCATTTAACGTGCATATAGACATCTATATTGAAACTTTCGGTGTTTTCCATGGATTAAACACCATATAAATTCACTAAGCACATGAACATTAAGATAAATTCAGATAAAATCACTTTAGTGAATATAAATAAATCGTAAAATATGTTGTTAAGGCGATTATATCGGTCTAAAATTTCATTTGAACCAACGATACAAAGTTAAATTATACATGATTATTACTTTAGTTTAATTAATATGATTTCGTTCTATCTGTTACGTATGAAACTATTCACCAATTACTACATAGAATAATTATCAAAATGCTATTCTTATTATCTTGATTTGCAGGGGCACTTGAAAGGCAATATCGTCAACAAGAAAGTTTTATAATTCAAAATCCGAGATTATCTGTAGTAGTTATGCTTCAGATTGCTTAAAAAATAATTTATGGTTTTTGGCACTACTATAAAAGAACAAAAACAGCGCTTCTTATAAAATTAATGCGGAATAAAACAGAGTAAAAATTTCCAAATATGATTGCCTCAAACATAGTAAACATATTTTTAATATATTAGAATATAAAAAATATATATTCATAGGTGATTTATGCAGGCGGATCGGTTATTTTAAACACCTAAGTTTTACGTAAAAGTGGCCTTGCAGCGAAATTTTTGTCTCTAATGTGTTCTTATTCTAGATAATCAAGCATTATATGCAAAAAAGGTAGATAATATCCCGTTATTGATATTTCAACATGTATTATTAAATATAAAATGCATAAATAGATCATTAAACCAATCCGCTCATTTTATTTATATTAGTTTACTTTGGTTCTTTTATTCTATTATTGAAATTGAATTATAACAAGTAGATATATTTTTTTAATTTTTTATTTATCGTTCATTGCTTCATAATTATTTATCATTTAACATTTATATTTCGGTTTTAATTTGTTCTTATTATTTTTTTTAATTTTACTTATCTTTTAGATCACAATATTTATTTGAGATATCCTTTTACTGAAGTTTTTATTTCTTATTATTTTCTTCTGAAAAGTGTTTTGTATAACTTGATGCACAGATAATGCCTGAAATTAAAAAAATACGCCCAATTATATAATTTTTACGGGATAAACATGGACAAAACTAGGTATCTACCGGTATTTAATATTATATATTTTTCGTTTATTAAATCCATAAACATTTCATTTTGCAATTAATATAAACCAAATCACCCTTTGTTTTATTTTTCTTGTATAGATTATATAATGCTCTTAATATGCAATTATATATAAATAAAATTAAATATTTTAAATTTATTTCGCAGTATTCTCTAAATAATATTTTAAAGAATTTTCGGATTTATTTTTTAAGTGTACATATACTATTACGAAGAAGCTTCATATTTTATTTATCTTAAATTCCAATATATAGCTACAAAATACATATTTGATTTTAATCCAAATTATAATTATTTTAAATCAAATTCATAAAAAATAAATTTTAATAACTATTGAATAGCCAACAAAATTCTAAAAATTGGCTGAGTATTAATCCATGATTCTTATTTTTGCCATATTTAAAAAGATTTATTAAAACAGTATCAACAAAATGGTCACGTTTTTTAAACTTTATAAAAAAACCACAAAAGTTTACAAAAAAAAATCTATAAGAAGCTTTTATATGCGCCTTCGATAACTAGAAAAATTAAAAAAATGCTGTAAAAATAAAAATTGACGATTTATGAATCTTTAGAAAGAAATACATGAGCTTTTTGATCTCTTTGTATTTTATTTAAGTTTTTGTTTTTAGAACTCTGTAAAAAGTTATAGTTTTAAACTACGACAGTAATCCAAGAATTTTTTTATGAAAAATTATAAATTAAATAGTAATTAAATTTTGAGCCTGGTATAAAAATAAACATGAGAATTGATTATATACCTAAATTTTTTAACAGATCTAATCAAAAAATTAAATTTTTATAAAAATATAATTGTAAATGTATTCGTTTTTCTTTTATTTAATTGAAAATTCATGTTGCTTTTGCTTATTCTAAATACAGAAAGAGCAAATAAAAATTTTGATACTCCTTTTTAAGTTAATTATATTAAATAAATTTTGTGAATTTTATTGTAAACCATGTTGCAATTTTTTATTTCGCAAGAATTCAGAATTATTTGCACGGCATTTATATTAGAAGATTTCAAAGACAAAGTAGAAGATATGAGTTTCACGATGCACTTTATTAGTGTAATAATTTTCTGCATTATTCTAATCAGTATTCATATTATAGAATCTAAATATAACAATGTTACGCTAAAAGTGAATGATTTTTTATTAAAAACCAGGCGCTACTTCATAGAAATAACGATATTCAACTTATGGAAAGCAATAATTTTATCATTTATGTTAAAAAAAGATTTAAGTGGAAAGGTAAGATTTATTAACTACATGTACATTTCATTTTATTCTTTAATACATCTTCCAATAATTGTCGTGGTGTGCTATCTTTTAAAATTGAAAACGAACAAAATAGTTTATATTTATCCATTTTCCGTTTTGTATTTCATAGACAATTCATTGAATTCTCTGGATTTGGGATATAAAGGTTTTTGGAGATGGATTTTCTTGATACATGCATATTTTACAGTTTTAAAACTTTCACGAGATGTAATAAAAAACTTCGGCGTCGTCAAAAAAGACATACACGGCGATCAACCAGAAGTTTAATAGACGACATAAAAATAAAATTCCATCCCTAAACTTGTTGAGTCTTTTTAAAGCCTACATCCTACGTCAATTTTAATTTAAACTGATCTTTTATTTATAAGCCCATCCAAAATGGCTCTTTAATGGAATAAAATATTTTAGTTTTTGAGATTTTATGATTAGATAATCTTTTTATGGGCCAAAATACAGTATCTTTATTACATCTAAGTGTTTAATGGATTTTATTGGTCAACGTCACAGCAGTTTCAGGTACAATATTTACATTATTGCTCTTAATGTGATGTTTTTTTTCTGAAATACTTCTAATTAAAATAATTTATACTGGTAATAACTTTATTCAAATATAAATATACAGTAACTTGATACATTTAATTTATTTTAAGGATAAATTTTATGTTTGGATTTTAGTTATTGTTCACAAGAACAACTTGTTTGATCTCTTGTGCGCTCAGCGTATTAATACTTTCGGCTATTGTTTCCACTCTTCTGTCTTCTTAAATACCTCTCCTCTGTTCATGACTTATTAATTCAAGGATGTTTCTCAATACCAAGGTTTGTATACATGCCTCAATCTGGTTAGTTACTTAGAGTTCTTTCAGATACCTTTTATGATATTGTGTTACCATACCGTCCCAAGTAACGATAACTTGAAACTATATATTTAAAATTACAAATATATAAAAGAATCTTTCGTTTTATGCCCATCCATATAACTATATACTTACATGTTTTTATCATATACGTTTTTTTGTATATATCTGTTTATTAAGCCAGGATCTTTTAATTTAAATGTAACTTTCCATTCTAAACGGATCACTCATAAAATCACGTTAAAAACCATAGTTTAATATACAAAATGAAAATAGATTGCATGAATTGAATGCTAATAATTATTATAAAAGATATATAGTCGCAATACTTTGGTTTATTTGAATCAACGGGGGAAAATTTGCAGAGGGCATTGCTTTAGGTAAAATATAAAAATACAAAACAAAATAAATATAATTATGGAAAGAAACAGGATATAAATATTAAAATTACGTGCAACTTTTTCATATTAGTTTTAAATTCTAAAGACATCGTTATAACTCGAAGGGATTATTCTTTTCTGTGGGGATTCATATAATTTACAAATAACTTGCCATTATTCTTATAACTATATTAAAAATATACAAAATAAAAGATATAAAATCAAGGAATAACATTAGTCTAGCTGAATTTAAGCGAAGTTATACAACAATTTTGACGATTATTCGTGTTATCTAACTTTTTTTTGGCAGGGAAAATCGTTTTAAAACATTTATTACGCGCCATAAAATTTCTTAAATCATCCATACCAAGATAGAAAATCCACTATCATTAACTTTCCGTAATTTGAGAAAGCAATTAATTTACCATCCTTCATTATGAGTATGTATAGTGTTGAATTGTACCTATGAAATCTTCGAAACATAATAATGGCTTACTAGATATTTGTTTTTTAGACCTTTTATCTATTAAAAACCCGGAATATACAATTACTTGTTTTTTTATATACGGGACCTATCGTAGTTTTGAAATATAATCAAAAAAAATTTGAAATCTTTTATCAATCTAATATATGTTAAAGATATAAAATTTTCGCCTCTATGTTTAATCCACAAGAAAAATATTGAAATCGAATAACTATAAAAATTAACTATTTTGTAATTTAAGCCCGAAATCAATTTTTACTTTTCATTATCCATAAAAAAATATTAAAAAAATTTAACTTATTCTCTTGAATTAATAGGTTAAGCTTATATTTGTAAAATTATTGATAAATTCATGAAATATTTTTAATATTTTAATTACTTCTTGCACCAAGAAAACGGGTCTATATGAATTTT
Source organism: Rhyacophila brunnea (assembly GCF_057557595.1). Taxonomy (NCBI): domain Eukaryota; kingdom Metazoa; phylum Arthropoda; class Insecta; order Trichoptera; family Rhyacophilidae; genus Rhyacophila; species Rhyacophila brunnea. The sequence goes on from NW_028233037.1 coordinate 2,630,890, forward strand.
TGCCTAAAACTACTGTCTTTTTAATATTAGATCTTCTAGTTGTTTTTGTAAAACTCATTCATACTATTTTTAAAGATAATTCCCAAAAACCGCCGCTTAATTCATTGAAATTCTTAGGAAGTATTTTGTATAAATATAGTGTGATATTAGTAGAATTAACAAATGTTTATTTGAAATTTGGCGATCTTAGAATTCTAATAATTAATGCTATATATTTGAAGCTATGATACATCTTATTTTCATGTTAATAAATGCAAAAATTGAGTTTTCTTAAAAAATAAGTCTTTGAAGATTGATTTGATCCTATTGGTCCAAAAAGAATTCAAGAGAGTTAAATATTCTAAAATTTAAGTAATACCAATAAATTTTAATTCAAAGGAGCCAGAATATGATTGTTTATAAGATAATTTTTGTTAGCAGAGTAATGTGTGTTTATAGACTTATACACCAATTCTTAATTATTTTTAGATGGTATTTTTCGAGCCCATAATGTTTTTATTGTAAAATTTAATTATATTTATAAAGATGAAGACAATAGTAAATTTAAAAAAATTCAAGCCTTTATTTTAAAATATATAAGTATATATTAATACAATAATTTTTTTCTGCTGTTTATGTCGTTTAAAAGGAGTGTATAAGTTAAATACACTAAAAGGTGATAAAAGTGAAATACAAAAGAGTTTATAATTAATATGTGTGTCTTTTTTTACATGGGTATAATCTGGTCAATAATTATATTAAAAACAATTTCAATCATACATTAGTCACTAGAAAATGTCCTAGAATTTTTCAGCTACAATTTTATGTTGCGCTTTCCTCGATTTTTTTACCAAAACATGTTAAGTATTCAGGAATGTTGATTTTAAAATCATCTAAAAAATCTTTTAATGAAGGTTCTTTGTTTTTAGTAAGATTAATATGGCAATAACCTGTATTTTTTGAGCTAAGTTTTGTATAATTTATTTAAAAACTACAATTTATACAAGATGACATATTTATTAAGTGAAATTACTAGAGAAAGCGAGTGCTAAAAGCATTTAATAATAAACATTAATTTAATTTTCCGGATTTATATGAATGCATTTTATGATCTAAGATTTAATTTATTACCAATCTTCATAATATCAAACATTCGACAATAAAATATCATATACAAGATCAATTTTTTTAAAAGTCGAAAATCAAGATTATCGGAAAAAATTATACATAAGATTAATTTACTGTAAAATATATAATTAATTTAAACAGAAGGAATTCAAAACAATTGAATAAATAATCAATAAAATATTTAGTCTCTGAAAAAGATAATATATAAAATAAATTTATTGCGAAATATAAATTTAAATAAAGATGAAACAATTCTTAATAAAATTATAGATATCCAATTATATTACAGCCTAACTCTTACTAGACGAAGGAATTTTTTTATTAAGAATATAATTTTAATTAGTCAATCCTGTTTCATAAGGGTTCGTATTCATAAATTTATTGACATGTGAGGAATTATTGTTTTTCAGGTGAAATTTCGTATCATTATTCTCAATATCTAATTTGAGCAATAAAACGAACGGTGAAACACGTTTAGAAATCAGATATATAAAGGTTACCTTAAGGTTTTACATATGAAAAACGATAACATTCCTGTTATTTTCTTTGATTCTGGTAAAGCCATATGCAATCCGGATATTGGATTTGGTAATATTGCGGATTTGGTACGTGAACGCTCTAAAAACGAAGGGTTCTATCTAAATCTTTTGGTAATATGTAGGCGAGGTAGCGGAGCCACAAGTTTAGTAAATTGCATATTCAACTGTGATGTTGTCGAAACCACGAGAGGAAATCAATTAACTACCACAAGAAATACAATTACAGAAAATGATCTTAATCTTAACTTGACAGTTACAACATACCACAATGAAAGTTATGAAGAAGTTATTCAGCATATTGATGAACAATATTATAACTATTTTGTCAATGAATTTAATTATTCAAAGAATTCTTTGGATAAACGAATACATGCGTGCCTATGGCTAGTTCCATCAGATAACATAAGAGAACATGAATTAAGTATGATTAAAGAAATTGGCAAAAAAGTAAATTTGATTCCAGTTATTTCCAAAGCTGATAGCTACACCGAAAATGAATTAAAAAATCATAAGAAGACAGTTATTAATATCTTAAAGACCGCAAATGTAAATATTTACAAGCCGACCTGGATAGTCGAAGATGATAATGAGTATAAAAGTGAGGTAATGAAGATTTCAAATTCATATCCACTATCCGTTTTTTCAGGAAAAGAAGAGTCTATTGCAGAAGGTGTTAGCAAAATAGGAAGGGTTTATTCCTGGGGATTCATTGACTGTGAAGACGAGAAAATCAATGATCTTCTAAAACTCAGAAGGTTACTCATTCAAAATCACTTAGAGGATTTAATATATAACACAGATGTTGTATTTTATAATGAGTATAGGAAAGAAATCATGCGTAAGGAATGCTCAGACGAGAATATAAAAAAAGAAAGGCTTAAGAAATTAATTCTTGAAATGACAAAGATAAATCAAGAAAAACATGATGCGAAATTAAAAATATTAGCGAATGAAATGCAAAATCTTGAGTCCAAAACAAAAGGGGAAGCTGTTTCTGGAAGTTCGGGTAATAAACAATTGCATAGATTCAGATCCCACAAAAATTAAAATTTGTGATATGTTATTATATAGCGAATTTAAACATTATTTACAAAAATCCCCATTTTAAATTTATTACTTTTTTGTATAAAGCCTTATAAATACAATATGTTATTCGATTTTTTCGAATATAAGATTCTTTTTGTATTAAAATACTATCTATCAACACCAAAATAAGTTTAAATGTATTTTTATTTTAAAAAAATTGCAAAGTCTTATACAAATCAAGTATTTTGTTATAATAATATTAGTTTAGGGGGTGTTTCAAAGCGGCAGGATTTATCAAATATGATATAAAAGAAAATCGCTTAGCAAAATATATTTTTATTTTAAATTTACAGCCAGAAAACAGTATGAATCATATTTTAGATTTGCTTGGAGTTAAGCAACAACAAATTTACTAAATTTTATTTCAATTTTTTTAAAATGTGTAAAATTATCATAAAAGATGCAAAAGGTTGTTTAGTTAAACTAGATTGAAAGGAAAGACCACTTGTATAAGAAACAAGAAATAAAATTTCTAATTAAACATACGAAAAGATTTAAATAAAAAAATATTAAATTTATAATCCTTTGATTAAACTACAAAAGCTTGCTCTATGAAATTTAATAATAGTGTGCTCTAATATACGACTAAAAATTAAATTACACAGGTAAAAATATAATTTTAAGGCATAATATTTGTTCGTTGTATAGAGGCTCGCCAGTATTCATGCTGAAATCGAAGATGTTTTTTTAAATCAATTTAATATTATATTTTGTTTTCAAATTATATATTATTGCAACAATCTTGATAATAATTATAAATATAACCAATTTTATCAATCATTTTTAAAAAATGCAATTTAATATTACATTAATTCAAAAAACTATATATTATACTACACTTAAGACATTTCAATAACAGTTGAAGAACCCAAAGTAAGAAGAATGTATTATAAAATTCAATATCAAAAATGTAGAAGTTTGAATAAACTGTATGATAATTACAAACCATAGTTATTTTTTGTTTTATTTGTTTTTACGTTCATTGAAAAATCAAATTTATTTCTGAATATCAAATAAATTTGAAAGCTCATGTATAATTTGTTCTGATAATCACAAGAAGTATTTAGAGCGTATAATTGGTTCTTTATTTACACTAGTCAAATTCATTGTTTGTGATATCAATGGCTAAAAAGCCAAAATTACAATTTATACTACCCACCTTTGATAATATCGAGACTTTTTTTTAAACTGTAATAAAAGATCTTGAACAAATATCGTTTGGGTAAAGGTGCGCTGTTTATGAGAATATATCATAGAGATGCGCCAAGAAATAGATTAAGGCATTTTGTGATTTCAAACTTGTAAACTATGTTTTGATAAAGGAAACTATAAGTTGACGAAAATGTACCTATAAATAAAAACATCATATATAACGTATAAAAATCCACAAGAAAATTATATTTACGCAATATTTTTTTTATGTTTATTTGTTTTTAATTACCTTTTAACTAGAATTTACTGTGGCAGCTTATATTAATCTGTCAGAATCTACTTTTAAGTTTAGTTTAAAATGTTTTAAAGTTTTTTGCGCAATATTCTTATCTTTTTGATTTGATTTCTTTATTATGGTTGCTAAAAATGCACCAAAAAAAGTTTCGAATGATAAATATGTATGAAACGCGCGGTTTTTTATTTTTTATAATATAAGACCTAAATCAAAACAAGGTTGATCCATATCATAAATTCAAATGAAATAATGCAAGGTTTTTTTAATAATATAATTTTTGTCATTTTATTTTGATTTATTACACAATTTAATTTCAACTTTCGCTTTTTTTTAATTCCGGCGATGCTATATTTAAATCCAAATGACAATAATATTGTATTTTCGAAGTTTTTCTTAAGCAGGGCTATATATTTATTAGTAACTTTAGTGCATAAATTATTACCCCAATATGTTTACGGTTTGTTTCAAGTGAAATATATCAATAGTTATAGAACAAACTGTTAATAATCCGAGGTTTAGTTTTAATCCTAAAAATAAAAGGTATTTTTAAAATTTCTCGCTGTTTTTTACAAGAAAATATAGCGCCAAATAAAAAAGATGCTTTGTTATAGATTTTCAATGTATACTTTAAATAGGATTTAAAAAAATATAAAAGTGCAAAAATACTGGTCCGATACAAATTATTTCTTCTAATACAATCAATTTATATTCAAATTAATTCACACCCGTTGTAATGAAGAGAAATTTTCAAAGATCGACAGAAACAATCGAGATTGGAAATTTTATCCACAAATGTGATGATCAGCTTATTTTAAAACTAACATGCGCTAATATTCCATATCCCAATTCTCCGATATTGTATAAAGAAAGAATAATAGGAAAGGTGGATGAAATCTTGGGATCAATAAATGAAGTATATGCGAGTGTAAAGGTTGATAGCAAAGAGACCAAAATAAATACAGGTACAGTTCTATATGGATATAAAGACAAATTTATATTTAAAGATAAATTTAAGCCTCGAGAAGAAGTTGAAAAGAGAAAGGAGGCATCGGATAAAAATAAATCTAAGATTAAAACAGTAGATAATATTAAAAAATTTAGAAAAGATGGAAATGACCCGAAAAAGAAATGGGATTTCAATTCATCAAGTAAAGGACAAAACCAAAGACAATTTTCGCGAAGTACTGATGATTTTAAAGGCAGCGATTCAAAAAGAAGGAATACGGAACAGAGTAGATTTTCCAGGGACTCGGGGAAAAAGGAATCAATGCCAAATAAAAGATTTAGCTCCAAACGAAAAAATGATGATTCGAAAGGAAAACATAAAATATTTGATTAAATAATAAAAAAATCTGATTATTTAACATGTGTATAAAAAATACAATTTATAAATTGCCTAAACTATTATTCATCCAAAATTTATATTTTGTCTGGTTTTTTATTAGAATATATTTTTTAACTGTAAAACAAGTTTTTTTCAAGAAAATATTTTATAAATTTTATAAAGAAAGGCTCTTGCTGAATGTAAGCATAGGTTCAACAATTCCTAGGCGAATTGGAACTGCGCGATTCCCTATTAATATAACTTATTGTTTCATTAAGGTTAATCTAAATAAAAAATTTTTTAAAATAAAAGTTATCTGTGCTTTTAAGACACCAAAATTCAAATAAAAGTCAACAAATATATTGTGCAGATATTTTTAAAAGTTTCCTTTTGTGCTAAAGATAGAACAGAAGTGTATACATACTCGAAGAAAGCAGGATATGGTGTTTTAGATACAATAACCTAAAGCAAATGAAATCCAAAAAAAATGTTGTCAAAAGAATTTCGTTTAAAAATATAATATTATCTGTTCCATTATAGAGGTAAAATATAACTTAAGCAAACTGTTTTATTACAAGCACCAATATTTAATTTTTTAAAAAAAATAGATATAAGACAGACATTTTTATATGTGAATATTTCATAATTTAAAAAAGTACGTTCAAATTTTCATAATATTTTTAGGATTTAAATGATTCACTCAACCCATCAGATCATTATTTTTAACAGAAAAATTGTATATTTTTAATATACTCATTGCGGTGCATGATTTTTTTCGGTAAAAATTCACATATAATGCCTTTTTATAAATTATAAAAAACTAACCTTTAGTGTTATCATTATTTATTTGGTTGTAAAATCAGATATATCAGAAATGGTTACCTAAAAACAATCCAAGTCCTATTTCTATATCGTTTTAAGTGTTTAGCTCCAACCAAAAATAAATAAATTTTTATCATATAAAAAGCTAGGCTATTCGATAATTTTCTAAATATTTAAAGTTTTCGTGATCAATAACACATGACATGTTTATGACTGTATAAAAAGATTAAAATGCAATAGAAACATTAAAATTTCACCCGAATAATTATTCAAAATATAAAATCCTTCGATTTAACAAGGAAAAACCTGTGAATTCGGTACGTGAAGACAATTCATAAAGCATGAAGAGAATTTAGGAAGCGTTCACACAATCACATAAATATCGAAAAAAAATTTGAATATTATGAATCAAAGTTGCAAAACATCTTTTTCAATAGCTATAGCACAAATATTTATTGCATTATATTCATCACAACATGTTTCTTATACCTAAGCTATAAAATATTTATGTATCAATACAAAAAAGATATGTAACTAAGAACCATAATTTTATATTTCTGGAATTTATGTTATTTTAAATAGAGGCAAAAAAGCTTTTATACATCCTAACTCATTTAAATCTCCTTATTTACGTCTCCTTTTCATATTGCTGTTTCAAGAGTTTCACGCAATCTTAAATTTTATAGAAGTGCCGTATTTTTAGATCCAACCAAGGTTTATTTTGAGACATTTGTTATAAATTGCCCTTCCATATTCATATTATAGAATTTAAGGGGGTGAAATAAAAAATTGTATTTTAAAAGGATTTAAATCAAATAAAAAGATAATTAATGCTTGAAATAAGCAATAAAATTATAAATAAGAACGATCGAAGTAAATATGAGAACAATGGTCAAACCAAGGTTATTTTCAAGTTACAATATAATAATTCTTCGATGCACATACAAGTTTATAAAATGTATCGAATAATCAAAGAATATAATATTATACAATTAAAAGTAGATATTACCAATAATAAATTTAAAACTAAAGTCTACCTGTGAAGTATTTTTTTATTTGAATTTTATCAAAAAATTTTGGTGTAAAAATGACCCTATAAAATATTATTATTCTTATATGGTAAAATTAAAACATTAGAGCTAGAGTTTTTAAGGCATTATTTTTATAATCATATTAAAAAAAAAAATATCATACAATAATCCATTTTATTATAGACTAAGTCCAGGATCAAATATATATTACTTTATATTCTTAATAAACTTAATGCAAAAAAAATTTTCTCAAAAATATGCGTGATTCGCTTAATGTCGTATATTTTTAATTGGATTTTGATGTGTAAAACAAATCTATATCATCATATACGTTTAGCTAACTAAAATATTCCCTTTATACAAAACTAAAATCTTAAGGTTATTATCATATTTTTAATCGTAGATTTATGATGTTTCAATTAATAAGAGAATAATATAAATTTAATTTATCAAACGAAATATTTTCTGTTTATTTTTGTAAAATAATATTCTTTACATATAAATGTGCAAGAATTAACAATATATTAATTGTTTTGGATTCTTAGGCAGTTCAATATTATAGATTAAAGTGGCCCTTAATAAAATTAGATACTATTTATGTCTTGAAAATTATATAGGGTGTTATTTTAAAGAGCTACAAATCAAATAACAATAAAGACCTTAGCCAATGGTTCTTCAATACCTTTAATACAAAAATTTCCCTATTTAATATATATTTTATGCATCAAGATGGCAATTGTATGATAAAAGCCATAATTGCGCTTCTTTACCGTAAATTATACGGGTAAATATTTTCCCTTTTTTTATACTTTTCATTGCAATTAAATGGATTATTTTTGTGATTTTAATACCGAAATCTTGAGGGCTACAGTTCACGAAAATTATATACCGGATCAAGAAGCACAGGGTGTAAATGCTGTCTTTTTTTTCAAAAGAAACAATGTGAAAAAGTATGTAATATATCTAATAAATGAAACAGATGGACAATTTATTTCGTTTATTAACATTATGCATCTTATCAAATACAATTTGATCTTTTTTTTGTTATTTATCGATATGAATGGGGTTTTTTTCAACCAACTTAATATATTTCATTAGAATTCATATATAAACCTTTTTGTGTTTTTATTTCCAGATTTACAGTTTTGTGATAAGAGAAATACTCATTGGTTCCGTTATATCTCTCTAAACAGTCAGTATAAACTCTTGTGTTCATTTTTATTCCAGAACAATTTTTTGTTTATGCGTTTACTCTTTTCTATTTTCAAAATCATTTAACGAAATTCATTTGTTTACAATCAGCTTCAACATTCTTAGAAACCAAACACCACAACAGAATGCGTCTTATTGATTACCTTCACCAACTTTAGACTTATCCATTTAAAACTCAATTCCTTCACTGCTTATCGGATTCAATGTTTCATAATACCTTTAAAATACTGTAATTTGTGATTCTATTGATTTTTTTCATTATGTTTTTTCGTAAATTTTAATACATTTTCTATGATATTTATGGAGCATTTTTTATCCATGCTAAAGTATTTTTAGATAAAAAAAATTTGATTACTAAACTTTTTATATCATAGTTCAATTCTAAATATTTTCGGTCTTCTTGTAGGCACTCTAAAGATTAATTGCTGAATTCTCGTTATTATCCCCCCATTTTACCTTAAGAGCCATATTAATCGCGTTATTTTTTTAAGTCTCTTTTTATAATATCATATTTATTTCTTCATGTGTTTGTCGTTTAACGAAATAAGGGCTAAAAATATAAAAAGTTTACAGCAAAATAGGACTTACCACCCGATCCATCCTAACACAAAAATAATTCATTACCAAATTTGAAAGCAAAAGAGATAGTTATCTTGCAATTTAAAGCTTTTATTTAACTCCACGTATATATTACTACAGTATCATACAATTTGTTTGTACCATGGCCATTAATTTGCAATTTTTAGATTATAAGATTTTATAAAACATTTTTGATACAAAGCTAGATGTGACACTAGAGTAAAATCAAATTCATTTTATATAGGTGTTAATTTTAATTATAAACAAATTGTAATTTCAGAACTGATTTTAATGGATTATATTTGCGGTAGTTTATATATCATATGACCATAATTTTATTGATTTATATTAATAATTGTATAATAACAAAAAAAAACAAATTTTTCGAAAATATTTTAAAATCTTGGAATAATGCATAAGACATTCGAAAATGGCTTTTTTATATAAATAAAAAATTTTATTAGATAGAAATGTTATAAAATTACAATTGTAAAAAAAAAAGAACATTTATATTTTTTTAATTTTTTCAATGTTTTTATTAAAAAAAATAAATATAAAATCACGAGCAAAAAATGTATTCATAAGACTATTTGTGATTCTCAACCCTGATTATTTTTTTCCGGCTAAAATTTAAAAACATGTCTTTTCATATTATTTTACCCATGTATATAAGCATATATTCTTATATTTTATTTCATATAATTACTAAATTTTGCGACATTTTTGTAGGATTCTGTCTACACTGATGCTCAAGATCTTCCTATACATAAAGCTGCGGTTCTAGTGATCTTTAAAATGACTATTTTAATTCGTATATTATTTTTTTAGCTTATTACACTACAAAATCGCTGCATATTACAATATGACAAGTTTAAACAGGATTTCATGGTTTTAAAATAAAATTGAATCCGCGATAATTAAATTTATATATATTTATGATATGTATTCGCGAAAAAAATTTCTTAAAATTTTGTTTACTAATTTTATACTTTATTTTTCTTAAATGATCATATCATGTTTTAAATACCTATGTTAGGTGTTTTTACAATCTTTTGGTCTTATAAAATCAATAATATGCGGCCAGAACTATGTAACTACCATTAAGATGGCCCTGAATACTAAATTTTTGGCGCAATATCTATAGGATTTAATAGTAAAAAAAACTTATAATCATGGGAGAAAACCTTATATTCAACAGAATTTTTTTGTCTTTATTGCACCTACGATTTAAACTGAAAGGCCATATGAATTTATAACGCTAAATAAATATAATAAGTTTTATATGAAGTAAGTAACCTATGCTATATAGCTATATGTTAAGGTAAAAATATAAATTTTTATGTGTAGTCAAGGGTAATTAACCCTGTTGATAATACGAATATTATTTTAACTTGTAAATGTTGATTCGAAAAAATAATAATAGTCTAAAAAGAATTTGCGATTTTTATTTGTTTTTTTTGGCACTAAAAAACCATCTATTAAGAGATAATCAGATTTTAATTTTTGCACTGCTCAAACACGAATTTCTGTCGATTTTTTTATGCAATCTAAGTGCTTTAATATTTAATAAATAATAAATACGAGTCTGAGAGAATAATGAAACAAAGTTAAATATAAATAAATATTTTTTTTATAATCGAACAAATAAGCAAAAATAATGTGTAAATATTACCCACAAACGGTATATTATTATTATACTTGAAGATGAAGAAACTTGTTAATGATTAAATAGTACAAAAACACAAAGATTTACTCCATAAAAAATATATTTATAAACATAAATATGCATTAAAACAATCATAGCTTAATAACATACGTATCACGAAATATTTGCTTTAATTGTTATTAAATCATTAAAAAAGCTGTGTCAAAAATATAATACAATAAACTGATAATAAATTTCAAACATGTTACGGAATTTCACGGATATACTCGCATCTTAAATTTTTTATTTTTGTGATTGCTTTATTCTAGATCACATCTATAAATTTTTAAGGAAACTAAGGCAAATAAAAAATTTCATTATAATTTATGCTGTATCTATGAGAAATTTTTTTAGATATCTATCAAGGCATAAATATTGCACTGCTATTTGCTTCACAATACTCTTAATACTCAATATATGTTTTAAATGTGTGATTATAACAAATTCACATCTATATGATAAAACAAGATACTACATATAGTTTGTAATGGTGTTAAATTTATATTCAATATAAAAAATTATGAAATATGCCTATAAATATAATTTATGTAAAGGGATTAAGATAAATGAATAAAATCAAAAAACCCATTATTGATATTTCAATAGTTTTAATTGCCTAATATTAACTTTCATGATTCCCTAGCCCATTAAATGATGTAGAATTACCCTATTACATTAAAAATAACCACATACTTGTCACGAACCGTGTACCGTAAACTAAAATTAAATTTCTAATTGACAAAAAAATTATATTTGTATTTTTTTCATTAAAAATATGTCCAATATATAAATAATGTGATGATCGATTGTTTAAATGATAACCATCAAGATATATTATATCTGGTATTAATTTCTTAGAGCTAAAATTTAATAGAACACCAAAAGCCATTCACAGGATATCATTAAAAAACTATAAATTCTTCAATAGTTTACTTTTATATCTAATTATTTTTTCAGCATGCAAATCTAAATTGATTTTATACACATCCTATGACACTGTATAATTTTTTTATTATAATCAGGCTTTTTTAGTATATTAGTTTTTTTTGGTCTTTATGAAATCTTTAATTTATATTCACGTCTAAAATTAGTTTGAAAAAGAAATGATTATAGTATTTATTTATGATTTCCAATTATAAATAATTTTAGAGTATTTTTTTATTCTAGTTTCAGCCTATTTCTTTGCTATACTCTTTGGAATTTAAAAATAGAAATCGGAAATAATGTGTTGCAAAGCGTCTTTTTTGTCTTTTATATGCCCTCGGAGTACTATATACAAATATATTTTTTTATCTTTTAAATCAATTTTTTTGTCATCATAAGAAATGGAAATGCCATATATATCCTACAAATTAATCTTTCAATTTGACATATTTAAAAGATTCCTCATATCTTACTTTTTTTTATCTATAATTATATATAATGTTTTCTCGAGAGTATGATTTCAATGTATTCACAAAAGGCTCAAAGTTAGTCATTATTATTGTGAATATATACCGTGGATATTAGCCTTTAGTTCAAAAAAAATTCCATCTTTTCAACTTTTGTTATCTTTATTCTTAATCCAATATCTCAATGTATTTTTCGATATTCCTTGAAAGGGTATAAAATTTTTTATACTTATGGAATATACAAAAATCAGTACGTTACCTGGTTAAATGGAAGAAGTCTCACAATCGGTTTTGCTTGATTAATTCCATATTTTTAAGTATAGAACCTATCAAATTCGAAGAAAATATATTTATATGCCTGATTTTATCGAAAATGATTCTTCTTAATTAATGTTTTTTGACTTATTGGAATAAATCTTAAATTACTTATATTCCGAACAATGGAGTAAGATTTCAAGATATGTTCAGATTGTTTCAACAGAAAATTTGGCATTTTTATTAAATTATATTATGAATAATCAATTTCTAGAATTATTTATATATTTCAGCATGGTTTAAAGATTTAGAGCAAAAAAATTATAAATATAGAGCGTAAATATTTCAAAAAACCACATTCTAAATAATATTTTCTGTTAAATGTAATTTCCACTGTATTTCTTAGTATAAAGGTGTATTTTTGGGCAAAAGAATACAAGCTATTAATTTTAATCCTATTTTTACTTAAATAAATCCAAAAAGATATCTGATATATAAGTGTAATTTGAATTTTTGTATTGGTTTAGAAAATTCTGGTCAGTTAATTATACAAATAACATTTTTACAATTGTTTTTAGAGAAATTTCAAATTTTACAAAATTGGGTTTTTTAAATTTTTTTGCTTATAAAATATGTCATATTTCAATATTTATTCTTGTAATCTGGATTATACTGAGATATAAATTTGAATTTTTCTTAAATTTCTTTGATCCTGATTTTTATTATACACTTTAAAATTGAACATACATTGATCATGTTATTTATAGTGTGTCATATTAACAGGTTCTGTGATCCATAAAATAATAATATCAACTATAGAAAATAAATAATCAATTTTTTGATTGAACTATGCCATTTTTTGATTATTAGTATTAACATGAAATTATTTTACGCTATAATTTTATAATTATTAAAATATTTTAAATTGATGATATTATAGTTCTGCAACCTTTATGTCGCATAATTCTTTTAAGGGATTTTTAATGCATTCATATAATTTACTTCATATTATAAACCTTTTAATACCATTAAATCCATTTATTTTTACTCAAATTTTTTTCATTTACAAGTGCGAATATATCATCTAATGATAGTATTTCCTAATTTTTTTTGTTCATACCTATGTTTGGCATGGTGTTTAAATAGTTTTATAAATATTAAACCAACTTAATTGTAATTTTTAATCCAAAATGTGAAATAATAACATATTAATCTAAAATTTTGTTATGTAAACGGATTTAATATAATTGAATCTTTGAAAGATTTGAATTTTAAGCCTGCCAAGAAATTTTTTTTTCTAAATGTATGATTCTCCTTGGAAATAGATTCTTACAAAATAAAAAAAGACAAGACTTTCCAATTTTTCCAAAAATGTAAAGTATAAGTTATATCATTTGTAAAATAAAAAAAAAACTACTTTGTGAATAAATTGATGTACTAATTTAATATTTTTGTTCTTTAAAGATGGTTAATAAACTAGAGTCTCAATTATCAGATGGTTTGGTTTATCTTATATCTATCATACCATGATTAGTATAATAGTTTTTCTGTTTTGAATTCCTCTCCTTAATAGCAAGAAAACTGATCGACTGTATAATTGGGTATTTCTGGACGAAAATTACAGCCAGAGCTTATAGCCTTTACATGCCTATATCGGAAAATATCGACGCAGAAAGTGATTTTCTTGTGATTCAGGGTGTGAAATTTCATCTTCTCTTTGAACATTATTCTCGAATTGAATACACGATGTGGAAATTTCTCGGTCACAAATAGCTAAAATGGATTTGCAAAGAGGATTTTCTTCTTTCTTGTATAAATAATCCAATTCAAATTTATCTGGAGTCTTGCAGCCGAAATCAGTAGATGAAATTGATACTGGCTCGCGGATATTTTTTTTTAATTCATATTCGTCTGTTACATGAGAGATTATAATGTTTTTTAATGTATTATGTGTTAATGCATGCACTTTTTCTTGGTGTTGTTTATACTCGCATGATCCAGTAGCTTTTTCATAATTTTCAGCTTTCTCTTTTAGTAATTTTAATCGTGATTCACCCTTATATAAGAACTCCGGTTGACACAATACGTCTACATATGTAGATTCCTTTTGTGTGAATTTGGGTGAAATTTGATTCACTTGAAGATTATGATTGGAAGAGTTATTTGAATTCTCAAAATAACATGGAGCCCATTTTCGAACCTCTATTTTTTTTTCTGGGTTGCTTATAAAAATTTGTCTACTGTCTTTTACGAAAGATTTCTCTGTGCGAGCTATGCTTAACGCAACTGTGGGCTCTTTCTTGTTTGCTAGTTTCTGTTGTAATTGACTAGAATTGGAATCTGACAACCGAACTTTCATATTTGCTTGATTCATATCTACACGTGCACAGTATTCTTTTTCCTTTGCTGATGAAGCATATAAATAACTTTCCGCGTTGGTGTTACGTTTGGGTTGAATAGATTTTTGGTATATCTTTGCTGGGTGCTCTGATTTCAAGGCACCTTTAATCCCCGGTGTTTTATGACATGTTATTGCAGGAAGTATTTTTACTTCCCGAGAAGTATATGATAATTTTTTTGAATCCTTTGAAATTTTGTCTATAATCATAATATCGTTTTTACTGCTGTGTTTGATCATATTTCTAGAATATTTTTGATCAGAAAATTGTGAAGTAGCAGTATAATCGTATAACATGATTTTTTCCTTTTCAATTCTCTTATTTTCTTCTGTGGAAGGCGCATCTGATAATTTTTTATGAATTTTCTTTTCCATTATGTTTTGAGAATGTGAAGTTTGTTTTGGTCCATGTGAATCCAATAGCGAAAAACAATTTTTCTCAATAATATCATGTTGATCATCTATAGTATATATTAAGTTTTCCACAATTTTATCTTTTTTTAGAATTTCCGAATCTGAAGTTTCTTGTTTTTTGCCATTAATATCAGGATTTGAAGGGATAAATTTAGTTCGTTTTTTATTTGTACTGGGCTTATTCTTTTTTTTGCTCTTAAATTTTTCATCTGATCCAACTTTGCCAATTTCCTTGCTTATTCTATCATAATATTGGTCTTCAGTTTCTCCTATATGTGCATTTTCTCCATTAGAAACCATTTGGCTATCAATAAATAAATTTTTAAACTCCTTTAGAACTTCGGTAAAAGATTTTCTAAAAGGATCTGGAGTATTTACTGATAGACCAGAAAAACTATAAATTTTATGAAATGTTTTTATGCTATCAAATACATCATAATTTACTTTTTTACTTTGTTCTATATCAATATTCTTATACATAAAGGATATTCTTTTCGTTTTTTTTTGTAAAAATTTTTTTTGTTTTTGTGAACACTGTTCTTTTGAAAATTCAAAGTTTTTTTTGAGCGTCAATTTGACAAGTGCCGAAGCTAAGCGGACAACGCTTGGTTTGTTTTCAATTTTTTCAACGAGCAAGTTACTTGATTGAGGATAATTTTGTATCCTAACAAGAAATCTGTTAATATAATCTTCTTTCGAAAAAATCACAAAAAAATTTATTGCATCATTATTTGATTTTTCGCAAAATAAATTTAACCATTCAACAAAATTATAATTTTCTTTTTCCAAGATATTTACAATATTGATATTTTTTGTTATTATTTCAACATTTTCGAGTTTGAATACTTCAATAAATTTTCTCGATATTTTTCTTTTATATATTCTGTTTTCTGTTCTTTCCAGAAATTCCATTGTTAAATGAATAAAAAAAGTCCAATATAACTTGCAATGATCACATTTTATGGCATTTTCACATAAATTTTCTTCTGGATTTTTATTATAAATACAACAATAGCAAATATCTAAAATTTCCGACATTTTCCAGGGTGTGATATCATCAAAATAATGAGCACCGCTGCCTAGGGCGAAAACATTCATAGAAAATTCGTTTAGTTTTTTCTTGGAACTAGGGGAAATCTGTTTATCAGTAAATATATGAAGAGTATTGAAAAATAATCCCATTAAAAACGTGCCTTTTTCTATATTTTGTAAAATTCGTTCATTCCCTTCTTGATAATTATCTTTCGGGAATCTGGCATCTAGCAGAGGTTTAATTACATTCTCTATCATTTCTACAGGATTCAGAGGTTCACTAAAGTCAGTAGATTTTACAACATTCGTATCCGAAATCGGTAATTTTATTTCATTATTTCTTTTCTTTTCTAAAAAAGCGGATTTATATTTAATATATATATCAAAGATTTCTCTTAATTTTTCATCACCAAATGTGAATCGGGCGAGTGAAGCCAGTGTCATATTAGAAATAAAAAAATATTCTTGATCATATAAATTTTTATTGGAATGGTTATAAAAGTGTTCTATTTGATTTAATGTGTCCTCTTTGTTTGCTCTGTATTGATTGGATTTTTCAATCGAGTTTTGAATTTTACATAACAACAAAATGATAATCATTCTTCCTAGCCACATTAAAATATTGTGAAAAGATAGGGTTAATTTATTTCTTTTTATTATATGAAATATTTTTTGAAAGAAAAATAATAGGAACCGTGACATAAAAAATTGCAAGATAAATTTTACTATAGTTTTTAAATTTATAATTTCAAATCCACAAATCGCTTAATTCTCTTAGTAGCACAATTATATTCGATCGAATTCAAAAAAAACTTGATCGGAAAATAGACAAATAAAAAATATTTCGTAAATCCATAAAAAGATTTTTCTGTTTAAAGTGTTTTTCTTTTCAATGTTTTATTATTTCCATAAATTGATTTGAATTACCCAATAAAATGAATGATATAAAATTAAGATCATCATTCTTAAGATTATGATCAATTGAAATCTTCTTATTTAAAAAATATTGGTTGTTGTTTCATATTTTTAAAATTCATAGGTGAAATTTTGAATTAGCATAAATATTTTTTCAATAGCAAAATCTAAATTATAGAGTTAGAAATACCAGAAGAAGTAAAAACATACGCACAAACAATAGAATTGGGAAACAGTTTGATTAATAATTTTTATATGAAGTGGATGCATCGAAAAGGATCATAAAAATGATGAGATAAAAAAAGAAATGCAAGTCAATTTATACAGTAATTATAAATTTAGTTTATTTAAATTTAATTAGCTTATAATTAAAATAAATATAGAATTAAAAACAAAGAAATGATTTTTTTTATTAAGAATATATTTTGATCGGACACTATCTTTTGGCTTTTTTGGAAATTAGAAAAGATTGATGATTATCATAAAACTCAAAGCTCACCTCGAAAAAAATATTGAATTTTTTTTATAGACGCTTTATAATCATTCATATCGATAGAATTAATGTGTTTTCGAAAACATTTATTTCACGTGAATATAATGGCTTATCAGTTAAAGTATATATTTGTTAGAAATTTTCTAATTAACTTAAATACTTCTTGAAACCATTATTATCACCATTAATATTATTTAATTTAGACGTGTGAGGAGACACTACTTTAATTTTCTTAGATAATATAAGAATGAAATTTTCTACATGGTTCGGTTAAAAATCATTTATGCTGTATTTTCAGAAGAATTTAAATTTATTAGAATAAATATTTAAAAATAACATAATTTTAAGATTCTTTATAAATTTATTTGTTTAAAATCATATCGCTTCATCAATAGCATGCTTCCTTTAATATTTAACGATGAAAATTTAAAAGGTTCATTTCTTGTTCGATCTCAATAGATATCTAAATTTTATGATGTTTAATTTGCATAAGAAAATATTTTACCATAGGTTTCCTGAATATATAGAAGAATACTTTTTCAATCCGCTCAAGATATTGAGAGCAAATTTTTCCTAATTTTAATAGAGATAAAAATTCGGGCTATGAATTTACCTTTCAATGCAAAGAATTAGATAATTAATATTTTGATTTTTTACTTTTTTAACAAATATTATATTTAAATTTTATAATATATATGAAAACATATATGTTTTTAAAATATGGAAGCTGAGAAACTAATATCCAACTTTTAATTAGATGCAATACGACAGAAATTTTGTGTAAGTTCACGATTTATATTTCGATATATTTGTATCATTAATTCAAGTTGTAAAAGAATTTTATTTATTCATGGTTTGAATATTGCAATATTAAAATTGTAAATCAAAAAATGATGGCATAGAAAGCCATGTGAAATAAAATAAACTTTATCTAGCATTATAAATTGTTAAATTTACTTACCCACATCCATTGATTGGAATTTAAAAAAGAATATGTGATTTTTAGATAAACCATTGATTTCATTTTATGAAACCTAAACTTTATAATTGCTTTATGTTTTTTTTAAATGATTGTCATCTTGTTTTTTATTTCTTGAGAAAATTTTTTAAGATATAATTTGTTCTTTTTTTAGTTCAAGAGCTTATTCAGGTAATATTTTCATTTATTAGACAATAATCCACTATAATACATTTATACAGCTAAAAATACGTTTTAATCATATTCAATTTGTCCGGATCTTTCTGATTTATATTATAATGGGCATGACATCATAAAAATTTTTAATTAAAATCAGAATTTTGGATAAAATTAACGTTTATATTTTCATACTGCAGGTCAAAATCCGATTCTTGGCGCTTTAAATATATAAAACATAGAACATCAAAGAAAAATTCTTTTAAATTATCATCTAATTTTTAATCACCTGATATTTTATTTAAATATTTATGCCAAATTTCCCATAAATATGCATATTTAAATACACTGGTGAGATAACCAAAGATGTACAATTGAAAAAAAACGCTGGTTTAAGCTTTTATAGATTCTAAAATCACATCCTAATATCTATTTTCTCAAAAAAAAACCTTTTTAATTTTATGGAAAATAGTACAAATATATTATTTATCTACAAAATAATTTAAAGGTATTAAAAATGCGGGCTTTATGAATTTTACTAACTATATTATCTAGTATAGAATATTTCAATTTTTATAAAGCCACAAGCAATATAAATTTTTCTGTATATTTTTGTAATTTAATTCTTATAGAAAATTAACTTATTGTTTCTACTTTTAAAGAGAATTAAATTTTCAAAATTTTATAATTTTTTTGTTTTAACATGTTTTAAGAGACAAGGAAGGCCATAAAAATAGAGGGATTTCTGGAATAATATTAATTTAGATTCATAAATTTTATAAAAAAATCGATGTCAGTTAATTAGTATTAGTTCTACACTACCTTGGTTTACAAGTACCCTTTTTTACCGAACTAGGCATTAATGTATTAAATTTTGAGGCTTAAGAAGTATAGAAGTTGTGAAATGTATATAATTGAATGTTGATATATAATTTTTAAGTTTTATTAGTTCATTTTAAGCAACATCAACGCTTTTTGTGCAATTCTAAAGATATTATTGTTTTTTTTTAACTATATATACATATTTTATTGTACAAAAAGTCAATAAACCATGGTCTGTATCAAAAATACTATGCCTAAATGTAAATTCAAACTTAAATACTCTGAATTTTTTGAGGAAAATTAATATGAGGCTTTAAATAAAGCAAAAAAAAGTTATATTGATTTCCATTGTTTGATATATCAATTTTTTAAATTCATCTTAAAGCATTAATGCTTGAATTGGTGCAGGTATTATCTTGCCTTTTTACAAGACAAATACCATTTACCACATTATAAACATCTTTATATTAGATCTTGCGGTAAAAGGTATGTAATTCATATAGTTTGCATGAAAATATGTATTAATTATAATTTAATATTATTTTTTTTTTATTTACGATATTAGCCCCGATTTATTTTAATTTTTTGTTTCTTTATTGCATAATAGTTTTTCTTTTATACTTTAAAACTGATAGAGAATCTAACTTTGATTTCAAAATATAATTTAACACTTTATACCATCAGTTGAAAATATTAAAAGAACAGTTTTTTGGATTTTTAAGATCATATTCAAAAATAAATATGTTAAATAAAAAATCCAGCACCTTTTTATATTATAACACAAGGCTAGTTATTTGTATTATTTTTGTTTGATTAAATTTATTTTGCACGAAAATAATAATCAAATGCACATAGATAATAAATTTAACTTTATATATCATGTATGCCAGCTTTATAACATATTTTTTATGATTGTGTTTTATACTAACCTTGTTCATAGAATAATAAGAATTTACTTTTCAATTTCAATCTTGAATTTACCCTTACAATATTTTACATGGATATAAATAACCTAAAGTATTTTATTTTTTTTATTTTTTCTGTCAAGCTGCATTATTCTAATTAAGCCTTAATATAAAGGCATTATTTTTTGTTTTCTAGCTTTATTTATCAGTTTAAAACTATATACGGGCTTGATTAAAATCGGCAGAAGAAAATATAAATACAAAGTATGCAGTTCAAAAATCTTCTTTTATAATATGTAATCTAGTGTAAAAAGAAATGTGAAATTTATCCTTAGTTTAGTAAAAACTCGGCATAAATTTTTTTTACAGTTATGGAAAGCAAAAGGTATTTTGATAATTATATCATTTTTTACTATTTGATCGAAATTATCCAATATTTATATATCTGGAAACCACTATTGCAAATTACTAAAATAAAATTAATTTAAACAAATATTTCAAAGGATTTTAATATTTTATAACAAAGGATTTCAATTGCAGAAATATCTTACAGGAAAAAGGTTTTAATTGAATTTTCTTTTATATTTTTTATGCCAATGTTTTTTAAATCTCCCCCTAATAAAAAACCATAAGGTCTTGCCGATATCGTTTGTATTGTAATTTTTCAAAATAGCTTTTTGCAAATTTTAACTTTTTTATTCTTTTTAAATCAACATAATGGTAATATATGGAACTGTTTGAAAATTTGATCATGATTTTCACGGCAGAAAAGTCGATAATTTTATTTTAAATATTTGGGCCCAATTTTAACTTTTTGCATTAATTCGAGAGAAATTGCAAAAAGGCGATTTATAGGTTAGATATACCATTTTTAGATTCTAAATAATGAATATGCTTATCTATATGCAGTAAGAAGGCTCAAAATATTTAATTTAGCAATAAAGGTGCTAATAAATTGCAAAAATAAATATTTTTAAAATCTGTATCGATGCTGAACAGGTATTCTGTTTTAAAAGATAAATAAGTGGTAATTTTAAGCTTATTTGGCATAACATAAATATATTATCTGAATAAAAGTGTTGAAAACATGCTTAATATCCCTAAAATCAAACCAATAATATGTAATCTTATAGTTTACAATATATAGTTTGATATTGCATTCGGTATAACACCATCGCTAGTTTCTATCTTAATTTAATTACCTTTAATGGTATAAATAAGAGTTTTAGCAACAATAAAGTGATATATGCATATAAATTATCGCACGTAAAATTTATAAACTTTCAATATGATTTTATCTGGTTTTTCTTATATTTTAACATTTTGCTATACGAACTCCAATTTTTTATTTAAAATTCATATTATGGGAAGTAGAAATAGACCATATGGATTTAAAATACAGAGTAAATATTATTTTAACAAACTTTCTTAGCTAAAAAAGGTTTACTAATTGGTTTTAATATCGATTCATGCGATAATTTAAACAGATCATAAGTTCCAGATGCATAAAACATCAAAATAACAAGTATTTATATTATATCCATTATTCATCGTAAACTATATTTTAGGGCTATTAATAAGTTCCTTTTATATAATTTAAAAGTACGTTTTCTTTTAATAAACTTATTATCTTCGACAAATCATAAAAGGTATCTGAAAGAACTAGATATTACGAACCAGGTTGAGATACATATACAAACCTTGGTATTGTAAAAAACCCTTGAATTATTGGATCTAGAAAGAAGGAGTGATATTGAAGAAGACTTTGGAGAAAAGAAGATAGCCGAAAGTATAAATACGATGTGTATACAGAGAATCAAGAAGCAGTGCCTGGGAAAAAAACTAAAATTACAACAAATAACTTAGCCCATAAATATAAAATATATAAGAACAACATTAGATTATTAAATACATTTATGGAATCAAAATGTATTACAATATACAAAAAAAATGACAAAAAGTACGTTAATCTTTCTTGCTTAAAAAAATTTGCAAAAATATAAATTATTTATTATATTTATTCGCAAAAATAACATAAATTAATTATATATGTTCTAAACCAAATATATAGTTATTTCCTAGATGCAAATTTTGCTTTTATGCCTCATTTACATGAAGACCAACAATTTATTCATTTATTATTCAAACGGCTGTTTCCTGAGAAATACATGCCTCAAATTTGTCAAATTTTTTTTTAAATAGGGTTTTCAGTCCTTAAACACATTTAAAACTTTCACAAAATCTGGGAAAACATTTTATAGTTATTCAATGGTTTTTTAGATTGCTTATCCTTATTCAATTACACCTACCTTTGCGTGTGTTATTAAAATTAATAATCACTAATTTTACAAATATATTGCGTCAAAAACAATTAATTAGCTTCCAAAATTGCAATATTTGACCATTTATGCAAAATCTTGCTATTCAATATGCGATAATTGAAAAACCGTTCTGATTTATGACACAAATCATGGTTCTTCACAAAATTTTGATTTAATATTTAGTTTTCGTTTATAAAAAATATGGTTTTTATGCTATAAGAATATACAATTACAATATATATGTTATTAAAAGTTCCAATATGACACAGATAACATGGTTTTTTAATACTTTGCGATATTTAAAAATAGAAAACTAGTTTGAATAAATATTTTTCAATAAATTGACAAAAAAAATTAATAGCTTTTAGAAAATTTATTAGTGAAATGCTATAATGATGTTTTTTTAGTTGATCATAAAATTAGTCTACAATTTTTTATTTTATAATTTAAAAAACTTATTATATGACAATATGATTTCAGTGAATATTCTGGATATATTTGAAGTAGCGATTAAAAATTAAAAAAATAATGTATTCATCATCCTTAGTAGTTTTATTCAATTGCATATTTTGAATGTAAAATACAATTCTATAGTAATTATATGCATTTTATGCGCAATAAGCTGTATAATAAAGAATAACTACTATTCTTTGAATAAAAATACTTGCATTCCACAACATAAAATTTTATTTTATGTATGATGGTACAATTAATGCAGCATAAATATTCAGAAAATTGTGTAAAAAAGAATTTTATAGACGAAGATGAAAAAACATTGCCAGACTTTTTTTTCATGTTAAACTTCAAGAAAACAATCTTTCTAAAAAAAAATATTATTTAAAGTGGGTGATTCGAATCAATTATTTTTTTATATGATATGAAACCACAGTATTCATAAACAAGACAAAAAGTAAATACCCATCTAAAAAATATAGGTAGTTTTTTTAAACTTATATTACATTTCTTTATTATAATTTGTAAAGTGCGTTTGTGCATGCAAGAAAAACTAGCTTAACAATAAATTTATAAACATGTTGTAGATAATGATGTTATCATTTAATATATACTGTAACTAATCAATAGATTATGATTATACAAAAATAAATTGGAACTTCATCGCATTTCTAGATTATTTCTGCTTTAAATATCTGATTTTCTTATTATACTATGCACAAAACATAATTTATAGAAATATGCTATTCGTAAATTTATTATAAACAGGATTATACGGTAAATTTTTTATATTATATAATAATTTAAATTTTGATTTTAAAACTACAAAGCTGCAATACAAATCTATGTTTCGTTTTTTTTAGCAATATGCTTTTCTTTGTAAAATCATGTTTTTTCTTTTTTTATGGCAATATATCATAGCTTAAGTAATCTTCATGATAAAGAATATAATTAAAGAAAGTCGAAAAACGCGGCCCGATTTTTTCCAAAAATACCTTTTTTTTCTTGTAGTAAAGATCAATTGCATGCATTAAATATTCATCATCTTCTTCCGTTTCTATATTTGATATTTCCGCTGTTTTGCTTTTATTATCGATGTTTCTCTTCATAAAATCTATTCTTGTGCGGGTGTCTACAAAGAATTTACTTTTCACATTCAAAAGAGTAAGTAATTAATCATTTCATTTTTAATGTAAAAGGATCTATAAGGAAACTTGGTACTTTCAAACCATAGGTCTCTAGAAATTCTATAATAGATGAAACGCGATTTTCACAAATAGTCCATGTGAAAAATAAATTTAAAAAATTTCCACCTTCAGCAGCATTTTCTTTATCGAAAAATGCCTCTTCATTATAATTTTCTTTAGGGTGAATATTAGGAATTTCAAGTGTTTTATACTCAAATAATCTACGAAGAGATTTATTCAATACTAATTTATCTAAATATGTATCAGTTTCTTTAAAATCGAGAAAAACAAAATCATCAGTGATATATTGATTTGTGTATATATCTTTTAATATTCCAACTGTTTTCTTAAGAATTTTATTCATCACAAACACATCTTTTATCAGCATTATTGGTTGTACTTCTTTTATTTTACCCAAAACTTCCAGTATATCTTTATCCTCAATTTTACTCATCAAATATTTAGTGAGTTTCTGTTAGATATATTCCCAAGTAGGTGTAAGGGTACAATCTGATATTTCAGATTGCCTTTTTCTATTTCTTGGATATACTCTGCAGGAAATACTATTTTATCCAAATTATTATTTAATTCTTTTGTTAAAAGTCTGTTCATTTTATAATCCACATTGGGAATCTTCTTGTCTAAAATTTTCCAAAAATCATCAAAGTTAAGAATATTCTCGATTATTTTGACGTTACGCGGGTTTATAAAAGTTTCTGTTATTATCTTTGTTTTAGGGGCTTCTAAAATATTTTGAATGTGTGAAAATGCAAATTTTACTAGATCTTTTTTCGAGCAAAGTTCTTTGATTTTCGGACTAGGGACTCCTGCTTCACATGCTTCCGTCAATATAAACATTTGAGATATTGTCAATAGATCGAAGTTGTAGTGGTTCTGATCTAGAAACTCGTATATGGTCTTTAAAGATTGTGTTTCATTTTTAATTTTATGTTTCCTACCAGACGCTCTAATTGTTATGATGCCAATTGTAAAGAAAATAAAAAATACGGACAGTATCTTAATTATTTTATTTTTCTTCTTCATTTTGTATAATTTTTTTTATCTAATATAATTTAGCATATTTACTTATTAAAAAATTACAATTTACCCAGTACAGATATAATATAAACATATCTGCAATAATCTAATTGGTAAATTTTAAGAAACAAGAGATATTATGTACATTATTTATTTACTAAATAATTTGTAAAAATATCTTCCTTAAAATCATACCACATAAAAATAAAGGATGATATTTTAAAATAAGACCGAAATTCTATTGTTATAGTATATAGAAACGTGGCTTTTAAAAGGCTTCATTAGAAATATATCAATAAATAAGAATAAAAGCTAGCTTATAATGAGCAAAGATGCAGTATGTTTTATTAATATAATTCTAATTTTGTCTGTTATATTTATAAAAATGTTTATAAGCCTTCATATACTATAAATTAGACTCTAAATATAGTTCTCATGAGTATATATTGCGACTCTAAGTGTTCAAAATTTTTTATTCTCCATATTTTTATACCAGATTTTCAATCTCAACAGAATAATTGAACTTTAAAATTTTCTTGAAGTCTACATCGACTCTGTGGTTCGCGTATAAATTTGCTTAGTAAACATATTTTCTCCTTTTATTTTTCATTTTTCATTTCACCAACACTTTTACTTATTCACATATTTAAACATAGTAAGAGTGTTATTGCTTAATTACCATAATTGGTGCATTTTCGCTATATAAATGAATTATTTGAATCCTTATGTAGAAATTGAAAAATTTAATGTAAAGTATTATAAAAAAACTAAATAAATTAGCACATATATATAAATTACACAAATATTATAAAAAAAATATATTTAAAAACTAGGATATCAAATTTTTATAGTATGATAGAAAATTAAATTTACTTTTTTCATTAGATTTATTTATAAGGAATTTTTTTATTTTATTGAGGCATTTAGTCCATAAAATTAATGATGTGATAACAATTTAATATAGATTTTTTTTTTTTATGTTTTTTTAATAATAAATATATCCAGGTTGTTTTTTACTAATACTATAAAATATAATAGATTGTTACTTAAAGAAACATCTTTTTATGCATATAAAATCGCACCGGGCATTTTTTATGCTTATTATTCCTTTCTTAATCTAAAATTTTTATGCAATCGCGATATTTGATAGGGTATATGCATATATTTGCTTAAAAAATTCTAATCGAATTTACTTTATTTATTTATATTTTACTTCTATTAATTTTTAGGAAGTTCGCTTTATATTAATGGTAACTATTGCTTAACTGCTGCGTCTTTCTGTGGGATTCCTCCAGCACTTCTTGTCACTTGTAATCACCGTGGGTTGGGCTCTTTCTCATAGGCTGCAATCATTATGTGGAGGGAATAAGATTCTGTCTACTGTTCATCGCTAAGTTATACAAGCTACAACCACACTCCACACTTACCTATATTCTTTCTGAACGGTTTGATATCCTTTTTCATACTGAAGGCACAGTTTAACGACTTACACAGCAACCTCTTATTACTCATGGCTTGTAAATACTTTATGGTTTAGCTTTTATTGTTCACTGGCCGCCCCCTTGGGTATTTTTCTTTAGAGTAAATTCGATTGAAAATTAGGGGTTGGTGGGAAGTGGAACCCTTCACAGGGGTCTGACTTGTAAACCACTCATACATACCACCTCACATATTTACCTATATTAACATTTAAAAATAACTCTATTTCTTCTGACATAAACTTTTTATTTTAATCATACAAATTTCTATCTTTCATTAAAAATATAAAATAAATCAATTAAATTTGCAGTAATGAATATTTTTTTAAAGATTTATGAGCTTTAAATTTACAAATTACGAAAATTGTATTTTCAAAATATATTTGGTTAAACTTTAACGAGAATCGCAAATATACACAAAACATAATCGAATAAAATTATCACTTATTAATTATTTTATGTGTTGATTTTTTACTCGTATGATATACCGAAAACTAGATCAGGCACTTCAAATTTTTTAAAGCAGCTGCAAAAAAAATCATCATTTTTCTTTATTTAGATATTCTTCATGTTGTTTTATAACATATATTTGATTATATAACTAATGGATTTTATATATTTGAATATAATTTCTGGCTTCGCAATAAAGTGGATATTTTTCGAGAGTTAAAAAACGAATTTATTTTAAAATTTATAAAGATATTTACACATAAGTTGTGATTAGTTTCAATAACATAATTTCAAATTTCTTGTTTTATTGAGACAAAAATCATAAAAGATTAATTATAAATTTTAAAACTAATGCAGCCTAAAATATTTGTTTTCTACTTTATTTTCTTCGAAACTACATTTATCCATCTTTATAAAATATTATCATATTTAAAATAATTTTCATAATAGTATTTGGTTTTTAGAAGCATGAAATAACACTCAACTTATGTAAACCCTATTAAAGGTCTTTGAATATCAGTAGTATTCGAAAAAATAAAAAAACCAGATTAAATCTTAAGATACATAAACTCGCCTTTTCTAAATCAATACGTTGTTAGAAGAACCTATAGTATATTTTTTTTATGTATACTTGCGAGTGCATTATCTTGTTTATTGCTAAAATAGAACGATACAAAAGTTTTACGTCAATGCAATATATCATTAACTTGTATTTTACAGCATATTTTTCGTTTTAAATTTTGCAATACATTATGACAGGTCAACCTAAAATATGCACGAAGAAATTGATTCCAGAGCCATAATTCTTTCTAAATATTATCCAATATAATAAACAAATCATTATGATTTTTTTTTATAATTATCATTTATAGTTTTCCTAAGGGTAATCTAAAATCAAACAATTAAAAATTTTTAATACGATATGCGGTACAACCTTAAACTATGTTTTGCGATAATTGTACTCTAATCTTGGTCAACTATTATCAATCATTCTATTAAGTGATACAGACCATTTAGTAAAATTATTTTTAATATCCACGAAAACCCATAGTATTAAAGTGAATATTTAGAAAACCTCTGTTATGACTCTTTTTCCCCCAATCCTAAAATATTTTTTTATTTGTCAACATTTACAGGCTCTATAAATATAATCTCAAAATAAACAAAAAAGTACATTCAAACATAACTTGAAGTTATTATATGTTTTTTTTAAAAAATTATTGTGTTATTTTCTTCTATTAGTTTTTTAAATTATTCTCAAAGTTAAAAAATTTCATTATTTTCGTGTTCAATATCTTTTTTTCAATTATTTCAAGCAGTTATGTTTACCTGCAAAAATTTAAGTGTGACTTCAGTTACAGTGCACACAAATAAAAAACCATAATTGACTATATCATGATGAAAACCCAATGCACTATAATCATTGTACCCTCTTCACATAGCTGTGCATACAATTGAAACAAGACAACATTTTTTACAAATATATTTGTTATTGTTTCTGTATTTGATTTCATACCGTGATATGAAGCGGTTTTCTCTATTTACTTCTTTTCATTAGGCTTAAAACCCACAATCCATATACCCTGAGCCTCAATTATATTTAAGAAGACCGAATTTACTTTCTTATTTTCGCAAAGCATGTAATGTCATTAATTACGTTGTCTATTCTCAATTAATTTTTCTTATTTTTCTTTTAATATTTATTTTAATTTGACTGATTTTTTTTCTAGAAATACCAAGATGTTCGATTATCTTTAAATCCCCCTGATAATATCATTTAAAATTTATCTAACGTTTCTTCCTCGTATAATTACATTTTTCTTGCAAGACAGTATACTAAGATTTTTTAAAAAATAAACAGTTCTTTTTTTATTTTCTAGACTTATCTTATAAAGTTTCATGCATGTAATTTTATTTCTTCAAATTTGATCATCTGTTTTTAAAAATTGGCAAGCAAAAAAAGGACATGCCAGAGTTCCATTAGCGAACAATTTGCCATGATTTATCGTATAGTGTAAAACTAAACTCAAAGATGCGAAACAAATTCATATATTTTCGATGATTTTCTGTGTAGGAATATTTTTATATGGTTTTTTAGTCCGCTAATTTTCCTTGAATTTGCTGTAAGTTGCATCGGCTTTCTTCTGTATTTTAAAATTAGATTCCATCTTGGGAAAATAAGTATTTTGTGATTTTCATGGTATTTATAACCAATATGTCCTTTTTTGTGATAAAATATTTTCGCATGGATTGAGATAAAGTATACCATTAAAAAGCCTCACAAATGACATTGTAGCAATAAACTTCATGCAGTGACCCCGCATCATTTATTTTTTGTTTTAGTGATTTATATATGATAAATGCATCCAGCTTATGATTTATTGGCTATTTAGGGGCTTTTTTTTTATTTGGGAAATCCAGTTTATCAAATATTTACGCTACAATTAAAATTTTTTTTGATCTGTAGACATCAAAAAATATCCTGTAAAAATATACAAATTATGAAAATCATTGCATTTTTTTATATATACACAAATTTGTAGTAAAATTGATTTTGTTTATTAAAACCATGTTTGTTTTATCATTTGAAATCTTTTTAACAGTCTAATTTTCTGTATAAAAGGGTAATTAAATTTCTATAATAATTTAACTTATGATGTATTAAAAACAATATGTAATATTTTCATGATTAAAGTCGAATTTTATTTATGCCATTAACTAACAATATATTCCTAGGCATTGATCAAAAGAATTAATGAATACCTATTTATTGGCTAAAAAATTAGAATGTCTAGATAAAAAAAATGATTATGATAAAATTAAAATCTTGATCTTCACCACTGAACACACTATTTTTTTTATAAAAACTTAAATTTTTAGCGTTATAAAATAAGCCACTATTAGACTTATCATGTTTTATAAAAAAAATAATCTAAATACATATGAATTAAAAAATATATATTTCTACGATATTAAAGAACTATTTATAAAGTATGATTAATATATCTAAAATCATATGTGAACGTAAAACTGTCACTTTAGAAAAAAATCCATATCTAAAAAAGTTAAAGAATCTACATGTTTATGTAATCAAATTAATCCTTCTCCAGATCAAATAATCAAATTATTTTTGGTAATATTCGGTGTTATATATTATATAACACCATAGTTGAATCTAAAGACAGCTTATTAACTATCTACTGATTGGAATTCTATATATCTAATTTTCTATAGAAACAATGTATTTTTATCTTAGTGAATACCAGTATAATATATTATTCACACATAAACATATAATTTAAACATAACTATATTATTGCATAAAAACGATTCGTGCATTTCAAATAAAACCTAAATATGTATTATGTGTCATTTATAGGAAAATAAAGATAATGAATTTTTGTAAATGATGTGGTTATTAATTGCCATGTATAGAATATTAAAGGGGGATATATGCCAACTGAAGAAAAGCATGCGCAAAAATATTAGAATTATGGAGAAACTTTAACTAATTTGTCCGAAGAGAGGAAAGTGCTTGGATTTAGATTAATAATAGAACCTGATTGTATAGTATACCACGTTAAATATGTTCCATGGAGCATATGAAAAATTATTATATAAGATTAAAAGGCTAACAATCATATTAGTCTATAAATAAATAAATTATGGTCAATAACAAATAGATGATTCAAAAAATGCCATATGATTCCTGTGTAATCTCCTATATGCATTATATTTATTTATGAATATTAGAGATAAAATGAAATTGAAATGATTTCATAAACATGTATAGTAGCAATCAATATTTAATTGAAAAAAAAAACAAGAAAAAGCAACCATGGGAAGGGTTTCTAATTGAGATCACACGAATTTACATTCAGTATAATTTATAGTCTAGAAAACATATTTATCTGCTTGTTAGTTTTACATCAAGAGCTACCAAAAAAAGGTTCTTATGTGATGTAATATTATGTAATATCTTATTTTCTCATAAAAAAACCAATAATCCATAAAAACTTCAAAATAAATCTAGAAATTTTCTTCTTATATGAATATTTTATTGACTCAAAAAAAATCATTAGGCCAAAAATTACGATGTTCATGTTCATGATCAAATAGAAATAGATAAAATAGAAAATCTTTTGTGGCGCCAAAAATAGAAGCAAAGAAATTTTATTTTACGTAAAAATCATTTTGATAATCAATTTTAGATTTAAAAATAATAACATCATTCAAATAAAAAAAAAGTTAGAAAATACAATAAAAGATAGTTATAAAACTAAATTTAAGTATTAAAAACAAAAAAAACTGTAAAATTTTGAAAAGAAGTATAATCGTAAAGATATTTAACAAACCTAGATTAATATCATATTTCAAGCCTTTTGATAATAAAGTTCAAATAATATTAGAATTTTATATAATTAAAGCATTTTTTTTTGTGAATGTGATATCACTTCTTGATTTAAATAAAAGGAAAAGCTCATATACCATAATTTCAAGAATTAGTATTATCATAAAAGGCTCTTTTTTGAAACCTTTATTAATCTGTTTTGTTTTAGAAAAAATGCCTTTCTCAATTTAGTTTAATTAATAGAAATAAAGAAAAACATATAAAATAAAAGTTTATAAATGTTTTAGCTTATGTTACATATAAATAATACGCCTGAATGTATTCGGCTTTATTAATTGTCGTCTCTGCGTCAAGATATTGAGGTTTATGAAATAAATAGAAATTCAAACTTTTGCATGGAATAATCTGGGTACTAAAAAAGTACATCTATTTGTGTAAGAATTTTATATTAATAATTTGAAATTATGAATGCATTTATAGCTGATATTTAAGTGTTAAATCACTATTTTCTTTAAATGCAAAGAACGTTCATTAAATAACCAATTAAAATTGCCAAGGCTTTAGATAGAATTATTCTTTAAAATTTTAATTTTTGAATTTAATGGTTTAATGGTTTAATATCTATTAAAAATATTTTTATCTGATAATAACCCAAAACAAATCACAGAAATAAGAAAAAATATCCCCAAAAATCACAAGAAAAATAGCGAATATTATAAAATCTCAAGCAAAATTAAAGGTATATAGTGTTTATAGAAGGGATTCTAAAATTTTATAGAAATATTTGCATTTTATATATCCGAATCTATTAAAAGACATAGATAAATACTAGTAATTACATTGTATATAATATAAATTTGGTGGTGTATATTACCGGCACTATTTGCATTCCAGTTATTTTATTTATGAATTCTTTATCATATTCAAATCAAGATTAAATAAAATTATTTTTTAAAATCAATTGATATTCCAAACAATTTTACAAAATGAATAAATTAACGCACAGAAAAGCTCAACTACACCGTATCAAATGAAATGTTTAGAAAAAATTTGTTGCTAAGCTATTTTAAAACCATCAAATCTTTCAAAAACATTGAAATATCTGAACAGATCATTCAATAAATTTTTACACTACAAAGCATCTCGAAGCGGTTTAGATAGCCGAAATTATAAATACGCTCTGCGCAGAGAACTCAAGCAAGTTGTGCTCAAAAACAATAATTGAAATTATAACTACAAGTTAGCCCTATAAATTAATCTAAAAAATTTATATAATTTTCATTGTGGAATATTTTAAAGATATTAAGAGTTTAAGAATTAGTGAGAAATCTTTATTTTTGTTTTTACAAAAATTAATAGCTCAAAATCAATTTAACCTCTAAACTTATATTTAATTAAGATTGCAATATAGTTTTTTATTTATGAGATTTTTTACAATTCTTTTATGTCAAAAAACAGGTCTCACACTTCCATTTCGCATAGAAAACTAAGATACTTTTCAATCAGGTTGATTTCATAATTTTCCTCTCTATTACCCGTCCCCCGTCCCCCAGATCTTCTTATTTTTTTATAAAGAAACTAATTAATAAAATTTTCCTTTTTATTTGATGTGTGATTCAACTTTCTTATATTTAATTCGAATTAATTATTTGCTTGCTGTAACTCACATCTTTTTAAGTATTAGTCGATCTGGTTTCTTAATAACTTATTTTTCTATTCATTTTCATTGATAAGCTATAATGCATCAAATTTTCTGTCCAAGATTTTTTTATGCTGTCGCGTAATCTTAAGCTGTTTTTTCTATATTTTTTCTTGTGAGCAACTGCTTCTTGCGATATAATAGAGCTCTAAATCCGTGTTTATATCTAGCAGTTTTCGGTATTGCCTTCTTTCACTGTAATGTAATTATTTTTTGGATGTAGACTCACTTTTTTTGGTAAAATCTTCATAATTCAACTGAATACCCTTATAATCTTGGCAATTTCAGCCATATTTTTGGAGTTTTCAGCACTAATACTTTGTCCTTAAAACATTATTTAGATATTTGTTGACTTAATTATTTATTTCGTGAAATAGTACTTAATTTGTTTTTTTAAACTCCAATATCTTCTGATTATCAACTTGGTGTACTCTTTATCATAAATTGATTTGTTAATTCAAAAAATTTCTCTTTCTTTAAATCTTTGTTGTGGTTCAAATTGGCATTGAAATTTTATTATTATTTTGTTTAAAGTTACGCAATAAAATATTCGAACGAATCTACTTTTACCACCATTTTTGTCACATATAATTATATTTCATAGCTTCTTTACTTGTAGTATAGATAAGTGCATTGCAAACTTGTCGCCATATGAAGTCATTATTTTCTGTCAATCAAAGCGTGGCATACGCTCAAACGTAGAAGGATTGATTCATAACATCATTGAATAAATAATTTTTTTGAATAGATGCATTTTTAATAAGATTGTTTCTATAATAATTATGTTCGAAAGACTGATTTCAATATGAAAGGTAATATTCCTTTTTATTGCTCTCTTCGTTCTTTAAAAGATCGACCTAAACGTTTTTTTATATAATAAATGTATATTTAATAATTTTGAAATGGTGTGGATACAAAATTACATAAACTTTATTTTAAGATTTAAAATATAGCAGAAGCATGCATTCAAGCTTTCATGCTAAATACAACACTTGAATTCTTATAATTTGACAGAACGAGAGCAGTTGACGAAGATAGATCAAGGGAAGGTGTCAAAAGATGCATTAAAGTGTTGTGTAATAATTTCTAATATGTTTTCTACGTTTCAGTACCTGAAATTAGTAAAGAGAAGAAAGTTTGCCAATAAATAAAAAAACAAAATATGAATTTTGATGGTAAGAAACCACAATCGATTTTTTTTAAAAAAAATTAAATTGATCATAAAAAGGATTTATTTGAACTATACATATTTTGTTCAACACGGTATTTATTGTTAAATTTATTTAAAATTAAAAGAAATCGCAGACAAAAATACATTTGATAAAATAAAATTCTTCCGGATCAATAAAACATTTATTTTCTGCTTCAAATTATCTAATCAAGATTCTAATGTTGCCGATCATGTGTAAGTATGCGATTTAGATAAACTAATATTTTTCGGTCAATAATTAAAAATTTTAAATTTTATAAAAGATTGACCTTGCAATTTTTTCATGCAGTGATTCATATTTTGTATAATCAAAACTGATTGCATCGATATTATTTAAGGAATTAAAATTTTTAGAAGTAAAAAGAAATAAATACCCCCTCAATTTAAAACACCATTGTATGAGGCTAGATAGTATGTTTATCTTTTTTATGATTTCTGAAATTCAAAGCTCTGCAGAAAAATCCAATGAATCTAAAGCAAAAAAAGGGGGAATAGAATCTCAAATACAAAACTTTTGCAACCATTCCAATAAAAATCAATCTGATCCAGAGTATATTTTTATTTCCAACTTTAGCACATTTTCATTGGCCCAATTCACATTTGGAGACGAAAAACTAGAAATAATCTTCGACCTATATGTTAGATTTAGATCTAATTATTTCGAAAGGAAAACTCAAAATAAAATAAATGTACCAGTTATAAACACGTTTGAGGTGAAATCTACTCGCATTGATAAGAGCTTGAATTCTATTGCCATGACACCAATATCACAGCAAACAGCCTCAGTGTTCAAAGATAGTCATCAAGAAAGCGATGAACGGATAATACACGATAAAGATGCTGAAAATTGTAATTTTTTAGTATCATTATCCATTGAAACTCTTTCTATATTAATGGAACAACAGATTTCCAATGAAATTAAGATAAAACTGTGTGATTTTTGCTGTAATTTTTATAACCAAGACACCTGTATATACAAAGATATGTCTTTCGTAAATTGTAAAAATGCTACATCATTAGATATTTGCCACAATTTTGTTTATAATGAAAAAATACAAGATAAATTTTCGATCCATGAACTAAAATGTGGAAATTGCAAATTATATTGGTATACTCTTATTCAATTAATATTTAATTTTATGGAAGAAAAGGAAAATGAATATTTAAATATAAAAATATCGAGAAAATATATTGAAGCATTCAAACTCGAACATCTAGAGATAAGTACCGAAAATATTACTTTATATTACATATTAGGCAGCCAGTATTATAATTTAATCAGTTTTTTAAATACAGCCTGCAAAAAATCACCCAAGGATGCAATAAATTTTTATGTACTATATTCTAAAGAAGATTCTATGCGAGATTTTCTTGCTAAGATACAGGTAAATCAACAAGCAAACTATTTATTCTGCAAGAAAATTGAAAAGAAAACAACCCTCCTCTGCAAAGCTTCGGCTCTCATCAAATTGACGCTAAAAAATTTTTTTGAGCTTTCAAAAGGTCCGTTTACACTGGATCGAACAGAATTTTTGCAAAAAAAAATGAAAAATATATCTTATATGTATGTAGATACTCGTATAGAAGAGACCAATAGACATATTTACGCATCTTCTGAACATATAAAAATATTCCGTACAATCTATAGTTTTTCAGGCCTGTCAGTAACTATATCTGATCCTTTTTTAAAAATTTTCAATGAAAATTTTAAGAAATTTATAAATATATTTGTTGATTACAAAAAGATTTCTTGTGAAGAAATTGCTCATATAGGCGAAACTGAAGACCAATATTGTGATAGAATAAGCAGGGAAGTTGGGTATGTTGGACAAGCTGAACAGGTTGAAAAATTCAAATGTAAAGAAAAGATAAAGCCAAAAAAAAATAAAAAAAAGATCCGAGGTTGTTCTAAACATCAATTTTCTATTGATAAAGAACAGGAATTCACTGAAGCTGAAATTAAACAGGATAGCGTATATGATTCCCTATCTTGTTCTTTGAAAGATAAAATCGTAGATAACTCTATGCACACCATCAATTTAAAATCCGATGTTAATGCGAAAAATTCTTCTCTGCTATTAAGTTCGCATCAACATTCTCAAAACATACCAAAACCCAAAATAAATATAAACAGGAACACTGATGCACCTTTGACCGGGGAATTTGACCATACAGACATAGCGAAAACTATAATTTATAAAGATCCCACTATTTCTATAAGTTCTGATGATAAATATTCTATGATTATATCTAATCAAAGCGATAAAAACAATATTAAAAGAAAAACAAAATCTACTAATAGGGAGCGCAAAATCCATCCTATCATAGTAGTTAAAAACACCCCAGAGGTAACAAAGGTCTCGAAATCAGATCATTTTGCAAAAGAAAATCCAACAGTTTTTCAACGCGAACATGAAAACCCTATGAAAAAAGTTATTTGTGATTCTTCGGCTAAAGGAAGAGAAAATAGTGCACAATTTTTTTTAAATCGATCAAATATGAAAGTGTGCCGGTCAAATTCAAATTATAGTCCTTTGGCACGAAAAATATCAGACAAATTAGATTCTTTAAATGTCTTTAACGATGATCATAATATGGGGAAATCTTGTGTAAATGACGATAAATTGACTTTTCAAACCAATCCTTATGAA
The DNA here is from genome assembly GCF_057557595.1 of Rhyacophila brunnea. NCBI lineage: Eukaryota > Metazoa > Arthropoda > Insecta > Trichoptera > Rhyacophilidae > Rhyacophila > Rhyacophila brunnea. Next base: position 2,668,340 of record NW_028233037.1, read on the forward strand.
AAAATAGAGGATCAAACACAGTCTTTAAGTGTTTGCAACAATTTTGATGATTCTTACAAAAAGATTGCACAAGAAAAACTGAAAATGGCATTGGAAAATACAGCTAAGCAAGCCACATATTCAAACGTATTGTCTCAACATGATTTTTTAAATGATGATGAAATCGGAAATGAATTACCGATAGAGAAATTACATAATCTCAAGGAAGCTATTGAACTATATGTGCATCTGCAAAACGAAGAAAAACATGCATTAAAACAAAATAATGAATCAAGCAATACTATAATAACAGATGTCCCAAAAGAATATTATAGAGAAAAAAGTACCTATATGCCAGGTTCGATTTCTTCTACTTACTCCGGATATATGAAATCTGATCAAACTGAGAGTTTTTATTTAAATAGTGAAGCTGAAAATCCACTGTCTAAATCTATTTTAGCTATATGCAATCAAGAAAATATTAGTGATCTAAATTACCTCAGCTGTAACAATTATGAAAATTTTTATTCGAATTTCACGGGATCGACCTTACCTTTGAAAACAGATCAAAGAGAAGATACAATTCCCCCCGATGAATCACAAGAAAATCCTCTTGTAAAATCAATATTGGCCATAATAAACATGTAAAAGTATATGAATAAAAGTGTGGATTATTCGCGTAGATATAGTGTTGATAAAACATATAAGTGAGGGCTAGTAGGAGCAAGGGTTTGAAACGTTAAAATAAATTATGATTATAAAAAAATATACCTTTCCCCATCGCATATTGTGACTCTAATTTGCAAGCCCTTCTAAATAAAGAAGATAATCATTAAATTTGATAATTTAAACATAATTTTAGTATGTATTTTTTTAGATAAGGCTGTAATATATGGACGTTCTTTTTTTCTTCTTTCTAATAATCGTAATTTATTTTTTATTATTGTGTAGAGGATCCATTTTCTAGGATAAAAATAGATGCAAAAAAAAATGTTCTTCTAGATCCGATTAAACATATAAAATTTCAAATCTTTTTCTTGCATTTAATTTGTTGACTTCATTAGATTTTTAAAGCAATATCTTTTTATTTCCAATCTTTCCAAATATATTGAAATTCCCTTGTTTTAAAATTTTTAAATGAACTAAAAAAAACTTTCAAACATAAGCATTAGCAAAATAAACACAATCATCTAGTTATTTTTGTTATATAAAAAATACATGCAGGAAAATTTATTGAATTCAAAAGGATACAACGCCACATAAATTTGAAAAAAAAACAAACTTGTGGGATGATGCATCATATGGATTATAATAATAATAAAATTTAAAATTTAAATGAAGATATAATTATATGTATGGTTTAAACGGAATAAAGACACTAACACTTAAAATGGACGTAAACATAAATACTTCTACACTTTAAGCGGATGAATAGCCTTTATAAGTGTAATCTTATGACATACGACAACGACAGGTTTGATGGTGGGTTTTTTCATTATCTCGAAGAGATGGTAGATAAATTCAAGTAAATATAACTCATAGGAAAAGCCCGTTCATAGCTTAATAACAAAATATATAGAACAATCGGAGTTAATAAAGCAAAAGACAACATAACTTTTACGAAGAGAATTTTTTTAAAATGAATAATACTATTCAAGCAAAAATTATACGGAATCGAAATACAGGGGAGCAGGAATTTTAAAAGTAAAATAAAAAATTAAATAATATTAAATATGTAAGAGTGATTACAGCATTAATAATCAATAGAATACGATTTAAATGATCATAACCCTGCAAAGTATATAATTAACGTATGATGATCACATCAGAAGAATTTAGTTACATAAAAATAATTATATATTAATTAAGTTTATGAAATTTCTAATCATTGAGAAAAAGAAAATTCGATACATAATATAATTTTAGAAACTGTATTCAAAATAAAAAGAAACTGCGAAAATATATCTGGCTGCCCAATAAAATTGATCAAATCAGACGTAATTTAGTTATGATATTTCAATAAATTAAAAATATATACTTTAAGAAAAAGATGCAAAAAGTATAAATATGTGGTTTCCATAGTATATAAACAATTAAAATAAAATCGGTTACCTTCACTAAATAAAAAAATAAGATAAATAAGAACTACTGGCTGATAGATAACAAATTTTAATTGAAAATATAATAAAAAGGGAAGATAAAATAATTCGGTCCTAATAAAAAAACAATTGTAAACCTAAATACATAGATACCAGCTCAAAGGTTTTTTGAGCTACATTTAAATAAGAGATATAAAGTTATTGCATACTGTTTACAAGGTCATCTTTTTTCTATTATTAAAAAGAAAATTAAGAAAGCCTGACTTTATATTAGACTAAATATTCATCTTAAAATGAGATGTTATAGATAGAAGAAAATTATGCCCATGTAATAGCATTTATAATATTTATAAATTTACTAATAAGGAGGAAATAAATCTTTACAACTATGAGTAAAGATTTTGAAGCTTATATCTGAAAAACTTTTAGGTTGTACAATGGTAGCAAGAAACCAATTAAGATCTCCAATACACGCGGCAAAAATAAGACTAAATTCAGTGTGCCATATATATTTTTATTAACCTTATTTCTATTCAATCGGAATCACTGTTTAAAAACGACATGTAGTGTATATAATTATTATATGAATGGGAAAATATTATAAGGTGTGTTTAGCTAAAACAATCCAAAAGATAAATCTCAAAATAACAAAGAAATATATTTCTGTAGAGTTTTATAGTCCCTGGGAACTTGTATTTTTAATATATAATTCCATTAACCCGATTTCTGAGAAATTCATATCTAGAAACGCAACAATATCTGAATATTTATAAGAAAAATTAGTTGTATATTATTATTGATATAAAGCTATATGTAAGAGCATTTTATTTTATGATATCAATGATGTCACTAGTTCCTTCGGATGTATCAGATTAGTGTAGAAAAATTAAAATATCCAACAAAAGATGTTTAATAAAACAAAAATGCAACTCTTATATAGGCAAAATTATTATAAAAATATTATAACATAACAAATCTGTTGCTGGAAGATCTAACTAAATTCTTTGCAAAATTATCAAGAAACTCAGTTCTTATTTTGAATTAAAAAATTTTTAAATAAATATTATCAAGATTTCGATCTTATTTAAACAGAATTATAGATTTTCTCAAATTAGTGTCAATATACTTTGCTGAAATGAATAAATATATGCAAAATAAAATTATAGTCCAAGAATCTATGCGTTTATAACCGCTAAACAAAGTAATTGTCGTATAAGAAATTAATATGAAAATTAAATTTGATAGAATGATAGGTATAAAACTCATAATCACATCTGATGATTACACTTAATCCAATTTTGAAATAAATATATAAAGACTTATTCTCATTAGAAAAATCGATGTTAAATGAATATTCTTATAATAAATCAATTCTTGTAAATTTCTCATTATACAACAAGTTTAATCTTAAAATGACAGTAATATGATATTAAAAAAAATATTTATAAATGACTATTTGATATCAAATTTTATCGTAAAAAGAACTTTATCTTGGCAGATGTGGTCCAGATATATAAAAACTACAAAAAAGCGCCGATATAAAAGATTAAAGAGAAGAAAAACTTGATTACTTGCATTACAAACAAGCCCAATATCAATGTGCTTTAAAGAATCTTTATATATTGATTGAGCAGAAAAAAATCTAATCATAATATAAAAACTATAAGATATACAACAATATAAAAAAATTTAAGGAAATCATTTAGAGGTATTTTATCAATTTATATATAATGGAAACAATAGAGCTAAAAAAGAATCATATAAATTTATTAATTCTGAATAAAAATATGATCTTATGGGTAAAGTAAATGAACTTATACCAGGAACACATAAATAAACAAATCAAATAGCAGTAGATGGAAAAATATTGATCTTGTTAGCGCCCGAAAAAGAAGAACAACACAGATACACCCACTTTATGCATATAATCAAATTAAATTCTACAATTTTACCCTCTATCAGATACCACCGAGTATAAGAGTAAATGTTGATCATTCTAGTGATTATGAAAGTAAAAACTAAAAAAAGAAACCTACATTGAATTACTGAAAAGTCCTGTCAGATTATTTTCTTGTATAAAAAATCAATAATTGATGACATATTTAAATTATAAATAACTAAAACTCTTTGACATATAAATTTTTGAAGGTGACTATAATATAATCAACTGCCGTAAAAATCCATAATTCCTAAAACCCTTCTAAATAATCTAAAATTTCGCCACAAAAATAGATGTTGTAGATAAAAATTATATGAGGCTTATATATTTCTGTTGTAACAATCAACCGGACCATACACTCCAATTTTATATTAGGAAACACCTTAAAAAATTAGCATTAAGAATATTATGCCCGTTCGGTAAGTTGTTTATTCAAAAATATAAAAGAAATATATCATTACAATATATTTAAGAAAAAAGATACTATTTTTCTTAGAATAAAACTAAGTGGTCGAAAAACATACTAACCCATTAATAAATTATTTTTAGCATGATAAAACTACCATGGCTATTAAAAAATGCCTAAATAAAACATTTTTATTTTTTTTATACAGCACAGTCGTGAATAACTTAATTTCTCTCAATCTTAGTTTAAGCAGATGAAAATGAAAGATTTGTTTCAAATTTATAGGCATAAAAGCATTTTACAGAAATCGTATATCTAATATTTTAAAAATAAATACAGAAACAAACGTATAAGCAGAATAAATAGCATTAAAAAAGGTATTTATACTAATACGTATATAAAGAAAAAAAACATCGATATAAATAATAAAGCCGATTAGGTGAAAAGAAGCATTAACAAGTTTATGCCACAGTGCAATATAAAGTTCAGCTTATTAAAATTATAAAAACCAAAAATATACGCATAAAACAATTTATTTAGCATATATATGCTTATATTTTTTCAGAAAAAATCTAAGATAATTTTAATTTTATTTATAGTTAGATATTTCTAGAATAGAGACTTCTATCCGAAAGATAAGAAGAAATAGCAACGACGAATATTTTTTATGATAAATATTTCTGAAATTATACAAAGAATATTTTTAATCATATACATTCCTTATAGATTTATATCCGAGCGACAAATAATAATATAAAGCAATAAATCTTGTTATAAAAGTTGTGTAATCTTCCATATAAAAATATTTTGTGTGAAAGACTGTCATCACAAAAGAAAATTTTACAAAAAGGCATAATTTTAATAAATGGCTACTTTTTATAATATTAATTGAAAAGAATTTCGTGGGGCGTTTCCTATAATTTGATTCAATGGTCAAAATTGTTTGGTAGCTGAATTAACTCTGTATTTTTAAAACATTTTAGAACTTTTCGTTTGTTCAAACATTATATAATATGATATTGCAATTTATAATTTAGATGTATATAGAATCACCTCTTACCCCTTGAATTTATGTGGTTCCTATTGAAACTGGCATAACGTAAGATTTTTTTTCTTTTAAATTTATTATTACGGTATTTGCATTATTTCGTTTCAGCTTTCGATTTAAGTTTTTAATTTTTTTATTTAAATTTGACTTCAATTTTTTACGCATACGAGAATGTATTTTCTGATTTTAAGAACATGGCGCTGTGATTTTGCGTTTCATAATTTATGCATTGTATTTTAATTACGAGATTCGATTTGTGATTTTTGTGTCTTAAAGTTAATAACTTTTACTTATTCATACTTCACATGTAAATAAAGATTTTATGTTTTTATCTAGAATATGTATAAATTCCTTAATTCTCTTTTTAAAATAGAAGATATGGATAATAATAGATATCGCTTATGATTTCTTAGTCTGTTATTTTTCTGAAGTTTCAAAATCTCTACTATAATATACTATAGAACGTCTAGTTCTCGTTGGTTCTCGTAATAAAATAATAAAAACAATTTACCCATGATTTACATTTGTTTTTTTTTATTTAACTCTATTTTTTCTAGAATAAAAACTTATTTTAGACGATTTGATATTTAATATTTACAAACTTTATTTATTTTTTAGCTATTTTATATGAACGAATTGTGGTTTCATGTATTTTTTTGGCTCAAAAATAAGTTCAATAATTTATTTATATTATCTGGTTTCGTGAATTCGATCGATTTCATAAACCATATACAAAATTAAGCCTTTCAACTTTCAATTTCAATTTAATAATTGACTCCCCCTTTATAACAAGTTGTAAGTACACATTTACTGATTTTGTCATCTTTTTGCACATATTGTGACATCAATGTTGGATAAAATTAATATAAAATTGTATTTACTCATGCCTAATGTCGCGGGATATTTCAAAAAAAGATATTTTTTGTGTTATGCGGGAAGTATGTTTAAAGGATTAATTTAATTTAGTGCCTTATAATCACTTAATACATTCGCAATTTTGCTTATATCTATATAAAAATGACCATTTATTTTTTAATTTATATATATTGCTAATTTGAGAACTTATGTATTGCAATTCAGGCATTGTCAAAAGTCGAAGACTTGTATTTTTTTTTGAAAGCACTATTTTTGTTTAAAAGGTTTTGGTAGTTTACGTTAATATTTTTTCTGTTTTGTTTTCGATTAACCTGTGAATATGCCAATTCTTTTAAATTTTAAAAAAATACCCTGCGATTTTTTTCTAAACCTTTACTTTCATGTGGCAATAACACACCTTAACAATGTTGAACGCATCTGTTTTTGGCATATAATTTGCCTTTTATATCTAGTTGTAAACGTAATTTTAAGTCGTTAATGCATTATTATTTCAATTAACGTCAGTAGGCTTATTTATTTATTCCTTTATAAATATTTGTATCCAAAGAAAATCCATCAAGTTGAATTTTCTTATATAGATTACATTCCTTTGTTGCCACATGTATATTATTCAAATTTTAATGTTGCTATCTGATCTAAATATCTTACAATAAGTCAGCAACATTCGTAAAGGGTCGCTATTTGCACTATTTTATAATATAAATTTTGTTTCTCAAAATTCACAAAATATCCTTATATTTCTTCGACATACTATTTTAATTTTTTCGAAACGTCTAATTTAAATATTCGAAATTCATTATATGTGTATAAAATCATTTTATATATTTTATGTCTTCCAAGTGTATTTATAGTATTAATATCACCTGGTTCTTTCCAAGTTTGAAGGTTTTTATCGCTGTGAATTTTTCGTAATGACCTATATAATAGTCTGCGGTAGTATACAATATGCCTCGAATTTTAAATTAAATAATGTATATATGTTATTTAAATGTTATAGTAGTTTGATTGTATATAAAACGTAAATTTTTATGTGGGCGCAAATTTATATACATTCATATTTGCTAAACTTGCCTAGAACAAAATATATAATAGATCTATGTATAATATTTGAAGACGGAATTTATTCTGATTTGTAATACAATTTTTATTTTTTCTGATATTGAACTTTAAAGGTGTATCACAACTATCGTTTTATCTTTACAAAAATTATATTATATGAAATTATGGATTTTTTCTTCTTTTATTGCGATAAAAATTTGGTGTTTAATCTAGGATACAACATAAATCCAAAAAAATTCATGATCTCTCTACACGTTTAAAATATACAGATCATATAATTTTATGATAATTTTAGTTTTTCGCTTGTGTTGTGCGTGTTTTTTATATGCTATATTTGAGTAAATGAAATTTTAAAATTAACGAATCCTATGTTTTTATTTATAATTGTGGGAAATATAATTTAAAGATTTATACTGATGTTAACATAGAAAATCAGAATGTGAATGGGTATATAATGCCTTATATTTATACTTTGTCATCATTTTCTCCTATTTTAAATAGTTGAACTAGCCTTTTCGATGCTTTGCACGGAGAATTTTCGCCGAGTTTTTTCAGCCTCATAGAGCATTATATTTATGAATTTTGTACATAAAAAATAGAGCGTCACTTGTCTTATAATTTATTCTGATGCTTTATTATTGTAAATTTTTTTTTCTGTGTAAAGTGGATTTTCATTTTTTTTGTTTTTAACCTCATAATAAAATAATTATAAATGAAATTTTATTTCATATTTATCAAATATAATTATCGTTGAAATTATATTTTGAACCAAATATATTTTTATGTGCGTGAAAAAGTATTTATATGTTTTTGAATATCATAATTTTTTTAATATCAAATTCGTTTTTTGAAATTTTAAATAATATTAAATCTTTAAGAATGCCATTAATTGGTTTTCTCGTAAAAGTATATAAGCGGTACTATATTTTACGCTGTATTTTGAGCTCATATGTAAGATATGCTTACAGTTTTCCTAAAGGTACTTTTCAAATCTAATATTCTGCAAATAAAATTGTTTTATTTGTCATCGCATGCAGTAAAATTTACTTTTTTTTTAATATGGGCTAGATCTGCCAGCTAAAATAAAAATTTCTATGCTATAAGTGTATTATATGAAGAGAATATCTGTACGATGTTGAAAAATTTCTTGTTAAAGCAGCAAATTTAATGACATTTATTGGCATTGTCTCACGCATGATTTCAAATCCTCTCACCTCGAGATCTTAAAATAATTTCTCTAATGTATCATTACTATAAAATATAACAGCTTTATTATAATCTTGCATAATGCCCATTCCCTTACATCTTCTTCAGATATTAAGCCTTCTATTAGTTGAATTTGCAGAGTTACTTTTTCATATAAATTCTAATGGTTTAGTTATATTCATATAAAGCAACGTATTTTTTATTTATGGACTAAATTTAAAGGTATAATTTAAGTTTTTGTTATCGAGCACAACTTGCTTGATTCCCCGGCTGACAGCGAATTTTTATTTCCGGACATCTTCTTCTCGACAAAGTCTTCTTGAATACCGCTCCTCTTTTCGAGACATATATATGAAGCAATAAAAATAAATATGTTATTTTTAAATTCCTGCAAAAAAAACACGAAGACACGAACCAGTTCGAGGCATATATTAAAAACTTTGGAATTGAGTAAAAACCATTGAATTAATAGTTCTCGAAAGGATGCGAAGTATTAAAAAAAAATTGGAGGGGTAAGATGGCCAAAAGCATAAATATAATGTGCACACGTGAAATAAAGCGAGTTATGATCAAGAACGAAACTCAGATTATGATCGTAAATATAGTAATAAATAACGATTTTAATGTTGATTCATACACAAAACGATAAAAATCATAAATAATATTTTGAAAATACATAATTTATCATATTTTAATTTACTTTCGAGAGTAATATGGGTTTACTAGATAAAATGACATGTTCATATGATGTAATTTTTCAATTTTATTAGCACAAAAATAAATTTATAATTTTAGGTAAGTCATCATTTTTAACTAAGAATAATTTAATTGCAAGATCATATGTTTATATACAAAAATTTGTATACTAGAGATGTATAATGCGTCATATAATCTACAGAAAATATTATACCGTGCCAAATCTTTTCAAAAGAAAAAAATTGTAATTTTCAGTATTATATTATCGAAAATGTAGAATATAATATATACGAATTGGAAATATCAAACTTGTGTTTTATATTTACAAGTCAATATAAGGATTTATAATCAATGGATTATTTGTTCTTTCTGATATGAATATGGGATTATTCAAATTTTTCATGTCTATTTACTGCAATCTAGAATTGGGTTGTTAAATTTTCATAATATTTATAGAATTATTGATATAATTGTGGGGCAGAAGTAAAAGCGTATCTTTCTAATCTCGAGAATTGTATATATTTTGTAATAAATGTATGACTTATGTGATCAAATTTACAAAAATTATACAAATGAATGTCAATTTGTCGTTTTTATCAATTGCGAAATATAAAGAATCTATCTATGTTACATCTAGTTTATTTTCAAATATAACATTGTAAAAAAGAGTGCCACGACTTTCTAGGATAAAATTGTTAATTTAATTAGTTCAAAGTTTTACCAATCTTTTCTTGATATTAGCTTATGGATATTACCTATAGTTATGAAAATCTAAGTTAAGTTATTTTAATTAATTTTTTATGAATAAAATGTTGTTAAATGCAAATTTTTGTCATTTTTGCTTCATAATCCTTAATTTTATTACTCATACAGGTGAATATCATTTTATTTTAAATTTATTAACAAAATAATCAAAAAATATGTTTTATTAGTTCTGTAGCATCCATTTTTTAAATATGATAAATCTAAATAACTGGCAAATTTTACACTTATCATCGCTCTTATGAATTCATGTGTCTGTAATGGGCTTGAGATTTTTAAACAAAGTGATGTTTCTTTTCTTATTTAGCGTTTTAAAGTTTTTCTTAATCGGGATGTTGGTTTCTAATTATGGTATAGCTTTGAAAATGACAAATACTAAATAAGTCAATTACTAAATTCAATTTAAGCCAGCCATTGGTATTAAAAATATAATCTAAATTAATTCTAAGCGTTAAAAACGAAATTTTCGTAGTTGCATCCATCGATTTTGAAACCAAAAATCTTCGGAAGCTATGATATGTTTTTGATTATTACACTTTTAAATATTTCGTATATGTTTTTATCCAATTTGTGTTAAGATTTCATCAATCTTATTTTACAATATGTATAATTTTTAACCAATTAAGAACATAAATATTTTTATCATATTTGATGAACTGCTCAATGTAGTTTTATCTTAAGTGTGCTTTACCTTTATATTAGTTGAATCTTATTTTACTGTATGGTTAATTTTGAACCAATTAAGAACATAAATATTTTTATCACATTTGGAAAACTGCTCAATGTAGTTTTATCTTAAGTGTGCTATACCTTTATCTTAGTTGAATCTTAATTTAAAGTATGACTTATTTGTTGAATATCCCATTTCCATAAATATTTTTATTATATTTGGCAAACCGCTCAATATAGTTTTATCTTAAGTTTATTTTACCTTCATGTTAGTTGTATCTTGTAGAATCGTATATTTAATGTTCGTATCTATTAAATCTAATTCACTAAAAAACTTTATCATTTCTCTTCTATTCTTTTTAAATTTTCAATGATAATTATGTCCCTTGGATCTGTGTGAATTGTTAATAGGCCTGTTAATGTATAGAGCCTATAGAGAAAGGTCGTAAGGATCATCAGCTTGTGTAAACTTTATATAAATCTGTACTATAAAGAAATCAAAGATTTTAATTTAATAAATATAAAAAGTAAAAAATTATGTACATTCATAAACAAAAAATATAAAACCATTAAATTTATGAAATCCATGCACGATCAGTTTCTTTTAAAAAAAAAATTTAATTTAATATAAATTTCCAAGATTATTTTAACCAATTCGTAAAAGATATCAAAAGATTAAACTAATTTCAAATTTTTAAAAATCATTTTTGTTCCCTACCCATAATGTTAATCTACATTGTAAGTGCTGTTTTATTTCTATTAACGACACTTCTATTGATTTACAAGAGACCAGTTCGTCTTCCACCTTCAGTAAGATTTCCAGAGTCGCAGATATCGTCCAACAACCAAAATGTCTATGATCTTTTTGTTAAGAATACTGATCTTATACGCAACATTCCGGTACTTTCATTTTCCGATTTTTTTCATGAATATATTGATTTGGTTGATTCTGGTCATGTTCGGGGAATGGTAACGCGAGTTTATTATCCAGGTGATGTAATTTTAGATACATGTGTGGTTGTGTCTGGAATGGTTGATATTGTTATTGATTCATGTGGTGGCGATTCATTTTTGCATGTTTGTGATTATGTAGATTGTAAATGTTCATGTGAATTTGAGGAGTCGAGTTTTAGAAATCCAAATGATTATCGAAATTCTAAGCTTAATTGTGGAATCGGAAATTCTTTACATCGTTGTAGATTAGAGAATTGTAAGAATAAAGATAATGTCAATCAGAATCGGGAAGATATTGTTGGTCAAAATCACGAGGAAAATATTGATTTCGAAGATATACATAGGTTTTCAAAAATGAAATATGGTGTTGATGGAAGATACACGTCAATTTCGACTAAAACACGTGGATCAATGATATTAATTACGCCTGGTCTTTCAGACACAAAAGCAATAAAACGCATATCTGTTGCCCGTACAGAAGTAATAATATTTGATGCTGTTATTGATGATTATATCATAACACTTCTGCTCAAAAAAGTGCATTTTAATTTGATGGTGAATTATTTTTCGATGACATCCGATCTTATAAATTTTGAGAAAAATCTATTCATGTATTCTGTTGATAATAAGAAGAATGTTAGTGATTATATTTATACATATATTAGTCAAGATATACTGCAAAAAAGCAAAGTAGAAGTAGAATTAATGTGTGGAATATGCATTAGAAACAAAAAATGGGATTCAAAATGTGATTCTTGCATTTATAATAAGTTTAATCAACATAATGATAAATTTACAATACATTTAAATAAGGAAAACTTTGATTCATTGCTGACTTCTAGTAAGAATAAATTTATTTCACATCTTTCAGAAATATTCAGTCTTTTTAATGATGAATATAAGCACCAAGATCTTTTAAAGATGATCAAGCCGGTTTTGCTAGAGCCGGGTGCCGTATTTAAACATACTACTGATAATTTAGATTATGTTTTATATATCTTACATGGATCATTAACAATAGAAAACGGATTAAATCTACCATGTAACTATTTAGGGGTGGGTGAATTATTTGGGTACCTAAATTGTTTTTTTCCACAGCTGTATGCAAATAAAATAAAAATAGTTAATGATAATAAAAATTACATGCGTAAAAATTGCCAAAACTGTTCTAGAGTCACATCAAAAGACGGAAACAAAGGTGTATTTGATGTGAAAACACAAAAAACGGCGATTCTCTCACCCACTGAAGATAAAAAAAATAATGATCTTAGGGTAGAAGGATTAAACTCCCATGAAAAGTGTCAAAACAAAAATTCGTGTATTACGTTGAAAAAGGAAAAGGAATATAATCTACATTTGAATGATAAAAAAACGCTTGAAAGCACTAAAAATATATCCATTGAATCTGATTGTGTATTGCATTCAAATTCAAAAAATCTTGAAAGTAGTACTAAAAATAATGATAAAACTTCAGATGTTCAAAATAGCTCGCGAAGCTATAAATGTCTTGATTGTAATTCAAACGAATCAAAAATAAAAGACATTGGCGACTATACATTAATTCTAGCAATAGATTTAAAGGATCTGGAAATGGTTGGATTTAATCGCCACAAAATAGATAAAAAGATTTTGTTTAACGGAAAACTTCCCACCATAGTGTCTCATATCGATGCCGTTTGTGAATGGATCAAGATAAAAGCGGGGGACATAATTGGTGACCGTGTAGATGACGTTTATTTTGTTGAAACTGGAAGGGTTTCTAGTTTTGATGCGTGTAAAAATAGTAGCAGCGGCGTTTGTTACGAGACAAAAAATAAAAAATGTACCCCTGGATGTTCATGCCCATCAAAAAATAAAAAAGAAGATGCTTATGTTTCAGGAATGTGTATTGGAAATAGAGAATGTCTTCTTGAAATTCCATTAAATAAGATTTTAATTGCTTCAAAGGCAACTGATCTCGTAAAAATACACAGAAATTTAGTTACATTTTATCTAAAAACAAATCCAATATTTTCATTATCGTTCACCAAAAAAATCATATCATCGGCAAACGATATACAAATTCCAAATATAAAACCCCCTTCCGAAACATATATAAAAAAAAGTTGGATCGAGATACAGTCTGAAAATATAACTTTAGGAAATAATGATTACTTAAAAAACAAAATTACAGTCTATAATAAGAAAAATGAAACCATATGCAAAACAGTTACAATTATTGATAGTAAAGAAGGTGGATCTTCTTCTGTATTTGCCGAAAGATTAAGATCTGTACTACCTGAAGATATCTGTTATCTTACAAGCACAGAAATAACTGCATTCCTCAATAAATCAGTCTTTGACACGCGAGGCGAATTAAAATTTATGGAGTATATACATCACCTCGAAAAAAAACATTCACTTATTCTTATTTATATTTCAAATAGATACTCAAGACTTTTTAAGTATGTAACGGGGTTTAGTGATGTTCTTTTAATGATTGGGGAATGTGAAATCGAGGAAAAGATTTTTTGTAATGTCGAACTTGTCAAAGTATACGAAAGAAGAATCGGTAATAAGGAAAAAATAAACTTGAAAGAAAAAATAAATAAGGGTATTAGCAAAATATTTAATTCTCACAGAAACAACGATGGTTCCGATACTGAGAAAGCTAATATTTCTATCGGAAGGGCTAGAAGATGGCTCAATATTATTTGGAGATGTATTAGAAGGAATCAGCATGGAAGTGGGATGAATAACACAGATAATAATAAGCCAATTGTTGAAAATAGAAATAAGATCATCAATGTTAATAACGAAGAAGGTTACACTAATAGTGGTACAGAAAACAATAATTTAAAGGATTCTATTGGTCATGATAACATTAGTGATATCTTAGAATTAAATGATAACATAAAAAAAGATGATTTTGATATGGAAAAGCATATTTTTGAAAAAACCAATGATGTAAATTGCGATTGTGATTCTGAAACCCCCAATAATACATCAAAAAACCAAAATGGTATCAGCAATTCAGACACAATAAAAAAAGATGTCGAAAATAGGAATTCTAAAAGCTCAGAATGTGATAATAGTTCGAAAGACTGTGATATAGATAACACCAATGATTGTTTCGAAAATTCCGAGATAAATAAAACAGTAAAAGACGTTAGCACAAATATTATTAAAGAAAACAATGGTACTATATATAAAGGTGGGGTAAAAGATGATACTAGTATATCTAACCATGTCTACATGAACAAAAAAAGGAGTCACTCAACAAATACTTCATCTGTAAATCTAGCTGTTCCTGGTCCAAAGCATAAATACATTCCACATTTCACAAAAATACACCACGTACTCTCTCCTCAATCAAAACATTTCTGCATGAAAGATTTCGAAAGATTGGCACGCCATCTTCTTAATAAACAGATAGGCTTGGTATTGGGTGGCGGTGGTGCAAGAGGAATTGCACACATCGGAATAATACAGGCTCTTGAAGAAGCCGGGATACCAATAGACAGTATTGGCGGAACTTCTATGGGGGCATTCATTGGTGCCGCCTACGCCCGGGAATGTAACAATATCTCAGTGTTCAGAGATGCAAAAAGATTCAGCAACATAATGCAATCTAAATGGAGACTTATTTTAGACCTAACATATCCGATATGCTCAATGTTTACTGGTCATCTCTTTAACAAAGTGTTATCAAATATCTTCTCCGATAAAATGATTGAGGACTTGTGGATCGACTATTTTTGCATAACGACCGACGTTGCTTACTTTGGTGAGCTTGTTCACAAAACTGGTATTCTTTGGAGATACGTGCGCGCGAGCATGTCACTAGCGGGATATTTACCGCCCCTCTGCGACAAAATAACAATATTTAAAGAAACGAATCGATCATCCCGTTCTACTAAATCAAAAGAAAATAACACAATGAAGAATGCTGATAGGAAAGAATCATTAAACATTGAGAAACTTGATATTGATAATGATAGTAATGAAAAAATCGCTGGTAGTAAACTTCCTGTTGCTATAGCTAATGCCATTAATACCATTGAAACCGGTGTTAATGAAGTTTTGAGCCATGTAAATGTTAATGTTAACGTTAGTGATAAGAATAACATAGATATTAAAAAAAGTATCGTGAATGGTAATTTTGAACTAAATGGTCTTAAAAAAGTCGAAAAAACGAGACTTCTTCTAGATGGCGGTTATGTGAACAACGTTCCAATCGATGTTATGCTCGCTACCGGCGTTAGTAAAGTAATTGCAATAGACGTAGGCTCCTCTGTAATCAACGATCACTCGTATTATGGCGATTCCCTAAACGGCTTCGCAGTCCTTTGGAATAAATACATAACTAATACCAAGAAATATCACTATCACGACGAAATACAATACAGACTCGCATACATTTCATCGGAAAATAAAATGAAAAATAACATAATCAACTGTGAATACGATACCAGCAGCATATACCTCAACGAACTCTACGGTAGTGACAAAAGACTTGGGTATAGCGACAGCAACTATAACTATGAAAAAAATCTTGATGAAAATCAAGGGAAAAAAAAGGTACTACTTTTAAGACCTGAGATGGATGAGTATAAAACATTTGATTTCGGAAAATTTGAAGAAATCGTTGCATGTGGATACGCATACGGCAAAAAAGTTGTTGCGCAATGGAAGAAAAATGATGTTATAGAAGAATTGGCTGGTGCTAAAAATAAAAAGAAAGAAAAAAGAAGGTATTCCATATAATAAAATAAAAATTATAATAAACTAATCCGATATTCATAAGCATAAAATTAAAAAATATCAAACAAGTTAAGATATATGAAAAATTAAAGGAATATAATTAGATTTTATAAAGTAAAACAAATGGTGATATAATTCTTCGGGTATGAATTAAGAATATCTGAACAGTATAATATTGAAAGAATTCAGGTAAATAAATCAACAACATCAAAAATAAATTGCCAAATTGTATAATATACAGGATTAGTAGAATAAATATCATACTTTAGGTCTTATTTCAAATAATTGTTTCCCTGTTTTTAAGAAAATTTCGTTTTTTAACGGAAGTTTTTTCTTATGCTCCTTTTATAGTCAAACTTTTGGACATAAACCTGATTTTAAATATTTTTTGATGCTGTGGATATCCGTCTAAAAGTTAAATATAGCAGATGTTTTTTCCATCTTTATTTATTAACTTCTTCATGGTTAGTTTTAATCAGATTATGGCAATGGATTCAAAATTATATTATCACACCCCAAAATATTATAATCATGGCCATCTTTAAAAAAGGTATTGCAATTATATACGCACTTCACTTATATTATATTTTCGCTAATTCATCTTAAAAAATATAGTGACAAAACATCTACAATATTTATATTTGCATGTATTTTAAAGCATAGTAAAAAGCTATAAAAAAATATTGTCGGCTTATTTTAAGCTCTTCAAATGCGTTAGGGCCATGGGAAACATCCCCATAATAGCAATATGTTATTTTATTATTTGTTGTCAATTGTTAATCGAGACAAGTTCTATAGTGCTACAATCGAGTGTACGAATGAAGCCAAAAACGCCTTTACTATAGGTATGCTCAACCGTGTTAGATTTTTTCTTCACAACTATGTGACATCTATAATCGAGTGTACGAATTAAGCCAAAAACGCCTTTACCATAGGTTGGCTCAACCGTGTTTGGCTTTTCTTTCGCTGCTATGTGTCATCTATAATCGAGTGTATAAATGAAGCCAAAAACGCCTTTACTTAGGTTGGCTCATCTGTATTTGGTTTTTGCTTCGCAGCTATGTGACATCTATAAAAGAGTGTACGAATGAAGCCAAAAACGCCTTTACTATAGGTTGGCTCAACCGTGTTTGGCTTTTCTTTCGCTGCTATGTGTCATCTATAATCGAGTGTACGAATGAAACCAAAAACGCCTTTACTATAGGTTGGCTCATCTGTATTTGGTTTTTTCTTTCGCTGCTATGTGACATCTATAAAAGAGTGTACGAATTAAGCCAAAAACGCCTTTAATATAGGTTGGCTCAACCGTGTTTATATTTTCCTTTGCTGCTATGTGACATCTACAATCGAGTGTACGAATGAAGCCAAAAACGCCTTTAATATAGGTTGGCTCAACCGTGTTTATATTTTCCTTTGCTGCTATGTGACATCTACAATCGAGTGTACGAATGAAGCCAAAAACGCCTTTAATATAGGTTGGCTCAACCGTGTTTATATTTTCCTTTGCTGCTATGTGACATTTATTATCAGTTTGGTATAATATCAATTCTCTTGATGAAACAGAATGGAACCTTAAATAATTTAAATAGAAGATTCTAGATCGAATATTTACACCACACAATCATAGATTCTATAACATCTTTAAACCCCATAAAATTTTAAAGTGATGGGAATAAGTATATTAGAATTAAAATAAAATGATATTTTGCATTTTCATAGTAGCTATATCCACCTTGATTTATGGTATTACTTTTATTAACACATTTTTATTGTTTAAAATGTATATAAGTCCGTAAAGCCATTGATTATATTTTCAAGCGCTAGTGTTACATCAAATAATTTTCAATATGATTATTAATTCTATAAGATAAGGTTTAAAATAATCGATGTACAGTAAAGGTTTTTTTGTTTCATGATGAAAAGTATTGTGTATCAAGTGATTTATTTATTTGTATTTCAGAAATACAAATATGCGTCCTTCTTTTAATTGAATTGAAATCTTTTTAGCCTAATTATATAAATTTGTTTGAATATTATTTATTCTTTCAAGTTCTAGCAATAAGGTTTCATGTTATCACGCTATTTATATGATTAAAACAATAGCATTACTGTAAATTTATTTTATGAAATGTTAGTATGAAAAATTAATTTTGTTCTATAAATATTTCTTTTTGAATAATTAACACTTCCCACATTGTATTAATATATATGATTAAAATACTTTGTAAATCTTGATATTAGGCTTGCAGCAAGCAAAAAGGCTTGAAGGTGCTGAAAATTTAAATAAATCTTAAATAATAGGCAGGTGAAGAAACTGATATAATGAAGGTACGATAAAATTTTGTATCTTATTGGTAAAATGTGGTGTGGGCTTTAGAAACATATAAACATTTTATTCTTTTCTTGAAATAAAGTATGTTATTAAATTGGTCATCTATTGAATAATTTTCATAAGAGAACACTAAAGTATTAATAAAATTTTAAAAGCTTAAACTCCATAAGTCATTAAAAAAGCTAAACATACCTATAATTACATTTTTCAACTTAAAAATTTGTGTGTTAAACTCGAAAACTGCCATATAAAGCTGGGTTAAATAATTGATTCAACAAAGAGTATAATGTACTATCTGTATCCATATTCTTTTAATGTCGTAATCAACATTATTATAATTTAAATAGATATAAAATTTTTCTAGTATCAAAGATAAAAATATATCCAGAAGTTGATATTTTAGTTTAGATAAAAAAATATGCGCAATTAAACACAAGATGATGAATTTTTTTATATTTATATACAACACCCTGGATATACAATTTTGCAACAAAAAAAATTAAATTTATTCGATATTATGATTGTTATAACTGCCGTAGGTTTAGCTGTTTTTTATATCTTTTCTTGACTTTAAACGTGGTCTATGCTATAATGATGTGTATTTTTATATAGAATTTAAGGTGCATGATATAGTACAAATTTTAAAATTATTATATCATCTTAATGAACAATAAATTCTAGATAAACATATATAAATCGTATTTTTCGCGCTTAATTTTATAATCACAATTTTCTGATCCATCCATTTCACTGTCTTTTTTTTAATTCTCGTGAAAAATCCCAGATTTATTCATTTATGGACCATTTTGATTTTTGAATATTTTTTATTTGTTCGAGCATAATACTTTCCTTTTTATAACATATTCGGTCAATGCTTCTCTAAATCTCTTCTATTTGCAAATATTAATTTTTAAAAACATATTGATGCGGTTTTTTCGAAATACCATTCTTTGTACAATTACATCTGCTTCAGCTTCTATAAATAACCGTATAATATACGACTTATGGTATTTAACGACTACAACATTCCATTTTCGGACCTTTTGTACCCTGGAATTATATATAAGGGTGCATACATTGGTCAATAAACATATTAAATTAGTTTCTCATATTCAGTATTATTCTGATCATATTAGATATATTATAATTTTATGCCCGAATAAAAGTTTTAAAAAGTGAAATTTTCCGCTTTTTAATATTATAAAGTGATAAAGTATTTTTCGATCATCAGTTTATAGCTGTTTTTTGTATTGTTTTTTTATTTAAGAACCGATGTTCAAATTTCGGTACAAAAAATTAATCTGTGTTATTTACATCTGTACTAAAAAATATAATTGTATATCTTCTTTTTTTAATTTTCTCCATGTTATATAGCAAAAAAAAATTATATCCTTCTTATTTTGATTTAGCACTGGTATCCTAGTTTTAACCCGATCTTTTGGCCTTTAACAGTTACCATATGATCCCAAATAACTTTATATTTAAAACCTCTAGTATGTTTTACGATTTAAAGTCTAAAATTTGGTTTTTTGCATACTTTCTTAAAGATATTCTAGCCATCTATATATATAATTGAACCAGGTTTTTTATAGTTACGAAATACTTCTTAATTGTTATGTCGACTTTTATCTTAGATCGATTGCAAATTTTTGTTATAATTTGTTCTACACCTTTAACTCGATGCCCCTGATTGTATTTTCTCACACATATTTTAGTTTCGTCATTTTAAACTACGTATTAGCACCTTAATTATATTTATCTCGTTTTACTTGCATCTTAAACATTTTTTGTCTTGGTCTATTTAGAAATTATGTTTATACTACATTCGAATTAATTCATAATTCATGTAACTGGCTTATTAAAAATATAATGAAAAATATAAAACCAATATTACAAATTATTACAGCACATCTTAAGAAAATGGTACAGCTTTTTGTATATTACTTTTTCAGCTGTTCGCTTTCTCACACATATATTGCTTACTTTTCACATCTAACCCTATCTTACACCACATTTAACAATTTAATCATTTATGAAATTATATAATTACATTTTAGACATATTAGTGCTTCTATTGCATTTATCTGTGCTTTCTTTAATATCATATCCTTCATCTTATATGGGCTTTATTCAGTTGTATATGTACAATCTTGATTTTGTATTTATGGGTTAAGTTTCTTTTTATCAATTTTATCGATTAAGACGTGGTTAGTCTATTGGAAATATTGCACAACTCACTGATGCATCTTTTGACACCTTCCACTGATCTATCTTCATACGAATTCAATTGTATATGTATATTATCTAATTTATATAAGGCATGAAAATCAATGTTCGGGAATTTTAATAGCGGACTCATTTTAGTTTTATAGTTTCACGTGTAAATTTTACATTGATTTTTAATATGTGGGCTCGAAATTATAGTTTATCAGATTATCGATGCTCTTTATTTCTATTTATATCATGTATAAATTAGTCTGTTAATTTAAAATTTTATATTGAATTCAAAAAACTGTGATCGAGATTGGTAGTATAAAAAAAGAAACAATAAGATTTCTAATATATAAATTTTTCGCGGCCTTGCTTCTGCTTTGAATGCAAATGATAACTTTTACCTATAAATAAAGAATTGATAACGACCATAATAAACTGAGATTTATACAAATTATTAGGACTACATAATATGATTTTACTAACTATTTGTGTCTTTAAGTTGTGATTTATTTTATTTCAAAAAATTTAGACATAATTCTTACCGCGTTAATTATATCCAAAATAGAAATTGAGTAAATCATAATGCTTAAAAAAATTTTAAAAATAGTTTTGTAATTGTTTAGGCTTTTGTTCTTTATTAGCAAATAATAATAGTCGGTGAAATTTATATGCTTATCTGATGAAAGAAATATTTCATACATGTTTAATGCTCTGAATTTCGGTAATTTTTTTTAAAGTGTGTATTTCTATTTTGATTCAGAATTCTATAATTGAATAAATTTATAAAAAAATTTAGCATATTATGATTTGAGTTTTTACAAATGTAAATTAAATTAAAACTACCCATGGTGGAATACTCAATTTACCATGAGTCGAAAATAAGACTATTAAAAATTGAAGGGGATCGTAGAAAAGATGTAGAAAAAGAAATTTTAAGAATTCTTAAATCACGTAAAGAGGCGAAGGATAAAATAGACAGGGAATTTTGTAATTATTATAGGAAACTAGCAGAAAAGGATGAAGAGAAAAGATTATTAGAAGTGAAGAAAAGTATGGAAACAGTGGTGAATAAAATAGACAAAAAAAGCAATTTATTCGATCCTATAGAAATTTTATCAAAAGAAATTGCCGATAAAAGAGATGGTGAAGAAAGAAGTATTGACTCCAAGACTCCATTGATTATGAATATGGACAGAAATCTAAATTTACAAAACGAAGATAAAACGATTGCGCTTAAATCTGGAATAAAAAAATGTATCAACTTTTCAGAAGAATTGATTGCAAAATATGTTTCATCGGATAAAATTCGTACTTTATGTATCACAATTTCACAAAGAAATTCCAATCAAGAGTATTTTAATGCAAAAAGAATTGTAAACAAGAGGCTTGCACAAATTACTGGTGACTTGAATCATATCAAATCCATAGCATCAACATTATTCAATGATAAAAATAATGTAGAGTTCATTGAAAATTTTGTCATCAAACTTATTGATCAAGGAAAAGTTCAGGTCAGCGTTCATAATAATTCTTATAAATCTTATGCCTATTTATTGTCCCTTTTATACACGGATGATCTTTTCAATTATTTTAGGTATAAGGTGTATACCAGTGAAGAAATCAATGCTGAAAAACTTAAGGGTTGTTTTTTAATTTATTTTGGAGCTCTAATCATGTGTAAACTTTCAGAAGAAGCGTGGTTCTTTTTGGACAATATTATTAATATAGTACCTTCAGAGAATACCTTGTGTTTAATAGAGGCTTTTCTGGTTGTACTTGGTGAAGAAATGTACAGATGCTGTGGTACTAAATATAAAAAATTGAAGAATTTTATCAATATGGTTTTTGAAGTCTTTACTAAAAACGAGGCTATTAAATCACGGGTTAATAATGTGATTGACAATTACCTCAATAAGTTGGATTAAACACTATTTTTATGTCTTTTTGTAAATGTCTTTTAAATGCATCATTACTCAAAAATTATGGTTACTTCTAAAGAAAACATAGGTCTCCGTTGTTACGAGCTATATGAATTTTAGAATATAGCTATTATATAAAAGTTATTTTTTTAAAATAAATTCTTGATATTTAGAACGACGCAAACTACATATCCACGATTTTCGAAGTTTTATAATCAAGAAAAAATATATCATCAATGAAAAGAAGTTACAACTCACCTCTATTGTAATTTTAATGCGGATAATATTGTTTTGAGCTGTAAAAATAATTCTTAATATCATTAAAATCTGGTAAATGTACCATAAGGGAAACCTATTTCATTTTTATTCCTTATATTTTTTTCGTGGTTTCGTTTACTTCAACAATAATTAACACCCTTGAATCGATGTTAGTAGAAATTACATCAAAAAATTTATATAAGCAATTTTTATTGATTAAACAAAAAAAATATGTTGAGGTTATATAATTCCCAAAAATTAAACATATGGTAAAAACTAAATTTTAAAAAAATATTGATTAAACAAACAGATTTGGTAGATCTAAAAAACAAATTGGGAATATTGTATAGACAAATCCTAATTTTTCCATTTGGCTGGTCTAAAAATGATTTAATTAGGATTACGTAATTTTTTGATTTCAAATATTAAATATTTTGTTTCATTTTTTTTCTCATGTAAAATATCCACATAATATGAATATTCCGTTCGTTTTCAATATTTTTGCCTCATGTAATATAACGAATAGAGGTAAATTTTGATGCTAAAAGCTCCCTATTTTCCTGTTAGTCAAGTTTTGTGTAAAAAATTTCTAAAATAAATTACTACATTCTATGATTATGCGATTTTCTTTTCAAATGCTAACACGCGAAATATAAGTTTAATAAAAAAATGCCCAATAAATTGTCACGTTTTTTCGATGGTAAGATTTTATTGCCAGAATTCTGTAATTTCTATCCTTTTTATGAATTTACAAATATATTTAAGTTTAGGTTAACTCATAAGAAATCTATATTATATATACTTCCAATGTATTTACAGTTTGATTCCAACTTTAAATGGGGTAATCGTTAGTTTCATTAAGCTGTGATACCATTTAGTATGAATTTTTGTTTAAATAAAGATCGGGTGTGCCTAAAAAAACTTTTACATGTACGTTTAACAATATTTAAAACATAAATTTCCGATGGTGTTCGTTTATTCCATATAAAAACAAAGTTAGTTTATATCAAACACTTGACTTCACTATAGATATTTTCGATTATGTCAAATATCCACCCTCAAATAATATTATGTAAGTAATAGTAAAAATTCGTACAGAACTATTAAGCATCTAAATCCCAATGAATGCAATTGAAGCGGAAAAATTAAACAACTCATTCATAACGCAAATAGATTATGATTTAAAGATAGTTTAATGGAATGAACTTTAATTGAATACAGGTTCAATATAATGAGTTTGACCAACGATAGAGAATTATAAAAAACAAAAAATTGCTCTACAAGTGCACATACTTGTACGAAATTCCATAAAAAAATTTTAATTATATCAAGTTCGTATTTCGAAGACATTAGTATAAGTTTTAGACATGCTTTGTGCATAAAGAAATGATACTCGCAGCACTGAATGCTACAAATACATATTTTTAAATGTTCTAAAGGTGATTAATACAATATATTGACACACTTAACAATCAATCGAAGCTTAAGATTAAAATAAGAAGGGTATAAGAACTGATAAGTGCATTCAGTCTCCGATAATGTTTATTTTATATCTAAAAAAATGTCATAATTACTTGTCCGCCATCCCAAATTTAATTTAATATTGAAATTGATTACTTTATAAAAAAATACATTGTTTTTCATATTTTTGAGTTCAGAGTAAAAAAATTTATTCTTTATTTATTTATTTATTTTTGGGCAATAAGTTTAATATTTTTAGTAATTTACATTTTTTTAATATCATCAAAAAATTATTTTATCGATATCAATAAATCTGTACTTAAATGTTTTTTATTTTCAGGTAATTCGGGCACTTTTTCGAAACAGTACACTCAATAAATCCAATTTGTTTACAAATTTGCTTATTAGACAATTATTCTATGATGCTGTGATTAAATAAGAATGATTTTTAATGCCTATAAGTGACAGTTGCATGAGTAAAGTTTTATAATCGCTGTAATAAGTTTTTTTAAATGCTGCACGAAATTATTTTTAGAATATAATTTAAGGCTGTGTAAAACAGACCGCTAACATATAATCGCATTTGGGAATTTTGGAATCTTTCATTCTATATTTTAATAATTAAATCGCCTTTATCTTGTTACTTATTAAGTTATAGCTGAAAATTTTCAGCCAGTAAGTTCTTCTTTTATGCTATAGTTGTTGTATTTAACATAATACTAGGATCGAAATAAATTTCTTTATATGAATTACTTGTTTGAATTGAACTTCTGTCAAAAAATAAATCGCATTACAACGATATTTTTGTTAAACCTTAGAAGAAAAATCGAATTTTATGCTATTAAAAATATGAAAAACTGGTAAATTTAATTTTTTGGATTTTTAAAATTATACCCGATCAATTATTATTGCTGGTCAATGAACCATCACACTAAAAAGAATTAAAGGCTTGATATTACCATGCATCAAAAATTAGGATGGTAATTTTACAATATTTAATAGCTGAGTATTCAAACGCAAGCGGATACATAACACGAAAATCTAATTGTAATGACATTATATAAAATAATTCTTGGATAGAAAAATACATAGAAGGTTTTAAAAAAGAAGATATAAATATTCACGAACAGAATCTATTTACGGGCAATTTGAAGTATATTAAAAATTTAAAAAAAAAGATTAAATTCACTTTGTTTAAAAAAAAATTCTATTGGAAATTTAATTTTTTTAAAACATAGCTTTTTTTACTACAATAAATTTTGAACATATTGATTAAACATAAATTATTAAAGCAACAAAAAAATTATTAAAAAATTTATTTGAGATGTGTGCGTCGATGATACAAACACCAGTTATATTTTTAATGTGAAAAATGTTTATTGTAAAAACCACTTTATTTCTTCATAATTTTATTAGAATACAACCTGTTTCTAAGTCATATCAAAAATGATCGGATAAGAAATTTAATGTAGATCATTCCCCTATGTTTTATTATTAGTCTGTAATATTAATAATTTAAAGCCACTGTTAAGAGGTAAAATTGAATTTCCTTACTATATGGTTATGATTGCAAAAGAAAATATAAATTTGGGTATGCACAAAAAAATTTAAGGAACTAATGACAATTTTAATTTATAAAATAATATTTTTTACTTTAAATTTTGAATATCTCTGTATTTAAATATTTTTTTGTTCGCATAGTCCAAAATTCATATCTAGTTCATATTTAGAATAAATTATGTATTTAATACCATTAAAAAAATTTAAATTGTTTTATGAAATAAGGAAATCTATAAATTATATTTTAAATCTCTAATATAGGATTTCAAACATAAAATTTTTTATTACCATTTATAAACCTTTTTAGTTCATAATATATATAATCAATCCATTAAATTAATGTATAGGATTATTAACACGATCAAAAAACTCTATAACATGACTAATTTGAGCTCTTAAAGTCCAAATTTTGCCTAAATTCCTCTTTTGTTTCTATTAGGATACTATATATAAAAAAAATCATTGGTGAACGTTAATAACATGTGAATTTATAATAAATAAAAACTACAACCATAAAAAATTTTAGCTCTATGTTTTTATTCTAAAGTAAAACAATATCAAAAATACACGGATTTCATGACAAAGTTTCATTGAGGGTGTCATAAAGATATATTTTAGTGCTAATTTTTATATTAAAAAATAGATTCTTGGTTATAAAAAAATTCAATATATTTATGTATAAGCGTACCTTCACTTAAATCAATATCATATATGTCTTTATTTTTTCATAAAAGCCTGGTATGTATCAAACAATAATTTCTTCACCGAATAATTTTTATGGGGAACAAATATTTTTATGCTACAACAAATCGATTCTAATATACAAAAACCTTAAATGTGGAAATGTATGTTTTAACTATTTTAAAAATGATAGCATATTATATCAGAATCTTATAAAAAGCCTATATTTGACACCTAACTCTATTTATTGGAGAAATGGTCTGCTTTTTATAAATTATTATGGTATTTTTTTGTGTAAAATGTTAATTATATAAGGTTTTGAATTTTTATCACTATTTTTTTCTGTTTCTATACAAGATTTTTTATTGATAGATCTTAGAAGATATGTTATTTAACTGAACATATAAATATATTTTTTGTTTATTAAGTGATTTTTAATTTGAATCAAGTGCAGTTTCTGTGTAATTGGTGTTTAATGCTACTTTTTTATCTTATGTTTAGT
The DNA here is from genome assembly GCF_057557595.1 of Rhyacophila brunnea. NCBI lineage: Eukaryota > Metazoa > Arthropoda > Insecta > Trichoptera > Rhyacophilidae > Rhyacophila > Rhyacophila brunnea. The sequence goes on from NW_028233037.1 coordinate 2,695,703, forward strand.
ATTTTATGCATACTTGGGGGTTTTTTCGCATTATTTATTAATTTAATATTTCGGTGGCAGATTCAAAGGTCACCCTAATGTGCCAGTATACTTTTTTTAATATATGATTCCAAGATAATTATATGGTGTTTCTAGGCACAAAATTTATGAAATTATAAATGTGGCTGTTATTATTATAAAATAAGACATACTAAAATCTTACTAGAAACTAAAAATAGCTTTTATTTTAAATTACATTTTTTATAGGTCAGTATAGAACTTTTGTAAAACTAAATTAATTTTTAATTGTCTTGTGTGTTTTTTACATCCGTGTTTGTTTTTCTGAAATATATATCTCTAAACTATTAAAAATTATATAAATCCTCTAAAAACCAGTTTTCGTAATTCATTTTTCTAATCATTATTTTTTCTCGCTTTTTGAATGCCTTGTATGTTGTATTTTGATTTTTATGAATTTACACATATTTACCCTACTTTTTTTTATCACACGACTTTAGATTATTTATGTTATAAATTGCCTTTGAATTGACGAGTAGAGTTCTATAGGGCCGTGATAAACATTATATATCATAAAATATCTTGATTAGCATTATCCTGGTAAGGAATAATAAAACATTTTTCTCCTACCACAAGATAGACAAAATTCACTTTTGCTGGTTGAATATGTTTTGCATTCGACACAAGATGAATAAGCTTGTTCATCAAAAATTTTCATACATCCTTTACATATCGTATGCGGAAGTCCTTTTTTAATTCTAATTAGTGGAATATAACAAACCCAGAAGTACCTATCTTCTCGTACATAACCAGTGTCTATCATTTTTTCACACTCTATACATATAACATTTCTAAGAGGTTCAACGTAGTCTCTAGGTGTATTTTTTAAACGTTTGATGTAGTCGAATCCCCCGAACATATGCAATGACCTACACATTTTTCAATAATGTATGATCGATAATATAGTATGCACAAAATAACTATTAAATGTAGCATAAAATGTTATCATATCATATTACATGTTTTTCTTGCATTTTTGATAATCGATTGGTACACTATAAAACTCAGATCCAAAAAACCCGTTTTTGTTTATTCTTACCTTTACTGTTGTTTCATGGATTCTTTTTAAAACTTAAGTTATGTGTTGGTTTGTTTTTTTCTGTTTCTACTTTGTTTTATAGATTATTGATTTTTTTTAATAAATTTTCTTGTCGAAATTCGCAAATCCACTTATTACTAAATCACATTGGTGTTTTTAGAGTTTCTAAAAATATTACTCGTTCATAGAAGATTTTAAAAAAATATTTGAAATGAATAAAGGTATATTTTTAACAAAAGTCAACGTTTTACTTCAAAAATTAATATGTTTGTAAAATTGTATTATATTTTTATTTTACATAAAGTTTATAATTATGTTTAAACCCGTTATAAGCATATTATTTTGAAATATTTCTTTTCAAAGTTTAGAGCATTATTTCTTAAGAATGGCGTCTAATGTGTGCATTTTCATCTTTTTTCATTTATTACGATACGTTGTCGCTTTTAAGTGAAAATAAATATGGTTAAAAGTAGTGTTAGACCATTTAATTTTTTATTTTATGAGCATTTTAATGTGTAAAGAAATATTATGTTTTCTTTTCTTCGTTTATAAATTGTTTATTTATATGCGCAATTTTTCCGAGCCCATTGCCAAAAAAATGCATATCTTCGATAAAATTTTTATTAAAGCTATAGCCTAATTGCAATTAGATTTTTTTTTACTGATTCTAACATATTTTAGAATAAGTAACTCGCGACATTCGTTTTAATATATGTTTAATAATTAAATTTTTCGGATATTTTATACTGTTTTGTCCAACACGAAACTAGTTTTCAATAAAATATTATTATATTTTATTGCAAATAGATCCTGATGATTTTTTTCTAAAACTTAGAACTGCTTTATATTCAATATAAATAAAATACATATATTTTTTGCGGTTTAATTAATCATTTTTGTCGATACTATAGTTGAGACACGGGTTTACTTTTTTAATGAAAACTATTTTTTATTTATGGGTTAAATTTCTTCTTTTTATGGATTCCATATACTGTGATGTAGACAGCCTAATGGGAACATTGCACAACTCCTTGATGCATCTTTTGATACCTTCCCCTAATCTATTTTCGTAAACTGCTCTTCTTCTGTCAAATGATTTGAGTTCAATTTTTTTGTGAGGTGTGAGAGCTTGCATATATGCTTCTAATTCATATTGGATTTTGAACTCCTTAATACCTTTTAATTATCAACATTATGACATATTGAACTATAATACCAAAAAATTTATTTATTTTAAATGTCTTCGCGTGTTCCACAATGTGGACAATACATAAATTGTGATGGAACAGCTGTTTTACACATAGTACAAATATTTGTTCCAAATTCTCCAAAACTAGCTTCACAAAATTCACAGCTAAGATATGGAACTCCTTTGCTTATCCGGCAACAATTAATAAAGCAGATCCCAAAATAATAATCATCTCGACGATAAATCGCGTTCGCCCTATTTCCACAGTTGATGCAAAGTATTTGTTCTGGTGGTTCACTAAAGTTCTCTGGTGTTGAGCTTAACTTTGTGCTTTTATTATTACATCCGACAATTAGACATGGAATAACCATTCTTTCAAATTTCCATTGTCTTATATTTATTTCTCCTTTAAAATAACCTATTATATTTTATTATGTTTTGTTTGGTTAAAAATATTTGGTAAACATTTTTGGCATCGAGTATGGTATTTTTTGTTGGTTTTCTGTTCCAAGTCTAATATTTATTGTTTTTCATTAAAATATTGCTATCCGGGAAGAAACATTATGAGCGACATTAGATATATATATATTACAGGATTATATAATTTTAATGAGTGAAACGATAGGTTTTTGGTGTAAAATCCTTTTCAAATGTTGATGATCTTGTAGAATTTATAAAATTGAAAAGGTTCATTAATTTAATGAAGATTATACTACCGTGATATGCTTTAAATATTTTAAATCTATTAAAATATGAATATTAATAAAATTTGAATGCTGTTAGACCACAAATTTTTTATAAAATTATTTTATTTTCATCTGAAACATCAGACCCACACTTTACACAAAATTTAAACCCATGCGGTGTAGCAGTCCTACAATTTCTACAAATGAAACACCCATGTGTTCCTATACTGGCATGACAACACCTACATGCGACATAGGGATCGTACCATTTTATAGGGAACAGCGGTATGAAGAAAAGTGTATAATATATCTTTTTCCTTCTATATTCTGGTTTACCTCTATGAGAACAGTATGGGCAAACAACTGATCCCTCAATCGGTGGATAATTTGTTGGTACACCACCTATATCAACATCTTTTTTTGAAATTCCACAAAGTATTAAGCCACAACACATTTTATAGAATTTTTTATCTTTATGTGCACGTTTTATTATTTTTGTGTCTTTAGCCGTAACAAACAACAAATGAATATTTTTAAATTGATAATCCTGACCAATTGAAATTTATTAGTTATATCTAAAGGAGAAAGATGATTTTTGGAATTGTCTCGTGTTTATTGTTATCATATCTAAATTTGGGGAATTATAGATGTAAAGTATACCCAAGTCAATTTTAATAATTAGTAATAATTTTTAATGTACAAAGAATATTATTCATGTATTTTTTGTAAACATTACTTTTAATGTTACATATTAATAAGATTTTTCTTATATAACTTTTCGGCGTTTCACAAAAGTCATTAAAATTTTTTATTTGAATTTGATATACAATTCTTATATAATATTTTAAATGTATGTACAAGGTTCAACTGAGATAGACAAAAACATCTTAAATAATTATCTATTCATCCAAACTATACTTTTGCCCAATTTAATCAAATATGCTTCATTAATTAAATATATATTCAATAGATAAAATTTTCTTGTTTTATTGTTGAAAAAATTATATATTTACTTTGAAGAATTAAATCAAATAATGAATATCAAAATTATCTGAAAAAATATGTATTTGATTGATACCTTGACTTCAAATTAATATTTTAAAAATTTGGTTAGATGAATGAACTAAAAATCAAGCAGTCTTAATCCAAAAAATCTAGAATATTTTTCTTTTTGCTTTATTCACTTTGGTGTCTTTTTTGGGGTGCTATAATATTTGGAAACTAAAACTAGGAGATCATAGACAACCTTCTTACTTTACTGAAATTCACAGCTGAACTATAATGATTATTATCAGTTTTATATTTATTTGAACAATATATGAATGAAAGTTAAACTTAAAACAAAGCTCATTTTTAAATATTAAGTATTGTATAAATTAATTTTTGTGTAACTGAATTTAAACTTAATTATATTTGTTTTAACCCATGATTTTAACTCTTTTAAATCGATAAAAGCTTTATATGGCTCTATGGCGCATACCAGGTATATTATTCTTTCAATATAATCCTTATGCACAATTTCTATGTAATCTTCTTTCTGTTCTTATTGATTCAGTGTCTTTCCTAATTATATTACTTGTGCTTTGTTGGGATTCCTATATCTTTATTATCATACTTTTCGTTTTTCTGAGCATATCACACTTTACTGATGAATTTTTTGCTACCTAATATTCATGATAAAAATCCACAAATATAATTTTTGAATTTTAAAGGTACTAACCGAATTTTAATCTAATAATGTAGCAAAAATTAATCTGTATGGCATTGGAAAGTGTGTTAAATGAAGTTTTAAATCATTATATAGCAAAAAATTTTTATTATACATTTTTGAGAAATGAAAAATATTGTCATTGTAAGCTATACATACATTGTGATCAATATTATTAAAAACCTTGTATTCGTAATAAAAAAATCTTTGTATACTGGGCAACTAAATGGCTCGTCCGATAGTATTTATTAAATAATTTGCTTTAAATATTTTATATTGCAAAAGAGGCAGATTTTTATTTTTGATGAAACATCGTGATGTTTTTTATGAGATATAAAAATTACATAAATTAATTTATTATTTTGATTATTGCATGTGTAAAACAAGAATTGATCTTTTTGGTGTTTTTTATAGCTAAAAAGACGTTAATTCTAAATTTATAATGAATTAATACTATGTTAAAACCTAATTGACCGAAATACAATATCTTTTTACTTTATTAATCTTGCCAACGTTAAATTTAAGAAAAATCTATTGAATTAAAATATAAAAATATGGTCCGCCATTATATGATTCACACAGAAATGACAATTAGATTGCTAATAAGCAGAACTTAAATTTAAAAACTACAAGAATTTCATTTGATTAAAAACATAGCCCCGCAATTCTGTATTTATTGCATAAATTAAAAATTTACACAATAAAAATAAAAAGATTTGTGCTTAAAATGTCGATTTAACTTCGTTTCTAAACCTGTAAAAGAAAAAAATTTGATTTGTTTTTTTTTGTTTCACTGATATTTTTAAAATTCTTACAAAGAGAAAAAAAAATTATCTACTCAAAATATGGCATTTTATTTTCGTGATATAGCAAGATTCTTTGATTCACTCGGTATAGGTATAAAAATAAATAACGTACTTTTCGCACCTATACCGCCTGAATGTGGAAAATTTCCTCGATTCGTTATATGTCCCTTTTGTAATGTTTTACAAAGACCCCAGGTAAGAAGAAGACAAACCTATGTCTACTTTGCATATTATACGATTCTGTTACTTGCAACTGGTGAATTTTATGTAAGCTGTTCTGTTTGCAGAGGTTTTATTGGTTTTAGAGAATGTTATGCTTGTAGAAATTGTAGATCTTTTGCAGCTAAGGGATTTATATATTGCATAAAGTGTGGTGAGTTGCTGGAAGATGAAAATCGCATTAATTTTTAAAGAACACATTTTTGTGTAATATAACATAGACAGACTATAAAAATGTGGAATTCTGTGGATTATAGTAAAATACAATGATATTAACTTTTTATTTTTTGTTATTATTCTCAGTTTTTTTAATATAAAGTGAAATTTACCGTTTTATCATAATTTAAAGATCTTATGAGAATAAATATCGTACTCTTGATGCTATTAGCCGATATTCATTAGTATGATAAGATATAGAAAGATTATTATTTCCACTGTATTATTTGGCATATGAATCTATAAAAACTTATCGGAAAATCCATTACTTTCTGTTTTGATTTTAATGTCTAAAAAAATAACTTTTTTGTTTATAAACTTAAGGTAAAGACCAATTATAATAATATTACAAAACACTGGATTACACAAAACTTTCCAAAGAATTAGTTTTGTAATCAAACATATATTAGTTAAATTATTTATGATGATAAAACAAAAAAAATCAACAAATAAGATTCCAAAAGACAATGTAAGTTTTTATTATTATTTTAAAGCCAAAAAAATCATTTACATTTTTACAAAAATATATGTTTTTTTCTGGCTTCAAATTTAAATTAGCTGAAGGTTCTAAATTTTTATGAATTAATCATATTTTAACGAAAAAATAATATCTGTTTCATAAAATATGATCGAGTTTTAAATTATTCTTATTGTTTGATATGCTTTTTTTGTCGTGTATATAAATGATTTATATTTTGTCACAAGGTCTTTGAATTAAAGTACAAATCACATTTTATTTTATCCTGTTAATCCTTAAGTAGTCCGATCACTTAAAATAAATTTATTCTTGAGCTTATCGATATTGAGAGTGTATAAGAATTCAATTTATATATATCATCACTAGCATGGTTGAATTTAATAGCAATTTGATTCGGATAAATATGTTTACGGTACCTTTCTGCTTTTATTTTTTTAAATACATTACATAAACGAATTAAAACAGTAACTTATATGGAATATTTAGATGATGACATATTTTATAGATATAATTTAAATAATTTTATGTGCTATTAACCATCGGAAATGCAATTTACACATGTGATAATTTCACTTCTATATTACTTGGGGTGCTAATAATTCTGATTTTTTTCAATTATAGGTTGTTAAATATCGATAACAAATAGTTATAGTGCGATTATTTCAGCTAAATTTTGCGTAAAATACAATTATTATAAACAACTCTAATTTTAAAGACCAAGATTTTTCTATAAAATATATGAATTACAAAACCCAGATTGAAAGTTATTTTTTAGAAAAGCTCTTCTAATATGTTTACAATATTTTACAGTATAAATAATTTACTCGCGTGATTTAGTTACGGCTAATCAGTCGTTTTATCTGCTAAGGTAAAATCCAATGTGTTTAATTATGGATAGACTACTTACATGAGAATCGGGATAAGTACAAACCATAGAACGAATCCTTAGTTTTAAAGAACTGTACTCTAATGATCAATGTTTAGGTTTGGCTTGTTTTCGTGAATAAGCTTAAATAAACTTAGAAAAACTTATTCATCGCATCAAATTGTTTTAAACCGTCAACATTAAATTGTTGTTGGAAAGAGTTTATATAAAACTCTGTGTACTATTTTTAAATTTATTTGCTTCTAGAATATTGAAATTTGTTCTAAAAAGAACTTAAGTTTGTTAATAATAAATATTTTCTCAAGATCTATTTCAATCACATGATCTGTGCAATATTCGTCTGAAAAATCTTATTTTTTTGTGATTTATTACCTCAAAAATTTCCTCATTCCTATTGTTTGGACACATATATATCTGCTGCTGTTGATGGTCCCACCTTCTTAATATACTCCGTGCAATATTCTATGGTAACACCACTTTATATTGTGATGTATGGTACCATTCATTTTCAGTATTTGTAAATATGGATGATTTTTTTGCTAAGATATCGTATTTTTTGGTTTTACATTCTCGATGTGTGTTTGAATATAAATACTCGTCATATCTATTAATATGATCTGGTTTTTCTTTTTATCATACATAAAAACATCTGGTCGTTCTGCGATTATCAAATAATAAAAATGATCTATTAACATTGAAACAATTATCGAGACGAGGAATTAAAAAAAAATTCTAGTTGAATTATATCATTGGCCAATTGAAAAAAAATATTCTTTACATAGATAATTAATACAGATTTTTAAATAATAATTAAATTATTTAATACGTTTTTTTAGCGCAATAGCCTATGGCATTATATTATTTTACATAAAAAAATATGAATTATACCATCTCTGCTTATACACTATTCTAAATCAAGCATCATAAATTATTCAATTGCATATATTGTATTGGGACTAGGGTGTTTGAGACAAAGAAAACCACAGACCAGATAACAGTATTACATATTCAAGAATAACATCATTATATTTAACTCTTTACATATATAGTATACATTTTTTAGATACGAAATTTTTTTAGATAATTTCAGAATGTAAAATTGGATTTTTGCTGTAAAAAAAAAGAGAAATTTGTCGCAGTTGTGATTCACCTACTAGAATGGCACCATTGATTGCTGTGCTATTTAAATCCGCAATTTATAGCATATAAATGCATTGTTATTATTTGAATTTCAGCTATATTTTCTTTAAAGCCGAACAAGTATTTTCCCCTGATATTATTAATTATGTGTGATCTATAGTTATTTAAACGAATACATATATCTTATAAAATATCTCACATCTTTATATATGATGCATGTCGATTCAATTATCATAATATGCAATTTAAGGTTTTCGAAACCTTTTGGATTTGTTTCTTCACTTTTACGTGTAATATTTTTAAATTTCCTCCCCATAATTTTAATTTATGTTTTGTGGTGTTTTAATGATTAATTTACTGGGAGTGTTTTTTTGTTAGTGCTTTATGTATGCTGTGGTTTTTTTAATGATTTTAGATTTATTTCTTTAAAAACTTGTCGATATATTTAATTTCGTGTTTTAGTAAATCGATACTCTAAATTATACTTTCAAAGGGCAACTAAAATTCTTTTATTTTATAATCCATGCATTATATTGCTTGACCTGTGTAAAATACAGAAAATCTATAAGTTTTTTTATTCACTACTTTTTTTATTTCTATGGTAAATTTCTTTGAATCGAGAATCTATGCTTATACTTTTTATATAAACAAATTCCTAAACATTATTTAGCCAAGAAATAAGGTAAGAATGATTTAATTCCAATGCTATTAGGGAATAATTAAATGCAATATATTTTTATGTTAATTGATTGCGAAATAAAAATAAGTATGGGCGAGTTTGCATCAAATAATGACATTAAAATAATCGGCTCAATAATGCAAACAAGACGAATCCGAAAATTATAAAGTTTATTTGTACAAGCTAAAAAATCATATTTTAATCTCCGTCTAAAAATAAAATTACATTAAATAAATATTGATTCTATGGGATTATCATTGTTTAATTTTAAATTTCAAGCTTTATATTTAAAATATATCTGATTCGAGATTGTGTTTCGATTGTGATAAATACAAATGTTTTAAAATTCATATAGAACCAGTTGATTCTCATAGGCAAAGAAATTAATAAATAGAAATAATGAATAATCTATATAACATCGATTTTTTTCTTTCTAATGATTACGAAACTGTTATACAAGATCATATTAAAAAACTTGATGTTACCAGCAAAGATACCCTGAAATCGTGGCTATTATCCGTTCTTGAAATAGAAGATGTATATATTGTGCTATATCTTTTAGTAAATGTCAAACCGCAAGTCAATTTTATAGATAATAAAGTTTTGAATCCTCTTAGTATACTTATTGATAAATATAGAAACGAGACAAAATATCACCTTGTAGACATCAATGTGATCATTAAAGAGCTTTTGTTGTTTTTAGACACTAAAAATATAACCTTGGATGTTTTGGCAAGTTCAATAAAAACAATTGATTTTACAGATCATGAAATATCCCATTTTCGAAATATATTTGGGTTTTCACAAATTTACAAGTATTTCAAGGAAAACATAGTTAAGGGAGTTTTTAATGAAAATAAGATTGGTTTTCGGCAGATAGGTCTTATTCTAAGGCTTTTAAACAATGGTGAACTGGCATATAAATCTCTATTGACAATTTTCCAAAGAACTACGAAATATGTAAATGATGGTTTTATTGACAAAAACTTTCCTAGATGTGTAGAAGCCATAAAGGCTGTGGTTTCTTTTGAACCAAACATTTTATCTGGTAAACCTGAGTACCTGGCCTCTTTGAGCTCATTTATTGTGGAGATATTAAATAATCCGATGAATTTCCGCTTTATTTCCCTGGATGATACGGATTCATTGATAGAAGCTGTTGACGTTTTTATAAATTCAATTAGGTCATATAAAAAGATGGCTAAAATATCATTCGGGTCATTTAAAAAAGTACAGGATTATTTGAAAGAGTTTGTGATGAGAAAATCAACAGTGTACGAGGAATTTATTTCGATATCATGTCTTCTTGGCTTACTTTTTTCATATTACAAATTAAGTTACGAATTGGGATCGAGAATGTTTGATTATGATGAACTTTTTAATTTTATACAAGAGATTAGTTTATTCATTCCAAAAGCTGTAAACAAAAAGGAATGGAATATCGTATACGGAAAATATCTATCGCGGAAATATAAATTTATGGATGTCTTGATTCCACATGTAGAGTCAACAGATTTCGATGATGATATTTTTAATCGCGATTTAACTACCTCGAATCATACCTTTGAAGTGGTGAGATATTTGAATAATTTGTGTAAATATGTGAAGTGGGAACATTTGATAGTTATGATTTGTGATAGTAAAATACAAGAAAACTTTATTGAATTAGTTTTCAATGATACTTTTTTTGAAAACAATGAAAATCATTTGGAATATGTACAAATTTATATTGAATCACTTATAAAGAATGAAAAGGACGATCTTATATTGCTTTCGTTGGATTTTTTGCTCTCAAGATTAAATGAAAAGAATTTGACCTATCAATATAGACATCTGATCATAATTTTAATCATGAAAGATATCGATGACGACACAAACCAACTTGCTGTTCTAAAAAGGAAAAAGATCCTTCATTTTCTCTTTTACAGAACTAAAAATGAATATTCTCGATTCTTTATTGAAGAATTTATAGCTGAATTTTTTGAAAGCAATATTCTAGATCATAACTTGAATATCGTTATACTTATATTATTGTTATCAAGAAAAGATAAGAATCTTCCAGAAGAAGCATTAAATGAAATTTGTAGATATTTTATTGAAGTTCTCTCACATTCTTATGATTTCAATAATTCTAGAGGCTCTATAGAGGAAGACGATAATTCACCCAAAACATTAATAGGAAACAAGGATAATAAAAACATATATTGTGATGAACTTTCGAACGATGATAAAATATACATGGCCGCACTTGTTGAGATACTTTGTTTACACAAAAATGAAATACACTTTAATGATGCCGATTATGTTCCTAGCACAAAAACATATATAAAGATTTATGTGAGTGTCTTGTGTTACATTTCCGACAAGTATCCCGAAGAATATCTGGAAGATATAAAAAAGTATCTTTTAAATTTCCTCTTTAATGCAAATAATTCACAGAAAAAAACATTGGGGTTTCTATTCAAAAGAGTAGACGATAACATCGTGTTAAACTATGACATACAATCTGATATAATTGACATATTTGAGTTCGTAAAAAAAAGAATAGAGCAGTTAAAATAATATTCTAGCTATTTTCCCATAATTTAAAAACGTGTTATTGTGGTATTCTGTAATATTTTTACAATATATACCCAAATGATAACCGTGTAATTTTAATTTTACATTTTTAAGTTATTATTTTATCCATAACGAAATATAATTTATCTATCGAGAAATCACGGCTGAAGGTGCTTCCTGCATAAATTTCAAACGTGACTTAGCACATATTTTAAATCAAGCATCCAAAATTAAAATTAAAAATTTAATGTTGCCAACAGAAAATAATTTTCAAGTAATTATATATCTGTAGCCGAAAATTTTATTAGCTATTAAAATCATTTCTAAGAATCTGCTGAATTGACACAAACATTACCGCTGTAATTTTTTACTAAATGTGCTTGATTTTAAATAAAAATAGCTCTGCGGAAACTAAAACATATATTCAAAATGCCAATATATTTATATTCCCATTAGATATTTTATAGTCTTCCGATACAAAATATCTTTGAAAATAATGAGACTAAATATTACAATAAAACCCATCAAAACCTTCAAATGTAAAGATGTACACAATTCAAAATTTTATAGATGAAAAATGATACTCGATATATAAATTCATTCAAAGTATATTTTTTTGTTTAAATTCATAAAAACAACTGCATGAATTTTTTAAAAAAGCAAAAGATAATTATTATAGAAACAGTATGCGTAAATAAATAAAATAATGAATTTTCCCTTAAATAGATATTAAAGTGATTTTTTTTGTTTCTGTTATAATTTCTCGTTAAATATGTTGTTCTTTAACGCTTTGCTTAAATGTTTTGGAGGAAGAAACACCCAGCGTTCGCCTTACTGATATTTACAAACGAAAATATACCCCATGAAAGCTGTGTAAAATTCTTTAAAAGTATTTTCATCTTGCACATATTCCAATTTAATTTTCATTTAAATATCTATGAAGTCTTTATGTAATCAGATTATCTTAAATGACCTAGATAAACGTTTCTTTCAAAATTTTATGATTGTTAATGGTTTTGAGATGCATTTGTATGAAAAATATATATTATTTACTATAAAAATAGATGAAATCATCTTTAATCTACATAACTCTGCGGAAGAATATTTATAGGTATTTTTATTAACCTGTATATATAATATGAAAAAATCTTGTACTATTACAAATAATAATGGCTAAAGATTTTTATATATATAAATCCTTATATTTAGTTAATCGTGGTTATGTTAATTGAATATTTACGTAAATTTTCAGAACAATAAATGCCATTATAGATTTCTTATAATTTCGAATGATTCTAATGGAAGATCCTTTATACCAATCAACATAAAGAATATTTTTGTGATAAATAGCATAAAATAACCCAATATCTCACTATAATATAAATAGCTTTTAAGTAGACCTTATATAAAAAAATAAACCCAATATCTGTATTTATAAAATAAAATTGAACTTACAAGTGGTCAAACGTTTTATAGGATAAAAGTAGTAACACACTAAAAATAAATTTGTGGAATTTCAAGATCACGAAGTATCTGCATTTAATACATGGTACATAAAACTTATTCTAGGATACCAAAGTAAAAAAATCCCTGAAAATATTATTTAAGAAAGCACTTAACAAAATTTTTTCGAACTAAATATTTTAAGTATTTCATGTAGTATACGATATATTATTTGATATTTCCAAGAAAAAATAATACTGTATTGAATAGATTTCGATAAATAATTCGTAGAATAAATAAGTATTTAGTATATTATTTAAAAAATATATATTCATTGTTATGTACTTGAAAAAAAGGTTTTAAGCATAAAAACTTGTATATACAACGCGATTATGAATATCTAAAAATATTTACGTTGAATGAATATCGTAAATAGTGTATGCTCTTCTTCTTAAGGCTCTTTATACTTCTACATTCACATGTATTTAGAATTACATTCTTTATATATTCAAATTATATGTGTCTTTACTTTCGACGCATTATATCCTTAATCAAAATTTATAATTATATAAGATAATATAATATAAACGTAAATTGTTTTATACATAAATGTTATCTAGTATTTCTTGACGCTGAAGTTTTTTCTATTTGTTTTAAGTATACATTTATGCTAATTTTATGCACAGGAAATGATATTTTTGGAAACAATAACCCAATGAAATAAATACTTGTCTTAGATCTATTCACTGGCTTAATATGTCTATAAACCAAACATATACTAGAATAATTTCTATAAATTTTATAGAACCAACCTAAAATAAACAAGCAAAATGAGATTTAAAATCGTGTTTTATTATACTTCCCCTGTTTTTTCATTACTTTTCTTATTCATGTGTCTTTTAGAAGATACTAAATATGACGGACTATGAATATTATCACTTACGCACAAAATCTATAAATTAAAAAAATTATATATGAATATTTTTTTCTAATTTATATTTTTATTAAAAAATTTACAGCTATATTTTTCGTTTTTCTCACTGCATTTTAATCAAAGAAAATAATTTTGTTCTATTTTTAATTTTATAATTAAATATATGCTATTCTGTACAAAAAGATCTATGCCCCTAAAATTAAAAATTCTAATATATGTATCTAAATATTTCTATGTATTTATAGTCTAATGAATATTTGTCTATTGAGTTTAAAATGAATAGAAAACCCCTAAAAATGTCTAATTTTTTATTTAATTTAGAATCAAAAACGAAAATCTGTCTAATTGCTAGTTGCAGAAATTAGAAACAATGTCATATACATGATTTATATCGATTTTTTTATGAAACCAACTATATAAATGGATTAAAAGCTACAAAAGATAGTTATGATGCTTATAGCTATAAATATATAATTGCTCCTGTTATAAATACACAACTAGCATATCCGTTAAAAGATAATTGATTGCGTAAATTATAAATTAACTTCCATGGATTGTTTAAATTTCTGTTCTTGATCCCTAAAACCACGCGCAAAGAACTATATGAGAGGGCGTTGATATCATTGAAAGTTCCGTCAGTAGATTAATATGTGTGATTATGAAATTAATAAAAAAAACACGGTTTAATGTAAAAGATAGGCCTGGATGCATTATTCAAGCCATGAAACGAGGCTAAACCACAATGTTAAGTGCCATCGAGAATATCTTCAATCGAGCAGAAATATTCCTTGGCCATTGTAGACAAAGCGAATCACCCATAAAAGGACAAGCTATACATGTTTCAAATAGGACCAAAGCAACTCTAATGAATTACATTAAGAGAGGATTCAGTAATATATGCGGATGAATGGAAATCCCATAATTATATTTCCTTCGGTGAATATAAGCAGAAATAGATAGCACATGTGTATAATTGTGTAGAATTAGATTCTTTACTCCATAATCAAAATTTAGAGTCGTACAACGTCACGCTCAATTACGTTTTAAAAACAGAAAGGTGTGGGGAATGAACATAGAGACGAATAGTTGAAGATCTTTGTGTTTTTTTCTCACAATTAAGGCATAATGTATGAATATCTAAAGGTTTTAATATAATTCAAGAATATGCGCTAAAGTATTTTATCAACAAATTACATCAATTTTCATACAATATTCCAATAATTTTACTAATTATTATCTATTAAATTAACTTTAAAAAATCAGCAAAATTTTAATTGCTTTAATCAACAATATGGGATTTTTTTATGAATATCTATATTTTATTCGGAATTCGACCAGTAAAATATAAGTTTCGGAAGTCTTTGGTTTTTTTTAAATGTGTTCCATCGATGTATCTTTTTTTTTAAAAAACTTTAGGATATTGAATATAAAATATCTATATACCATTAAAGTTTTAAATTTACACGACTCAATATGTCAACATACTGATTTTTTTGGAATTAAAATTTATACAGATCTTATATTTTTTTTATTTACGCGAAATTTAATCGTAAAATTTATAATTGGGCACATTCAAAGGATCTTTCAAGTGTAATTGCAGCAAGAAATCTTGAAGTAATTACATACTGATAATTCTAAGATCTATTAAGTGATTTTTAAATGTAACAAAATAAGATCAATAATTTTAATTCTTTTAGAATTTTAATTACAATGATCATGGTTCTTACATTGGCGAAAAATTCGACTGGACTTTTAATATCGTTTATAAAATAAAATTTACATCTTTATAAAGGAAGAAAAATCTTTTATTTTCTAAAGTTTGCCAATATATTGAACTATTAGATTATAAATTTTATTTCAAAAAAAAATGCTGGAGAAAGACCGGGATAATTAAATGCGCTCATATTGTAAATAAATATAGAAGATGGTTTTTTATTTTACTTATTGTGTTCATCTCGTTATATATGCATATTTTAAAAATGTTTACAGACTTTTTTTTCAAAAAGTATATATAATTCAGTTTTATGCTGATAAAAAACCAAAAGTAAATAAATTTGAATATTATTTTTCATAAAGGCCGGTGTTTCACGATTTATAGATTGGTAGTTACTCTATTTATCCTAATTCAACTCTAGGCTGCGATTTTTGAATCATAATACATATTCATTTTCTCTGAAAAAAGTGGAATATTAAAAAGAAACTAACACTGAATTGTTTTAGTTTGTAAAAAGATTATTTATATTTTATAACCAAGTAAAAAATATTGTCGAAAATCTGCAATTGAAATAACTACTTAATATAAATATAATTTGTAGTTTTTAATGCATAAATTTTAATATGTATGTATTTAAATCACATTAAAATTCAACGGTGATATTACCATAGTTGAATGTCAAAACTTTTTTATAAAAGTTAATTTTTTATTGAATTTATTATTTATAGAAAAATCCGAGGTATAAAATTAACTTTAGAACTATACGATACCAAAATTGTAATTACGAATTTTAGTGACGAAAATACACATAAAAGAACCAGTGATTGTTTCACATTTAGAAAAAAAATTTAATTTGACATAAAAATACTTAGGAAGCTACACTAATAGATCTCTTTATATAAAAATCACCATCTGTGTGATTTATAATAAAACGCAGCATTTATACAATGCAATCGGCTCTCCTTTATTAATAAGTTGAAAATATTCATAGAAAATAGACGCGAATTCGATTTATTTTTTTGTTTGCACAAAAAGTAAGAACATAGGGGTAAAACAATGAAGTGTTCTTTATATCTTCTCTTTTTTTAACCTTGGAAATTTTTCAGCAACTAAAAAACTTTAATATCTATCAAAGTTACAATTTTTTTGACTATAGATCCTAATCTTCATAAATGGATACAATTTTAAAATTCAAGCCTGGGCTCTATTCTCACTGATTATGTATAACGTTTTAAAAATTCATTTATTAAGGATTATAATCTTTGTAACTTATTGATAATATTCTTCTCGTAAATAAAACAACACACTATTCTATTTACATTTATAACAAACCAGTACTATAGCAGATAAATATCAGTGATTTTTCAGGTCTTTAATAATTTTCTGTCTTTTTTATGCACGTAAAAAATTTTAATTAATAATATTGAGGTGTATAATAATAAACGGTCATTATTTTTTATCTAAAACATTTAACCAATTTTTTACCAATATATATAGAGTTTATTTGCAAAAAAAATGTATGGTTTTATGTTGATATAAGGCGTTTTAGATATTTTATTATAGTTCCTAGAAATATTTATAACTATCGCAAGAAAGAGTCTACTCGCTTCTTCATCACCTGGGATAAAAATTGTAATATAAAATAAAAGAATGACTGTATTTATTTTTTATGTCCTGTACCCATTTTATAATGCGGTGCAAAAAAAAATTAGCATATAATTTTTCAATATTAAGAGAAATATTTTCAAATCCGTTTAATTTCGTTTGCATAGTATCTGATGCGAATTTTCATGACCCAGTTACATTTTTTATAAAAGTACCATACACTTTTATTGAAGTTAAAGGTTCTTTTATATGAATTTTAATCATATATTCTTCCTACCTTTACACTTATTTTTCTTAATTAAGTGTAATTTGCAATTGCATCGATAGAAGATTTTATTTCTTTAATGTATGACTTCTTATTTTTAATGTAAAATGGTATCTGCTATCCTATTATATCTTATTTGCAGCACAAAGTTAAATAGAGCCTAATTTGAAAATCACCAAATAGACTACCGAACAACAATAATAGCTTATTCAAAAATCTTAAAAATTATAGAATTCAGTAAAATAAATAAACATCTAAAATATCGCGATTAATTCATAACTCTTTTACCATACCAATGATGACATCTGTAAAATGTTAATATAATGGGTAAAGGGTTCTCATAAGTGCACTGCAGAAGTGTAAAACTACGAGCAAGCGATTTTTTCTATAAAATTTAAATTGTTGTCAAAATATATTTTTTTATTTATTTATTTTGCTTATTAGGATTGAAAACGATACAAATTTAAATATTCATTTAATGATGTTTTCACTTTGACTTTTATAGACAAGTTTCTTGTTTTTTTTTAAAATAATTTTATATTGACATGAAATAAATATAAAAAAAATTTGCATCGTGTATTGCCAGAAAAAAAAAATTAAAAAGAATTTTTTATCATTTATAATCTTAAGTATGAGCGTAATAGCCGTAGATCAGGATTAATCTATATTTTTAAAAAATAAAATATTTTCAAACCGAAATTTGCCTATAAAATTTTAAAGCAAAACAAAATATAATTTTGTCTGGATTATAGCCATTTTTTCATGTGAACATTTGTTCTTTACGTCAATTTTTAAAAAACATGTTTTACCTCTTTTTAATGATTTTATGTCACTCTAAATAGTCTCTCATTATATACTAGAATTTAGAATTCTCATGGAAATATTTTTGAGCTCTTTTCGAATATGATTTTGTGTCATTACAAGGTTTCCAACTTAATTTAGTCCCTTTGCATTTTTTTAATCTTTTACAATTTAATGTTCTTGAAGTTATTTCATTCATAGAATCTAACATTGTTAAACACATAAAAATAATATATAGAAAAAAATTCAATATATTTATGTCTATAACATATTTTATTTTTTAAAATTATTTTTATATTACCTTAACAGCGTGCTGCTTACATATATAAAAGATTACAGCTGATAGATGCCTGAAAATCAGACATAGGATTCTTGACAGAATTCAAACGCTGATACACATATTAGAATTGCGGATTATATGTACTTTTACTTCCAAAATACTTCTTCGATCGAGTTTATATGGATATATGAAATTAGAATAAAACTAATTCGGGTCCAGCTTCTTTGATTAACTACATAAGCCCAGTCGGTTTATGTACAGAGACATTTTCTGCTGTAATTTTCAAACTATGCGAATCTTTTTGGATTAAAATAAAATAACTGTCTTTCCTCAAACATTTTAAACGTCTCTTGGTTGAATATCATTGGTGTATCCTTTATGTAATGATTTTATCTGCTCACAGCAGCGATTATGTCGAATATTATTTTGAATCTTTCGCTGAGTATAATTATTATTGGAGTATTTTTCACGCGCTTCGTGCCACATTTTTGCCTTGAAGATATACGGATTCCAATTCCTTCAAAAAAATAATTTTGCCAACATCATAAAGACAGAAGTCTGTTGCAATTTCGGACCAAATTGTCGATATTTGCGTTGCAATTTCTTTGAGCTGGACCCACTCTACTCTTTTAATCAAATAATTCATGGATGGAATTGAATCATTTATTATCGATTCGTAGACATCGTTATCATTGTTTCATGGATATTTGTTCTTCAATTTTGAATATTAAACAAAAAAACTTGAATCTCATTACATATCAGTTCTATATTGTTTCGAAATCAATTTTTTTTGATCATCCATCGCCGAGTGATTTTACTAATACTTCATGAATGTTTATGAAATTAAAGTTACAAAAAATCGTTTTAAATTTACATTAGGCTTCCATTCTATTTATACTGATTCTTCTTCCAATTAATATGTTTTAATCATCAGATACTTACGTTGTGGTTAATTCTATTTTCCCAGATTTCAATTAACAGGACACTAAAGTCTAATTTTTATACAAACAGCGGTTAAATTTTGATGATTTTTTATAAAACAAAATTAATATTTAAAATTCCAATTCTATACAGATGATGATATAGATTTAATTGTGTGACATAGGGATATATAAAACAGAAAAGGGATTAAATCAAATTGCAAACGTATTTAATAAGCTGCAAACTCAGTAATATCCCTAAAATAATTTACGCAATTTCATAAAAACTCGATGAATTAAAAATCAGTTACAAACAAAAGAATAATTATTTTTAAATTATATAAGTAGAAAACCAAATAAAATCCAAAAAGGTAAAAGTAATACCAATAATAATTGAAATAATAGAGCATTCTAAGAAATAGTAAGACTTTATCATTTTTTTGCTCTTTATAGATTGTAGTCTAAATTAATTCTTAAATAAAAAAATTCAATAGCCTGTGAGTGTATATCGTTAGTTTAATACGAACATGAATTTGTAGCATACACAACAATGAGCATAATATGGCTATTCAAGTTACGAAAGGTGATGTTCTCATCCATATGAACTGGCATAGGTTTAAAGCGTATAATTAGGAATAAGGTTGCAAGTTTTTTTTCAGAAATAATTTCTCCGAAATCCTTACATTATGTCCTCGCATTTAATAAAGTCCAAAAATGAAAAAATAAGATTTGTAGATAACCATTTTAAATACAATACAAACAGAGAAAAAATTATACATAGATGTCATAATTTAATATAAATTAAAATTAATTGTAATATATAGTAAGGGATATATAATCTGCTTCGTTTGCCGTATTTATCAAATAATGCAATGATGCAATAATATTAAAGGATTTAAAGGTATGAGAACAATTAAATTGCAAAATTAGTGCTATTCGTATGGTGTATAGATATCTAAAGACATGGATTATATATGCGCAGTAGGGTTATATCACAGCCAAAATTATTAAATCATGGGTTTTCTGGGTGTGAACATAATAATCTTGACGTAAAACAAAGCCAAATAAATCTTAAATATACTTATTCTATATATTTAAAAGATAAATTTGGCATTTCAAAGCATAAAACCCAAAATAAAATATTTAATTCGCGCTTTTGGGCTAAAAATAATCTTTCTCCAACAAATTGAATTCCCGATTTTTTCAATTAACAAACTATATTCGAATGAATAAATTTTATTTTTTAAAGTATAAATAGCTGGTGTAAACATTGAGATATTTTTGTCTTGAGTGTAAGAACTTATTTTCGAAAAGATAAATTTTATCGTTTTAAAGTATAAATATCTGATATAGACATTGTGTCATCTTTATCTTAAGTGTAAGAACCTGTTATAAATTGAATAAATTTCAATAGTTCAAGGTGTAACAACCGATATATTTAAAAAAATAAAATGCATGTTTCGAAGTATGAAAACGTAGATTTATAGATAAAATTACAATGTTTTAAGATATAACAATCCATATATTTTCATATATAAATTTCAATGATTTAAATAATGATAATTCACATAGTTTTACAAACATGAAAGTATAACGTTTTAAGATATAATAACCAATATATTCAAAACAAAACACTCAATACTTTGAGGTATATCAACAATTATTAAAGTGAATATATTTCAATGCTTTTGAGTTGACTCTAAGTATGCATAAATATCCTTTTAGTATGTGTCCAATTTTGCTATTGTGATGAAAGATTTTCTCTTCAAGCATAGCGGGATCGATTTCCCTTGAGCACATAATATATATAATATTGGCTATGCTCATTCCCTTTAAATCTTCTTTTTTACCACCCTTCTTTTCAAAAACCATTAGTTAAAAAGTTCCTCCAATCCCGCAGTTGGCTATAATCAATGAATTGGTATGTGACTTCAAGTTCTTTCCGGTGTCTTTTAAGATATTGTATAACCACTGAATTCCATTATGATATATATGGTATAATAATTGCCTCGCACTTTTGATTAGAGACAATTCTGATGCTAGTAAATCATATTTTCTTAATTTCTCGTTTTCGCTAATATTTATATTATCTATATTAGTTACACTGACTTCTATAAATATGTTAAATTTTTTCTTTTTGTCATATATGAATAAAATCGACTGCCACCAGAAAGTTTAATGTCCGTTTTAATATTTTATCTACTTTTATCCCCGTATATTCATTTTCCATAAACTCTTGTATTGAGTTCCTGTGGATTTCAGTATTTTTTTTATAAAAATCGATTTTCTTGCATAGAATAGATTTATCTTACCATGTCATTATCTTTTCTTGTGTAATAGTGGCCCAGCATTATTTACATCAGATCCCCATATTATCAACCGTTTTAAAAGATTCATTAAAGTAGGCACAAAATGATTTTTCCCCAAAAATATGTTCTTATCCTGAATATAGCAGAGTCTAGGATTCTTCTGATGGACCATATATTTACGTGCCGTAGCTTATTTAAAATTCATTCACTACACATCGACGAGTTCTCTTAGCGTTGAAAGGTTTTTGATGTAGCTTTGTAATTTTATATTAGACAGTAAACTTCTCTTTTTTTGACTAGTACTTGAATTTTCCCTTTACAAGGTTGTATTTTTCATTCGAATACTTGTTTATCACGTTGATGTTTAAATAATATTGTACATTTTAAATATAGCGAATTTTCCAGGCTATATTCCTTCTTCCTGATATAAAGATTTTTTATACATAACATCAGAATATTCTTTGCATTTTGATACAGCAGTACATTTTTT
Source organism: Rhyacophila brunnea (assembly GCF_057557595.1). NCBI lineage: Eukaryota > Metazoa > Arthropoda > Insecta > Trichoptera > Rhyacophilidae > Rhyacophila > Rhyacophila brunnea. The sequence goes on from NW_028233037.1 coordinate 2,718,126, forward strand.
TGCATTTATATACAGCAGCAATATTCTTTGAATTTAAACATATGTATTTTAATTCCCATCCGAATTCTTTTATATTTAAATCCAATCTATTTTTGATACATCGTTGAAGATGTATGTTGTTTTTTTCAATAAACTTCTAAACTCCGTATGTAATTTTTTTAAATAAAATAGTCCTAAATTCGGTAAACCGACAATAAAATAAATCATTCATATTGCATATTCATCATGTAATTGTTGGCTTTTTTACGTTGAGTTTAGTTTTACACAAACTTTGTACCATTTATTGTATTTTGTTTCCAAATTTTCAAAAGTTTCGGGTTTCGTCTATAATGCAGTTCTCTAATATGGCAAGGCTTTGTTTCCATCTTTCGCGGCCAATAATGTTGTTTTTTCTGTTCTTTTAATATTATTTTTGTATAATTTTTTTATTTATCACCACTCATATCTTATAAAAGAATTGTGCAGTTTCTTGTGTCATTCGTTTAGTGTTTTTATCATCTTTTGCTAAGATCTTAATGTCATCGATAAAAAAAGTCGTCATTTGCACTTAACGTGGTATCTTTTAGTTTGATATACAAAGCTAGGTATCGTTAGTTTAATCGTCGGCTTATCAGATCAATACACAGCACAATTAGGTGCGGTAATAAATTGTCTCCCAGAACACCCTTTTCAATCCAAGTTTATTTATTTTTCAAAATTTAGTCTTTGCGATATATTTGAGCCATTTCGAGTATAGAAATAAATTTAATCATCCAATCTTGTATGTTAAGGTTTGTTAAACAGCATGGTAATTATTCGTGATCGATTGAATGCAAACTTTCATTTAAATAAACCATAAAAAGTAAAATTTGATATCTTATTCTATGTTTACAGCAACGTTTAGCATCGCATGTTCATAGTTTTATATATAAGAACTTATATTTTAAAAAAGGGTTATAACGTACATTTTAAAAAATATACACTCATTCTTTAAAGTTTAATAACCATTAATATTTAAAAACATTGATTTTTTATTTATGGGCTAGATTTATAGTTATAATTTTAGTTTTTGTTCTCGAGCACAACTTGCTTGATTCCTTACGCGCACAACGTATTTAGTATTTATACTTTCGGTTATCATCTCCTCTCTAAAGTCTTCTTCAATACCTCACCTTCTTTCGAGACTTTAAAAACATAATATCTCTTTTTTAAGTATAAAACCTTGATGTAGAACCGAAATTTCGTTTTTAAAGTAATTTATACAGCGAAGTTTAATTAGTATAAAATTCGCTTACTACTGATATTAAGTTTTAATTATATGAATCCAAATCCAGTGCTACATTCTTTGATCGCATATAGGAGGCATTCTCTGAGATCGGCATAGCAGTCGTATGAAGGCAATTCGATTTGATTAAAACAAGTGTGTGCAGTTGGCAGTCTTCTTTTTTTGCTTTGTGCTACTGGTATAGATTCGAACACAATATCGCTGTCGATGTTTATTAATATTGGATTTCCATTGGCATTGTTATTATTAGTGCCAGAATTATCGTTGTTGTTTGGTTGTGGTAAAGGTGGTGTAGATGCTTTTGCTAGTGTGAAGTATTGTTGTGTTGTTGAACTTCTTAGAGATTTAAATCCATCTACAGGGACGTTTTTACTACCGGTTGCGAATTGAAGGACCATTGCGCGTTCTTCTCTGCTAAAACTACTTAATGCTCTCCAGAACCATATTACTTCTTTACTTGTTTCGTTATAGCCAGAGTATGCAGTGTTGCATTTCCAGTCATCCACGTCGATCTCATCTTTTCCGTTGATGATCATTTCGAGCTCTTGCCAGTCGAAAATTTTAATTTTTTGTCTATCGATGATATCGTAGAAGCCGTCTATTAGCGCCTTTATTTGTTTTTTGCATCCGTTTGTCATTTTAAAAATGGAAATTAGGTATATGAATTTGTGTTTGTTTTCATTGGTCACGGGGATATTTCTTCCGTCTTTTATGAGGTCGTGTATTTCGCGAGAACCGAGGTTGAAATATTCAGCACAGAAGAAAGTATCGATGACATTATCTATTGAGTTTTCTTCCATCCAGCGAAGAGATCTGTAGAATGTCGGGTCTAGTGTTGTGAGGTCGGAAGGTTTTAGAGCACTTATTCCTATTTCATTATCTATTGAAGATTCTATATCAAATGCATCATCATCAATTCCTTTGTTACAAATAAATTTGTTTAAATCATCTTGAATCATATGATTTCTATTATTAGGATTGTTATTTTGAGAATTTGTATCATAAATGGCATTTTGGGGTGTCTGATTGTGAGTATGATCAGTAAATGAATTACTAATTAAATTATGATTAAAGTTGCCCTGAATTATATTATTTCTATTATCAAGATTGTTATTTTGGGGTGTCTGATTCTGACTGTTATTATTATTGCTTTGATTTATATGTCTTTGTTCGGTTGAGCTTGAGCTGGTCAATTTTTTAATTTCCTTTGTTTTCTTAACACTTCCTAGAATCATTTTATATATTGGTGGAGTGAAATGTGTTTCAATAATGAATTCCTCGAGTATCGCTTTGCCTATGACTCTTCCCATAAATCTGAAGAATAGAAGATGTTCAGGATTTACATCGCTTGCCTTATTTATTGAATATGTTCTTTTATCTTGGTTTATTGTAAATAGGCAGTAGTCTGGTTTGGTAAATTCTTTAATAAGAAGGGTGAAATATTCTCTGCTTAGCCCCCCGCCGTCTAGACCTTCTTCGTTTTCAAATTTTATCTGTAATTTGCTCGACTTAAACGATGCTGGTGTTATTTTCATTATTTGATCATAGCTTTCCTGTAGGATCGTTTCTCTGTTTACGGTTATAGTTAAGATATCTTCAATATTTTTTAAATTAGATTCTCTAAAGAAATGTCTTCTTATTGAGAAAGATAGTATTTTGAAGTTAAGCAGAATGCTGAATGGGCCGAGAATGAGTTTTGGATTATTTTCAATGATAATATTAAAGTATTTCTTGTTTTTTCGTGCAACAATAGAAACGAAATGATTGAATGTGTTTGATTCTGAAGCATAGTCATGACTCAGAATTTGCTCATTATTTTTGTTCAGACTTTGCATGTAAATATTGAATCCATTTTTCAGTTCTGTAGTTTCGTAGTCGATCTCGTTTTTAATAGTTTTGGCATTATCGAGCTCATCTACGTCTAATCTTAGCAAACTAACCTTGCAAAATGCCTGTAGTATATCGATATACATAAGAACCGTTCCTTTATTGAGTCCTTCAATTATTTTTCCGTCAAATATTTCACATTTATCATTATGATTCATGTAATTATAATCTGCATATGATTCATTATTTTCAGAATTTCCTTTATGATTAACTTTACCTTGATCATTATTTATGTAATTATTTTCAGAATTTCCTTTATGATTAACTTTACCTTGATCATTATTCATGTAATTATTTTCTGAATTGTCCATATACTTTACTCCACCTTGATCATTGTGATTCATGCAATTATTTCCTGCATATGATTCATTATCTTCTGAATTTCCCATATACTTTACTTTGCCTTGATCATTATTCATGTAATTATTTTCTGAATTGGCCATATACTTTACGTTATCGTGATCATTGTGATTCATGCAATTATTTGCTGCATATGATTCATTATTTTCTGAATTTCCTTTATGATTAACTTTATCTTGATCATTATTCATGTAATTTTTTCCTGAAAGTGAGTCATTCAAATGTGGATTTTCATTAGGTTCTGTGTTGATATTATGTTTGCAGTTATCATTTTTGTTTAAATGTGTTCCTATGCTTTTAAGAATTCCATCCCAAATCTTGATATTCTCGATTCCCAGTCTTTGTTTATTATAAAGATCCTCACATTTAGTTAGATATGGGCTTTTATTGACATTTTTGAAGTTTAATGGATCAATGCAGTTCATATAGAAAAGAAGCCTTGATGTCGTTTCTCCGTCTCTTCGGGTTGATCTATACAATTTATTCAATGCTTTTACACACTCGGTAAAGAAGAAGGTAATATAGATATCGAGGAATATGTATTTTGTATTTTTCAATATTTGGACGACAGCTGGTTGATGAATTGAAATATCGATTTTCTTTAAAGTCTCCAAAAACTCGAAAATAGAAAGCTTTGTGGAGAGAAGATAAGATAAATTTAATATCCCTGTAGAGTTTGTTGTCAGTGGAATCTTCACCATATCTATATGTTCCATAATCTTTATTCTTTTACTTGCATTTTCATTTATTTTGTATTTGTTTGAATAATTATTCAGAAGTCTTTCGATTTCAGGTATTTCTTCGCTTTTACTCATGCTACTGTCACCAATATATTCTATACACAATGTATTTCCATTTTTGGCTGTAAAAAGTTTTTCGCGGGTTACGAGAGAAAGCATGTTTGTGTATTTTGCGATATATTCAAAAAGATCGAAAAATATATAGGCATGTTCTGAAAATGTATTTAAGTCGATAAGAGTTATAATTTGATTTACATTCGTTAGATTAAATAGTGTGAAATATTCGTTATTCTTGTAGATAAGATAAGCTAGAATACTAAGTGAAGTCTTTATGTCATATGGATGTACAAAATCAGCCGCAAGTTTTCTATTTTCTGCGGAAAAGCTGATATTAACGTGACCATTGATATACGTATAGTTGCTATGATTATCTGTGATATTGTCATTAATTGAAGAACGGTGACTTCTGCTGGCATTATTATTATTAATAAAGTGGTTGTTATTATTGTAATAATTTCCTTCATGAGCGGTGTATTCTCGGGGTGGATAATGCGCTGAAATTCTCTTAAATATATATTTGACCATAAATTCTCTTATATTTTGGTTTACACACAAATGATTTATCACTCTCATTGCTGATCTTCCCCAATCACCATTATAAGCGATGTCCATGATCTTTTCTACATCTTCTACGCTAAGGAATGCTTCACCCTTTCTATAAAGATCTTCCGAGGGGCAAGTGGATTCTTCCTTTTCAGCAGTATTCAATTCATCGTCTATCAAAAACTCATCGCGAAGATCTCTTTCACAAGCCTCGAACATGGCTCGTGGCCTATCTTCTAACATATTTAAGAAAGCAGTACTTATCGGAGTATATTCTACGTTGTTGCGTCTTCTGTCATCATAGTAAGCTTCTATTTCTTCTATAAGTAATTCTTCTGGAAGATGGTTTAAAAACTCTGGATCTAGGCCAGGAATGATTCCTGAATAAGAGCCTATTTCGGAAGATGACGATTGGCGTTCACAGCAATCGTAACAGTTACAAAAGTCTGTATTGGTGCAAGGAATATTTTCTGGCGAAAGAAGATTTTCCTCTTCTGGTACAGGGTTTCCATATATTATTCTCTCATCGTCATTTATTGCAACTTGATCCCCTTCTGAGTAACTATCTGAATGGGTAACCCCCATCTGTGATTCTATATTAGAGTCTAAATTGAAATTTGAGGCATCATCTATGTCATTGTGAACATCATTATTATTTGAATAAGACGAATTGTTGTCTTGGTCAATAATTTGCGTATGGTGAATGTTGCCTGAAATGTTAACAATGGACTGAGTATTGCTGTTATTGTTTCGAAGATTCCTATCATTAGACCTAGTGTTTATTGTATTATTAGTAGTGTTGTCAAGGTTATTCCTATTGTGCGTATTACTAAGATTCCTATCATTAGACCTAGTGTTTATTGTATTATTAGTAGTGTTGTCAAAGTTATTCATATTGTGCGTACTCCTAAGATTCCTATCATTACTAATAGTATCATTATTAGTGGTGTTGTTAAGGTTATTCATATTGTGCATATTACTAAGATTCCTATCATTAGACCTAGTGTTTATTGTGTTATTAGTAGTGTTGTCAAGATTATTCCTATTGTGCGTACTCCTAAGATTCCTATCATTACTAATAGTATCATTATTAGTGGTGTTGTCAAGGTTATTCATATTGTGCGTATTACTAAGATTCCTATTATTAGACCTAGTATCATTATTAGTGGTGTTGTTAAAGTTATTTATATCATGTGTATGATGAAAGTTTCTGTCATTGGCCATAGTATTGATATTTGAATCGGGCGTGGGATTTCTATTATTGTTAATTATGTTATTCAAACTAGGCATATAATCATTACTTGGCACGTTAGGATCTACCCCAGCAATTCTATTCCCAGATACATTATAAGGAAAAGGAATGTATGTCTCATTTATATCAGTATCACTTGTACTTCGTGATTGTGAACTATTTTCGTCTGAAATATAGTAGTCTATATCTATATTACTTGTTTCCATTCCCCTTTCTCCTTTTATCGAATTTGTAGTTGTGTTCTTTTCTTTTGTGGCTGGGTTTATATTAATATAGGCGATATTTTTAATATCTCCTATCACATTCTTTGTTTCGAAACCCCACACTTCAAGAACATCAACTGTACGTATCTTTTCGCGAAACTCACAAGTATCTTCTTTATCGGTGTTTAAATCATCATTATGCCTGTACGATTGTAGCTCTTCTCTGTTTTCCAAGTTATCGTGTGATATGCGCTGGGTGCGTTCTTCCGAATTTTCATCCATTGGTGCCATTGCTTCCTCATCTGAACCATCGGAATGATAATCGGACATAAAAGAATATCCCCAGAAATTATTTATTTCTGTAGTTTCTGAATCCTCGCTAACATCGTGATTTCCTACATATATAATAGAAAGAATCTCCTCTATGAATTCCATAACATAAGGTATACCTTTGTATCTTACATTTCTGGACATATTATTTGTTTCGTTATGTGTATTTTTTTGATCATGATCTGTTTTATTAACTATATTCTTTGTTTTATCTATTGTATTACTTAAATCATCGCCTACATTATTTTGATCATTATTTGTCGCATATCCTATATTCTTTGTTTTATCTATTGTATTACTTAAATCATTACCTACATTATTTTGATCATTATTTGTCGCATATCCTATATTGTTTGTTTTATCGATTGTATTACTTAAATCATCACCTACATTTTTTTGATCATTATTTGTCGCATATCCTATATTGTTTGTTTTATTCATTGTATTACTTAAATCATCACCTACATTTTTTTGATCATTATTTGTCGCATTACCTATATTCTTTGTTTTATCCATTGTATTACTTAAATCATCACCTACATTTTTTTGATCATTATTTGTCGCATTACCTATATTCTTTGTTTTATCTATTGTATTACTTAAATCATCACCTACATTAGTTGAAATAACAATCTTATCACTCGAGATGTTTTCTGTCTGTATATGATTTAAGCCTGTGGTACCCACCATCCTTGTATCATTTTTAAATGACATCGACTCGATATCTATGCCTTGTATTATGTCACTATCTCGATGAATAGACTCAATATTCACGCTATCTGTGTTGTTTTTTGTGTGTTTTATATAACCGGCATCTTCTCTAAGATTAATACCAGTGATATTTCTTGTGTCGTGATGGGTTTTCTTGATATTACTGTTGAGTTTAGGTGTTGGTTTCTTCTGCGGTTCACGATTACTAGATCTTTTGAGATGTGTTTGGATATAATCAAGAACCAATGTCACTATCTTATTTTCATTAAGCATTTCAATAATTGTATTCGTTGTTTGTTGGGATTCGTGTGTAGACATTGCTGTGCGTTGAATAAATCTCAATATATTTTGGTTGCCGTCAAAACCACGACTAGCCTGGCTTAAACTATTGCTGGCATTACTTAAAGGTCTATTTGCTTGATCGTATGCATTTCCTTCCTTTTTTAAATTGGGTAGATTTCCACTACAGCAATCTAAGTTGCAAACTATTTTTGAGCCAGCGATCTTCACTGAAACTAACTTTGTTAGGTTGCTGCAAATATTAGAAAGCAATCTGGCTTCGTTTTCTTTCATACCTTCTTTTTTTGGAATTTCTTTGCCACAATCACTATTCTCTCTACTGTTATTGCAACCCTCATCCTTAATTGTTTTATTACGATTTATGTTGTGTGTATCATTATTTTTATTATTTCGATCATTTTTGTGTGTATTGATGATAAAACTTGAATTTAGAGCATCATTATTTGTGCTATGAGAATGGATATTACTACTTTCATCATTAATATCTGGTGTATCTCTGGGATAAGGCGGTTTTAGTTTTTTAACAATACATGATATTATCGTTTTTTTAACACCTATATCCGTGTTTCTTCCAAAACAGACAACAAATAGACTTACGATCCATTGATTGACGAGTGCTGAAGAATCTTTCGCTGCAAGACTATCAACCAAAACTGAAATAAAATTTTCTTCATCCATAAGGCTTGATAATTTTGGAAAGTTAATGAGTATTTGTGTCAGTATTGGAATAATTATATCTATCGAAGTTTCTTTGTAAGCATCAAGAATACGGATCATCAAACTTTTTTGAATATCATATGCCCGATTAATACATTGTATTTCTGGGTGAATCGAGAATAAATTATCGTCACTGGAATATGGCTTTTTATCGGCGCCATCTTCTGGATTATAAGAGTGCAATTCTGTTCCGTGGTTCGCTACATTTCGCCTATCCCTATTTAATTCGCTTGGGTTGGCATTTATTAGCAGTGGAATATCATCGGTTTGATGAATAAGGCCCCCGATTCGATCTATGGTACCCGGAATGGTTCTCATACTTTCATTTGTGCGACCTATACCTTCATTTGCTCTGAATATCTCGATATTCCTCTTTGATCTCTTATTAAGTATATAATCATCAACAATATTTACCTCTTCTTTGTAAATTCGGCAGTTTCTTCCAAATAAAACGCTTCGCGTAGTAAATCGATTGTCTCTAAGCTCATCTCTAAATACTCGCCTTAGATAAACCGTATTCTCAAGGAAATAGAAAATAACACTTATGAAAAGGTTATATGAAACTATACATTTCTTTTCATTGACTAGCTCAATAATTTCCTGCATAGGGAATTCAGCAAAAAAGGCATTCTTTGTAAATGAAAGGCTCCTTGCTTCTGTTAATTTAAGAATTGAAATAACAAGCTTAAAGAATGGGATCAGTGTTTCATTAGAACACCCTTTAAATACTTCCCCGACAAATTTCAAAAATCCTATGTTATAATGTGCAAGACATTGGGTTGTATTCGCCCTTTTCAAATGATTATCAACTCTACTTTCGTTTATATTTACTTTCTTGCTGAGTTTATCAAGGCTTTCTCTTATTTTTGTATTTTTTCTCATATGAGCACATGCTGGATGTAATCGTAATTTGTGGATGATTTCTATGCTCAAATTTCTGGAAATACCACAAATATTCTCGATAATTTTTTTACATGCAAAACATGTTAAGTTTTCACCGCATATTTTAGTCGTATATAAGTCCGTATTCCATAATTCCCCTGTAAGTAATTTATCGTGACTTGACCAGTTGTTAGAAGTATTTTTACTATTATAATTACTCCCCATTACATGTTTAGATAAATTTATATCAACCAACTTGCTATATAGATTAGAATTGCCTGAATCATTGATGCTAAAGGGGTTGTTATTTCCAAAAGCATTATTATTACGCGTGTTGTTATCCATATTTTGATTATTAGGGGAATTATTGAAGGCATTGTTATTCAAAAGATTATTATTGTTACTCAAAGGAATACCAGCGAATGCATTGATGTTATTGCTGGTATTTTGTGGATTGATGTTATTACTGATATTTGGTGGATTGATGTTATTACTGCTATATGGTGGATTGATGTTATCACTGATATTTTGTGGATTGTTGTTATTACTGCTATATGCTAGATTTGTGTTATTGCTGCTATATGCTAGATTTGTGTGATTACTAATATTTGGTGGATTTATGACATTAACGTTAGCAAGCTCATTATTGGTGTATACAGATTGATTTATACACATGGTATTGTTTGGGGATTCATTATTTTGATCAAAAATGTTGTGCCCTCTGCCTATATTCCAAGCAGTGTTGTCATCTACTGATCTTTCAATATTTTTGCCTTTACTATAATCATTATATATTTTATTATCCCTGATGATGGAATCTTTATGATTTTGGGGCTTCTTTTTTCTATTCAAAGTTTCAAAATCACCTGCCTTCTTTATCCTGTATCCAGTGTCACAACAGTAACAAGGATCTTTAAACGTGTATATGAACATATTGAAACACAGTAGGTCCACAACCTCGTTTAGTAAATTTACTTCTAGACTCTTTTGGTTTAGTAAATCTGCTATCAGACTTTCAATATTTAAGAGAACATTGTAGAATCCTTCAATGGACATTCTTTGTAGTCGGTTTAGAGTCGCATAGTTTTTTGATGCTGTAAAATAATAGTAGAAATCTAAACGATGAAGTGGAACATCCATTATTCCATGTGTACGAAGTGAAGAAGTTAGAGATAAATACAAAAGTTCTTCTTTTCCTAGTTTGAATGCTTTGTTTTTTTGCTCTATATGCGGCAAAAATTCATTTTTCACTGAAAACTCGTTTTTCGAAACATCGAACATGCAATATAAATTTTTTGAACAACAATGGTTGGAATTTAAATACCCATACTGGAAATCGTTGCAAATTAAAGAATATTCCTCATTCTTGTGCGATGGTATGTTTGAATCAATACAGCAACTGGGATTATTTAAATGTTTGTGTATATTTATATTGTGCATTATTCGAATGAAAATTCCATCTGCAGTAATACTATCATTTATGTCCCTACCTAAATAACATTCATCAAATAAAACACCGTTTCTATCAATTAAAATATCATCCATGTTATACAATGTATTTTGGAAAATAATTAAATTTTTTCCTGCGTATTTAATTTCCTTGACTCCTTGTAGTTTAGTTTCTTTGAATTCTATGTAAAGACGCGTATCTGTGCATTCATGTGGACTCTGGATTTTTTCACTCAATGATTCATCTCCTCTTCTTTTCTCAACAGAATCCTTGCTATTATAACCCTCTGTTCTGTTTTCTAAATATATCATATTTTTTGGGGTGTGATTTCTATCCATGTATATATTCATATCTGTGATGTTTCCATTTTGAATTTCATATTGGGCTCTGCCACCGTAATTTACGGTGTTTTCATATTCATACCCATTTATTTCTCTACAATTCTCACTATTTGAATTTCTATCATCAGTGTTATTATCCTGAGGATTACTTCTCCTCCCATTTTTATTTTCATATTCATAGCCATGCATTTCTCTAATATTGTCACTATTTTTATTGTTATTATTATGATGATTATCTCTGTTGGCATTTATATTTCTAGTTCCAGAAACATGGTATATAGTTTCATGCAATCGATTCATTACATTGCTTAAATCTGAATTTATCTCTGCCCTGAAAACATATTCATCTCTGCTCCCATAAATACGACTATTTCTAGTATTGTTGTTTATATTTAAGTAATCCCTGTTTTTATTATCAAGAGAATACACCCTATTATCCATTATGGTATCACGAGGTAGATTTATGTTTATGTTATAGTTGATTTCGTGATTTGGGCTGCTAGCATTTACAATCGAATTAACTCCGAAATTGCCAATAATTATCGAATTCGGATTTCTAAACCTATCCGATGTATTCGTGTTCTGATTATAATGATTCGTATTTTCATATCTATTTAAAACATCATTAATCGCATAAACATTCATGTTATTCTGGTATCTGGTAGAATAATTTTGATTTTCATTGATATTTACATTTGAATAATTATTTTTCGTGGAATAGTTTATGTCTAAACTTTCGTGGTTTTGGTTCGTGTTTCTTGCATCTATAATATAATTTAGATTTTCATTCCATTGTGAATTCAAATCTGGCTGAATCAACATATTTATAACATTAGCTTCATTATTCTGAATATTGTTTGTGGTCTTGGTGTTCTGATGGTAAATGCAGGAGTTCATAGGTTCTCCTCCCATAATATTGGTATCAAAAGTTCTAATTAAACTCGAATTAACTGTTACGTTATTAGCTCTTTGATGATTATAATTACTGTAAAACGCGCTTTGATCTGAAACTGTACGTAAATCATTGATATCTTCACGTACTGTGTTTAATCCAACACGACATGGTATATTATTCGCATAGGTTATGATTTCACGAGGTCTTTGATCCCTAGTATTTCTATCCATTGATTGTTGCGGAGGTAGAGGCGCATTATATTGTATTCTATTATCCTGAACCTGCCTGGATCTTGATTGATTGAATCCGATTGATTGTAAGGTTCCTTGTCTTTGATTGTTCAGATATGTATGTCTAAATTCGTTATTATGAACCGAACCTTCTGCATGCATATTATATTCTCCGACCCCGTTCATATTCTGATTTGAATTTAAAGATAGGTCTCTTTGAGCAAATTCACGTAGGTGGTTTCTCAGAAGATCATTGAGCGAATCCGAAACAAAAGGATAATCCCAGTTTCTTAGGCCTGTACCTATATTTTCATTGTTATTTATATGTAAATTCAAACTGTAATTTGTCCTGCTTATAGTTCTATTCTGGTTGCAAGTTATGTTGGTTGTGGGATCGTTACTAATATCACATACATTTGTATATTCACCCATATCTATATGATCGTTACAATTTATATGTGCACCTGTATTTATGTTTGAGATATAATTTGCATTTTCACCTATATTTATATGATCGTTACAATTTTTATTTTCATTGGTATTTGTACTATAACTTGTAATATCACTGCTAGTATTTGTACCATAGTTTTTATTCTCACTAGCATTTGTACTATAACTTGTAATATCACTGCTAGTATTTGTACTATAACTTGTAATATCACTAGTATTTGTGCTATAAGTTGTATTCTCACTATTATTTGTGCTATAGCTTGTAGTATCACTAGTATTTGTGCTATAAGTTGTATTCTCACTATTATTTGTGCTATAATTTTTATTCTCACTATTATTTGTGCTATAACTTGTATTCTCACTAGTATTTGTGCTATAACTTGTATTCTCACTAGTATTTGTATTTACTTTCGTGTCATATCTAATATCACCCTGGTAATTTATACAATTATCATTTTTAATGTTTTCATTTGCTCTATATTCTATATTTCTTGCATCAGTTTCGATATTAATGTTTTGATTTGTGCTATTTCCTTTTTTTCTAGTGCCCCCGCTAACATCGCCTTTATCAACGTCACAAACACGTTTTAAATATTTTTTATTCGTATTAGATTTATCTATCATGCTACCAGTTCTCGGCAATTGATCTATTGTTGCTCTATTCTCTATACCACATAATGTTATATACTCTTTAAACGTATTTGCGAACGTAATCTTGTCGTTTACGTACCATACCATTATTTCGTGCAAACGCTTTCTTATTCTTGGTAGTGTGAATTTCTCTGCTATCCACATACAATGAAAAATTGTTTTATCGAAATTTTCTGATCCTGGTATGGTATATCCATAATTCAAGTTCTGCCATAAAACAAAAAGTGATAAATATACGTATTTATGAATAAATATCGAAAACCATGTCCTATCTAGAACAAAATAATTCAAAACATTGTCTGTATAGTAAATTTTATCCTTTAAGGGATAACTAAAATTAATCGTTCTAAAATTATCAGCTACAATCTTCTTCACATTTTTAAGACCCTCATTTGTGTTGTCAGTAAATGTGTTGTTATCACGAAATCCATATCGTGTCGTTTGTGATGCTCCTAAAAAACTTTCCATTGGATCAACACTGGTGAACTTATCATCTTTCAATTTGATCTTCCTAACTTCACAAATACACAGGTCTTCCCATGTAATATTGATCAAAGCAAGCCTACCGACTATTCTGTTTATAATCATTAAATTTTCGTAAATACTTCCCAATCCATTTTTCAAAATAATATCTGCAATTTCCTCACACATCAAGGAGCTTAGTAATGACAGAGGGGTGTATGTTGTAAGAAGATGTGCATATTCCTTGGAATCTTTTAACACTATTTTATATGCTATATTGTGTAGCTTCTCTATTGTAAGAGGGGAATTCTTTATAATTGCTGTGATTAATAAATTGTTCTCTCCATCATTGTTAAGTTCATATTCATCACCCGAAGATTCCTTTTTAGCGGTAGTGGAAATACCCTCTAATGTTTTATTACTAGTTTTCTTTTTGGTTTTAAGGTTTATATTGTTATCATTCAAAAAATGCATATTCAACGATGCGTCCAAAATATTACGGTTGTCATTGTCATGATTATGTCGTGAATTTGATGTTTTTGCACTTAATATACTTCCAGCCTCGCAATTATTTTCCAATAATATATTATTATCATCTTTATGATTGTTATGATTATATCGTGAATTTGATGTTTCGCCACTTAATATACTTCCAGCCTCGCAATTATCTTCCAATAATATATTATTATCATCTTTATGATTGTTATTATTGTATCGTGAATTTGGTGTTTTTGCACCTATTATGTGTTCTTCCTCGCCATTATTTTCCAATAATATATTATTATTATCGTAATGATTAAATAGTGGCTTTTGTGTTTCGGTGCTTATATTACTTCCCATCATGATATGCATATCTTCTGATAAGTTCGAATTTTTCCGTAAAACTTCTTCAGTTTTTGTTCCTTTAGACTTTTTAAGTTCTAATTGGCCAATTATTTCCTTAAAAAAAACTTCCAATTCATGGTTTTCTAGCTTTAAAAATCTTTCCCAGCTTTTTTTTATAATCTTGTAATTACAAAAATATATCAAATTTAGTATTCCCGATACACGATTACCAATAAAATTACCTATCCCTCTTGCTCCAATTATATCTGATTGTTTGGTGCAGGGAAAATCATCACCATCTTCAAGCATACTATATCTGGGAAATATAATTTTGGGGCCGTACTTGTTAAATTTATTGATAATTTTACCAACTAATTTTATAATTTTGTATAATATGTTAAAATGGATTCCATTTTTTCGTCCACCTGGCGTTTCTAACATCTCTGTGGATACCGCTAACATCCTGCCTATCAACAGAAACATATACGTAATATAACGGATTGGTTTATCTCCTAAATCTTTTTTTTGAATAAGTCTGTTTGCAATCCTACATATTAATTCACTGATATTCACATATCCTCCCATAATAATTTTATCGATTTCCAATGTCTCTGATATGGTAAGATACTTATATCTCTTAATCTTTAGCCAACTATTTTCAACACTTATATCATAGGCGTGGTTATCAACATTCGGAAAAATTTTAATATTGTGTTCTTCATCCTCCGATCTATTCCCCTTAAAGTTTGGTATTTTCTTTGAAAAACAATTTGTGTTTCTAATGCACATATCATAGGTGCTATTATCAACATTCAGGCTAATTTTATATTTTGATTCATCATTTTCTGGTCTATCTTTCTTAGTTAATTCACTTTTTATGTTATCCTCTACTTCTAAATTTATATTTTCTTCGTAATTCTGGCAAACAGGTGTGAAAATATTTTTCTTGTTTCTAGCTATATCCGTTTTTTTTCTCTGTGATTTTTTTTTAATAGTTTCTCTTGTTAAAATACTTTCTTTAGATATACCATTTGTTTGTATTTTTTTGGCAAGTTTTTCTGATATAAATTCAACAACCTCTTTTTTAATCTCGTAAATCTTCACAGTCGATAAAACCATCGTTTTCACGTAATTTTCCGTAACTATCGTATCAATCTTGTTCAAATAATCATCTATAAGACTACATACATTCGAAAAATATGATTCAACAAATGAATTTGCATCATAGTCGAATTTCAAATTGTCATATCTGTGTAAAAAGTTGTCGATAAATTCAAATTTATGGCTGCCCAAACACCAAAAACTTGTCAATGAATTATCCAAATCCGTTTTTATATTATTTTGCCCTTCAAATTTAGGAAAAAGCCTTTCTATTAGCCTAATCGACTTTACTCCCAACATACCTATTTTGAATAGCGAACCGTGTTTAATTGGTAGAATATCAGAATACCTTCGCAAATTTATCACATGATCATTAGCTTCTAGAATACATTTATTGGGATCACCAAGAATCGTACTGACATATAGTGTTGCTGGCGCTGAATATTCATGATGTGAATGATCATCATTATGTTGCGTATCATTTATTTCAAGTACTGACCCCTTTATAACTTCATCCAGGACTTCCCGTGCAATTTTCCTTGTGTATTTTATGTTTATTATACTATCAAAGTCTATTTGTTCTTTTTTGATATTGCTTTCATTATTACAACTAAATTTAAATGATGGCCCGATAGAATTTTTAGATTCTGTATCGATTTTTACCACATTTAAATCCAATTCATTTCCTATGATATCCCTATCGTTATTTAATATGTTTAAATTCTTATCGATTTTTAATACATTTAAATCCAGTTCATTTCCTGTGATATCCCTACCGTTATTTAATATGTTTATATTCCCATCACTTTCCAACTTTTTTGCATTCAAATCATTATTTGATCTATTTATCTCACTATTTATTGTAATATATTTCCCATCATTGTTTGTAATATTTTTATCGAGGTTATTCATATGTATACCGCATGGATATCTGACAAGTGCATTGTTGGGATTTTGGTAAATCGAGTTATTTTTATCCACTATATCACTGATTCCTTTTTTGCCACAAACTTCTTCGTGTTTTAGACACGAGATACTGTGTATTATTTTAGCCTTGGCATGGCTGCCCAAATAATGATCACTCGAAACTTCAAATAGCTTATTGTGAATCTCCCTTGAATATGTATCAAAGCCATATTTCATCATGACTTTACGGCGAATACTTGTAAATTCTTTTATCGCCTTTGCTTTTAAACTAGGGTGGTGCCTCAATAATTCTTCTAATGCTTCTGGAAGAGTTTCCGCTAAGTTACCATAATAGAAGAAATCGAAGAATTTTATTTCACTGTATAAACCTACAAGTTTTTTTACATAATTTTGCTCTTGGACGATATTAAGCTTATTTTGTATCAGGCAAATGGCCCCAAGAAGATTAACCAATGAAACTACACACCATTCATCAACTGGTATATTCTCATAAAGCTTAAAAATAAACTCAAAAAAATGATTCTCATCCAATATATGGATATTCAATGGTCGGAAATGAATGTAATCCACTATTATATTGATCGCATAGTATAGGGATTTGTAATTCGGTATTGCCAAATTTTTACTTGACGACTGAGGGATATCTCTCTCTATATTTTCTGTGTCCTCTCTATTATTATCAATACTTAAATCATTGTAAACAACATAACTTTGAATAATACTAAGTATTATATGCGAAATCTTCGATTCAAATATATCAATAGTCCTGTGTGTCTCTCCTGATTTGTTCGAATAAAATCCATGCACAAATCTCATGGTTCCTGTTATTATTTTCTTAATATAATAATGCCTCCAAGTGCATCCTTCAATATTACCTATGATTTTAATGTAACTTTCAACCAGATCATATAATATCGTAAGAAATTCTGTCGAATTCAAAGTGCCTTCATTTATATTACGCTTTACTGTTATAACGCTCGATGCTACATTTATAATGTGGTATTTAGACATTAAAATTTTTATATCCCGACTCTTGAAACCACAATTAACACTTTCCTTATATTTATTATCCGAAAAACTACTCGAACTGATATTTTCTGAAATAGAACAGCCTTTAAACCTTTCTGAATCCCGCATCGAAGAATATAACTCATCTATCAAGTCTTTTTTAGTGTCATTAGTTTCATGTTTTTTTGTAATAGAACAGCTTTTAAACCTTTCTGAATCGTTTATCGAAGAATATTTCTCATCTATAAAGTCTTTTTTAGTGTCATTAGGTTCATGTTTTTTTGTAATAGAACAGCCTCTAAATCTTTCTGAATCGTGCATCGAAGTATTATTCTCTTCTGTTAAGTCTTCTTTATGAGAGTTGGTTTCGTGGTTTTGTATTAGTAACTCATGTTCTTTACTCAAATATACACCGAACTCATCAAAGATTCCACATTCAAGAAAAGAAAGGCCAGCATAGAATTTGGATCCCATCATAACTTCAAGGAAATAAAAATATGCATCTATAAAATTTATGGAATAAGATTCTATTTCCCTTAAAACATCAAAAACATAACCATCATAATCTCGTGCTTTTAGTTCATTCATTATCATACTGGACTTCAACTTTGATTCAACACATTTTCCTAAAAAATACAGAATCGATGTCTGAATGTCTTCATTTGTATTCGATACATACATTTCACTTTCATGGTGCATCAAATTTTTGTTCTCACATATTCTAACTTTGGAACCATATCTTCGGATATCTTTTCTCTCGCTATGCAAATTAACTAATCTTTTAATAGCAAGTTTTAGAATATCATTCAAATCTGTTCGATCACCAAATTCATGTGATCGTGCGGAAATATTAATACATAGTGAAAGATACTCGAAAACTAACATTTTCATTCCGTATGCTAATCGCTTGTATTGAAGAACTAATGAATGATAAACTTTAATCGATGTATAAATCTTCACGTCTTGGTTTCTAACAGTTTTTATAAACTCTATTTCATTTCTATCTCGTATTATATCTTTATTTCGGCTTTTATTTACCTTATTCATTTCCGAACCAATATGTAAAGATTTTTTATCCTGTAGACCGCTGACTGGCATATGATTAAAAACATCTACATTTGAATCTATTACATCTTCTCCACAAATATTTTCATATTTCGGCGATGTAAGAAAAGATGCGTTTGTAAATGCGCTGAAACTTGTGACATGTTCAAGGTTGAAATATGTATACGAACTGGCCCCTCTCTTTACGGTTTTATTGCAAATACGCCTTAATAGCATAATGGTTTCAAATGATATTTCGTAATCTGTATAATAGAGCAAATCAACAAGAATATCCCCAAATTCTACATGCATCTTTCCCATTGAATATTCTAGAATCATCGAAATAAAACGAAGTACTCGCAAAATATCTTGCTTATTTCTTTTCGTAAGTATATTTATCTGTGCTATATTTTTCTTGCAAAAACCTACTTCTTTTTTTATTGAACGATCTAATACTAATTTATCATTTATAATCATTTCCTTTGAATACAATGCATTTCCCCCATCCGTTTTCCACATACTTATATCAAAATTTTCATGATAATTATAATCATCTTTCTCGTGAATGAATCTATTTTTATCCTCCTTTTCTTTATTATAAATTAAATTAGAATGAAGATTGATTTCATCATTTTTGCCTGTAGCACTTTGTCTTTCATCCATTTTCTTCTTTTGATCTAAATACTTACAATAACAATATGTGCATCTGCATCGAAACTTATCCCGCTGAAATAATAGAAATGTCTTTGCTGCCTCCATAAAACGTCTCCAATAACTAAGATCTGTATCTCCAAACCTCCACACTATTGTCTCATCAACAAGACAATCTGTTCTAAATATAGTTCCATTGACAACTATACTTTCTGTAAATTCTGATATCTTTTTTGGCTCTCCTTTTCTGGTCGGATTCATTATATGGGTATGGTCTCATCATTTATTTACTATACCTAATTCCATCTATCTAGCTGGATGCTTCATAAATAATAAATAAAAAAATATGTATAAACATTTCAATATAATCACAAAAAATGGATCGTATTTATATTTTTATGTGGATCTGGATTGGATTCTATTTTTTACTCAATGCATTTATGCACATGATAATTATTTAAGTGCTCATAAATAATATAAAGCATAAAATATTTCTAAAAACTAAAAAAATTTCACAATCAAAACAAATATAATATTGAAGATGAGCGCTGAATAAAAACTTGCGAATCTTTTAATATTAAAGATATTTTTTCATGACTTTGAACATGGTGTTTCTATAAACATATCGAAAAAATTTTTCAAATTTTTTGCTAAATTCAAAGAAATGACGCAATTGTATTTAAAATATTAGATTCCTTAGTATTTGGTTTATTTACAGTATAGAATATCAAAATATGTAAATTGTTTCACATATTTTAAAGATGATCAGAATTAAATAATCAACTGAATTTTTACTGTAAAGCTTTAATAAAATGTATTTTACATCTGAAGATAAAGATCAAGAAACTATAAAATTGCATAAAATTAAATAATGTGTAATTAATTATATCTGAACTTAATCTACAATAAAATTATAAAAATTCAGTCAATGTATCTTAAGAATATAAAAATTTATCACCTATATAGATCATTTTCATAATATAGTTGCTTTCTGCAAATTTAAATATCTTTACGAATGAATAATCTTCTTAGATTAGATATTAAAAACTAAGTAGAAATCCCACTTTTCCTCTGATTTTTTGTATGCGCTGTGTTTATATTTAATAATTTATAATATATTGTGCTAAAACAAATACCTAATAATGTCGAAATTATATCCGAAGTTGCTGCTTTTTATTGATAACTAATATTTTCTTTTTTACATTAATAAAATGTAAAAGTAATATTTTGATGGATATAGATATATTTTAATTATTTTTGTTTAATATGATTTTCATTATTAATATCTGTTCAACCAAAAATTGTGAATGCTCCAAATAACAGATAGGCTTAATCATTCTTTCGGCCACATCATCTTTACAATCTTACCCTGTATATTTTTTCTTTAAGGATTGATCATTCTGGTATTGTTCTCAATTCCAATGTTTGATCGTTTAATTCTGCTTTGTTTGAAATTAATCTTTAATCATATATTTATCATTTCCAATTATCTATTAATAATATTCTCTTGCTAATAGGTCATTTTTGTGGCGCTTAATAAGCTGTCCGCTTTTTATTTTCATTAAGTATTGAAATATATGTTTAAGACTTCTAAATTTTGTTAAATTCAGAATTATGTCTAAGAAATCTCCTTTGAACATTTCGCTTGTTGCTTTATTAAAAAATCATACTTTTTATAAAGAACCCTATGCATATGATCTTGATATCCGCTGTGATAAATAATATTTTGGTCTTTATTGTATTTTCAATACCATTTAATGCTTCTAATTCAGCTATTTTGCTAAGCCTTGGAACACTAGTTGTTTTATGACCTCTTCTGAAAGTTTTTGCAAATTAATACACATTAAATTCCGAGCAATTTATTTTTACTCATTGTGTATTTCTCATTAAATTTTTTCAAGCTTAACACAATCAACTGATTATAAAAAATATATTGGTAATCTATGCCCTATTTCTAATTTATTTTTTCTATTTTTCTAAACACGGATGCACGGTAAAAAAAATATGAAGCTCAAAACAATGAAAATATTTCTGCCTGATAAATACACTACGCGTCGTTAAAATAACCACTTATAACCTATGATCACTAAAATATGTAACTACATTATAAAATAAGAAACCAAAATTAAAAGGCAACCACTGTAATAATCCCTTCAATGGCAAGTAAAATAAAAAAGATCCACACGTTCTACATTTAAAGCCACAAAATAAAACATGTTAAAATCTATATAAGATAATTCAACCGGATGCACTAATTTAAGAGTTAAATGATGTGTAAGAAATATATTTTCTAAAATAAGAAATCCATCAAAACCTAAATAAATGACGATTCTCTGAAATTTCGCCAAAATATCTGCATTTATATTTTAGAAAAGAACCATCGCTCTTTATTATAAAACTATGATTACATTGTGTTAAATTAAAGTTAAAGTTGATTTAATATATAAAAATAAACTTCTTCCCAAATATAAATACAATTTTGTGTGAATATTTATTTTCTCGCATAATAAATTATAAATAAAATTTTATATTTTAAGATTCTATACATCTTAAAATCTGAAATTATTTAGCGCTTTAGAACATCATACGCACGTAAGTTCATAGTCAATTGTCCATACGATAATTAATGAACAATTATAGTTTTATCTATAAAATATTCAAATTTTAGCCAAATAGTGATTTTTTCGAGCAAAATTCGTATAAAATATTTCATCTCAAGTAAATATCGTTGCATATAGTTTATTATGCCTAAATTCTCAAGTTATTTCTATTTATATGTTTTTATTTTGTATATTCTAAGAATCTGATTTGTTACTTTATAATTTTTATCTTCCCTTGCTACTATACATTGTTGAAATTTTTATACACTTTAAACTTAACAGCCTCATATTTAACTGATATTTCATTAGAACCTGCTTTATAAATTAGTTATGAAAACAAAAAAAATTATGTGTTTATTTCCAATTTTTCGCCAAATAATAAACTAGAACAAGAGGCTTCCATTCAGTGATCATGCTTTGTATGATGATGTTTTTTTTTGAATAGGCTGTATTACATTCTCTTTTTTTACATGCTGCTGTGTCTTATAAAAAAGAAAGTGTCTATTTATATTGTACCAGGCAAAATACTATAAAAAATGCTGTGGAATTAAGCGCATACAGCCACTATTAACAATAAAATTTTCAAGACATTGTGGTCAATTAAAAGAAAGGATTATCTCAACCCAGAAACAAAGAACTAAGCAGCTATATGGAAATATATGGCGTTTAATTACTGTTAAAAGTAAATGATTTATTCTCACTTGTGGTTTTTGCATCAATAAAACTTTCAAGGATTTTAAAACTAGTAAAATCAATTAACCGTGTTTATGTATACCAAAAATAATAAAGTTAAACATAATTAGATGTGAAAAAATAATAGGATCATATGTTTGGTGTTTTGATCCCGATTTACATCAATTGTTTGAATTTGAGTTAAACAAAAAAATATTTTAAACTATGGATTACTAACTTTTCGAAAATATATAACATTCTGTGTGCGAAAAGGAATTTTTTTTAGATAAATAGATTTTATAATCAACATCGCCCTATATTGTAAAATTATTTATTATTCATCATAGAACGTTTTATTTTTTTTAAAAAAAATATCAACTCAATCTA
Organism: Rhyacophila brunnea; assembly: GCF_057557595.1. Classification (NCBI taxonomy): domain Eukaryota; kingdom Metazoa; phylum Arthropoda; class Insecta; order Trichoptera; family Rhyacophilidae; genus Rhyacophila; species Rhyacophila brunnea. The sequence goes on from NW_028233037.1 coordinate 2,741,069, forward strand.
CATTAAATCGAGGATAATATATTGCATATTTAATTTATACTTTCTAATCATTCGCATAACTTATTGGATCACATCAATATGTGCGATTTATTCTTGACCCAAGAATTCAAAATTTTATTTTAGGGTATGAAAGCTATTAAACTATTCGAAATATGTTTTGTAGAATATTTCGAAAGAAACTCTTTCATTTAATCGGTAATTTGGGATATTTCCCATCAATTTTTTTAAAGTAATAGTTATAGAATCATTTGATGTATTTTAATATTCCCATTTTTTTCGTATTCATTGCATTTTTTGTTTAAATACATGATATTAAATACAAATATATGAAATTTCTTTTGACTAAAAGCTTTTATTTCAAAAAAAACCTTTCGAACGTATGATATATGCAGGTTATTAGCTCTAGAATCAATAGTAACATAATTTTGAATCTTTATACAAAAAAATTTTCTTAATATATATTTTTATAATGGTATAAATATGATCCTTAAAAAAATTCCTATAAAGGGTTGAATTTTACCGTAATTTCAAATTATAATATAATAAAAAGATGAAATTTAACCATGCATATATAGAATAATATGAAAAAAAAAGTAAATAAATAGATAGCTATTATAAAAAAACATAGATATAAACAATTTAAAAGCATTCTAATAAACATTTCGTGTACCACACAACAATAAACATTTTAACATTCAAATAAGATTTTATAATATAAATTTAGCTTCAAAACAGTATTAAAAATATATAATCTCTCTTTATCTTTTTTAAGAACAAAACAGAAAATCTTGTGCCTATTAAAACGAAATTTAAACATTTTAAATAAGAATAAAAAGAAGAAAATTTTTAAATCATAAATTAGCCCAAATCAAAGATTATATATTTTTATAGATTATTTATCTATTCATAAAATTCACACACATCAACCATAATAAACTTCAATTCTTTTTTGTAAAAAAATAATTAAATATATGTGAAAAAACAATTTTTCGCTAAAATTATACATAAACATTGCCAAGTACAAAAAAAAATGTAGTAAATAAGATTTTTTTTAAGTATAACTTGTTTATTTAATAGTGAGCTTTTTAAATATATTTACACCACCACCAGACTATCTCACGAAATGAAGTTATTTCGATTTTTAAGAAAAAAATAGACTTATATATTACTTTATATATTTTGGCAAATGAAAAACTGCCTATTATGCTTATATTTTCTTTGAGACGCAGTATAACGTGTAATATATAAACTTGATCACATCAAACTATATTATTTTTATATAAATATCCAGTAAAATCTTAGCAAAAAATCTTCTGTTTATATTTATGTTCATTTTTCGTTGCCATATCTTTTTATACTATTTATACAGCCTCTTAATCTCTAGTTCAATAAAATGCAGAAAAATCACATTTATTTTCAAAATTATTATCATAATTTTACTATATTTTGTAAATACTAAAACAAAAGTCTTTATATTATAATTCCATTGTGTATTACTTAAGAATAATAGTTCATTTACGATTTATTATTTGTATAATTTATTGTAATTGAATTTTTAGCTTCACATAATATTTTAAAAAATTATATTTTTTTTGATGTATTTATTGGTATTCCAATACTTATGCTTTTTTTTAATAAGACCCAAGTATTGGGTTGATTCTGGCATATAATTCTTAAAATTATATTATATTTGTGCATTAATGGCTTTTTGAATTATCATAGAATCTTGCACACATTTCATACTGTTTTTATTGGAGGAATGGAAAGAGAATATTGCTTTTAATGATTTCTATCTGCACAAGAAAATAAAAAAAAATATTGCAAAATATAGCCGCTAGTTTCGTATTTTATGGAATATTATTCAATTAAATTACTTCGGATCAAAAATATTTTGATTCGTGTGTATTTTAACCTGTTTTACGTCTCCTAAGAAAATAAAAATCAAAAATACGATCATTACTGCCAGGCTTTTAATTATGCAATAAAAAAATTTGTTACTTTTATATAAATTACTTGCATATATGATTCAGATTTCAAAAAAAATATATTCAAAAGCATTGAAATAATCCATGCAAACCCTATCTAATCTATAATGTTAATTTGTAATTTGTATTTTTTTGATGTTGAATTTGAAATTAGTACATACTATGTGGCTTTAATATAAAAAAATATTTTTGGGCGTTAAATCTAATGCGATAAGTATCATAAATTTTTTTCTGTAACATTTAGAAGAAATAACCGTATATAGCTTCTTTACGCCCAATATTCGAATAATATTTTAAAAAATAAAAATTAACAATATGGAGGTTTCATTGGATTTTTTAGGTGTAAATACACTGGTTTGGCGTATAATTACGTGTCTATGAAGTAATGCAAAACGAAAAAAACGCATATAAAATTATATAAAAAAACAAATATTGAATTGTAATAATCATCAATGGAATGTAATATATTGTATTTTATGGATTTTAATAAACTAATTTTACAAAAAATCAGGAATGATACCTTGAAACTAGATTTGCATATCCGATCTTCATTAAGTAGTCATTAGAAATTGTCTCACTTATTCAAATTATCAATCATAAGGTTTTATTAGATAGTAAATACCGAAAAGAATTTGTGTTTTGATATTAATGAATAAAAATTCTAGCATTTTTTAACGCGCTGTCGGGAAATTAAATATTTTTTCTGGTTTTACTTTTGTAGAATAACTTGGTGATTAGAACTATAAATTGTCAAAAACCTCTCTAGAATATTTTATGTGTAGAAAAATAAATATAATAGTTTGTATATGTATTTTTTTCGAATATAAATAATATAATTGCAAATATAACGAAAATGGATTGATCGTTAAAAATCCAATTAAACTTTATCTAAGTGCCGATGAAACAGTCCTTGCAACAATAGATGCTTCAAATATTTATGCACCTATTTGTCCTTTTTTGTGGAAAAAACACCTTTATAAGTTTTTAAAAAAATGAATAAATATTATCTTGATATTGTGATAAACAGTAAAATAATTTTCAATTTTTTACATATATTTTGTTCATTATAAAATTATCTTAAACTTAAAAACAGAAGAGAAGAAGACGTTTATATAATTATACCGTTGAATGTTATGGAAATGAAATAAGGAATAACGATTCTACTAAAAATAAAAACATTAAAAACAGAAAATAATGAATTCAATAAGTAATTTGAAGGGATCAAAATAAAGCACAACATTTTAATGATGAAAATATCATTTATATTTTCTCATATTTGACTACATAAGAAATAATTTAGCTTCTGTATATAAAAAAAATATAAATAAAAGCTCAAAATTTGTTTAACTTTATGTTAATATGAACTGATAGTATTCTATGTGCAATATTATCATAATAAAAATTGAAAAATTTATGTGTTAAAATCATCTTAAAAAATATTTTCTTTAATTAAAATTTGAGCAATTATATCGATGCTTATACAATATCATATTTTTTCCAGAACATACTTTCTATGGAATCTCATTAAAAAGAGATTATAAACGATGATTAAAATTCAAGTATATTTTTTTTAAGCTGATCAAATCATGATTGAAACTTCAAGAAATAATATTATATATTTTTTATTTTGGTGTAATAAAGTTATATTTCAATATGTGCATAATTATCCGGCCCATCTCTTTTGTTTTTGAGCAATACTTGGTATTATTCTAGTTCAAGTTGTCTTAACGTCATTAAACCTTGCATAAATAATTATTTTCAATAACTAAAACGGACTAAATACCACTTCAATTAGATATTCAAGATTTAACTATTTATTTGTACATCATTTCTATATATTTAAATTTTCACCGTAAATAAATTTGTAGTTTTTTTTAAATTTATATGATTTTTTTCATTTGCTAACAAATTTTTTTTTAATTTTCTAGATTAGAAGTTTTCCTGTAATATTTCAAAACAACCCACAGGTAAATTTTGAATCCTATAAATGCTATATAAAATGCATTATTCATGTGTGAAATTTTTTAATGGACTAGGTAAACTTATAACCGATCTACCTGCATTTATTTTTATATATTTACCATAATGTGAACTATTTGTGTCAAAATTTTCTAAACACATCCCTTCATATTAATTATTATAACAGATAAGCTATTTAAAGATTAAATTTTTTTATATAATTTATTTTATTTAAAGAGTTTTTAAACTCGTATATAAATAAACAAAACCACCTTGTTAACAGACCCAAGTTTTTTATTTATTTGCTTAATTATATATAACTTCTTTTTAATAAGTATGTTTATGAATATCAGGAATATTTGCTCATGTGATGCACACACGTGTAGTCCTTCAAATTTTATGCAACCTGTTTACTTTTCGTGAATTAAGCTGTTTTACTAGGAGGTAGTAGATATAGAGAGGTGTGTGATTCTATCTACTTTCCGTTGCTGGTTAATTATACTATGACGACTACTCTTCTCTTAATGCATTCATATCCTTGCTGAATGGAGCAGGCTTTATTCAATGCTCGACAGTTTTGTTTTCTTACTCAGCATCCGTCTAATTGATTCTCGGATTGTCAGTATTGTCATGGTTTACTTGTAAGATTAAACTGGCTGCCTGTTTGCGGGTATTTCATGTTCCTGACTAAATTCAATGAATCCACGAGCGAGTTGCTGTTGGAACTGGTTGCAATTATTGATTCTCTTCCAAAGTAACAGCGCTACTGCTCCTATAAAGGCTCGAAAATATTCAATAATTTATTTCTAAACTATAAATAAAGACTTAATATTCTTTTAAAAATATGTATGTTTAATATTTAAATAAAGTCAAGATAGTAGGCAACCTATAATGATTATAATTTAGATAAAAACAAAAATATTTGCGGAACTGAATTATATATTCAGTATTAAAACTTATCTTTTTTTGATTTTGTGCTTAAAATTCCTGGTAAATTATTCTAAAGACTGTATAGTAATTCATGTTAGACATTTACAAGCATGATTCCTTGAAGAGGCTGCCGTGAGTGTAATTAAAGTTATTCAAGCTCCAATCGGTTACATGCTTGCCCGTATACATTATACTTTCTATAAATAGTTAGGTGTATATAATTGGTACTATTGTGGATTCTTTTTTTTGGAAATAATAACTGCAAAACCCTAATAATATAATAACAGATTTCTAAAATGCATAAATAATGGGTAAGATTTTAGTTTAAAGTCTTCGATACAATTTTCTGCATATTTGAGGATGGTTTCATCGACTTGAACCATTGATCCACCCCTTCCAACTTTTTATTAGAAATGTATGTTTGTGGAAATTTTTAAATGAGACGATTAGATACTTTTACAATTAACATTTTTACTGTTCATAAAGATTCACTGATCGAGTACCGAGATTTTAGGCATGCATAATATATTTACACTCTTAAATCATGTTTAAAACTTACTCTGATGTATTTGAAAAATGAACTATTATAATCGAAATATTTTATTTATTTTGTGCAAATATGCGTATTTGAACATATATTTTATTTATTATTCTACTGTTTTGTTGGCTTAGCTCGCTACATTATACCAGTCTTCCAATATAATATCATTCATAAAAAATATTATGTGTTTATAATATTTTGGGTTATAAGAAAGTCGTTTAATCCATCAGCTTCAATTCTTGACATTAAATTTTATATACTTATACATTTTTAATATTACTTTAATTATTTTTTTGGGGTGGGGAAATATTCGATAGATCCGAAAAATTTAACCTTTAAAGTCTATAGTAAGATTCTTCATGCTTCAAATTATATCATTAAGAATTAAAGAAAGATGGTTTGAACTTTATATCCCGATTAAACCACCTTTATTATTTTATCTAAAGCTTTTGATTTTTTCAGCTATTGTTTTTAGAAATAAACCCTATTTGATTCTATTTTGAATTACATAGTATATCAAAAAATTACAATTTACGCACAAATTCAAATTTACTAGTAATATATCATTAAAACATGATAAATGCCAAAACAAAATAGAATTTATGTATAAACTAGGTCAGATGAAAATTTACTGACTAAAATGCACTCAATTGAATTCTTAGTTAGATGAATATTAGGAGGATGGGGCGGTTATGTTTCATTTTAGACTGTGGCAAAATGTTTTTTGTTGCCATTAGAAATGCTCCTAAGAAATAAAAGTCAAGGGGATTTTAAATCGTAAAATTGAAGATTTATGCATAGTTAGATTAAAAAAGTGAATTACATGTGGCTTTAAAAATCATACTAAAACGTTAAAGAGTTGGAATAAAATGTTCTGAATCATTATGGGGCTTGAGCCTAAATATTATGCATCCTCAAATGCCGTATTTAATAATTAAATAAAGAAAATAGTAAATATATTTCAAAAAATAATGATATTCATTCAAAAAGAATCCTTTAATTTAATATGATTTCGAGGTGGATAGAAAAGATGTAAGGAGACTTCTGGATAAAGTATCACATGTTTTAACGACAAGATATCATGATAAAATAAGAAGTGAATAGTTATGAATCTTATAAAATAGATACTGCTAACTGTCAAATTTTATGGGAAAATATCTACAGGGTATATTTAGTTGATGAAGTATATGTCTTTGAAACAATAAAAAAAATATTGAAGAGAGGAAGATGAGGTTGGTTTTTGATGCGAATCTGACCAAAAAAATATCGGATTTGAAGTTTGAAAAACCATTATTGCATGATTGTAATTGTTGGAAATGATTTAGATATCTATAAAAGTGTTTTCTGGCTATAAACCGGTTAAAAACCCAAAATATTTTTTATTTTCATCAAAATCAAGTACATACCAACTTAATGGAAAGAACTTGATCAAGAATCCGATTCAGAAATAAATCCTAGAAAAAAGAATAAAGTAAATTTTCATTTTTTAAGATGTATAATATAAAATATATCTGGTCATCCCAAGTAAATGTAATTTAAGATTTATTTTGATATAAAATTTACAGGCAAGTAAATAATTTTCTATAACTTTAAATTGTTTTCTCATATAAACCTTCCTTTAAAAAACCTTTTTAATTTCGAATAAATGATGAATATGAACATTTATAAATCCAAATACTTAAAAATATAGAAAGTAAAATTACTTATTATTTTGCATTGAAATTTTGAGCAATTATGTGAATCTATGCCATAAAAATCCGAATTCCCATATAAATCAAAATAAGTGTTTAAGATAACCAAAAAAATTCAATGAATTGTATAAAAAAATTTGAAGGTCATAACATCATTTAACGGTACCTCAAGCGTCTAATTCTACAATAAATCATTGTTTTTTGTATTTAAACGTAGGATTTAATTACGCGCATTGGTCTAATGAAAATATTTGATGCAAAAAAAGAATGTTGATTAGAATATAAAATATTCTTAAATTGAATTATATAGAGTGAGGCAAAATATTATACCTTTTGAATTAAATTTAAATATAATTATAAATTTTTATAATTGAAACATGTTATTTTATTTAATGTGAGATCTCATATTTCTAAGAGCGTACTCAAAAATATGATTTGTTAATTGCTAATTTTTAAGGCAATCATAAAAATACATAAGTTTTGAATTTAATTGTATTTAAAAATTTAGAAGTGGACTATTTTGCTTGAGCTGAAAATCAAATACTCCCCATAAAAATCATGAATTACAAGCATAAAATCCAAAATTTTTTTGTATATAACATATTGGATGTGATGATGAGCAGAAATATATTTATACTCACTAGACTAATTTTTAAATGTTTGTATTTCTCACTATATTTTTTTTGAGGCCTTAATATTTTATTATGTCTTTATTAAGTTTCTAATTGTGATATTCGCTTCTATTCTATTTTTATATTCGTATTAAGGTAAAAAACCCTCGTATTTACAATTTTTTTTATTATATGACTAAAATTTCAAAAATAATCGTTTCAGCAGATTTTTATTAAAAATGCAAGCATTTAAGTGTATAACGACATAAATATCAAAAATGATTTATATTTAAATACATTTTAACTAATAAAGGGTATGAACAAGATATATTTTATTTTGATTTTATCTAAAAAACATATTTGAAAATATAAGTGATATAATTATTTAAGTTAGTCATATAAAAGCAATATGAGCTTTCATAGCTAAATTTTTAAAACACAGTTTAAGGTTGAATTTAATTTACCAGTTTGGAAATCAAATATTAAAAAAAATCTCGCTAAATAAACACCGATGTACGATCAAGTGTAGTTACCCGATGATTTTGCAAGGGATGTATATCATTTAGAAAGCATCAGGGTCTAATTTTCTGTATTTATCGGTATTTACAAAAACAAAGAGTAAATATGCCTAAATATTTACATAATGAGCTTTTTGCTAGATAATATTATCAAGAAATAGATAAAAATTGCGTAGATGGTTATATTACATTTGCCCAATATATATAAAACAGAAAATATTATATTTGATTTTCCACTTCATATAATTCTAAATATAATGCTCCAAATTTTTTTTTGTTTTTTGATTTTTTTTCTTAGTTCTCGCTTTTAATTGAGAAAATGGGATAAGGCAGTTTGCTACTTTTATCTTATTTGGTACAACTTGAAAAACAATAATACAAAATTCAATTTTATATTCACGATATAGTTTACGAGAGGAATTTCATCACTAATTTTTATACTTAAATAATAGCGAGTGACAGAATCCAATTTTACGGGAGAAATTTAATCACATATTTTTATACTTCAATAATAGCGACTGACAAAATCCAATTTTACGGGAGAAATTTGATCACTATTTTTATATTTCAATATTAGAGAGTGACAAAATCCAATTTTCTCAAATTTTGTTTTTTTGAGAATTGGAGCAATAAAATCATGTATTTTATTTAAATACAAACCTTTTTATTATGTTCTTTTCTTATTTTGTTTATAGTAAAAAAATGCACATTTTTTTGTTTAATTTTTAGATCTGAATGTATAAAATTTATGCGCCTAAAAATTAATATGAGTCGAAAAACATCCATATTGCTTTAAACTAGAATATTGTGTTTGAATTTATTCACATCATATAAAAACAAACACATTGGATTTTATTTAGTTTAAAATATCGATAATTTCTTTTTTTTAATTATTAACGTACTATTGGGATTTGTAATTTATTTTGCTTAAAATAGTAATTAATATAATTATCTATGTTAAGGGGTTGAAAATCCCGGACAAAGTAAAAGTATACATGTAAGCTCTCACAGCCACAAGACACTTGAACTCATAACATTTGAGAAAAGAAGAGCAGAAGATGAAGACAAATCAGGGGAAGGTGTCAAAAGATGCATCAAGGAGTTGTGCAATATTCCCAACACACTGAACACGTCTAAATAGATAAAATCGATAAAAAGAAACTTAACCCATAAATAAATAAAAATCCATAAAATAAAAATAATATAATTATCTATTGTTGAAAACATACATGATACGAATGGAAAATTATATCTGTATTCTACTGTTCGTCATATTCTTTTAATAAAATTGGAATTATGCTATTAGCTGATTGGAAGGTATTATTGTAATAAATATAAATAAATTTCTATGTGTTAGTTTTATTTTATTACTCTCATCCATCATATAAAAATTTATATGGCTCTGTAAAGGAACCAAACTATATATGTGTGCATCGGCTAATTAATTTTAAAATTATGTTTTAGTCTTATCTTATTACACTATAAACGAAAAAGACTTTAGAATACTCTATATAATATAATAATCGTATATATGGTGGATTAAATGGTGCATTAATCACGGGTTATTCCCATCGCATTGCTCTTTTTAAAACAGTGAAAGCTTTAAACGGCCCTGCAAAAGAAGAAAAATATACATGCTGTGCATTAATTTTAAATTATAGGTAGTTTTTTTAGGCAATATTAACGGTATCGGCCGCGCTAATTGTATTACCGCTGTGGGACAACATCCCCATAATACCAATTGGCTTTGATTATATGCACTTGCATTAAATAATTATTTCAGTTCTTTTCAGCGCCTATACATGTGTATGTTTAAACCGAGAGCTTTCTTTTACTTTGTGATTGCTGTATCACTTTAACAGCTAGGCGGGATTCATTATCAATATGGTAATTCATAAATCCCCTTGCGTGAGGATATTAGAGCCTTCAATCATATTAATTCAAGATTCTAAGTCGAATATCTACACCACTCAATCATTGCCACTGGTTGGATAGCCTTATTGCTCTTTAAACCAAGCTGAAATTTAGATGGTTCACTGAAGCTAGGCAATTATATATATTGCAATTAGATAATTGAATTTACCACAATATAATCACTTTAATGCCTGTTTATTCGAGAATAGACGTCTAATATTTTTAGTGCACATGCCTCTGCTTCCGTTAGCATTCCCAACACATAAAACACGACTTAAGTCATATGACGACAAAAACACATCAATTATGACACATGGAATTATTCTTGGTTTGCATTTGTAGATGGCGAGATTTCAATGCCTAATAAAACGAAAAATCTCGGTTTCTAGTTCGTCTGTCTGTACCATAACATAATTTAAGATGTATTTAATTTGATTTCAAGCTATTTTAATTGTTCAAGCTAAACTTCAGGTTGCTCTGTAGAAGAGATGGACTTGATATTTCTTCTAGTCTCATCATGTTTACAATCTTAATCATACATCTCTTCTTTTAAAATTCATCAATTCAATGTAAACCTGAACGCTATTGCCTGTGTATGCTTCAGTTTCTGTTAGAATTATTCTTAAGACCTATTGCTTAATTAAAATATTGTATATTTTTTTAATATGTACATAGATATTTTTTTAAACGATTCTTTTTAAAAAATTTAAACTTTGGCCGTTTGATTTTTGAGAAATCGCCTTCTCTTCCCCATGCTGTCCAAAAAAGAACAAAAGGGGATGATAAATGTAGTTGATATTTATTTTAAAAAATCAGACCCTTAATTAACCCCTATTTAGAAATGTCGACCGCAAACGATAAGTTTTCTTTTATAGTTAGAATTTTCAAATTTTTATTTGTTGGTCACGCAATTCAAATGTCAAAAAACACGATTTCAAAATTCAATCCAAATTATCAAAACAAAATATCGCTTCTTTATCAAACGTCGAATAATACGAAGAACAATGAATATTGTGCATGCGAGGAAATAATATTGACAACAGATGACAATGTAAAAATCAAGTGCTTAATAATTGCCCCACTTGGCTCGTCAATTAATCCGAAAACACCCAGAAAGTGTATCATTTATTTACATTCCGCTCGAGAAGGTCGATTCAATTATATGGAAAATGATGATTGGACTAAAAAATTGGTGAAGAACAACTGCTTATTTTTAATTCCGGATTACCGTGAATTCTGCGACTCGGAAGGAACCTTTACACGATTTGGAGCAAACTTAGATTTAGATGCTTGTGTTAAATACGTTTATAATATTTATAAAGTTAAAGCGAGCATTATAGGGAATTCTCTTGGGGCATCAATGATTTGTGAATACATGAGCTATATTAAAATGAAAACAGACTTCCGTGAAAGCTTATCGATGATTGATAAAATTGTTCTGATTAACATCACACCATCCACAAAGTATTTTTTAGAAACAGAATTATTCAAGCTTGAATCTGTATTGAACTTCTTTTATCTTGGCGCTACTCGTAAAATACTTGAAGTATTCGGGTATAATTCTATTCAGGATTTCGATGTATTGAGTGATAAAAGTGTTTTATTTGCCCACGATGATCCAGATATAATTAAACTCTTTAATGACGCTTCAGAAAATTTCAAATATTGCCATTATGAAAAATTTGACTGGAAAAGCGAGGTTGATATCGTAAAAGATACAAAGCTGTTTAACACTATTTCAAATTTTTTAAATTCAATCTGAAAAAAAAACATAATAAAAAACCTTTTAAGCCAAAAAAATATAAAATTCGCTTCAATTTGTTAATATTACGTGTCATTTTATTGATTAACTATTCTAGACGGAACTTTTCACATAAAAATAGTTAAACTGTATTTTATTTTCGTTTAAAGTTTAAATAATTTTCTAAAAAATGGAAAGTAGCTTATGCAAAAACATGTAAGACGACTAAATTTTTATAAATCATTCATGACATCACAAATTGCAAATATGCCACAATAAATATAAGCAATTTTAATAGTTATTTAAAAAAATATAATACGTTTTCAAGCATGAAAATTAAAATTTACACAAAAAATACAACAAAAAAATATTTATAAAGAAACCAGCATTTATATTTCAAGAAAATTATATATAATCTTTAAAAAATATACTTTATGAGATGAATTGCAATTAAAAAAATATAATTTATGTGATAATTTTAATTTCATTATCGTTCATCCAAACCATCAAAAAAATTTCGTTGCTTCTAATTTTAGTGGAAATAAGGCTGTAATTGAAACAGCATCAGACATATAAAATTCGAAAAACTCTATTTTAATTTCATTTGTGGACATAAATATCATAAAGTGTGCTTTTTATGATATATTTTATCCAAACAATGCAATGATTTCTATGTATGAATTGAATATAGAGAGTTTAATCTTGATTTGAAAGGTGTGATGGCTGTACAATATATTTACACGAACCATATTTCTATTTTTACCCCTTGCAACGTCGCATGTATTTATACAGAAATTCATTTCGAATAAGTAAAATATATAAAACGGCTACCAGCATTATTCTTCAGATGAAAAAAACACTAACGGCCCAATTTTTATATTTCTAATGGTATTGTTATTCAAAACAACATAAATTATAGGTGTTTACCGTCAAAAGATGTAATTATCAAACTGGTGATAGTTGAATTAGAAATAACTATCCCAATAATAAAGTTTAAGTCGAGTAGAATAGAAGAAAATTTGAACTCAAAAAATCATCAGTTATTAATAGTTTTCTGCTTAGAATAGCCTAAATGTCTCTTAATATCGTGAAAAATTATTTTTAACATTTCATAATAAAGAGGATTAGAAATATTCTGCATTTTAATCATTCAAATAAGGAAATCCCGAGTTTCTTTTTTTTCCGTACGAATTCTTTTTATGTAAAATAAGATGGCTTGATAAATAAATATTTTGAAAACAAAAGACAGAGCTCAAATTACTTTAATAAATAAGACGTGAAACGTAATTCATCGTATTGGTTTATTTCAGAAAAAATAAAATCCTTAGATATATTTAACTATCAGTATGTATAAGAAAATTTTTAAGTATTATTCTTATAATAACCTTTTATTTTTGAGCTGTAGATTTACTTCCTTTTAAAGTTCTTTGCCTAATCGATTTCACGATTAAGGGACCCCATATAGATTAGCAGCAATTAAAATAAAAATAAATTTGTTATTTTCTTTTTGATATGTTATCAACAAAGTTACTATAAATAATACCTAAGCATTTAAATCATATTTAGTTGCATACTTTTTTTTATCAATAGCTCATTCTTGTGATCAAACTTGTTTGTAAAAATATAATGATTTCTTTTTGTACCTTATATAATTTGAAAATTATTATTTAAATGTTAACTATATGCAATTTTGTTACTATAGTAGTTGAATTTAGTTTCTCTGATAAAATTATGAAATTTCCAATCTGATTTGCTTTAAAATATATAAAATTTGCAGTATTATTATATCTACTTACTTATGGTAGAAATTTATCGATTAGAATGAAAGCTTCGTTAGTTAGGATCCTTTATGACTTTACTATTATACACAATTACAAATAATTACATTCTTAACCCTTAATATATAAAAAGAAAGTTTATATGATCATTCAGTGGAAATAATGATTTCTAATTCCATTATAGTTTCTTGATTCTTGAAGATTACTTTTTTTTTATTTCCAACAATATTCTGTCCTTTTATTAATTATATATATTGTTTTGGAATTCATTTACCTTTTATCTAATTAAAAGGCATTTTCTAAAATATTAAAAGGAAATAATTTTGAAAATTAGATTTCTATTTTATCGTGGCAAAAAATATTTTCTATATAAAATACTAATTTGAAATGAAATTCCACTGTTAAATCAATATATATTAAACATAAAAAAATTCTTCACAACTTATATACAGCAATAAAATATTTTTGTAAACTTTAAAGTATCGTGCGACTAAATTTCAAACAACATGTTCATTAAGCTAAATTAAAAAATTATAAAACATTTGAATATATTTAAAGTGGAAATCGATGTTTGATGATTTATTTGAAAATTTTAAATTTCTGAAAATATGCACAATAAGACTTTAATGACAACAAATATTTAAACTATTAGATTCACTATCTTTAATAATATAAGTAAAACTTAAAATTTGATATCCAACTTATTTTGTATAATTAATAACTTTTTGTGTTATATAATTAACAAATACATTAAACCGATTTACATTCGTCATATAGTTCTTGGATTTAGGTTTGATTCTCATTGTATTTACTAAAAATTTCGCTTATATATTTATTTATTGTAAAATTTCTGGCATGCGAATGCGTATTATATTAAAAATAAATTTTAATATATTCAAAGAAATTTTATGTATTTTGTTAATCCAACTTGCTTCTTTTGGTTTTAATGATTATAAAATTTTATAGCTCGTTATATTTAAGAATTCTATTTCGAGATAATACAATTTTCTGTAAATTACGTATAAAATTAATTTGCCATTTCAACGTAAAATTTATGAATTATAAAAAGTAAATAATTATAATAAATAAGTGTAATTTAGATAAAAAATAAAATTTAATGGCGATACATAATCATGATTTAAATGTAAATAACAGACAAGGTGAATTAGAAGAAAAAAATGGTTTTTTATCAAGACTAATAAATATTGATATGGCTCATTGTGTAAGTATATTCTTGAATGTCTTAATTTTTAGCTCTTTGGGACTTTTTTTATTTCTTTTTTCGTGCACCTTTTGTAATTTTTTTACAATTATGAGTATTGAAAAAAAACCAACGAATCTATATGCACAAAAATCTCTTTTTACCTTCAATTATTTCACTTTTTTTTTTGTTATTATTATGGTAATTTATACTATAAAACGAATTGAAAAAAGCAATTTTCGCAGTCTGATGCATAAATATTTTTTATTTTTGCGTTTGTTGTTATTATTGACTATTCTTATTTCACTGAACTTAATTGTAGGAATATTATCAAAAACAAGCGTGCTTTATGTTCTATTTTGCTCATAAGATTTTCGATTAAAATGAATTTAAAAAGCATGAAACTGCTATAAGCAGCCTTTTATCTAATTTATTTATAAATTATGTTTTTCTCGTTTCTCTTTATAACACAAAAAAACACTTTAATATTTTTTGCCGTGCCCGATACTTTATTTTTTCTCCAATTATTGTTCAAGTAACTGCGCACACTAATTTCAAAAAAAAGTCTAATGTAATATATATATATAAAAATTCTATATATATTTTTTTGTGGGGTTTTTTTAACCAACAGGCAGTGCGTAAAAATATATTTGTCAATTTTCTTTTTTTAACATCGATTATCTAGCTCAATGAAATGATTTTATATGTAAAATCACGTAAAATATCCGATAATGAATGCATAAATATTATAAATTGTCTTTTATTTTATAAATATTAGAAGAGCAGAATTATCTTTATATTATCCCATGCAATATTTTTGGTGCCGTATTTAAGACTTTGAGTAATTTAAGTAAACGCTGAATCCCGGTTTACTACATAATTGACAATGCAGTTACTTTCAAGAGGATTTAATTTCGTTTAATTTTTATTAACCCATATTTCGTTTATTAATCGAAATTAAAAAATACGTATTTTGTTAATTTATTGTTTTTTTGTCTAATAAAATGGAAAAAATACAAATATAAATTTTATTAATCCTGGCTTTTTTCTCTATCAAATTGTTGAAATCTATGAAATCTTTTTTGCGTTAAATACAGATAACGTAACATTTGCATCTTTTATTAGTCGATTTAAACGTATATATCACATTAAACTCTCCAATAAATTAATTTTAATTTTTTTAATGAAATTCACAACTACCGTAGAAAATATATGTTTAAAAAAATATATAATAATGCTTTTAATTAGTGTTTTTCATAAAAAATTCATGATTTAATCTTAAAAGGGTTGGGTTTTCTTTAAAAAGATTATAAATAATAATTGGTATTTTGTTAATATAAATGCCCCCAGTCATCACAAAAAAAATATTATTGACCAGGTTGAGATATCAAGTCTGTAAAGTGACAAAAAAATGTGTGAAGCTAACTGGAACTTTTATATATTTAACTTAATTTTATAAATATTTTAGTAGGGTATTATGAGATTAACTCTATTGTAAACTAATAGATAATCCTGATAATGCCTTTTAAATACAAAGAAAACATGTTGAAAAAGTAATTTATAGCTACAATATAGCATCAAATATGAACAGATATGAGTGCTATAAGGGTTCAAAGAAACTATATATCTGCCGGGAAAATATTGTAAAAATTTGAAAAAATTATATGTCCCTATTTTCCAGGTGTATATAAAATCTCTAAATATATTTGTATCATATCGATATAAAGACTTTAATCACCTTTTCATGAAATAAATAACTTATTTAACAAGCCAAAAGGGTACTATAATGCAAAAAAAAACAAAAATTTGCAAAAAACAATTGCATACAAAATTTTATTTTTTTGTATGATTTTTATAAACGTAGCATCCGAATCCTACTATTTATTATATTTTTAGATTTGTGACATCGGTAATAATATATTTTAAATTTTATACCTTTTAGATAATATCGGTATTTTGGATTTTCTTGGTTTATTATAATTATTTACGCGGTATTATTTTGTATTTTAGAAATTCTGTACTTACTATAATTCATTTGATTTTTTTTAATTTCCATTTAGCTTATAGATAATGCAATAAAAGCCTCGATATATTTCATGTGAACATCCAATAGTCGGAAAATCGTTTTTACAACTACGTCAAGCGAAAAAGTTGCGCAAACAATTCCTTTATTCAAGAATATCATTTTTTTGCAATATTTTGTTCGTTCATGGTATTATCAATTTACGTAATATAATAAAAGAAATTAGATGAATAGAAAATTCTCACCATTTCATATGCTAAAATATATATGAAGATCCATGTAAATTCATTTTAATAAGTTTTAATTTTATTTTCTTAAAGCATTATACGAAAAAAAGATAATCTAAATTATGGTGTTAAATCAAACTATAATAAGACCATCGAAAACCATATTTATGATTCTAAATATAGATCGATCATGTACGCGATTTTTTTCGCCGTTTATAAAGGTAAGTTTTTTTTTATAAAAATGTTCTAATATATGAAACGCTTAAAGTTGTGGGTAAAAGATGTATTTAAGCTATTTTTCTAATCGGAAAATATATTTCATAAATTAACGTTCAAAAAAAGGTTATAGAATGAATTAAAGAGTCTAATTAAAGTTTTTTTTTGTTTAATTTATGTCAAAAATAGCTTTGGAAATACTACTTAGCAGATAAATCAGAAAAAGTATAGTAAGTACCCTCAAATTGCGAAATTAAATTTTTAAAAGTATGATTATGTGCCAAGCAGCCACAAAATTTATATAAATTCAAAAGATTTATTTTTCCTGCTATAACGATGCCGTTCCTATCTTTGAATATAATTATGAAGTATAATTATGAAGTATAATTATGAAGTATAAATAAAAGTAATAAAACAAGCAAATATCCTGCGATAGATACACTTAAATACTTTGGTGAAAAAAAATAGCTCATATTCATATATATTATAAGTGAATTTTATTAAAAAAATTATAATTAAAAATATATACATAAAAATGAAATATTGCAATATTGAGAAAACAAAAGAAATATTTCTTATTTCTTTTTGAATTCTCTTGGATATAAAACTCAAAAAAGTACAATAAATACACATATAATGTTTGCCTTGCTATAATTTTAACGTCTCATAAACATAAAAAATATATCGGAAATTTCCCTTAATTTATACAGTGCTTTTCAAATCTTTATTTACGATATATCCTACGGATTTTGATATGCTAAATAATTTGAGTGAATTTTACATTCTAGTGTTTTTATAATATCTATTAAATATTATAATTCGCATTTTTTTTTATCCTTGATTCAGCACGGTTTTTGTTAGAGATCATTTTTATTTTTCAATTTATTTATTTATGGGTTAAGTTTCTTTTTATCAATCCTATTATTTAGATGTGGTCAGTTCATTGGAAATATTTTACAACATCTTTTTACATCTTTTGACACCTTCCCCTGATCCATCTTCATCTACTGCTCTTCTTCTCTCAAATGAGATGAGTTCAAGTGTCTTGTGAAGTGTTGGTGCTTGCATGTATGCTTCTACTCCTTCCGGGATTTTTAACTCCTTAACATATTTTTTATGATATTTTGTGACCTCCCCATCCTGAGTCATCACATATGATACTATTCTTGTTTTAAATTCGTAAATTAAACGGAGTTCACCCGCCAAGATGTCATATTTCCTATATTTTTCATTCTCAAGTTCAGTCAAGTTATCAAGGCTAGTTATACCTATTTAAATCAGCGTAATCATATTTTCTTTTTTACCGCATAGAAAAATATCAGGTCTATTTTGTTTGATTAAAATATCCGTTTTAGTTCGGATATCAACTTTTATTCTTGTTTTTTCGTTTTCGCAGATCTCTTGTACTGAGTGATCTCTGATCTTTTTGGTTTTCTTGGTTGTATCGTCTTAATAGGAGTAAATGAAGAAATCTCACGATTTCATTGTGTCTTCGCGTGTAATCACGCCCTGAAATTTTCTTGCATCTTGTTGCAAGGTGATCAATTGTTTTCATAGCTTCATTACAGTGTGGGCATTTTATCCTCTCACCGAAAAACACATTTCTGTCCTGAATAAAACAGAATTGTCCTTCTTCACTTGGTTTAATGTTGCCATCTTTTATCCATCTTGATAATCCAACAATATCAATCATATCATTATTCTTAGCTTCAAAAAGTTTTTGGTGTAATGGTTTTTCTTTTATTTTACACAATAGAGTTTCTTGCTGCTTTTTCTCAAGTGTTTCGGAGTCGGTGATATTAACATGATATTTATTTACAAAATATTATTCAATTAGTGAGAAATCTGTCTTATCATCCTTTTCTTCCTTTAAAATTAGAGCCTTCCTCGATGAACTGTTTTGAAGCAAATTTTTTATCTGATAGACCATCTTCTCGGCTTTAAATTCAATATTACATAGCCCACATCTTATTTTATTTCTCTTTAAATATAATCTTTGTTTATTACTAAGCTGAAGTGAAAAGAAAATTCGTTTAAAATATCTCTTATCTTATCATCAAAGGCTTAATTTATTCTTCAGGTTCTAATTTTAATACACCTAAATAGTAATTTATGAGTGATTTTGCATGTTCATTAATGGCTTTAAATAAATTCCCAACATAAAAATAAATCTTACATAAATTTCTAATTCAATTTAGTATTTGTGCTGCAATTATATCAATAGTTTTTTGCTTATCTCCGATTTGCTATTCTCAATTACTCCGAAATATTTAAACGCTGCCGGGAATTCTACAAATGTTACTACATCTGCGCACATTTCATGGTTAGTGTCAGACTGTTTTTTTTTATTTCAAGGGTTACTGTATTAAAGAAGGTTAATGTTTTTTCCGTCATGAGTATAGTGTTTCTGAAGTTTTTGATATTAATTTAAGGTCGTCTATGAAGAGTAGGTGATTTTTTGTATAGGAGTTTTCATCGTTCATTGCACTTACACCTGGGAAAGCGTTCATTGCATTTTCTGCTTAGGGGATCAATACATAAAACGAACTAAAAAGGTGACAGAAAGTCCTCCTGTAGTAAAACTTTATTTATTTTTTTATACATGATTTCTCTTCATTTACTTGTAATCTTTTTTATAAAAGACTTTATCCATGTTGTTAGATTCAAATTTTCAATACATGCATGTAGATAGTTATGTTAAATTGAGTTAAATGCCTTTTTTTTTGCATCAATCCACGTTGTATATAGGCTATTTCCATGCTTTTTATTTATCGCAATATTTATAAGAGCTTGTTCTTTTGCTCGTTACACGCGCCTTATTGACCTAAATTTTCTTCCGAAATCAATTCTCTTGTCTACACTTCATACTGAATGATTTTTAAAACCAATTTTGTCGTTAATTAAATAAATATGACATACATGTGATTGACCTGAATTCATTTCTGTTCTTGACATATTCTTTTGATATAAGATATGTAGTACCTGAGTAAAAAAATTCTTCCTGATTTTTATTTTCCGAACATTCATCCGATATAATCTGATATATGAATTTATGCAGGCTCGTCATTTTTTTGATGAAGAAATTAAATATTCCATCTGGTCCAGCAGCTTGTCAGTTTGGCAGTGATTATTTTATATTATCAAATATAAAAACTGTATTGAACCTTTTTTTTCTGTTTTTGAACAGGTAGAAATGGGCATGTAATCATTTTAATTATTTTTTTTTGAGATTTTTCGTACCTTTTTCCCACATTTTCATCCAAATTTTTTTGATTTGTTCATCTGAAGCTTCGATTGTATAATTTTAGTATTGAGTCAATCCTCTGCGCAAAAAAAAGTCTTCTTTAAGCTCAAAGCAGTTAATTTCTCTAGTAAAGTCACATCTTTTTTTGTACTGCTCTATCTTTTTCTTTGATTTTCAATCCTTTCTGTATAAACATTAAACATCATTTAAAGATGATCATCTATGTCTAGGATCATGTTTCTTGATCGCATTATTTTTCTTAATTTTTGATACTTTCTCTTCTATAACTTCACTGAGTTTATTTTTATATAATTCTAGTCCATCTCTTATTCTTTTCAGAGGCTCAATTTTTCTAAAATATATTGCTTGTTTTGTTTCGGTTTTGTTGTGAGGCGTTTGTAAATCTGATATGCGATTTTTAGCAATACTGCAGCATCGGACATATTCTTGGGATTATGGGTGGATTTAATTCTCCCTATTATCATATTAAGAGTTTGAGAGTACTAATGTCGACTTTGTAGTAAGGCATTTTTCTTGTCCTTATAAATTCAACGCTGTTTGCCTTTTTTAAGCTTTCGTATATTTCATTAAATTCCCTTCTACATAAGTCGACTCTTCTTTACTCTTCGATTCCAGGAAGGGATGAATCACTTAATTTTGCTCTTTTTGTGTTTTTGACGTTTTCGGAATCAAATCGTTTGACAATCGACTTCCTTTCATTTTCGTCTATTAATATTCTCATCGCTCTTCTTTTGAGTTTCTGTTGGGACAAATTACATTGAAATTATCCGATGATATATTTATGGTGTTTATCCGATCCGAAGCGTGGCATAGGATGGAAGCGTATTAGTATTGCCGCATGGCATCTTAAACCCATTCATCCAAAGAAGATTCTGTTGGCGTGAAGATCGATTCTAACGTCAGATGTCTTGTTGATGTTTTATAAGAGGTTTGCGTATGTTATGATACCAACACATATTTTTGCTCGGTTACAGTCGCAGTTTCTAATGATTTGTCTATGTAGTGCTCTGCTTCTGATTTTTAAGTTTCACCCATCCTATCCATAAAATATTTTAAAATATTTTAAAATAAATTCAATTTAATTAAAGTTAAGTTTATATAGAAAATACATAATATTTTGTTTAAATGGGTGGTATGGTTGAGTTGTTTACAAGTCGGACCCCAGTGAGGGGTCGCGTGTCCACTTCCACCCACCTCCCTAATCTCCGAAACGAATTTACTCTAAAGAAAAATACCCAAAGAGGCGGCCAGTGAATAATAAAAGATATTTCATTGGCAAGCCATGAGAAATAGGAGGTTGCTGTGTAAGCCGTTGAACTGTGCCTCCAGTAAGGAAAAAGATCCCACACCGTTCGGCAAGGATATAGGTAAGTGTATAGTGTGGTAGTAGCTTGTATACCTTAGCGATTAAAAGTAGACAGAATCACATTCCCTTCACGTAAAAACTGCCTCCTATGAGAAAGGGCCCAATCCACGGTGATTACGGGTGACAAGAAGTGTTGAGGGAGTCCCATAGAGAGACGCAGCAGTTAGGAAATTGTTCCTATAAATATAACTTGTGCATTCTAAAAGTGATAGTAGTACAACATAAATAAATAAAGTAAATTCGAAAGGAATTTTATCGTGATGAATTTATTGGTCTGCAATAATTATGTTTTTTAAGTAAGACCCAATTATTGGGTTGATTCTGGCATATAATTCTTAAAATTACATTATATTTGTGCATTAATGGCTTTTTGAATTATCATAGAATCTTGCACACGTTTCATACTGTTTTGTTTGGAGGAATTATTAGAGAATATTGCTTTTGATTATTTCTATCTGCACAAGAAAATAAAAAAAAATATTGCAAAATATAGCCGCTAGTTTCGTATTTTATGGAATATTATTCAATTAAATAACTTCGGATCAAAAATATTTTGATTCATGTATATTTTACCCTGTTTTACGTTTCCTAAGAAAATAAAAATCAAAAATACGATCATTACTGCTAGGCTTTTAATTTAGCAATAAAAAAATTTGTTACTTTTATATCAATTACTTGCATATATGATTCAGATTTCAAAAAAAAATATATTGAAAAGCATTGAAATAATCCATGCAAACCCTATCTAATCTATAATGTTAATTTGAAATTTGTAGTTTTTTGATGATAAATTTATAATTAGTACATACTATGTGGCTTTAATATAAAAAAAATAATTTTGGGCGTAAAATCTAATGCGATAAGTATCATCAATTTTTTTCTGTAACATTTAGAAGAAATAACCGTATATAGCTTCTTTACGCCCAATATTCGAATAATATCTTTATATTATGAAAATATACAATATTTAGATTTAACTGGATTTTTTAGGTGTAAATACACTGATTTTGCGTATAATTACGTGTCTATGAAGTAATTCAAAACGAAAAAACGCATATAAAATTTTATAAAAAACAAATATTGAATTGTAATAATTGTCAATGGAATGTAAAAAAGTGTATGTTGTGGATTTTAATAAACTAATTTTACAATATAATCGGGAGTGATACCTTGAAACTAGATTGGCATATCCGATCTTCATTAAGTAGTCATTAGAAATTGCTTCACTTATTAAAATTTATCAATCATAAGGTTTTATTAGATAGTAAATACCGAAAAGAATTTGTGTTTTGATATTAATGAATAAAAATTCTAGCATTTTTTAACGCGCTGTCGGGAAATTATATATTTTATCCGGTTTTACTTTTGTAGAATAACTTGGCGATCAGAACTATAAATTGTTAAAAACCTCTCTAGAATATTTGATGCGTAGAAAAATAAATATTCAGTTTGTATATGTATTTTTTTCGAATATAAATAATATAATTGCAAATATAAAAAAAAATGGATTTATCGATGATAATCAATTCAACTTAATCTAAATGCTGATGAAACAGTCCTTGCAACAATAGATGCTAAAAATATTTATGCACCTATTTGTCCTTTTTTGTACAAAAAAAGATCGCGAAAAACACCTTTATAAGTTTTTAAAAAAATGGTTAAATATTATTTTGATATTGTGATAAACAGTAAAATAATTTTCAATTTTTTACATATATTTTGTTCATTATAAAATTATCTTAAACTTAAAAACAGAAGAGAAGAAGACGTTTATATAATTATACCGTTGAATGTTATGGAAATGAAATAAGGAATAACGATTCTACTAAAAATAAAAACATTAAAAACAGAAAATAATGAATTCAATAAGTAATTTGAAGGGATCAAAATAAAGCACAACATTTTAATGATGAAAATATCATTTATATTTTCTCATATTTGACTACATAAGAAATAATTTAGCTTCTGTATATAAAAAAAATATAAATAAAAGCTCAAAATTTGTTTAACTTTATGTTAATATGAACTGATAGTATTCTATGTGCAATATTATCATAATAAAAATTGAAAAATTTATGTGTTAAAATCATCTTAAAAAATATTTTCTTTATTTAAAATTTGAGCAATTATATCGATGCTTATACAATATCATATTTTTCCCAGAACATACTTTCTATGAAATCTCATTAAAAAGAGATTATAAACGATGATTAAAATTCAAGTATATTTTTTTTAAGCTGATCAAATCATGATTGAAACTTCAAGAAATAATATTATATATTTTTTATTTTGGTGTAATAAAGTTATATTTCAATATGTGCATAATTATCCGGCCCATCTCTTTTGTTTTTGAGCAATACTTGGTATTATTCTAGTTCAAGTTGTCTTAACGTCATTAAACCTTGCATAAATAATTATTTTCAATAACTAAAACGGACTAAATACCACTTCAATTAGATATTCAAGATTTAACTATTTATTTGTACATCATTTCTATATATTTAAATTTTCACCGTAAATAAATTTGTAGTTTTTTTTAAATTTATATGATTTTTTTCATTTGCTAACAAATTTTTTTTTAATTTTCTAGATTAGAAGTTTTCCTGTAATATTTCAAAACAACCCACAGGTAAATTTTGAATCCTATAAATGCTATATAAAATGCATTATTCATGTGTGAAATTTTTTAATGGACTAGGTAAACTTATAACCGATCTACCTGCATTTATTTTTATATATTTACCATAATGTGAACTATTTGTGTCAAAATTTTCTAAACACATCCCTTCATATTAATTATTATAACAGATAAGCTATTTAAAGATTAAATTTTTTTATATAATTTAGTTTTGATTTAAGTGTTTTTATAATGTGTATTAAAATAAATAAAACCACCTTGTTAACAGACCCAAGTTTTTTATTTATTTACTTGTGTATAACTTCTTTTTAATAAGTTCGTTTATGAATATCAGGAATATTTGCTCATGTGATGCACACACGTGTAGTCCTTCAAATTTTATGCAACCAGTTTACTTTTCGTACTTTAAGCTGTTTTACTAGGAGGTAATAGATATGGAGAGGTTTGTGATCCTATCTATTTCCGTTGCTAGTGAATTATACTATGACGACGACTCTTCTCTTAATGCATCCATATCCTTGCTGAATGGAGCAGGCTTTATTCAATGCTCGACACTTTTTGTTTTCTTACTCAGCAACCATCTAATTGATTCTCGGGTTGTACTATTGTCATGGTTTATTTGTAAGATTAAACTGGCTGCCTGTTTGCGTGTATTTCATGTTTCTGACTAAATTCAATGAATCCACGAGCGAGTTGCTGATGGAACTGGTTGCAATTATTGATTCTCTTCCAAAGTAACAGCGCTACTGCTCCTATAAAGTCTCGAAAATATTCAATAATTTATTTCTAAACTATAAATAAAGACTTAATATTCTTTTAAAAATATGTATGTTCAATATTTAAATAAAGTCAAGATAGTAGACAACCTATAATGATTATTATTGAGATAAAAACAAAAACATTTGCGGAACTGAATTATATATTCAGTATTAAAACTTATCTTCTTTTGATTTTGTGCTTAAAATTCCTGGTAAATTATTCTAAAGACTGTATAGTAATTCATGTTAGACATTTACAAGCATGATTCCTTGAAGAGGCTGCCGTGAGTGTAATTAAAGTTATTCAAGCTACAATCGGTTCCATGCTTGCCCGTATACATTATACTTTCTGTAAATAGTTAGGTGTATATAATTGGTACTATTGTGGATTCTTTTTTTTGGAAATAATAACTTCAAAACCCCAATAATATAATAACAGATTTCTAAAATGCATAAATAATGGGTAAGATTTTAGTTTAAAGTCTTCGATACAATTTTCAGCATATTTGAGGATGGTTTCATCGACTTGAACCATTGATCCACCCCCTTCCAACTTTTTATTAGAAATGTATGTTTGTGGAAATTTTTAAATGAGACGATTAGATACTTTTACAATTAACATTTTTACTGTTCATAAAGATTCACTAATAGAGTACCGAGATTTTAGGCATGCATAATATATTTACACTCTTAAATCATGTTTAAAACTTACTCTGATGTATTTGAAAAATGAACTATTATAATTGAAATATTTTATTTATTTTGTGCAAATATGCGTATTTGAAGATATATTTAGTTTATTATTCTACTGTTTTGTTGGCTTAGCTCGCTATATTATACCAGTCTTCCAATATAATATCATTCATAAAAAATATTATGTGTTTATAATATTTTGGGTTATAAGAAAGTCGTTTAATCCATCAGCTTCAATTCTTGACATTAAATTTTATATACTTATATATTTTTAATATTACTTTAATTATTTTTTTGGGGTGGGGAAATATTCGATAGATCCGAAAAATTTATCCTTTAAAGTCTATAGTAAGATTCTTCATGCTTCAAATTATGTCATTAGGAATTAAAGAAAGATGGTTTGAACTTTATATCCCGATTAAACCGTCTTTATTATTTTATCTAAAGCTTTTGATTTTAACAGATATTGTTTTTAGAAATCAACCCTATATGATTATATTTTGAATTACATAGTAGATCAAAAAATTACAATTTACGCATAAATTTAAATTTACTAGTAATCTATCATTAAAACATGAGGAAATACCAAAACAAAATGGAATTTATGCATAAACTAGGTATGATGAAAATTTACTAACTAAAATACACTCAATTGAATTCTTAATTAGATGAATATTAGGAGGATGGGGTGGTTATGTTTCATTTTAGACTGTGGCAAAATGTTTTTTGTTGCCATTAGAAATGCACCTAAGAAACAAAAGACAAGGGGATTTTAAATCGTAAAATTGAAGATTTATGCATAGTTAGATTAAAAAAGTGATTTACATGTGGCTTAAAAAATCATACATAAACGTTAAAGAGTTGGAATAAAATGTTCTGAATCATTATGGGGCTTGAGCCTAAATATTATGCATCCTCGAATGCCGTATTTAATAATTAAATAAAGAAAATAGTAAATATATTTTAAAAAATAATGATATTCATTCAAAAAGAATCCTTTAATTTAATATGATTTCGAGGTGGATAGAAAAGATGTAAGGAGACTTCTGGATAAAGTATCACATGTTTTAACGACAAGATATCATGATAAAATAAGAAGTGAATAGTTATGAATCTCATAAAATAGATACCTCTAATTGTAAATTTTTATGGGAAATATCTACAGGGTATATTTAGTTGATGGAGTATAGGTCTTTTAAACAATAAAAAAATATTGAAGAGAGGAAGATGAGGTTGGTTTTTGATGCGAATCTGACCAAAAAAATATCGGATTTGAAGTGTGAAAAACTATAATTGCATCAATTGTACCTGTTGGAAATGATTTAGAGATCTATAAAACTGTTTTCAGTTCATTAAACGGTTAAAAACCCCAAATATTTTTTATTCTCTTTAAACTCAAGTACATACCAACTTAATTGAAGAAACTTGATCAATATTTATAAGAATTTTTTAATTTAATCTTAGAAAAAAGAAAAAAGTTAATTTTCATTTTGTAAGATGTATAATATAAAATATATCTCGTCGTCCCAAGTAAATGTAATTTAATATTTATTTTGATATAAAATTTACAGGCAAGTCAAATAATTTTCTATAACTTTAATTGTTTTCTCACATAAACCTTCATTTAAAAAACCTTTTTAATTTCGAATAAATGATGAATATGAACATTTATAAATCCAAATACTTAAAAATATAGAAAGTAAAATTACGTATTATTTTGCATTGAAATTTTGAGCAATTATGTGAATTCTATGCCATAAAAATCCGAATCCATATATAAATCAAAAATAAGTGTTTAAAATAACCAAAAAAATTCAATTAATAGCATAAAAAAATTGAAGGCTATAACATCATTTCGCGGTACCTCAAGCGTCTAATTCTACAATAAATCATTGTTTTTTGTATTTAAACGTAGGATTTATTACACGCATTGGTCTAATGAAAATATTTGATGCAAAAAAAGAATGTTGATTAGAATATAATATATTCTTAAATTGAATTATATAGAGTGAGGCAAAATATTATACATTTTGAATTAAATTTAAATATAATTATAAATTTTTATAATTGAAACATGTTATTTTATTTAATGTGAGATCTCATATTTCTAAGAGCGTACTCAAAAATATGATTTGTTGATTGCTAATTTTTAAGGCAATCATAAAAATATATAAATTTTGAATTTAATTGTATTTAAAAATTTAGAAGTGGACTATTTTGCTTGAGCTGAAAATCAAATACTCCCCATAAAAATCATGAATTACAAACATAAAATCCAATTTTTTTTGTATATAACATATTGGATGTAATGATGAGCAGAAATATATTTATACTCAATAGACTAGTTTTTAAATGTTTGTATTTATCGGTATAATTTTTTTGAGGCCTTAATATTTTATTATGTCTTTATTAAGTTTCTAATTGTGATATTTGCTTCTATTCTATTTTTATATTCGTATTAAGGTAAAAAACCCTCGTATTTACAATTTTTTTTATTATATGACTAAAATTTCAAAAATAATCGTTTCAGCAGATTTTTATTAAAAATGCAAGCATTTAAGTGTATAACGACATAAATATCAAAAATGATTTATATTTAAATACATTTTAACTAATAAAGGGTATGAACAAGATATATTTTATTTTGATTTCATCTAAAAAACACATTTGAAAATAATAAGTGATATAATTATTTAATTTAGTCATATAAAAGCAATATGAGCTTTCATTGCTAAATTTTATAAACACAGTTTAAGGTTGAATTGAATTTACCTGTTTGGAAATCAAATATTAAAAAAAAATCTCGCTAAATAAGCACCAGTGTACGATCAAGTGTAGTTACCCGATGATTTTGCAAGGTATTTATATCATTTAGAAAGCATCACGGTCTAATTTTCCTGTATTTTTTGGTATTTACAAAAACAAAGAGTAAATATGCCTAAATATTTACATAATGAGCTTTTTGCTATATAATATTATCAAGAAATAGATAAAAATTGCGTAGATGGTTTAATTACATTTGCGCAATATATATAAAACAGAAAATATTATATTTGATTTTCCACTTCATATAATTATAAATATAATACTCCGAATTTTTTTTGTTTTTTGATTTTTTTTCTTAGTTCTCGCTTTTAATTGAGAAAATGTGATAAGGAAGTTCGCTACTTTTATCTTATTTAGTACAACTTGAAAAACAATAATACAAAATTCAATTTTATATTCACGATATATATTACGAGAGGAATTTCATCACTAATTTTTATACTTAAATAATAGCGAGTGACAGAATCCAATTTTACGGGAGAAATTTAATCACATATTTTTATAATTCAATAATAGCGAGTGACAAAATCCAATTTTCTCAAATTTTGTTTTTTTGAGAATTGGAGCAATAAAATCATGTATTTTATTTAAATTCAAACTTTTTTATTATTTCCTTTTCTTATTTTGTGTATAGTAAAAAAATGCACATTTTTTTGTTTAATTTTTAGATCTGAATGTATAAAATTTATTCGCCTAAAAATTAATATGAGTCGAAAAACACCCATATTGCTTTAAACTAGAATATTGTGTTTGAATTTATTTGCATTATATAAAAACAAACACATTGCATTTGTATTTAGTTTAAAATATCGATAATTTCTTTTTTTTTAATTATTAACGTACTATTGGGATTTGTAATTTATTTTGCTTAAAATAGTAATTAATATAATTATGTATGTTAAGGGGTTGAAAATCCCGGACAAAGTAAAAGT
Organism: Rhyacophila brunnea; assembly: GCF_057557595.1. NCBI lineage: Eukaryota > Metazoa > Arthropoda > Insecta > Trichoptera > Rhyacophilidae > Rhyacophila > Rhyacophila brunnea. The sequence goes on from NW_028233037.1 coordinate 2,770,882, forward strand.
ATACATGTAAGCTCTCACAGCCACAAGACACTTGAACTCATAACATTTGAGAAAATAAGAGCAGAAGATGAAGACAAATCAGGGGAAGGTGTCAAAAGATGCATCAAGGAGTTGTTTAATATTCCCAATATGCTGACCACGTCTAAATTTATAAAAAGAAACTTAATCCATATAATAAAAATAATATAATTATCTATTGTTGAAAACATACATGATACGAATGGAAAATTTAAACTGTATTCTACTGTTATTCATATTCTTTTAATAAACTTGGAATTATGCTATTAGCTGATTGGAAGGTATTATTGTAATAAATATAAATAAATAAATTTATATGTAGTAGTTTTATTTTATTACTCTCATCCATCATATAAAAATTTATATGGCTCTGTAAAGGAACCAAACTATGTACGTGTGCATCGGCTAATTAATTTTAAAATTATGTGTTAGTCTTATCTTATTACACTATAAACGAAACAGACTTTAGAATACTCTATATAATATAATAATCGTATATATTGTGCATTAGATGGTGTATTAATCACGGGTTAGATCTATCGCATTGTTCTTTTTAAACAGTGAAAGTTTTAAACGGCCCTGCAAAAGAAGAAAAATATACATGCTGTGCATAATTTTAAATTATAGGTAGTTTTTTTAGGCAATATTAACGGTATCGGCCGCGCCAATTGTATTAACGCTGTGGGACAACATTTACACAATACCAATTGGCTTTGATTATATGCACTTGCGTTACTGAATTATTTAAGTTCTTTTCAGCGCCTATACATGTGTATGTTCAAACCGAAAGCTTTCTTTTACTTTGTGATTGCTGTATCACTTTAACAGCTAGGCGGGATTCATTATCAATATGGTAATTCATAAACTCCCTTGCGTGAGGATATTAGAACCTTCAATCATATTAATTCAAGATTCTAAGTCGAATATCTACACCACTCAATCATTGCCACTGGTTGGATAGCCTTATTGCTCTTTAAACCAAGCTGAAATTTAGATGGTTCACTGAAGCTAGGCAATTATATATATTGTAATTAGATAATTGAATTTACCACAATATATTCACTTTAATGCCTGTTTATTCGAGAATACACGTCGAATATTTTTAGTGCACATGCCTCTGCTTCCGTTAGCATTCCCAACACATAAAACACGATTTATGTCATATGACGACAAAAACACACCAATTATGACACATGGAATTATTCTTGTTTTGCATTTGTAGATGGCGAGATTTCAATGCCTAATAAAACGAAAAATCTCGGTTTCTAGTTCGTCTGTCTGTACCATAACATAATTTAATTTGTATTTAATTTGATTTCAAGCTATTTAAATTTGTCCAAGCTAAACTTGTGATTGCTCTGTAGAAGAGATTGACTTGAGATTTCTTCTAGTCTCATCATGTTTACAATCTTAATCATACATCTCTTCTTTTAAAATTCATCAATTCAAGTGTAAACCTGAACGCTATTGCCTGTGTATGCTTCAGTTTCAGTTAGAATTCTTAAGACCATTTGTTTAATTATAATATTGTATATTTTTTTAATATGTACATAGATATTTTTTAAACGATTCTTTTTAAAATTTTAAACTTTGGCCGTTTGATTTTTGAGAAATCGCCTTCTCTTCCCCATGCTGTCCAAAAAAGAACAAAAGGGGATGATAAATGTAGTTGATATTTATTTTAAAAAATCAGACCCTTAATTAACCCCTATTTAGAAATGTCGACCGCAAACGATAAGTTTTCTTTTATAGTTAGAATTTTCAAATTTTTATTTGTTGGTCACGCAATTCAAATGTCAAAAAACACGATTTCAAAATTCAATCCAAATTATCAAAACAAAATATCGCTTCTTTATCAAACGTCGAATAATACGAAGAACAATGAATATTGTGCATGCGAGGAAATAATATTGACAACAGATGACAATGTAAAAATCAAGTGCTTAATAATTGCCCCACTTGGCTCGTCAATTAATCCGAAAACACCCAGAAAGTGTATCATTTATTTACATTCCGCTCGAGAAGGTCGATTCAATTATATGGAAAATGATGATTGGACTAAAAAATTGGTGAAGAACAACTGCTTATTTTTAATTCCGGATTACCGTGAATTCTGCGACTCGGAAGGAACCTTTACACGATTTGGAGCAAACTTAGATTTAGATGCTTGTGTTAAATACGTTTATAATATTTATAAAGTTAAAGCGAGCATTATAGGGAATTCTCTTGGGGCATCAATGATTTGTGAATACATGAGCTATATTAAAATGAAAACAGACTTCCGTGAAAGCTTATCGATGATTGATAAAATTGTTCTGATTAACATCACACCATCCACAAAGTATTTTTTAGAAACAGAATTATTCAAGCTTGAATCTGTATTGAACTTCTTTTATCTTGGCGCTACTCGTAAAATACTTGAAGTATTCGGGTATAATTCTATTCAGGATTTCGATGTATTGAGTGATAAAAGTGTTTTATTTGCCCACGATGATCCAGATATAATTAAACTCTTTAATGACGCTTCAGAAAATTTCAAATATTGCCATTATGAAAAATTTGACTGGAAAAGCGAGGTTGATATCGTAAAAGATACAAAGCTGTTTAACACTATTTCAAATTTTTTAAATTCAATCTGAAAAAAAAACATAATAAAAAACCTTTTAAGCCAAAAAAATATAAAATTCGCTTCAATTTGTTAATATTACGTGTCATTTTATTGATTAACTATTCTAGACGGAACTTTTCACATAAAAATAGTTAAACTGTATTTTATTTTCGTTTAAAGTTTAAATAATTTTCTAAAAAATGGAAAGTAGCTTATGCAAAAACATGTAAGACGACTAAATTTTTATAAATCATTCATGACATCACAAATTGCAAATATGCCACAATAAATATAAGCAATTTTAATAGTTATTTAAAAAAATATAATACGTTTTCAAGCATGATAATTAAAATTTACACAGAAAAATACAACAAAAAAATATTTATAAAGAAACCAGCATAGATTTTTCAAGGTAATTATATATAATCTTTAAAAAATATACTTTATGAGATGAATTGCAATTAAAAAAATATAATTTATGTGATAATTTTAATTTCATTATCGTCATCCAAACCATCAAAAAAATTTCGTTGCTTCTAATTTTAGTGGAAATAAGGCTGTAATTGAAACAGCATCAGACATATAAAATTCGAAAAACTCTATTTTAATTTCATTTGTGGACATAAATATCATAAAGTGTGCTTTTTATGATATATTTTATCCAAACAATGCAATGATTTCTATGTATGAATTGAATATAGAGAGTTTAATCTTGATTTGAAAGGTGTGATGGCTGTACAATATATTTACACGAACCATATTTCTATTTTTACCCTCTGCAACGTCGCATGTATTTATACAGAAATTCATTTAGAATAAGTAAAATATATAAAACGGCTACCAGCATTATTTCTCTGATGAAAAAAAACATAAACGGCCCAATTTTTATATTTCTAATGGGATTGTTATTCAAAACAACATAAATTATAGGTGCTTACCGTCAAAAGATGTAATGATCAAACTGGTGATAGTTGAATTAGAAATAACTATCCCAATAATAAAGTTTAAGTCGAGTAGAATAGAAGAAAATTTGAACTCAAAAAATCATCAGTTATTAATAGTTTTCTGCTTAGAATAGCCTAAATGTCTCTTAATATCGTGAAAAATTATTTTTAACATTTCATAATAAAGAGGATTAGAAATATTCTGCATTTTAATCATTCAAATAAGGAAATCCCGAGTTTCTTTTTTTTCCGTACGAATTCTTTTTATGTAAAATAAGATGGCTTGATAAATAAATATTTTGAAAACAAAAGACAGAGCTCAAATTACCTTAATAAATAAGACGTGAAACGTAATTCATCGTATTGGTTTATTTCAGAAAAAATAAAAACCTTAGATATATTTAACTATCAGGATGTATAAGAAAATTTTATGTATTATTCTTATAATAACCTTTTATTTTTGAGCTGTAGATTTACTTCCTTTTAAAGTTCTTTGCCTAATCGATTTCACGATTAAGGGACCCCATATAGATTAGCAGCAATTAAAATAAAAATAAATTTGTTATTTTCTTTTTGATATGTTATCAACAAAGTTACTATAAATAATACCTAAGCATTTAAATCATATTTAGTTGCATACTTTTTTTTATCAATAGCTTATCCTTGTGATCAAACTTGTTTGTAAAAATATAATGATTTCTTTTTGTACCTTATATAATTTGGAAATCATTATTTAAATGTTAACTGTATGCAATTTTGTTATTATAGTAGTTGAATTTAGTTTCTCTGATAAAATTATGAAATTTCCAATCTGATTTGCTTTAAAATATATAAAATTTGCAGTATTATTCTATCTACTTACTTATGGTAGAAATTTATCGATTAGAATGAAAGCTTCGTTAGTTAGGATCCTTTATGACTTTACTATTATACACAATTACAAATAATTACATTCTTAACCCTTAATATATAAAAAGAAAGTTTATATGATCATTCAGTGGAAATAATAATTTTTGATTCGATTATATTTTCTTGATTCTTGATGATTATTTTTTTTTATTTCCCAACAATGTTCTGTCCTTTTATTAATTATATATATTGTTTTGGAATTCATTTACCTTTTATCTAATTAAAAGGCATTTTCTAAAATATTAAAAGGAAATAATTTTGAAAATCCGATTTCTATTTTATTGTGGCAAAAAATATTTTCTATATAAAATACTAATTTGAAATGAAATTCCACTGTTAAATCAATATATATTAAACATAAAAAAATTCTTCACAACTTATATACAGCAATAAAATATTTTTGTAAACTTTAAAGTATCGTGCGACTAAATTTCAAACAACATGTTCATTAAGCTAAATTAAAAAATTATAAAACATTTGAATATATTTAAAGTGGAAATCGATGTTTGATGATTTATTTGAAAATTTTAAATTTCTGAAAATATGCACAATAAGACTTTAATGACGACATAGATTTGAACTATTAGATTCACAATCTTTAATGATATAAGTAAAACTTAAAATTCGATATTCTACTTATTTTGTATAATTAATAACTTTTTGTGTTATATAATTAACAAATACATTAAACCGATTTACATTCGTCTTAAAGTTCTTGAATTTAGACTAGCTTCCTTTTGTATTTTATAAACATTTCGCTTAGCTATTTATTTATTGTAAAATTTCTGGCATGCGAATGCGTATTATGTTTAAAATAAATTTAAATATATTCAAAGAAATGTTATGTATTTTGTTAATCTAACTTACTTCTTTTGGTTTTATTAACCATAAAATATTCCAAAATAAAATTTTATTGCTCGTTATATTTAAGAATTCTATTTCGAGATAATACAATTTTCTGTAAATTACATATAAAATTAATTTGCCATTTCAACGTAAAATTATGAATTATAAAAAGTAAATAATTATATAAATAAGTGTAATTTAGATAAAAAATAAAATTAAATGGCGATACATAATCATGATTTAAATGTAAATAACAGACAAGGTGAATTAGAAGAAAAAAATGGTTTTTTATCAAGACTAATAAATATTGATATGGCTCATTGTGTAAGTATATCCTTGAAAGTCTTAGTTTTTATCTCTTTGGGACTTATGTTATTTCTTTTTTCGTGCACGCTTTGTAATTTTTTTACAATATTAAGCATTGAAAAATCACCAACGAATCTAGATTTACAAAAATATCTTTTTACCCTCAATACGTTCACTTTTTTTTTTGTTATTATTATGGTAATGTATACTATAAAACGAATTGAAAAAAGCGATGTTAGTAGTTTGACTCTAAATTTTATAGATTTTTTGCGTTTGTTGTTATTATTGACTATTCTTATTTCACTGAACTTAATTGTAGGAATATTATCAAAAACAAGCGTGCTTTATGTTCTATTTTGCTCATAAGATTTTCGATTAAAATGAATTTAAAAAGCATGAAACTGCTATAAGCAGCCTTTTATCTAATTTATTTATAAATTATGTTTTTCTCTTTTCTCTTTATAACACAAAAAAACACTTTAATATTTTTTGCCGTGCCCGATACTTTATTTTTTCTCCAATTATTGTTCAAGTAACTGAGTACACTAATTTCAAAAAAAAGTCTAATGTAATATATAAAATATAAAAATTATATATATATTTTTTTGTGGGTTTTTTTAAACCAACAGTTAGTGCGTAAAAATATATTTGTCAATTTTCTTTTTTTAACATCGATTATCTAGCTCAATGAAATGATTTTATATGTAAAATCACGTAAAATATCCGATAATGAATGCATAAATATTATAAATTGTCTTTTATTTTATAAATATTAGAAGAGCAGAATTATCTTTATATTATCCCATGCAGCATTTTGGTGCCGTATTTAAGACTTTGAGTAATTTAAGTAAGTGCAGAATCACAGTTTACTACATAGTTAACAATGCAGTTACTTTCAAGAAGATTTGATTTTGTTGATTTTTTATATTTTTATTAACCGATATTTCGTTTATTAATCATAATTAAAAAATACTTATTTTGTTAATTTATTGTTTTTTTGTCTAATAAAATGGAAAAAATACAAATTATAGATTTTATTTTACCTGGCTTTGTTCTATATCAATTGTTGAAATCTATGAAATCTTTTTTGCGTAAAATACAGATAACATAACATTTACATTTCAAATTAGTCAATTTAAACAGATATATCACATTAAACTCACCAAGAAATCAATTTAAATTTTTTTAATGAAATTCACAACTACCGTAGAAAAAAAGTTTAAAAAAAATATAATAATACTTTTAATTAGTGTTTTTCGTAAAAAAATTCATGATTTAATCTTAAAAAGGGTTGAGTTTTCTTTAAAATGATTATAAATAATAATTGGTATTTTGTTAATATAAATGCCCCCAGTCATCACAAAAAAAATATTATTCACCAGGTTGAGCTATCAAGTCTGTAAAGTGACAAAAAAATGTGTGAAGCTAACTGGAACTTTTATATATTTAACTTAATTTTATAAATATTTTAGTAGAGTTTTATGAGATTGAACTCTATTGTAAATTAATAGATAATCCTGATAATGCCTTTAGAATACAAAGACAACATGTTTAAAAGGTAATTTATAGCTACAATATAGCATCAAATATGAACAGATATGAGTGCTATAAAGGTTCAAAGAAACTATATATCTGCCATGAAAATGTTGTAAAAATTTGAAAAAATTATATATCCCTATTTTCCAGTAGTATATAAAATCTCTAAATATATTTGTATCATATCGATATAAAGACTTTAATCACCTTTTCATGAAATAAATAACTTATTTAACAAGCCAAAAGGGTACTATAATGCAAAAAAAAACAAAAATTTGCAAAAAAACAATTGCATACAAAATTTTATTTTTTTGTATGATTTTTATAAACGTAGCATCCGAATCCTACTATTTATTATATTTTTAGATTTGTGACATCGCTAATAATATATTTAAAATTTTATACCTTTCAGATAATATCGGTATTTTAGATTTTCTTGGTTTATTATAATTATTTACGCGGTATTATTTTGTATTTTAGAAATTCTGTACTTACTATAATTCATTTGATTTTTTTTAATAACCATTTAGCTTATAGATAATGCAATAAAAGCCTCGATATATTTCATGTGAACATCCAATAGTCGGAAAATTGTTTTTGCCACTACGTCAAGAGAAAAGTTGCGCAAACGATTCCTTTGTAGAAGAAATATCATTTTTTTGCAAATTTTATTTGTTCATGGTATTATAATTTACGTAATATAATAAAAGAAATTAGATGAATAGAAAATTCCCACCATTTCATATGCTTAAATATAGATGAAGATCCATGTAAATCTAAATTAATAATTTGAAGTTTATTTTCTTAGATTATTATGAGAAAAGAAGATAATCTAAATTATGGAGTTAAATCAAAGTATAATAGACCATATAAAGACCATCTTTATGATTCTAAAAATATATCGATCATGAAAGCGATTTTTTTTCGCCGTTTATAAAGGTAAGTTTTTTTTTATAAAAATGTTCTAATATATGAAACGTTTAAAGTTGTGGGTAAAAGATGTATTTAAGCTATTTTTCTATTCGGAAAATATATTTCATAAATTAACGTTCAAAAAAGGTTATAGAATAAATTAAAGAGTCTAATTAAAGTTTTTTTTTGTTTAATTTATGTCAAAAATTGCTTTGGAAATACTATTTAGCAGATAAATCAGAAAAAGTATGGTAAGTACCCTCAAATTGCAAAATTAAATTTTTAAAAGTATGATTATGTGCCAAGCAGCCACAAAATTTATATAAATTCAAAAGATTTATTTTTCCTGCTATAATGATGCCGTTCCTATCTTTGAATATAATTATGAAATATAAATTAAAGTAATAAAACAAGCAAATATCCTGCGATAGATACACTTAAATACTTTGGTGAAAAAATAGCTCATATTCATATATATTATAAGTGAATTTTATTTAAAAAAATTATTATTAAAAATATATCACTTAAAATTAAATGTTGCATAATTGAGAAAATAAAAGAAATATTTTTTATTTTTTTTTGAATTCTCTCAGATATAAAACTCAAAAAAGTACAATAAATACACATATAATGTTTGTATTGCTATAATTTTAACGTCTCATAAACATAAAAAATAATTCGGAAATTTCCCTTAATTTATACAGTGCTTTTCAAATCTTTATTTACGATATATCCTACGGATTTTGATATGCTAAATAATTTGAGTGAATTTTACATTCTAGTGTTTTTATAATATCTATTAAATATTATAATTCGCATTTTTTTTTATCCTTGATTCAGCACGGTTTTTGTTAGAGATCATTTTTATTTTTCAATTTATTTATTTATGGGTTAAGTTTCTTTTTATCAATCCTATTATTTAGATGTGGTCAGTTCATTGGAAATATTTTACAACATCTTTTTACATCTTTTGACACCTTCTTTTTATCTATATTCATCGACTGCTCTTCTTCTTTTATTTTTCAATAAAACTTATTTTCTTCTATTTAAAAGACCATATCATCCAGAAACTTGAAAAAAATACACGGTAAAAAAATTGACATAAAAATTTTCATTGAGTTAACGGAAATTATTATAATAGAAAACGTATGTTAAAAGAAATCAAGAATATTAATTTTGCATTTTGTAGTTTATATATAAGATTAAAAAGATTGATATTATGCTAACCAAAAAAAATCACTAAAATCGGCTTTTGTCTTATAATTAAGTATATATTTATTGAAAAAAATATAACCATTGAAAATATAAATAAACCCCGCTGTAAATTGCCTGATAGTCACTACAAAATCCATTAGTAAGATTAATTAATTCCATATTTAAAAATAGATTCCAAAATTAAAGATTTTTTAAATAATAATAAAATCGCATTAATTTTTCTTGCATTATATGATATTGTTTTTCTGATAATTTTTTACTCTTTTTTTCTACACAAACGCGTAGTTAAAGTGAGAGCCTTTATTTAAATATGAAAAATTATTAAATATTATAAAGTTTAATTTTAGATGATTATACCGAGCCAAAAACACCACAAAAAACAGACACAAAACATGATCCACTAGTATGATAGTCTATTATACAATGAAAATCTCATCTAAAACTCATATACTCTGATGTGAAAATTTAAATGCCATAATTTCTTCATAAAAAAACATAATTATTATTTCAGATACTCAAATTAATAACCAAAATCACATGTACATACCCATATACATTGACGGAAAAACAGAATTTTAGGAAAAAATAACACTTACAAGATTTCAGTTGTTTTATAGGCATATAGAGTGTTTTATTACCGATATAGTTATTTAAAGATTACAAAAGATGATATTTTAAGATAAAAACCGAATCTAAATAAGAAAAATGATATAAAGAAAGAAATATTTAATTATTATATATGGAAAGTGTTTTCTAATTTAGAATTGATTTAATAAATTTAAGATATAATAATTATTTTCCCCAATCTTTTGGTCGAATTACATTTCTACCATTTACATTCGCGAAAGAATACCTCTTTTCTCGATCTTTGTTGGATAAAATTAACAATTCTAGTTTATTTCTTATCAAGTTTCTCGTGTACAACAAATTAAATTTTCTAGGATTCAAACCCGCCTTTAAAAATAATTTTACATTTGAATTTTAATTCTATTTATTTTAAGGGTAAATTGGTTAAATTATGACGTGATTATTATCAGATAAAATTATATAATGGCTTTATTGGTATACTAATGAAAGAATAAATATAAATGTACGCTTAGAAATAAGATATACAATTATATTTTATCGATCTACTTAATTTACGAATTGTTGCGTTTCTATTTTTTTAAAAAACAAGTACAAAAACCATAGGAAAACATCTTTAATTTACCGTAAAATTTTTGTTCATAATCTTAAGGAATTATGAAATTTTAATATATAAACAATTTTCGGATTTTTTCAAACGGGAAATCAAACACATGTTAAATTTTCTAGAAATTAAAAGAATAAAAAATTTCTATAGGGGTTTGTAATTATAATAAACGCTTGTTATCAAAAATTAGTGCATTAAATGAGAATTCACGCGTATTATCATTAAAAAAATCATGGTTAATAAGTTTAAATATAATAAAACCTTTTCAAGATAATTCAGTTTTTTTACTAAATTTGCTGTAAATAAACAAATATATATATTTTTATCTATTTTTGTATATTTGTCATGCTCTAAATTATTGAATATATCACTATTATGATTTTTTAATTTCATCATCATATATATTATGATTTTGAGTTGTAATGGGACTTGGGCACGGCTTATTCAATGATCCCACAAGTTGAATGTATAATTGATTAGTAATCGAATAAAAATCGCGCAGACTTTCATCGAGTTCACAAAATACATCAGATCACTTTTAGACTAATCATATGGCAGAGACCAATATTCCACAATTTCAATAAATTGAAGTTTCTTATTTATTTTAGAGCTAATTATTCGCTAATATTTTGGTTTTTTTTCTCAAGCACAACTTGCTTTATCTCTCGTACACACAGTGTATTAATACTTTCCATCACTTTCTCCTCACAGAAGTCTTATTCAATACCTCTCCTCCGTTCAAGAATTGTTAATTCAATTATTTTTCACAATCCCAACGTTTGTATGCATTCCTCAATCTGATTATTTACTCGATTTTTTTCAAATAATTTTGATGATATTGTGTCACCACACCGTCCCAAGTTATAACATATGGAATAATTTTTGTCTTGCACTTGTATATTAATGACAGCTCGATGCTAGCAGATCCTAAATACACAATTTTTCGTTTTAAAGTATATTATTGTTTTCGATACTGGTCATACCAATTTCTGTGAGGGTATTTGTTTTTTTTTTGATATAAAAATATTTTAAAATAAATTGAATTTAATTAAAGTCAAGTTAACTTAAAAAAAATATAAAATTTTGTTTATACAAGTGCAAGACAAAAATTATCCCATATGTTATAACATGGTAAGGTATGGTGACACGATATCATAAAAGGTACCAGAAGGAACTAGATGTCACGAATCGGGTTTCGGCATATATATAAACCTTAGGATTAAGAAAAACCCTTGAATTAATAGGTCTCGAAAGAAGGTGGGGTATTGAAGAAGACTTTGGAGAGGATAAGATAGCCGAAAGTATTAATACCTGTGTGTACGAGAGATAAAGTAAGTTTTGCTTGAGAACAAAAATTAAAATTATAACGAATTATTTTGCCAATGAAAAAATAAATAATTTATATAAAATATAAAATTCTGATTTAATTTATATATTTTAGATATATAGAGATGCAGCAAAGACTATATCTCTTTTAATTTTAGTGATTCCCAGTGCAAACATATTTTCAAGTTCATTATTTCCGATTTCTCTAGCCGCATTACCCATCTGTTTCAATAGTTCTTCAAGTCTACGCAGAGCCCTAACAATACTTCCCTCGAACACAGATGTTTTAGAGCATATTTCGACAAAAGAATGACCTTTTACCCACATCTCGACTATATCCATGATCTCATATGAAAACCTTTTGGCGTATGTTTGACAGCATGTTTCAATTCCACATTCATTCATTGTTGCGCATATCTTATTGATTGTTTTAGTAATAATTTCGTAATTTTTTTTATTTGTTTCAGAGAGTGTTGATTCGTTGTCCCATTCAGGAAATATGAGGCAAGATAATACTGGTAGAATTTCCTCTAGCTTTAAGTACGTGAAATCACCATTGAATAGCATCTCAGTGAGAATTAGTTCATCTCCCGTTGAAAGTTCGCACGCTACTTTTCCTTTTATAAGAATCGTTGTTGGTGAGCAATATTGGAGTCGTCTTAGGACTTGAATCATTTTTTTGCATTCTTCGAGGTGGTATATTTTGTTTAGTTCTGTTAGGTTTGATATATTTTTGGTGTAGGATTCTATGAAGATATTTTCCCTGAATATTTTTTTTAAACTATTCCTGATGTCATCTTGATTGTTATTTACAATGTTAATGGTTCTGTTATTCATGTAATTACCATTGTTATTTCTTTTGTTTGTACTATCCGTATTCGTATTGATACTATTTATAGTGCTATAATTATCAATATCAATATCATTATGATTATGATTTAGGAGTGTAGTATATACACCAGTATCACAAACAGCCTTATTTTTAATAAATTCTAGTTCAATTTCGTTTTCATCAACACATTTATCAGAAACACATTCAATATCAAATTTATTACCACAAAAAAAGCAAAAATCTCTTTCAATATGATCTAGAACACACAATTTGATGCATTCAAGCACAGAATCGATGTAAATGATCTCTTCCTCATTTCCACTATCATTAATTTCAATAACCGGCAAATTTCCTTTGATTGCTCTAGAAAGGGAATACATGTTTTTTACCCTCAAATCGTAGATTTTATCGATTTGATGAATAGAAATTTTTTTAGAGTGCTGAGCTCTTTCATTGTTTATAGTAAACCCGACTAATACATCATTTTTCGTTTTGTTTTTTAATAAACAGTTTTTCAATGTTATGAAACTACCCTTTCGAGGGATGAATATGTCGACAATTCTTCCTTGTTCGAGATGCTTTTCAATATTGGTGTTTTTTAGTCTGTTTCGGCGAATTCTTAATGTTTCGTAGCCTAGAAGAATGTTGTGAATGGTGAGTGGTGACATTTTATTTCGAGGAATTGATGATATTGTGTTTTTTAGATTCGGAGATACTATCTTTATGTTTATTGAATCGTCTAAGTTCAGAAGATACTCCGAGAAAACCATACTACCTGTTATATTGTCGATATTAGAAATGCCTAAATGGTTATTTAAGCCATTTAAGTGGACATTGTTGCCTCTTATTATATTATTGTCTTTCTCCATGCCACTAACAGTATTTATATTCCCCTTTTCATTGTAATTTATGTGGACATTGTTGCCTTTTCTTATATTATTGTCTTTCTCCATGTCACTAACAGTATTTATATTCCCCCTTTCATTGTAATTTATGTGGACATTGTTGCCTCTTCTTATATTATTGTCTTTCTCCATGTCACTAACAGTATTTATATTCCCCCTTTCATTGTAATCTATATCAAGACCATCGTTTCTACAACTACCCACTTCCAGACTATTATTGTTAAAATTACTAATACACACATTATTACTGCTGTTATATGTACCATTCCTTTCCCTATGTATCTGATCTATTATTTTCTTCATTTCAATAACCTTTGCACCAATCTGTTCTCGACCTCTTTTACTCTGATAATGAAAAAAAGATCTTTCCATAAGATACAAAGTATCCAAACCTTCAACTCTCATAAGATTTAGTATCATATTGTACGAAAGCCTGAATGCTGAACATAGTCTATCAGCCTGTCCACTAAATAGCACCGTAGCCTTTTTGAGACTAATAGCCTCGCCAACCATAGCAACAACAACCCCTTTAGTGTCGATACCTCTTCTTCCAGCTCTTCCACTCATCTGAATATACTCACCAGAACTAAGCATTCGTCTTTCAACACCATCGAACTTCGTAATACTCGTAAAAATAACACTCTTGGCAGGCATATTAATTCCAATACTAAATGTCTCGGTGGCAAAAAGAATTTTTATAAGACCTACTTGAAAAAGTATTTCAACAGTTTCTTTTATTATTGGAAGAAGACCGGCGTGATGGATTCCGACACCACGACTGAGTATAGGTATTATATTTTGTATTAAGGGAAGTGTTTTGTCTTCGTCACATAAATTTTTGATACAATTTTGAAATATTGTTGTACTTTTTTCTTTTTCGTCGGGCGTTAATAAATCAGATTCTATTGATAGTGCATACTTTTCGCATTCTTTGCGAGAGAATGAAAATACTATGACAGGTAGAAGCTTTTCCTGAATTATTATCGAAACAACGTTTTTTACATCACTTTCCTCTATTCGAAACTTTCCTGTTATTCCTTTCATTGCATGGATAAAGTTGTCCTTATCAAAAAATGTTGTTTTTCTCCAAACATCCAATGCTTCAACATTTCCATCTGAAACCATACTTTCACCTCTATTTATAGCTGAAATTTCAATTATACTATTCTCGACATCAACTTTTTCTGGATTAACACCTCTCATGTCTATATTATCATTTATGGTCATATCAGCATTGCTTATATTATTATTGATCTCAGTTGTTAATTTACTTTGATTGACAGATAGATTGTTATTTTTTATTATAGCTTTATCCTCTTCAAGGGTTATATCATCAACACTAATTTCTTCGGAAGAAGCCTTATATTTCTTAACGCCATTTTTCACATTATCAACTTTTACACTATAATTTATTTTATTTTCTTTTTTCAAACTGTTTTTAACATCCTCATCAGACTCCTTATTATACAAAATCTTAAACAACTCATCCCTATTCTTAGCTGCAATATAATGTTCCAAGGGTGTCGGCCTCTTCTCAGTATAAATAACATGGACAACCCCCTTCGAAATCTCACAAACCCATTCAGCAAACTCGACTGCATTAGGAACAGTAGCAGACAAAAAAATAAACCGAAAATGTATAGGTGCAAGAATAATACACTCTTCCCAAACAACACCCCTCTCCTTCTCTTTTAAATAATGTATCTCATCAAATATAACATAATGAACCTCTCTAAGTATTGTACTGCCCTTATATAACATGTTCCGTAATATCTCGGTAGTCATAACTAAAACACTCGCATTAGGATTGTGGGTAGTGTCTCCTGTAATTATTCCAACATTGTCATCACCATGTACACGACTCAACTCTCTATACTTTTGGTTACTTAGTGCTTTTATTGGTGACGTGTATATACATCGCTGCTCATTCTTTAATGAGGTCGCAATGGCATATTCGGCAACTACAGTTTTGCCGGCTGAAGTGTGGGCTGACACAAGTACGTTTTCATCTCGCTCAATCGCCGATAGCGCCAGCTTTTGAAATGTATCGAGTTCAAAGTCATATATCTTGTTTGGATAATTTTGATGGACTTTTAGTGGTTGGTATGTTATGGAATCTTCAAACGGAACTACGGATTCGTGGCGCGTTCGGTCAAGAATAAATGTGTCTAGTATTACCGTCTTCTTCGGTTCATTGTTGATTGTTATGTCTGCAATAACTGGAACTGCTACTAAATCATCGAAAACTGAAAATGTATCATCTAACATTGAATATGGGCATTACAATAATTTAAACTAAATACTCATTAGAAAATTTTCACAAGATGGGAAAATATAATTGTTCAATATTTTTTAAAATAGATACGTGTCAATCGATAGCTTCTAGAATATAGTGTTCTACAATTATTAATTTGAAAAAAATCAAATTCAGTGCATAATTAATTGACATTGTATTATAGGATACAGGAACATTCAAAAACTTTTTGTATTTAATAAATAAATTAAACTATAGTACAATAGTAGTTTATCTCTGATAAATTGGTTGAAATGAAATTTTAAATACTAAATTTTATATATAATACACTCAGCATGTCACAAACCATGAATGATTGTTTTAAATAGGTCATAAAATATCTTATATTTAGGGCACAATCAATCTTATTTTATATAAAAAATTGAAAAGTTAGAAATAAATTAATTCCTAGGTTCTTTATAAATTTCGATAAAAATTATTTACTAGAAAACACACCAGATTTTTGAAAAGCTTAAGATTAAATTTATCATAATTTGCAGCTCGGTAATACGAATTCCCTTAAAAATTATGATATATTTACATTCATTTATTACTTTTAATTCATGGTGTCTTGATAACTATTTTTATGTCTTCATAACCATCAATCATACTATATTTGTGTATCTTCATAAACATTAATAAGATATTTATATTGCCTTCATAACAACTAATCACACTAAATTTACAGTGTATTCATAACCATTAATCATACTAAATTTGTCGTATCTTCATACTATTTATTACTTTATTTATATTGCCTTCATAACCACTAATCACAATAAATTTGTGGTGTCTTCATAAACATTAATAACATATATTATTTGATTGTTGTATATTTCAAACAAAAAATAGAATAATCATGCACTGATATTATATGTTTCTTATATAAATCTGAATTTCTATGATCTTACAAATATTGGCTTATTTTTTCTCTATTTCTTTAACGACTTTTAAATTGAAAATTTCCTTTATTTATGATTATGATAAATATCTTTTTTTTATAGTTTAATTTTGGTATTGAAATCATAGATTTTCTCTTCAAAAATAACCTGATTGATTTCCCATGAACAGATAATATCTGTATCTACTCTCTCAATATGATTAAGGTATAATTTATTTATTCTAGTGCTAAATTATTCGTTATACTTTTAGTTTTCTTCTCAAGCACAACTTGCTCAATCTCTTGTGAGCACAGCGTATTAATACTTTCAGCTATTTTCAACCCTCTGAAGTCTTATTCAATACCCATTCTCCGTTCAAGAATTATTAATTCAATGATTTTTTACAATTCTAAGGTTTGTATATATGCTTTAATATGATTAAGATATAGTAAATTATTTAAATTATGATAGATTAGTGTGTTTCTTCCAAGAATCTATTAAAATAAGATGCATCGATATATAGACAGACTCAACATTATAAATTTTGGGTTCCTGTACATGCTTATAAAATAAATGATTTTTCGTATATATGTAAAGCCTCATATAAACAGTCGTTTTTATTATTAACAAGAAAATTAAGGTGGTTAGCTTACTTTAACAAAAATAACCAATTAAAATATACCCAACTCAATAATGTATATTTTCAACTTTATGTTTTATTATTGTGTTTCTAGTCATCTAGGCAATGATGATTTAATCTATGTTTTCAATAATTTGAAACATTAATTCTAATAATTTTAATTATATCGTTGCAAATATTAATAAAATAACTTAATGTGCCTACATTGACATCTAATAACACACGCGATTATAATAAGCATGCTAGAAAATAAAATTCCACAAAAAAAATTACACTTTTCACTAAAAACATTGCATAAATTTAGACAAAAATGTTTCATATCATTTTAGATTTTATTGTATGAAACATATAACGTTTTTAATGGCAAAACCAAGTCTAAAGATCAAAGGTTTGTTATGAACACTGTAAATCTATTTGTAGATTTCGAAGGTCGTGTATGGAATGTTCTATTTAAGAATTTTGCAGCCTTTATTGTAAATGGTAAAAGAAAATATAGTAAACAAAACAGAAATTCATAGGTTTTCAGGCATTAAAATAGATGCTCCCTCGGAAATCTATCAAAGAAGCACTGAGAAACATTACAATGAAAAAAATAAAATCAACAAGATAAGCTTTCAATGCGAAGAGCGTGCAAAAGAACATACCAATATTTTAGATAGGCACCAAGATGACATACAAAAAAGAGTAACACGCGAAAATAAACATCTCCAAATGAATAAACTCGAAACCGAACATAATGGATCATATAACGAACATAAAGACAATAATAGAGTTAATTTGACCTCAAAAAACAGCTTGAATGATCAATATGTAAATTTAACTAAAAACAATATGTACCATGGTTGCAATTTTAAAGAAACAGATCACAAAAACGCCCTATTAAACCAAACTTACACGCAAAATCGAGATAAAAGCTTGAAAATAAACATAACAGGAACTTCAGAGAGTAATATGGAAAAAACATCCGCTCTCGGTGAAATTCTTCGAAAATCAATAATAAACAAAAAAATATCTGGTGAAGATGAGGATGTCGAAAAATATGCTTTCCAGGAATTTGAAAACCAAAAAAATCATGAATATGCTTTTCAAGAAACGGTAACTGATAAAATAATTGAAAGCAGATACTTGATTCCCACGAACATGCTATTGCAGAGCAATAATCAGAATGAAATTTCTGATATACAAGAACTAAATGGAATTTACCAACCTAAAACAAGTGGAAATGTTTACGATACCGAAAATTATTCTACTAAAAATTCACCAGAAGATGTAAATCCGTTAAAAATCCCAAAAGACAAACCTATGGAAAAGTTTGATCAAAATTATGACCTTAAATATTCGGAATTGTATAACGTTGATCAATTCGGTAAAAGGATTTTTGATGAAAATATGGAAAGAGAAAACATTCCAATTGAGGTTTTATTTCAATACAGCAAATATGGAGATAGACACAAATGGCCTAATACTAAGGCAGGAAAGATTGACTACGATCCAACTAATTTTTTTGTAGATGACTTGAAGGCAATGTATTTCGATGGATACGAAAAAAACAATACTAATCTTTATAACAGCATATTAACTGGGAATTTAAATGCTATTGAAACACGAAACTGGGCTGGTTCAACATATACATTAAATATAAAAAAGGGAACTATATGTAGTAACAGGGAAAATCTGTTTTCAGAAGTAGAAAGAACTTATATTTATAGAAACAACTGTTTTAAGAGATATCTCGCTGAAAACTTTGGGGATATAATCAATGTAGAAAATTTAATCATAAACGATGATATTGAAGATTTGATCTACAAGGACAATATTTATCCAGAAAACTGGAATCATGGTATCATAAATGAATATAATATCTGGAAAATATTATCCTCAAGTTTGGATACAAATATCGTCTCTTTAAATCATCGTTTACATACTTTTTTTCAAAAAGTAAAAAATCAATTTGACGCAACTGATAGTAGTCATACATGCCACCCGACGATTCCTACGATGAAAGATTCGAATATCGCAAGTAGTACTAATGAAGAAGATTTTAATTCATATATGCAAGATAAAGCAGGCACAAATACCTCTAATAAATATATTGCACATGAAATTGAAGACAATTTTTCGACCAGTGATAGCGAAGAAATAATGGAAGAAGATTCAATAAATAGGTATAATCTTAATATAGAGGAATCTGATTATGCACAAAATTATGAAGAGTTGATTCAGGCTGACATTTTGAATATATATACTGAAGACAGAATTCGCGCTGATTTTTCAAATATATTTAGTGAGGATATAATTCATGCTGACACGTCGAACATATGTCCTAAAAATGAAAATCAACTTGATTTATTAAATAAAGCCACTGAAAAAAAATACATAGATGTGAGATCATCAGTTCAAAAATCTGACAAAAGTTTGGAATTTTGTGATAAACAAAAGATACAGAAAGAGTTAATATTTGACTCAGACGCAGAGGAATCCAATATAAAACTACAATCATTTCAAGAAAGTAACAATTCTCAAAGTTTCGGTTTTGAGAATATAAACACAACGGATACGAATAATGTGGCTCAAAATGTGGCAAACACAAATAATTATATTGATACAAAATTTGAAACTACCGGGAGTAAATCCAAAGGTGGAATAGTTCGAAGAAAACGCAAAGGTGGTACATTTGCATTTGTAAAGAGTGGTGGTGCTCGATCTTCTCGATTGGAATTAAAAGCTTCTCAAGCAACACATTATTCAGAAAGTTATTTTAGACCACCCGCTACTGTCAATAATGCAGATCAACAAAAAATGATTCAAAGTCAATATAACGATTCTGTTGACTATCTTCCAACTCAAAATAATTATCATTCGAATTCACAATCACAAAATCAGTATTATCGTGTGCCTGAGAATCAAAATTACCAAAATCAATCTGGCTACAACTCTAGTATGTATCCTCAAAACTACTCTCAAGAAAGATATTTTAATGGTGAAAGCTATAGAGAACATATCGAAATTCCCAATCAAAGATTTCAAGATGCTGCGCGTAAACGGTTTAATAGAAAATTTGTAAACGAAAAAAGAATAGATTTTAAAAGAAGGCCAATAACATCCGAGCCTGTTTATACAAATACAAATCAAAACACCGTATCGACAAACGAAAACTATTGGGTAAATTATCATGCAGATAATCCAATAAATAATAATCAAGGGCATTCTTACATCGCCAGTCAAAGACAAAGTTGTTATCCAAATATTCAAATTCCAAGTGATAATACTAGTGCCATTAATTCAAAATCTGTATACAATGAAACTTCTGTCAATAACTTTGAAAAAAACATAGGCCAAAATAATTATAATTCAAAAATGAGATATAGGGAATCTTCAGATGAAAATGGTTCTATAAATAATCACTTTAATCATCAACTATTGAATAAAAATACGGCAAACATGCTTAATATGGAATCGAGAGATAAAAGTGACACTAAAAGTAAGTATGTAAATCTCCATAATAAGAGCAACGATAAAATGAATATGTTCGATTTTTTATTTCCGTATGATCAGAATATTGCTAATAATACTGAGGATCCAAGAAGATTTTGAATTCATCGATTTCTGATATAAAGGAAAGTTTTTCTCGAATAAATATTTATCTTTCGTTCAAATTTTATTGGTTTTAATGAAAATATTAGACAGCTATTTCTATCAAATCGAATTTTATTTTTCAAGCACCAAGAACAAAAAAAATCGCTGAACGGTTTTTTAATCTGTAATGAGCCTATATGTGATGACCTGAAAAATTGTCATATCTGTTTTTATCAAAGAATGCATCATAGATTTATTAGAAGTACTTAAAAAGCTTAAAACGATTAACACATATATATTATGCAATAATTTCTTTCCTCCAAATGTATTTGGTATTAATGTTTGTGGTTGACTATAGTTTAATTTAAATTTCACGACGAAACCTTTATCAATGATTTTCTTGATAAAAAAAATACAATTATAATGATATCTAAAATTAATACGTTTTAATCCTGAAATTATTCGTGACACAGAGCCTCGCAAGATTGAATATGGATTTTAGTATATTTATAATTTTCGAGATAAAATTAACCATTATATAGATTGCGTAAAGTTCCGATTTGATCTAAATTTATTCTAATTAAGTTAATATCAAAAGCCAGAAGTTTATATAAGAAATAATCTTAAGATATTGCAAAGATGTCACGAATGGGTGCAGTATATAATACTCAAGCCATCGAATATATTTACGACAAACAAGACGGCCGTATCACAGCTAGCATAAAACATAAACTAAAAAAATTTAAACATTGAATGATAATTTTTATGGTATAAAAAACCAGAAAAAATATAATAAATCCATGGTATTTTAGATACCAGCATCATATGAATTTTAGGGATATTATGGTTTTTAATTGTATCTATTTCCACAAACAAAATAAGAAATATTTTTTTGACATCTAAATTCGTATTTTAGATTTAAATTTGTGGTTTAGATATAATAAGATCATTTATTATTTATTTCAGACTTCTACAATGGATTAAATATTTAAGTAGAAATCCTTGAAAATTTTTATTCATTCTAATAAAAAATATTCTTTCGCATGAGTTTGTAGTCTCACATGATTTAAATTTATATACGAGACCCCATGGTAATAACAAATTTATATATTGCAAGCCGATATTAAATCTAAAAATTTTTCATTCTCTATTATTATCTTGAAATTTCTCGAAATATGTATTTTTTATCCCTGCAAGCCTCTTTTAAGGCTTCATTTAATCGACCTAGCAGAATGAAATAACCTAAATATGATGCGTTACAACTCTATTTATCATGAATTTTAGATATTTTTTTTGTTAAACGTATTTATAAATTTTAGAATGAATTTTGTTGCCCTATCGCAATTTTAATTTTGAGGGTATTTTATATTGTTGATTTTTCATGCTCATATAATTCATAACTTAAACAAAACATTGTAATTTACCATTAATCCCAGTTTCAACATTATAGGAAATAAGTGTTACATTTTGATATAATAGTTTTTTTGAATATATTATATACTAGAATGTTCAGAATTAACCCATGAAACAAATAAACGCCCATGAAGTTGTTTAATCGATTCAATATTAATGTAACTATATATTTCATAATATTTAAGAACTTCATAACATTTTCTATTTAAATATAAAAAATGCTCTAATTATAGAAAACCTCGGATAATCACTAATAAAATAGGTAATCATCAAAAGCATAAAATCCAGCTTTATTACTCATTAATCTGAACACAATTTTCAATTTGAATAAAACTTAGAAAAAAAACAAATTAAACGCTTTTAATTCATAGATATTCCTGTCGTTCACATTTATTTTTTGCTTTTAAATAGCTTTTTTTCTGCACTATACTATAGGAAGAAAAACTTATCTCGCATAATTTTGAATACAATTATCTAATATATAGGATGTCTCATTGATGAGCTAATTAATTATATTAATTGATTGGAAGAGCCCGTGAATTAAAATACAATGATTGAGTTAGAGTTATTCATGCAATTTCATCGAAAAGCATAAAATATATGTAATATAATCAGGGAATAAACTAAAAAATGTTTTATAAAGAAGCAAAGAACATTGAAAAAATCCTAGAAATTATTTATCGATAATTTTTTTTAGTAGTTAATAAAATGCGCTTGAATTACCATTTCTGTATTAAGATTTGAAACAAAACATACTTACATATTCATTCAGTGTTTTTTTTATTCATTTGACACGTGTTGGCAAAGCGATTTTAGACTTTTTACCAAAATGACTCAAGACTGAGGTTATGAACGCCATTCTCAAAAGTTAAAACCTTTTTCATGATTCATAAAATACAAATCGTATAAATCTTTGCATAAAAAAATTGAAGACCAGATATCGAGTTTTTTATGTTTATTTTTATTTAGTATCATAGATTACTTTAAAAATCTCTATTCTTTATCTACGATCTATATTCTTAATGATAAAAATATTTTCCCACTAAATGCTTCCAAAAATATACCGAAATGATTGGTTCCTTTTAAATATATTTTCTACTTTCGACTGCCTTTTAATGGATTTCTACCGTTATATCTTGGTCTAAAATCTTATGTTTGGAGCGTAATGAATTTTTATTACTATTTCCCTTTTATTATTATAATAATCTGGGATGATAGAAAATTTAGGTCTGTTATTTTCTTAGACTTCCAGATTATCTTTTTTTATATAATAACACATTGTTAAAAACAAAGCCACATAAGTTGAAATTCACTGGTCTTATATGTGCGTGTCATCTTTAATTGATATTTATTTTTAAAGCTTGTAAAACCCACCATCTAAATGTCTGCCATATATATTTTCTTGTTTGTTATAATGCAACTGTTACATTGGTTACATATTTCTTCAGTTTTAGTCGTAAAAATATTTTAAAAAACTCTACGAATAAAAAAAATGATAAATAAATATAAATAAGATTTCAAAAGTATTTTAAATCTCTTCATTCTTATAAAAAGGCCGCAATAGTCATTTACATTCTTACTCCAGCGAACATCTAAGTAACTCTAGCAAATAATTCCCGATATAATTAAGTTCTCGTATGATTGGGATTAGATAATTTAATTTCAAGAAAATTCTGATCAGTATAAGGATAATAAAACCATCTTGAATTCGATCGTACTCTAATAAAACTGAAAATATGATTTTTTACTGCAAAACAAACGCGTAAATCATGTATATGTAAATATATAGTGCTAATTTTTATTTATAAAAAATGGAATTATAAGCTCAATATAAAGCCTTCTTTATTGAAATATAAATTCCTGTGATTTTTGATTTATTTTTATAGACTATTTTATACCTTAATCAAAAAAATTGCTTACAGCTTTAAATGCAAAATACTTAATAAAATCTAATCGTTAACCAAATTATGTAATGAAACTCAGTTTTCCTTCAATGCTAAATGCTAGACATATAAGATGAATCACCATTTTCTAAAATAAAGCTGCTGTATCGGTTTTTAATTTATTGATTAGAAAAAATATTTGTTTTTTGTTAAAGATCTTTTTAATAATTGTCGAGATTTTGTCTAAATTTGTTTAAATCAGTATACTTAGAGATCACTAGATGTATATAATCATTGCGGGATATAAAATAAACGAACTATTATTACGCTACTATACATACATCGATGATAGTTTAGTTGCACAGAGAATTCAAATTACAAAGATAGACATAAGCGCATTTTGATAGCCTAAATGAACCAGAAAACAAAGATTTCTATTTAATATACATAATATGCATGACTATATTTGTTTTCTTATATAAAAAAATATTAATATAAAATTTTTTGAACTACGTATGGTATTGACGGGGAAAGTTATGCAAATAGAAACAAATTTAGATCAATATTTTAGGTTTGGTTGTTAATTATATATATTAGTTTAACTAGTTACTTTATTTCGAAATTTTCTTACATTTATAACTGGTTAAAGATATATATAAAGAGTAATTTTTGGTAAGATAACAAAAAAATAACAGAAAAAATTAATTAAAAAATAATAATGTGAATTTAAAATAAGAAGATAAGAAAATATTATTCTTTATTTAAAATAAATTCCCCTAATTTATAAATGAAGAATACAAATATTACTATACATGTTATATGCATGGATTTGGTCACAAAATACCTCAAGTTGTATGTTAAAATGCGTGGAATAACAGCCTAAACATATAAATACGTATAAAAAAATGGAATATATATAAAACTTGAAAAAATAGTCTTTAAAGAATGATTTGCCATAAAAAAAATTAAAATTGATGAGCAGAAAGAAGTATAAAGTCAATTTGTTATATATAGAAATCACAAGGCTTTTTACACAAATTAAAATACTAAAGTTAAAATAATACATAAATAAGGTTTATCAAAGAGCGATTTTATATTCGAGATTCATTTTCTTTTTTCATTTCAAGGAATTTTAGTTTTTATCAAAGTGCTATTTTTAATTTTATGTTAAAATCTTGATTTGTTTTTTTTTCATATCAAGTGTCTATTTTTAATTTAATTTTAAACCCTAATTTGCTTTTAAAGTTCATTTCAACGAATTTATAGTTTGAAAAAAAAATTGAATAAATTATTTTGCTGTTATTAGCCTTATCGTTGGAGTATAATATATCATAGATGTCTCAGGGTGTTATTTTTTATAGAAGATGTTTTGTTAAATCCTAATCACATTTTCAAGTAGTGCTTATCCTATCCTTTCCGTAAATATATATCATTATATAATTTATACACATGCTAGAGAAATTAATATAATATTTTAATTTAGGATTGACTATTTTAATTTATTGGTATGTTTTTTTAAATTCATAAAATTTTATAAAAACGGTAGTTAGCTGATTTTTATGATGCGAAATCCATTAAAACATCTTCGCCTGATCTATAATTATCAACTGCTTTTCTTTTCTAGAAAGACATGAGTTTAAAGATTTTGCTAAGTCACAGAACTTGTATGTATGCCATTTAATAATTTTTATGAGAAATGATTATGTAGTTAAATGTCCATTTAATCCGAGAAAAAAATCCATTAATAAGGGTTAACCAAAAAAATGTCACAAGCTTAAATAAAGCCAAATATGCCAGGATGAATTTTCCAATAACAAAAGAATTGATATTTTAAGGAATTCATACCTGAAAGAGCTCGAAGTCACAATCAAATTGAGAAATATATCTAAAATAAAAATTGTGGGAAAGTCTTGAACTAATAGTACTTGAAAAGAAGAGAGGCATCGAAGAAGATGTAGTATATGGGATATTTCTAAGAATATAAATGTGATGCGACGACTAGAATTCATTCAAGTCATTATTGAACAGAAAATTTCGAAACGGAAAAATAAAAATTAACTTCAAAAATAGAAAGATATATAATGAACAAATTTTCAACATATTAGGATACAACAAATATGAAATAATAGATTTTCTTAACACAAAAAATATCTATACCAAATATTATATTTTTATAATTGAGGGAAATTAGCAGATAGTCAGCGGTATTTTTTTGCCCAAGAATGCAATACATCTTGTGACATATTTAAAAGACCTCTACAGTTTATGCCAATAATAATAATTATAATTAAATTGGTTCGATTACATTTTCTTGTATAATCTATGTAATATTTTTAAACATAATAGAAATATTGTAAGTATATAATATAGTAAATGTGTGTAAGCTGAAATTATTCATCATTTTAAAATTTCAAACTCTACATATGAGTTGTATTTATCACAAGCTAACCACGATGTATAATGTAAATATATATTAGCCGCTTGTCTACCTATCGGTTGAATTTGTAAATGCTTTTTTTTGTGTTAATCCTAATTTTTCATGACCAAAAAAAAGAAACCCAAAAGAAAAATTGCTGCGTGAACATATATAAAGGTCTAAATTATAGTTGATGCTATGCATACTGCTGTTTGCGAAATTAAAAATTTAAGTCTATATTATAAAGTTAAATGAGTACAACTAAACGGTTCAGGCTATTTTCTCGAGCATTTATTTTCAAGAATATTAAATATTAAAATATTAAGCATGAGGAGACTCGAATCTTATTTTTTAATACTGTCGAAAAAATATGCACAATATATCTCGTTGCATATTTAGTATACAACAGTACCTTCTCTTTATCGCAATTTAAAGTATGAAATCATACAGATTTTTCAAAAAAATATAAAAAATCGGTGGGCAGGTATTTTTATAGATATTGACCGTTCTGATTGCGGAGATCGGTTAAATTCACCGAAGTCACAAAATTGTCGATGTTTGGGCGGTGTATGAAATACACGACTACAAAGTGTAAGAAATCTTTATTAGTTAACAAAAGACCATATACTCTCGAAATTTAGATAAAATATGCCTTTATTCTTATACAATAAAGAATTTATTGTTGACGTGATAAAAGGATAATACATGTATCGGTTACCATCATATATATTTTCCTTTGTTGATTCATCGACACAAGCCACAAAAATACTATCCACGGATGCTAGTCTGGATCGTGAGCCTTAATTTCAAAATATACTGAACTAAGCGCTTTAATTTTGATTATGACCAATGAAATTTCTATAGAAACGCATGTGTAGATCAATACAAGAATTATACTAAAAATTTGAAATAGTAATGTTCGATAATATAGACTATTAACAATCTAAGCGAAATGCATGTATAGATCAATACAAGAATTATATTAAAAATTTTAAATGGTAATGTTCGAATATAATTTACTATATTATCGGTTCTTTATATGCAATATAAAGTTATTTAAAAAAATAGACAGTATGATTCACACCGGTCGTTTTTGTCTAAGCTAAAATAGGGGCAACAAGAAAAATTGATGACTAAATTACACAGACGGGGTGTAAACAAACCTATGTATTTTAAATGTTTTTTCACGATTTCTAAAGTTGTTATTGATATATAAAACAACTATAATTTTAATAAAAATTATAAATCATTGTAATTTCATTAGTTTAATGGTAAAAAACATTTATTGTTTGTAATATAAAATATACCGTATCTTAATCCCGACTAAGATGCATACAGAATATGTAAATATGTGAAACATTAAATATTGAAAATGGATAATTTATCGTAAAATAATTTCCCGCATTTTATTTTTATCTTTTTTTTTTAAATAAAAAGTTGGTCTAAAAATAATCTAAGTAATTTTTCACTTTTATCTAATCTACACACTATAAAAATATCATTAAATGTAAATTTATTTCTCCCAATTTTAATTAAATGTAGATCCAAGGGGAGCTTTAATTTTTATAAAAACTTTTTAACTTTATTCTTCTTCAATAATCGAGTCCTAAAAAGGATGATGTATATTTTCAAAGATGTCATTTTTATGGGTAAAGTTCGTTAAATGTAAATTAAATACAAATAATAATGGATTTTTAACTTCTACAGATGTTTGTATAATTATTATTGATTTTTAGCAACTTTCGGCACAGCGAAGTCTATCTTTTTGCTAAAAGATTTTTTTTTTAGGATTTATGATATTTTTTTTGAGAAATAGGAGTAAAAAAGACTTCATTGTTTAGATGATAATGCTTGTCAAACTAACTTTAAAGGGGTTTTTAAGTAGATAAATTTTTTTTTTCAGTAAATAAATGGAATTTATTTTTTATTTAGATGATTTTATTAAAATTTTATACAAGAAATAAACGCAAAGATTTTTTTGAAAAATATCTCGAATTTCTTCAAAGTCTTATGGCAGGGATAACTGCGAAAAAAATTTCTGAAACATTCCTTATTATTTTATAGCAGGAGTAAAGGTAAAAATTTTTTCTTTGATATTAATGTAATTTCTTATATTTCTATTGATAAGATTTCATTGATATTTTATAGCAGCAGTAAAAGTAAAAAAACCTGCATCATTATAAATTTCTATCATTTTTATAAAAATTTATTGTGATAAAATATATACAGATGTAGAAATCGACCACCATCATCAATATTTATTTCTTAATTGTAAATAATTATTGATGCCACTTGTCAACATAATTTTTAAATAAATTTAGTGAAAATTATCCATGCGTGATGCTTAATATTCATTTTTTATTTTACACAATGAAATATTTGCAATATTTTATTAAAAGAATACACAAACGTAAGCTTACCAGGGTATTATATAAAAATATTTCTTGATCATTAGGATGTTCTATTTATAATATATATTAATATAGTTACAATGAATTCATTATATTTTGAATTAAAGATAAATTTATCACATCACATTATATCCAGTAAAAGACTGCAGTAAATCAATGAAGCAAATTCTTTTTAAAATTAAAGATGTCTAATTGTAGAATCATCTTATTTATATGTTTCTTGCAAGCAAATTTAAATCAATAGTACTGATCTTAAGATATTTAAACCATGACTTATTGTATGCATTAAAATTTTTTTTCCTATATAAATAGATATCACTAATCTTTAAAGTATCATCTTATTTATATGTTTCTCGCACGCAAATTTAAATCAATAGCACTGATCTTAAAATATTTAAACCATGACTTATTGTAAGCATTAAAATTATTTTTCACATATAAATTCGATATCAATAATATTTAAAGTATCATCTTATTTAATGTTCCTTGCAAGCAAATTTAAATCAATAGTCTGATCTTTAAATATTTAAAGTAAAATCGTATTTATATTTGCAGGCGTTAAAATTTTTTTTCCTATACAAACGAGATATGATTAATATTTAAACTAAAATCTACTAACAAGCTTAAAATTATTTCTACTGTATTAATTAACATCAGCAATCTTTCAAAATATTTAAATTAAACCATGTCAAAGAATCTCCTCCAAATATTTTTTTTATGCCCCCATAACAAGAATGGCACAAAAAGGTGGATATGTATCAAAAAAGAAAGGTGCAAAAAAGGGAGCGAAGAAGAAAGTAGGTGATTCCTTTTTAAAAAAGGAGTGGTTCGATCTCAAAGCACCATCAGTATTTATAAACCGAATGGTAGGTAAGACACTAGTAACACGCCAGTCGCAAAAACAGAACGTCGATAAGCTCTTATACGGTAGATGTTTTGAAGTGAATCAAGCCGATTTAAACCCAAACACTGAAGAAAACAACTACAGGAAATTTAAGTTTGTAGTTGAAGATGTTCGAGGAAAAGAAGCAATCAGTTCTTTTTATGAGATGAATCTTACCACAGACAAAGCACGTGGTATAATCAAGAAGTGGCATACTTTAATTGAAGGAAACATAGCAGTAAAAACCACTGATGGATTTACTTTGAGAGTGTTTGTGATGGGACAGAGTAAAAGACCAGAGGGATTCACTAAGGCGAGATGCTATATTCAACAGGCTAAGATTAAAGCTATTAGGAAGAAAATGTTCGAGATTATTGAATCTGAATTTGAAGGTTGTGATATTGATGAGGTTATGAAAAAATTATGCAATGAAAAGTTCGGTAAGGAAATCGAAAAACAATGCTCGGAAATCTTTCCCCTTCAAAATTGTTATACTAAAAAGGTAATGGTCGTGAAAAGACCTAAATATACCGCTGAAGAAATATCTGGAGAAGTAATTTATACTCGGGAAGAAAACGAAAATGATTTTGAAGACGAAAATAACTTTGAGGTTGATAACGATACTGCCTGGGACTAATTAAATTAACGAGTTCAAAACCACACTATTACAATAAAATTTATCGCTAACCTTTTAATACTAATCATTAAAATCATTTAAAAATTATTACTGGATACCTTTAATACTTAATAAAACTATGATTGTAGAAAAATTGACTACAACATTATTTTTGGTTCTAATCATATTCTATATTTTCGGTTGATGGGATGGGATGGCACAGTACCATAGACGTAGCAAAATCAGCTTGAATCCAGAAACCAGATCGAGACATATATTCAAACCTTGAGATAGAGAAATACCACATAAAATAAAAGGTCTTCAACGAAGGAGAGGCATTGAAGAAGACTTCTGACAGGAGAAGATAGCCGAAAGTATAAATACGCTCTGTGTCTTGGGATTTGGCATGTTATGCTCGAGAATAAAAACTAAAATTATAATCACAAATTTAGCTTATAAATAAATTGAGTTTATTTATGGTTTAATTTGATTTTTAGCCTTTTATTATTATTTAAGAAAGAGTTCAAATACTCTTTAAAACAGATATGGGTGATACTTCTTTTCACCTCGTCATCTTTACAATCTTTCATAATTTACCTTCTTCTTTAAAGACATATTAATTTTACGAATTCAATTGTTTGTGGTTGTTACAGTTGGCATTCCTAGCATCTTAATATACGACTTATGGTATTTATCCACACTATCAACATCAATCATTTATAAAAATCACTGGATACTTTATAAAATCATGGTTAAATAAAAAATTCATCAAAAATCATCTCTTTAGTACTAATCATAAAAAAGTATTCAAAATTATTACTGGATACCTTAGATACTTTATAAAATCATGATTTAATATAAATTCATCATAAAATCTTCTCTTTAGTACTAATCATAAAAAAGTATTCAAAATTATTACTGGATACTTTATAAAATCATGGTTAAATAAGAAATTCATCTCTTAGTACTAATCGTAAAAAGGTATTCAAAATTATTACTGGATACTTTATAAAATCATGGTTAAATAAGAAATTCATCATAAAATCTTCTCTTAGTACTAATCGTAAAAAGGTAGTCAAAATTATTACTGGATACCTTAGATACTTAATAAAACCAGATTATATGAAAAATTGACAACCAAATCTCTTTAATGCTAAACAAACAAAATAATTCATGAAAAACTAAAAATTCAGTTAATAAGATGGATACCAAACTCTAACATCTCAGACCAGATATATTTATACACGATAAAACGAAAAAAAACACTGATTACACTTATTGAAATTACCTGTATAGATAAATCAACGAATGCTGAAAACGACGAGAAGGGGGAAAATATAATTTAGTTTCACCATAACTTTCGCTTAAGTTATAGGTGTAACACAAGAAAAATACCATTAGACATAATATGCGATGAGGTAATCACAAAATACTATAGCCGCTTATTAACTAGTTAGGAATGCGAATGGTAGCAGATACGGGCCCGCAAACAATAGGGTTGAGGAAGACACTTTAACACATCGATTTTTAAGAGAGTTTAAAAGAATGATATATAAATGACTTGCTTGATAGATCTATAATAAGTTGTGCTGGTGATAAAGGCGATACGGCAAAGAATGATACTAAGTATAAATAATTTCTCAAAATATAAATAATTTCTCGAAAAAAAGAAGGCATGGATGAGAATGTCAGAGAAGATGAAATGTTAAAAATTAAGGATAATATGCTCACACAAGAAACCGACCAACTCATGTTTTAAGATAACATTAAAACATACACAATAGGAATAACACATGGTAAGTTGGTTTTAAACAGCATTACTGCATCCATCAAACACCAGTTCTAGTTTAATTAACTATATTAGATACTAACACATCTTCATCTTAATAAATTAAAAATTGAATTGATACAAGATTAGCGCTATAATCGATAAAATCTATTTAGTGAATAATTATCACCGTATCGTCTAATTTATGCATTTGAAAATTATTTATTTTGGGGCTAAATTATTCTTAAAAATTTAGTTTTTTTTCCCAAGTACAACTTGCTTGATCTCTCGTGCGCAGAGCGCTTTAATACTTTCGGCTATTTTCTCCTCTCTAGAGCCTTCTTCAGTGCCTCTTCTCCGTTCATGGCTTATTAATTCAAGTTTTTCTCAATCCCAAGGTTTGTATATTCGCCTCAATCTGGTGTGTTACTTAAATAGCTTTCAAATACCTTTTATGATATTGTGTTACTACGACATCCCATGTTATAACATATGTTATAATTTTTTTCTTGCACTTGTATATTAATGACAGCACGGATGATGGCAGATCATAGTTTCTTAACCTTTCATTTCTAACCATGTTTATGTTTTCAATACTAGTCTCACCAATATAGCCATTAAAAAATATTGATAATTGTTTTTAAAGCCGAATTCACCCAATCTAATATATTACAAAAAAAGTTGATGTTAACATATGAGCTATATCCTATAGACTAAATAAAAGAAATGTAATCCAGTAAAAGACAAACTATGAAAAAATCAGTCAACAAAAAATTTAAAATCCCAAGCTAAAAATAAATTAAGATTGCTCTATTGTAGTTATATTAGCCTATTATATCAACTGTTCATAATGTTTCCAACTTTTTTTTCAATTCCAATATTTATCGCATAAATTTTTATTGCTTCCTTCTCATTATACAAATGCCTACACAAACAACTAAAATTTTGAAATGCATACTCCCGATGTGCTTTAATAGTATTATATTTTTTTATATTATAATAATATGATTTTACTATTACACTAAAAAATTATATTATTTGATAAAAATCTGAATTATGATGATAAATCGAATAAAATTATGGTTTTGTTTTTTTAAATCAAGTAAATTTATAAAAAGACATTATAATATAACCCATCTCAAAGATGCATATAAAAAAAACGAACATCAAAAACTCCCCAAAAAATGTAATGCTTTATACCAATCCGTTATAAATTAGTAGGTATAACCAGTAGAACCCCAAAAATAAAAAATGTTTTTTTTAACATCTTTTCTGCAAAAAAAATTGGATTCAAAAAACCTAATATTAACTTTCAACAACAATTATTTGTAGTTTTATTAGCGATTTTTTAATATCACAATATATTATAAGACGAGGATATAATGTTTTTTTTATTAATTTTTTTGATTGATTAACCGTTAACTCCTTTAAATTTAAAATCTATAGCTGAATTGATGTATATATCATACAAAAATATGCTAAATACGATATAAAATATACTGTCTTTTATTAAATGTGCTATAAAGGTAAGAAAGAACCGAAAAACCAAGCTCCTTATAAAGTAAATGATTTTTTATATCTCATAATACAAAAAATCCTTATTATATAGCATTAAAAATGCGTAAAAAATGAAATTAATATAATAATACTAAGTTAAAGGGATTTCTGGTTACAAATATCAATCTTTTAAAACACTATAATATTATTGCAAATAGTATAAAATTTAGAAAGACAGAAATAAATACAAACCGAATTGCAATATTCCAGAGATAAAATTTTTATTTAAACAAATTGATTTTTTGTTCAAAATTATGCTTGATCATACAATAGAATGCTGAAATCTTATAAAAAAAATGTTCCAATAAATGGTTTTATGGATTATATTTTTTCCTAAAATTATATATAAAAAAATTTTTTTTACTAGATACTTAGTAAAACAAGCTTTTTATTTTCGAATAAACTAATACGTAATTAAATCATTAGTTTTGATGCATTAGAAAAAAGACAAATTATTTATTAAATAAACAGCTAAGAATTAAAATGTTATGAAATAATTTATAATATATTTTATTGTTAAAATATATCGATGTAGTATAACATGCTTTTTAAAAATATTTAAAGAATGAAAACAAGGCGATTTACATATTAAATTCGACATCCGAGGAAGCTATTTATACTACGTTTTCAATTATGAATTAGTGCCACCATAATTCAATTTAAAGAATCTTGGTTCATTTTGTCGTGATATTTAGATTGTAAAATTTAAAATTTTACTGATAACATCATTATAGCGTTTAAATTTCAGCTATTTGTAAAACATGAACCTAGTAATTCACAAATATATTTATGATTGTGAGCATGTCTTAATCTTATATATTTCTCTTAACATTTTTTTTTAAAATGAATACATTAATTATTGCGCAAAATAATAGATATAATATTCTAGAAATACTTAGAACTAGAAAAATATTTTTTAAGATTTTTTGTATCTTTTTCTGACTGAATTCCATAGCATATATTTTAGACCTGATCTGTACAAAAAACATAAACAAAAATTTAGCGATAAAAAGAATAGCTTTTTTGTTTTGATTTATATATAAAAATTTCAATTTCGCAAAATATGTTTAAAAAATATCAAAAAGGCCATCAGTTCTGTTAAAATACTGGGAACAAATCAATAAAAAAAGAAAATTTTTGTATCGTTTGAACTTTTTATCATTAATGCGCCTCCCAATAAAATGCAATTATGTTGAGATGTTGCACAATATAGGCCTTTCAATTATTCAAAAACGTTTATTATATATAATTGAAAATGAATAATCGGGTTATATATTC
This sequence comes from Rhyacophila brunnea, assembly GCF_057557595.1. Classification (NCBI taxonomy): domain Eukaryota; kingdom Metazoa; phylum Arthropoda; class Insecta; order Trichoptera; family Rhyacophilidae; genus Rhyacophila; species Rhyacophila brunnea. The sequence continues at coordinate 2,806,046 of NW_028233037.1, forward strand.
ACTATTGAAACAATAAAACATTACTTGTTTCAATAGTTTTTTTAAATTAGAAGATAAGCTATTTATATATTCTTTAAAATAACTAAGTTAGTGTTCATTTGATAATAACCTATATACCAACGTATTTACTTCAAAGTAGTTTTGAAAACACTAGATGATGCAAATGAATCCATATATTTAATCTATGCGCCAAAATATCTTGCATGAGAATGTTTAAACTTAGTTTTTTAAAATATTCGAAATAAATTCAATTAATGAAGTATTACAATTCAAAAAATTATATATTCGCTTATAGCACTTCAATATGTTAAGGGGTTTTAAATCCCAGACGAAGTAGAAGCATACAGGCAAAGCTCTCACACACAAGACACTTGAACTCATCTCATTTGAGAGAAGAAGAGCATTTCATGAAGATGGATCAGGGTATGGTTTCAAAAGATGTATCAAGGAGTTGTGCAATATTCCAATGGGCTGACCACCCTAAATATATAAAATTATTAAAAAGGAACTTAACCCATTAAAAAACTCTGGCTTATAGCACTTTGATGCTACGCATTTTTGCTTGTCTATTTTATTTCTTTAACCCTTTTAAAAATAATGTCAAAAAGGAAGAAAATAGGAAGAAACTGCTTGACACATATAAAATAGGGGTCACAGAAGCGATTTAATATAGTGAATACAAACAAGTCATAGCAACCTTCATCTAAAAGATATCCTCAGAAAATATAATGTGCGGAGGAGAGGTTACAGGTAAATCTATCAATTATTTTATTTAACAAATCCAAATCAATCTAATTTAATAATAAAAGATACACTGAAGCTATTTTAAACGATATTTTCTAAAGAAAAAAAGAATCAGTTGCGTAACAAGGAATTTTAAACTTTTATAGTACGAATGAAAAAAAAACAGGCCGCAATAAAAATATTTTCTCTGGGAATAATATAATTAACGGAAAAGAAATATAGTAGAGGTAGATTAAAGTAAATTTGTTCGACGAAAATATTATCGCGGATACATATCATAATGAATGAGCATATGTAATTGGAGCTGTTGAGAAGATTGAAGGGAGTAAAGTTTTTTTTTGTGTTAAAAAATTGATACATAAGAATAATAAAAGGATTATTAAACATAAAGTTACATTGATTTTATAATTTATACTTCTAAGCAGAAATAATATAAATATTAGATTTTGTCACAATGTTATTAATCATGAAATTGAGTTTTTTAGATAAAAACAAGGATTATACCAACCCGATTAAAGGAAATCGGTAATGTATAAAGTAAAAAAAGCCAATATTATATAGAAAAAGGATATATATTGGTTTTTATATGATCCAGTTCATGATTATAAGAAACAAAAACCTATATTCTTTTTACAATTATCACAAATTAATCTTTTTCTGATCTTGTGAAATGTCAAAAAAAAAAGGTGAAGATATAACTTAGGTCAACCCAAAATGCATACCGCAAAAGAGTGAAACATTGCCCGTAAATATATTTTTTACCTTATTTTAGCGTGATTCTATTTAAACACTATTAATTTGATTTTTTGCCGAAAAATATATTTTTAGGATGTATATGACAATATCCGCCTCATTTTTCGAGTTTAAACCATACAAATATTCATCAAATAGATTCTTGACACACAAAGCTGTATTTTTTACAATATATGCATATTAATATCAACATAAAATAAAATTATCAGATTCTGCCTAAAAATAGTTTCATCCCGGACTCAGGCGTGCTATTTTATGTTATAATATTGAGAAGTTAAAATTTATTATAAATTTTTTTATTAGTTAAAGCCATCATAAAAAAATTTTAAAATAAATTATAAACACAAATAATTATATTATTGATAAATATCAAGTTTATAGAAATTTAATGATCGTATGTGAGCTGCATTATATTTTTTATCGCCCTAAAACTAATGAAATGATAATATATTTTTTAAATTACAAATTATCATATTACTTTGGAATACAACGTCAATCAATAAAATGGTTTAAAAGTAATCTTATTTACAATTTTAGTTTTTGAAATAAAGTTATAAAATCGATTTAATTTTCATTAAATCATAGCAATTTAAATAACAGCCTTTTTTTACTCGAACTATAAAAGATTAAAAAGGTTTTTTTTAGAAGAAATCTTTATCAACAGCGTAATTTTTTAGGGTTTCTGGTATTTTTAAATCCAAGAAACGCAAAAAATAAACTGAGTTCTAGTATATTTTAACTTTAGACTAATCTGAAATAAAAATTGTGTTCTTATTCTGCAAGTACAAGCTTATAAAAATTGTGTGCTTATTTCACAAGTACAATCTTATAAAATTTTTGCTAGACCTAGATATTTAAATGTAAATTCTTTTAGAACCGGTCAGAACAGAAGTATAAAATCCGAAAAATTAGTTTTAAATATTAAAATTTAACATTCATAAATAAACATTTGTTTTAATATATTCAGCATAAATAATATATTTTTTGACAATAATATTTGAGAAAAAATGTATTGATAAGAAGAATTTTGCAGCCCCGAAAAATTTTTAAAGAACAAGGAAAAATTTGAGATAATATTCTTTTATTTGCAATATTATATACATACAGTTTTAATACTGTTTATTCCGAATACTTGATTTGAAATGTATAGAAGATTTTTTTTCGGAATGTGAAATTATTCCCCTTTTTTCTGTATTTAGTGAGATTTTAAAATAGCAGAATCATCTTTATCACTAAATATCTTTAAAAGTAATTTTTTAAATCAATTTGTAAAAAATAAGTATTCACCGTATTTCATAAATAATACACATTCAACTGAATAGAAAAGAATTATATATGAATTAGTGTAAATATATTAAACATACAAACGAGAGTCTGAAAACACAAATTTATTTTTGGAATATATCTTATGCCTATCATAAATGATAGAAGTACATATAAAGACTTTTAAAACAGATCTAAGAAGAAAATTTAGGAAAGATATATAAAAAATTAATTTCTTCGGGAAAAATATACGATTCCAAAAAAATTTTCCGTAATATATTTATCGAAAACTTTAAACCAAGAATGACATCACTAAAAACAATTTTTATATTCTTAATACAGCGCACTATAATTATTTTTAAAATGGTTTAAAAAAATTACAAAATATTATACATCCATCAATGATTATCAGAATATTTCAATATTTTATGTGTTTATATATCAATACAAGGTTTTCATAAGTTTTAAATGGAATTTAGTATGGCATGTCTTAATTATCTATACGTTTCAATTCTGCAAGTTAATATTTTTTTTAAAAAAATTCCTTTTGTGTATTTTCTAGAAAGGGCAAAGCATTTTACCGAGTAATTACATATCCCAGAAATACTAATATTTTTGATTTCACTTTGATCCTATGATGCTTTTGTATTACACTTAAAAAACGATTAAATTCATAGAAATTCTGATTTATATAAAATAAGACAATTTAAGCAAATTCTTTTATTTCTAATCTATTGAAATATAGTTATAATGACTGGTATATTTGCACAAGTATATCATCATATATTTTTTCCGTAAAAAAGCCAGTCTACTGATTTAAAATACAAACGAGATCTCCTTTTAAAATAAAGTAATTTCTTTATTGATTTGAATAATTTTGCATTTTTACTTATTTTTAAAGTTTTAAATAGGGATAAAACTAATATATTTATCTAAAATTAGTAAATCATATCCATAATAATCTCTGAAAATTCGAAAAAACAGCGGCATATTCGATATAAAATAATTACAAGGTATAACAGACATTTTTCTTTAGTTTTTGGGTTTAAAAAAGCTTACGAAGATTAGAATTTCACCTTAAAATTCGAGACTTTAATATCAATAATAAGTTCTGTTTATAAGTACGAAGTTAGAATAAAATCATTTCATAGAAAAGGTTCACACAATATAACATTCTTACATAAAAATTTAATCATTAATAAATACATCTTTAAAATATGCTACAAAACACAAAAAGAAGATGCTAAGAAACTACCAATACGTGACATTTTTGTAAAATCCAAAAAAATACATATTTTAATAGTGAATTTTGTTTAAAGATAGACGGCTTCTCTTGTTTTTCTGAAGAAGCAATAAGCTTAATTTTTTTCTATGATTATTAAAGATCGTGAATATGATTTTTTTTGCACGAAATTTGAAATTAAAAGCCTTTTTAAGTAGGATGAAGCGCCAAAAGAGATTATTAGCACAATACTTGAAGGTTATATAAGTGTCTTCTATTTTAACAGATAAAACCTTTCTTATAATAGACATATAAAAATAAAAACTGACATTTTGTTGGGTCGTTTCTTATCTTAACAATATCTGTATTCACGTACGAAAAAATATATCGTTCCAAATATAAATATATAAAAAACCTTTCTCAAAAAAAGTGAATTTCAATGTTTTTATGTCTAAAAAGAAACGAAATATTTGTAATAAATAATTTAATAAAGAGACAAGGCATATAGCGTTGTTTTAGCGGCTATATAACTATGAAATTCTGAATTTCAATATGATAACTAAATGTTCTTACCAATTGGAGTTTTTTTTATTGGTAAACAGGCAGAAACACATGATGATAAAGTTTCTATTTATGAAATGTAAAAAACATGGGCATCAAAAACAGAACTACAGGCCTGCAGAGGTAAAGATAATAAAATAAAAAAATATTTTGAAGTATAATATTAATTTAAATTTTGGAAGAAGAGAAAAGTATGAACATAAAGAATATATGAAAATTTTAATAAAAGAAAAAATGGAACAATATTCAAAAATAGTAATAATATACAAATCAGAAACTAGAATTTAGAAAAAAAGAGAAAAGCGCAGGTAAAAATGAATTAAAAAGTAAATTTGGTTTTTATTATTTGTTTTTTTTGTTTATTTCAGCATATATATCAGTTAAAAAAAATGAATCTCCAATAAAAATCAAGAGGTTGGAAGATTAAAATCTTTAGATTATATATATATGGAAATTTAAATTAGATATAAAATAATTAACTTTGGGTTTCAAGCTTTTATAGATTTTTATATATGGTTTAAATCAAGTGGGAAGTTTTTTAAAAATATTGCTTATATCATTATACATTCGATAGATTTCTTTAAAAAAACGTATAATCATTTTTTGATACACTTAATTCAAATATTTAGTAACATTTTCCGTACGATATTACATCACATAAATATATTTTCTATAGATGCAATAACTAAGGATTGGTTTGGAAAATAACTTAAGGGTACGATTATTATATATTTTAGGGTAGTTTCAATCATCTTTACAGCACACACGAATATAAAAAATAAATATCTAACCAATAAAGTAAATGTTGAATATAAATCGTAAGAATAGTATTATTTGATGTAAATAAAGTTCAACTAGAATTTCTAATGCATAATTATAAGTTTTCAATCATTTTATATTCAAACCAATTCCATTTGTAAATAATTTTTTTAAAAATTGACAGCTAGAATATTTTATATAGAAGTGATAATAATAATGTTAGCTTAGAAAAAATGAAAAAATTATATTGTAATTTTTTTACATTTTGAAACGAATCAATTGCAGCTTATAATGCACACATTTTTTTTTGCAATTTAAATGTTATTTTTATGGTCATAAGATTGTTTTCAAGGTAGTAGTTAAATTTATTTTGACGATTCAATAACCAAAAAATTTTATTTGTTGTTACCTTTTTTGTGTTTAGATTTATAATATTAAATTAAATTATATTATATTAGAACTTCATGTGATTTATCATAGAATTCTGGTTAAAAAAGCAAAAAAAAATATGATAAAGTATAATATATGCATCAGTGGGTATTTTTTTCTATTTATAAAATTTTAATAGTTTTATGTATATTTTATGTGAATAAAAAGCGATTTCACTTGTATTTTTCATTTTAAGATATTAAAAATAGAAAATTATAACTGATATTCTTATTGAAAAGCATTTAAAGAATTATGTGTTCTTTTTTCTCGGAAAAATACCACAGATAAAAGAAGTATAACTATATGCATAGTTTTTTTTTCCAGATATGTTGTATATTTACCACCGTTAGATTATCATAAAGATCATTTTTGTTATGTTTTGCTTAAATTTTTGAGCAATAAAATCACCTTAATTCTTTACAGCTATTAAATCTTTTTCATTAAACATGTTTGAAGTAAAGTTGTTGATAAAATGTGTTAAAATAATACTTTACACACTGAGATTGTTTCTTTTAGTATTTTAAACACTATATTTAAACCTTTACACTACAGTTTTTTTTAATATTATTATACAGTAAGAAAAGGTAATACCTTTACGTAGCATATAAATAAATGTTTAGTCCATAAAATATAATTCTCTCTTGATCTTTATTCATAATTTTTCTTGAAAATTCAATCACTATCGTATGAATTTATTTATCTGAATATTTTTGATCAGAATTCTATATTTTATAAAACTGATTTTGTGATACAGTACTTGTTGGAAAAATCATGATTTATTTATTATCTCTTCCCCTGCCAAACCTAATCAATACTTTCTCTTCCATAAGAATCATTACTACAATGGGTGTTCTTGATCTTAGAGTTTTGATATAAGCATTGACTTCCCTGCGTATCTAAGTTCTTCAAATATTTGCAGAGAAATTTTGTAACCCCTTGTCTCGTATTTTACAAATGGAATTATTTTACGTATACAGAAAGATCAAAGACGATTCATTTGAAGACATATTGTATTTTATTAATTTCGCATTTTATAATAAAGTTATATTATCGATGCTAGTGACACCTACGAATATCAATGGTAAACAATTATTTTATTTTACGTAAATAATGCGTAAGCACGATTAAATTAATCATATTTTGATTTTTATAAAGAATCTAGTTTTCTTATAAAACCAGATATTATTTAAATACATGTTTGCATCATAGAAAAATCAGCGCTAGTATTTAGCAAAAGAAGAAAAAGCATTCTGACACTTTTGCGTAAATTTTATGACAAAATATAAGTATGAATGCCAATATAATGGAATGTTTCAATTAGGCTATATCCTAATTATTTATCGTTAGAATGATGAATTTTTTCAAATTTATGTAAATATAGATGATGAATAAGCACATTGAAAATAAATTATCACATTGGTTTTCAGCTTTTTATAGTTGTTCAAGCAAAACTTTAGATTGCTCTATAGAACAGATTTGGTTATAACTTCTTTCTATTATCTTCCTCGATGCATCTTATTCTCTCATGTTCTATTAGTTCTAGTGTCTTCCTGAATCCTATTGTTTGTGGGTATGCTTCCGCTTCAGTTAGCATTTCTAACTCCTTGATATACGACTTATGGAAAAAAAATAATTATCATATGTGTTTCTATTTACAAATACGAACGTAAAGTGCGCATTAACGTTATTTCAATAAATTTAGCTCTCCTCAATTTCAGATTTTTTATACATTGCTCTTGAAATAAAGCATTTCATAAAATGCATCTTTAATGTTATTTACAAAGCATTTTCAATAAAATTTTCTCCCATCATTTTCAATAAATTTTGTTCCTCTCAATTACAATTTTTTATACATTGCTCTTGAAAATAAAACAGCCTATAAAATACATGTTTGCATATTTATCAACAAATACAAAATCATGCCCAATATCATAAATATAAAACCATGAAATAATTTTTTCATAGTTGACTCATCTAAGTATTAAAGTTAGGACCAGCCAAAACATATATAATTAGTTTATATGCAAGAAAGCATGGCTCTAAACGCCCATAAATTTGATTTATAATCTTTGAAAAAAATATGTTGAAAAATTCATTTGAAAATTTCTACTAGCCCATAATATTCTATAGCAATGCTCAAAAGAAAAACTTCACGAGATGCCAAACCAATAAAACTAAATAATCAGAAATTTTACGATGATTGTGCACATATTTTGAGTTTAGTAATGACATGCAAATCAACATTACGCAAAGAAGTTTACAAGAAACGAGATCCAAAGAGGTTTTTGGCCGTATTATCACAAACATTGAAATACAGATCGTATTATGATGAGATAATCAAGAAAATGATGTTTAGAGCGAAAAATAAATATCTTTCCTTGATATATGTCCATGAAATAATCAATGGCAGATTTGAAATTGAAAATTATGTAACTTCAAGCATTAAAAAATTGGCTGAGAATTACAAATTTGAAAAGGAGTTTAAAGTGACCTATATTAGGCTTAATACTTTATTAGGCGTAGAATCTGATTTAATGGATATTTATAGGTATGGAAGAACTGTTGTGGACAGTCAAAACACCAAATGTATCGAAACCTTTGACAAGGATGTTAAAATTAATGATAATAAATTAGTTAACTCAGAATTAACCATATTTGAAAATAAATCCCAAAATTTAGATAAAATGATAACTTCGAATATAGAAGTTACAGAGGAAAGCACACAATTAGAAAATACGAGTCGATCCGAAAAAATATTATCACTCGAAACAGAAACGGATTTAGCTCTTAATAATCTGATAATGGAAAAAACAGATTTAGATAATATTTTTAAATTGAAAATTGACTGCAAACTATATGATTTAAGCATTTATAAAAGTGGTAAAATAATAATACAAAATTTGTCTAGCTGCTTACCCGCAATAATACTAAAACCAGCTCTAAACTCGACCGTAATTGATGCATGCGCAGCGCCAGGAAATAAAACCTCACATTTAGCAATGATTATGGAAAATACAGGAAAAATAATGGCGTTTGAAAAAAATGCAGAGAGGTACAAAATACTAAATCAAATGCTCATTAAACATGGTGTAAAAAATACAAAGGCTTACAATGAAGATTTTCTAGAAACCGACTCAGAAATGAAGGATATAGATTATATCTTGGTTGACCCTTCTTGTTCGGGGTCAGGTATCCATGCTGATTACACAAAAGACGAAGAAAGAATCGAAAAGTTATCAGATTTTCAGAAAAAAATTTTATTACATGCGATGAGGTTCAATAGCGTAAAATCTATTGTTTACAGCACATGTTCAACCCATAAAGCTGAAAATGAAGAAGTAGTGAAATATGCACTGGAGCGTAATTCGAATTACTTTTTGAAGCAAATTAATCTTCCGTTGAAAAACAATCCTATTGATGGATATGACTTTAAGGAAAAGGTCTTGCGATGTGTTAAGGATGATGAAAATAATATTCAAGGATTTTTTGTTGCTCACTTTGTTAGAAAAACCCCCGATAATAATTAAATAAGTTTGCTCTAACAAAAAAAGCTTTTATGTTATGCATTAAATTGTTGTTTTTGTATGAAAGAAATAGATTTTTGTTGTAAAACTACGTAATATTCTTTATCTACTATAAAAAGGGTAGGATATAATGTTTAAGCTTCTCGAAAAACGAATATTAAGTTAATTGATATTAAAAATTGATTTTATTGCATGATTTTTATTGTTTTAAAGAATATAGGGATTCGATTTCATTAAAATATACAAAAATTAGTGATAACAATAGCAACCAGTTTAAAATTGATCTTATTACAAGATTTTATTGTTTTAAAAATGATACGTAATGATTTGATTAAATTATACCAAAATTAATGATAACAATAAGCACCAAGTTTAAAATTGATCTTATTACAAGGTTTTATTGTTTGAAAAACTATAGGGATTCGATTTCATTAAAATATACAAAAATTAATGAATATGATAGCAAGCAAGCGGAAATGGTTAAATTCTAAGCTTACGGACAAAATAATCGAAATTATAATAGAAGATCGAAACAGATGGCAATACTCAAAACTAAAATGGGAATTTAATTCGTTATTTTATGTTACACCTATAAAAATTTCCATCAAAACATAAATCAATCTAAAATTAAATAGTAGAAAATAGCAGTTCTATTATTTGAGATAGACTTCAAAAAAGCAAAAATAATTTTAATTTACTTCAAGGCTAGTTTTAATGTCTAATTTAGTTTTTCTGCCATGCATATCTCATAGTAATTACCGATATAAGATTATACGGTATATAATGGTATAAACTTTTTTTTTGAACATTCAGAATTCACTTAATGATTCGAACCCTCGCATAAAAAATAATTAAAAAACTGGAATAAGACAATAAAAAAACACACAAAAGCACATATAAAAATCCTGGTTTTTTAAAATATATTTCATAATCATTATAAAAGATAAGAAGTTTTTTTCAGTGAACGGTGGGCTCATTGTAGAGCAACTGCGACTCTCTAACTCGAAATATATTCCAATCACTAGTTCAGTTTATATTGTTAATTTTATAACTTTGTGTGTCTGAAATACTAAATAACACATTTCATTATATTGCAAGTGTTTACAGTAATACCGAAGAGGGTATCTTTAAAGATAATTTCCTTTAGTGAGAAATATCATATAAATGTTCAAAAAATATGATTTAATGGCATGATAGCTAATATTGACGAATCAAAATGTGTAAAGGATGATAATATGTAACGTATTTGGGAAATATGAATGGCGAAAAAAATACCACATGAGAAAGATATTCAGAAAATATATGATAAAACAGATTGCAGGTGGGCTCAATCGAATTTATATGATTAAATATGGGCATTTTTCCTGCAGAATACGTATATATGAAAAGTTTTACCTTAGTTTAAATAAGATTGCAAATAATTCATATAGTTTTGTTTTAAATCAACGAAACCATAAAAAAGTTATTGAAAGAAATGCAGTGCTGTAAAAATATCAATATCTAAAGGAAACACAACAAAATATATCACAAAAATACACCTGGCAAGATTATTGATATAAAGAAATAATTATAAATTCCTTATAAACCTGAAGTGTGATGCTAAAAATTATATTTTATTTATGTAAAATTTAAATTACGATATAAATGTCTCAAGGGACAACCTGTAATATAAATTATCGCTAAATTAGATTTTATGGAATTTACAAATTTTATTATCAGAAAAAATGTTTGATTGTTTGTGCTTTTATAGCTTCTTTTTAATATATGATGTTTACAACATTTTATTGTTCATTTATTCTTTATTATTCTATTTAATATGTTTTTTCTATTGCTAAAATTTCTATTTCTTATTTGATCGATAATTTTATAGTGAATGTTCTGCAAAAAATTATACCTATTTATATACATTTTTATACAGATTTTCACTTTCTGCAAATTTCTTTCATATGCATTTTTGTGCTCAAATAAATAATTTTTTTTAACCCTTTAAATAATAATCATATTTTTGAGTAAAAACCGAAAGTAATAGGTCTTAAAAAAAGAGAGGTAGCGAAAAGATGTAATAGAAGAAAATATTTCAAAGAGTATATATGATGTGCCGATATTAAATCAATCATGTTATTCTTGAAGATAAAAGCTAAAACTAAAATATTGAGTTAAAAAGATAAAATAATATTCTATTTGAACTTATACATAACATAGGCCCTATTATTTTAATCGTATTTAGTTCTTCTTTTTTTTGCCTACATTTTGTACGGGAATAAGAAATGTAGATTACTTAACAAGTAGATGTAAAATTTTTTTTGGTGAGCACCATACATGGATACATAACCAATTGGTAAGATTTATAGACTTATGCCCTTAAAAAAATAAAAGCTTAAAAGATTAAATAAAATTAGAATACGCTCGGTTCAATAAATAATAAAAAACACACTAGGTGAGATAAATATAGGTACTTGAATAAAAACAGATATTAGATTATCGCATTACAGACCATATTATTTTGTTTATTATAAAAATAAAACATGATCACATCAATAGAAATAGTCTTAACTAGTATTGAAAATAAGAAGCCAAGAAATGTGATTTACGGGCAAACAAACTCACAATAATTTATAAATGCAGAAAACAAAATTAAAGTCTTCATCAAATGTGATTTTGTGGTTACAAAATACCATATTCATATATTATGTGGCTAGAAATATCAGCAGAAGCACACACACAACCACTAGGATCAGGAAAACGAAATTTAATCAGTCTTGAAAGAAATAGATATATTTATGAAGATTCCTAGAGATCATGTGGCTGATAGAAGCATTAAGCAAAATAGTTTTACGGATAAATCTTAATTTTGCCTAAAAAATAATTTAAATGGCTAAAAAATAAATCAGCATATAAATAATATGATGGTTCGTCATGCTTTTGATTTATATCTTATCGAGCCATCGCCGTTAGTTAAATTCAATACAAAATGAAGTCGCCATTTTTTTTAATTAAGTATCAAATACGTGTTTTTTTCTATAATTTGTTCGTTTACACACATGCATTTGTAATTAAATCCACCACACTATTTTTTTGTGTAAATATATATTTTTCTATACACGATATTATTATATACTCTTTATACTATGTTTTAAATTTAGTTTATGTTTTTTTGTTGATAAAATAAAAAAAACATTTTTTAAAATATAAAGAACCATCATACTTTATAGTTTAGATAGGTCCATAAGGGAAATTAAACCAAGAATACCTCACCAAACATATATAAAATGTACGAGTATAGAAATAAACAATTTTTTCTGCAGATGAAAATAATATGCAAATTATAAAATTATATAAAAAATACACGATTAATAAAAATATCAAAGACGTATATGATATAAATATCTATGAACAATCAATAAGGAACAAAATTTTTGTTTCTTGACCGATACACACTATAAATTATACTAAGATCAGAAACAAAGCCGCGCACTTTGCGCCAATCATGTAAAAGCACCCATGGCAATTAGATTGGTAAGGCTACATGCACTGTTTTAAACCGAAGAAAAATTAAAATTTACAAATCTATATTAAAGTTACTTTTTTTAGTGATATATATCTCAAATAACCTTAAGAAAACGGGGTATATAGATAGTTTAAGAAACTCGTGCTTAAGATTACAAAATTATATGCTGTGTGAATTGTTTTCTAAATATATTGCTTTTGATATATATTTTATACACGTTTTCAGGGATAGATAACGGCATTTTTATTATTATAAACAGCAGAAACAAATCACAAAAGACGAATCTGGTTTTAAGCTATATTTTTGCCTTTTTGCATTATTTTCTAATTAAAAAATAATTATTTTTATTATAAAAAATTACATTTATTATTTAAAAAATCAATAATAAAATATAATCTGTCAGTGTTACAAAAAAATATTCGAAAAAATCGTTAAAAATTTATTTCATAATAAGAATCTCTTGTGTGATTTTATTTAATGTAGTCTTATGTTTTAATTAAAATTAATATGACCATATTTTTTTTAACGCTTTTATTGCACATTTATTTATGATTAAATAACATAGAAAAATTTACCCGTCTTTTTCTTTTATGTCAATATTAATAGCTTTTTTTTATAAGGTTTTTAAAGGCAATATTGTTACTTTTTTTGGTAAAAAGATATCAATTCGAGTTTGTTTTTGCATAAAACATGGTTATAAATTTATTTAGAACTTACTTTCCTCTCTCTGTTTATTCAAAAATAGTGCCTTAGAAAGACACCACATAGTTCTAAAAATTAATTCATATATAAATGCAACAAATATCTATTAAAAAAATTAATTTTATGCTGGGTAGATGTAAATTTATATTTTAATATATTTTTTTGCATAGATATCAGTTTTTTTTTTGCATTTAGAATTGTATTTTTTTTTCTAAATTTCGCAATTTCAACCCAATCAGCTAATTTAAAGTGCTCAGATCGAAGCATTATCTATACAGAAATCTTTATCAATTTCGAATCCAATTCACCTAAATCGATCTTATAATAGATATTTTTTAATGAAATCACGTAATATTTTATTTGAACTTCTGTTATATATTCTCGTGATTTCTATATCTTAGTCATTTATATTTATTGTAACATTAGTTCACTTTATATAGAGACATATTTCATCATCGAAAAATCAAAAGGAATATTTCCGCTGATAAAGTATAGAATGAATCATCAATTTAAAATAATATATAACACATAAAAACGTTAATAGAGTTTTGCATTGCAATTAAATTATATAAATACAACTTAGAAGGCAATACTATAAGGAGCGTCTAGTTATATTTTAATTTTTTATTTTAGTACCTATACAAATGCTTTTTAATATTTAACTCATATATTCTGGATTTTATAAAATAGATTTATAGTGTGGTCAACATGCTACAGTGGTGTTTCTTGTGAACTTTACACAGAAATCTACGCATTCTTTATTTATCCATTTATTAATTTAAATAAAGTATTAAATAGTATTTAAGCCAGATTTGCCTTATACGTGGTCTGTCATTTAATTCAACAGCCCCGATCTTCATCTTTTTATCAACATAAAGCATATCTAAATCACTTTATCATAACGTCTAAATGATAATGAATTTCATTTAAAATATATAATTTGGATGATTTTATATCTAAATTTAAGTTCATCATTACTGATATCTGCAATTGAACACATCTGCGAATTGAGATGTACTATCATAAATTTTTATTTCAAAATATTCTAGTTGTCATCTATTCGAACATAAATGGTAGTATAAAGATGCAAAATTGGAAAATCAAAGTATATTATAATTATAATATACAACTTAAGCCTTTAAATTAATAATTTTTGCAAGATAAATTTTATATCTTGGTTCATGACGTGCAAGTCTCTTATAATACCATAAAATATGATTCCACAAGAAATACACATCGCTTACATCAATAATTAAATGACGGATAAAGTTGCTGTAAACAATATAATTAAGAAATTTTAAGCTACACTGTAAATGCACTTGAATTTAAAAAATCCAATTGTACAATTTTATATATATCGTGTCTTCTAAAAATCAATAAAAAACAGATTCTACGATTGAAATTGTGCTAATATCAAATAGAAACAGTTAGATGTAACAAAAATTTTCAATAAAAAAAGCCCAATAAAATAATGCGCCTTAAACCATCAAATTATTATAAAATATGCATGTATAGTATCATATATATCCAGTTTTTTGAAATACAAAACACGACTCTAGCAGATGAAAAGGAATTTTTTTAATTTAATCCTGTTCAATAGACCAGGTATATAAAATAAAAGTTCCATCATACTTGAGATCTTTTATATGCATAATTTTCCATAAATTTTCTAGATTTGTTTATAAAAAAACAATAAATCACATACATCATTCTTATTTTTATTATTTGATTTTTTTATTAAACATAAAAATTGGAAAATTTAATCCGAAAAAAATATATTTTTGTTATTTTTATTTATAACACACCTACAGAAAAGAAAAAGAACATAATTTTACGAGATTCTTAAGACCGCACTAATAATTGATTTTTTTTGAAAATATGCATCAAGCAGCTCTCTTTTTTATGAGCATGTAAAATAATAGATTTAGCAATGAATTATCTTAAAAAAACACAGCAGCTATAAATTTGATATATAAGTTCGTTTTAAAGGCAAAAAAATGATTTACTTGTCATTTTCTTTAGAATAAGCTACCATATATTTTCACATAATCTTAATTGATCAGAGAAGAAAAAGCCTAAATCATATCGCATATAATTATCTCACCAAATCGCATATAATTATCCCACTCAATAGAATTTATTTATCCTACTAAATCGCACTTATTTATTACATTATATCATTTATATTCCTTACATTATACCATATATATTTATTACATTATACTATATCAGTAGTTTTGTATTAAAGAAATCCGCCTGAGTTTTGTGATATGACATATCTAAAATATCAAATTTTATGGCCTTTATTTTATATATTAGAAAAATACACAATCAAACCTCGAAGTGTTATGATTACCAAAACACTTATATTCGTAAAAATCACATTGTTAAGGCATGAATTGTTGATTTTACATAGAAAATCTGTGTGAGAAGTGGTTTTTAGAGCTTTACATTTATGCCATGTGGCGTTGGATTATATATTTCTAAAATACACAGAAAGAAAATTGTGTGTTAATTGAGTTTTTGTATACATGATTTAGTGCTATACTTATTAGAATTAGTGTAGAGATTCTTTACTACAGACTCAAAATTGATTACATATTATAAAAAGTAGAAGATCTTCTTTTAGCTTAAAAATTTAAATAAGTTGTAGATGAATTAATTAAAATGCGGAAATATCCGAAAAAAACATGAAAAAAAACTTTAGATATGATTAATAACTTTATACGGTGATATAATAATATCAAGGCAAATAAAAAACAGGGGTTTGCTTGAAAAGAAAGCTAAATGCATCTTTATATTTTAAGGTGTTAATGGAAACTTAAATAGTAATTTTGCAGCAGTCATAGAACAAATTCTTGAATCCCGATTATATATCTTTTCTAAATAGTATAATTATATATCATAATTTCGCAAAAAACCTTCCATTGTTATAATGACAATTCATACTGCAATGAATTTTTTTTTATATCCCTTTATGATAGTAAAACCTGCATAATCCAAGATATACACATAAAATAATAATTAAATTTAAAAAAATTTATTGCAAAAATGTTTAATGTAAGATTTTGATATATTTTTTTAAATTTTATTTATAATACAGGTAAATTTTTATTCCGAAATACTCTTTTTTTCTTAAAAACATACTAATAAGCATCATATTTGGTAAATTGATCTGATCACAGTTTAATTTTTTATATAAAGACTTTTTATGGACGATAAACACATATATAAAATTTATATTGGGCTTTGGGTTTAACACATACGCTTGTAAATTAACTTACAAGATTGCCTTTATGTTTTGATAAAACCATCTTGAATTCAAGAAAATTTTTTTTAAGACAAATACAACCATAGAAATCCTAAAATGGATATAAGAATGTTTGGCTCTGAAATTATTAGGAATAAAAAAAATCATATACCATTGATTACATTTTGATCAATTTTATATCACTTCAACCACCAAACAATGAATTTAAACAATATAAATTTATTTAGAAGTTTAAATCAGACACACAAGTCATATAGTTATATCTATATGGTGGTTTTTTGAATCACACAGATGCTGTAAGGATCCTGTTTTACAAAAGTCATATACTTTTTCTTTGATTTGCTTTTCAGTCAAAAAATAATCCCAAGATCCGACAAAAAAGAGAAATAAATATATTTCTATTATATTATAAAATTCTTAGATATTTATCATATTTCATTTGAGTTTATGTTTTTTTTACAGATACAAAGACATAAAAACATTGGATTTTTTTGTATAGCCATTTACAAGATAGAACCAAATTATAGTAATTATAATAGTAATACAATAAAAATTCGAATAGTTAGAGAACTATGTAGATAATTTTTTTGCACTTTTTTTAAGAATTTAAATTCTTTATTACGTATAAAATTTCGAAATCAAACACATATAAGAATTTTAGGTTGAATATGTAAAGAATTATAAAAAATTGAGATTTATACGATGTTTTAATGTAGAAAAAACATTCGAAAACAAACACAATTACATAAACAAATTTTAATTTATCTAAGTAGGCACAGATATGACAAAATATCTACATATTGCACCATTCATAATTTTTACTTAGAATGAATACTATATAATCATCAGGTAATATACATTTAAATCGATAAAATTATTAAATATTTACCTCTAATATTTATAGATGTTTAACTAGTCAGTTCCAATTTTTTTAGAAAAAATTTTGTAAATTAGCATGGTAATATACTGTATTTCAAAAAATTGAATACATAAATTTTTTTTGATTTCATATAAGAATAATTGTGAAAAGAAATAGATACCGATCTTTTTCGCATTAAAATAACAATTATGATACCCAATTACACAAATTCTTTTTCTAAGATATATTATGGCAAAAAAAATGAAAATTTTTAATATTACTGTCTACTAAATATTCAAAAATAGGATGAGCTCTAATACCACGTTAATATACTAATATAAAATTTATATGATCATTTTTTCATTATTTACGAAATATATATTTATTACTGGTGTATGGTGCTTTTTTGAAATGAAACTAATATAGAAAAACTTTATGAATCATATTAGATGATTCGGCATTGGTCTAATCAACAGGGTGTATTTTCAGATTTCTATTGAAATTTATAATAAAAATAATTTTTTTCGTCTAAAAAATGACTAATTTAAGTTTATAATCTTTGAAATGTATTATGAAATAAACGAAAGGCTAATTTATATGCCGTTTAGAAATCGCCTGAAAAAATAAATGTAAGTTTTGAAAAAAATTCCCAGTAAGTATATACTTTATCAAAAATACAAATTTAGCCTTTAAAAATCATATATTATATAAAAAAAACACCAGAAAAAAAAGAGATTACATATTGTTCTTTACTAAATACAAAGAATTTTTGCTAAACAAATGAAAATTGAAAAATAATCATTCAAAATGGCTAATCGTTAATAAAAATAATTTAAAGCTGTGAATACACTATATGTTATTCTGATATTTTAAATGTTAAGGAACCAAGCAACTAAATACAAAACGATCAAAAATTGCGCAAAACCGTTAAAATTGTAAAAATATTAGAAAAGTTGGAAATTAATATATAAATATTAAAAATATAGTGAAAATATTACTAATAGTCGACTTATTTATCGTAGAAATACAAGTAAACAATAAACATATAAATTTGTCCAATAATTATATGATTAGAAAGAAAATAAAATCAACTTATCATAAACCACTCTAAATAAAAAACAGCAAAAGGCGCAAGAAAATAAAATTATTGCGCATAAAAAAGATTATCCTTTGTTGCCAACATTGTACCATAAGAATGTTTTTAAAATCCAAAATTAATTGGGCTGCAGTCGTCTTCGTTATGTTAGATATATAATAGAAATCAAAGATTCAACGTAAAATGGATTGAGAACACCATAAAATATTTTATTTTGTAATAAATTGAAATCTCTTATCAGAAAAATCTACAAAATATTTTGAATTCTTTTTAAATTTCATTAAAAAGGTTTAATTTATAATTTTTGATGTGCAATCGAAAAACCATTGTAATGAAATAAAATTGTAATTTATATTTAAAATATCTTTTTTTAAAATTGAAATTATATAATGTTGTTGATATGAATTTCACCGATATAGAAGATATAATAACAGAGAATAAATCAGAGTGGCATAAATATCGGAGCTAAAACTAAAAGCTTGATTTTTTTAGATTTATTTCTTCACGCATATAGGCCTTTATGAATTTAAGCACAGGTAGTTAGGCTTCCTAGCAGCGGGTGCCACATAAAATACGGATAGACGTATTCACAGTTACAGAAGGATATCAACTAAAAACACAATCTATTGTGCCTCACTACAAATTTACTTGATTTCGGAGGACAGATGGAAGTTACGAAGCCGTAAAGAATACATAGATTATCTTGGATGGGGTCGATCCAAATTACGAATTAGATTACAACCTTATCAGATATCAAAGTTATAAAAATATATCATTTAACTGTCGTACATAAACATTAATAGATAAAAACAGTTCCATAGAATAAAAAAAAATATTTGCTAAGATTTAAAAATTACACTAAATTATTTAAAATATATTACATTAGATTTTAGTATATGTCTACTTCAAATCACATTTTCTAGCAAAAAAAAACATGTTAAATTTATATAAACTTCTCGATTGCAATTATAGGGACCTTTATTCACCCGCAAATAATATGACAAAAATTACAAGTTACCAAGAACGTTTATATTTATGTTCCATATCAAAAAATTATGGTCATTTTCTTATTTTCATAAATATGATGTAGTACTTTATCGAAAAAATATCATCCCAACATTTCATTTACTGTGTTTTTTTAATTAATATAGGAAATTAAACTCCGGGTATGCATTTTATTTGTATAGGAAAATTTATGAACCTTATCAATCAATTACACAAATATATAATATTTAACCATTATGATATTAGCGAAAAATAAACACCAGAAGTGAGATAAATATTCCTTTATCCTGTACATATTACACTAATAATCGAAACTATAATTTACATTAAAAAACAGGCGTACAAAGAAAAATTGCAATTTTTCAAAACTCATAATTTTATTTCAAATCAAGTGAATTTAAAGCACTTTTATACAACAGATAGTCATGATATTTCTGATGACAAAGATAACATATAAATTAAACTATGCTCTAGCTTTTTATATTATATACAAAAAAATTATTCTCACTGCTTATTTTGAAGCACCATCTATTATTTATTATCACATAAAAACGAGTGAAATGATTTATTTTCTAAATAGAGTTGAAATATTTTGATTTAAAAATTTTATAGAGAAAAAAATCTCCGGAATACTACAGTTTACTATAAACCGCATATATTGTATTTGTAATTGATCAAATTATAAATTGTTTTCTTTACCATTTCATTTTATATTGCAAATAAATAATTTATTGAGAAAAAATAGTAAAATTGTAACCTTTATATAAAAAAAAAGATAAAGGGTTGCTGTCAAAAAAGAGAAAGAATTGCCTAAGTTTGAAATGACACAAACAAAATTTGACACTTAGACCCTTTGAATTGAAAAGATAAAACGATAAACCATTGCCCATATTATTGGACAGATAAAAACATACAAAACTATAAAAGATAGTCCACGGTTTTAAATCTTATCCAAAAAACGGATAAAACAGATCATTTTTCCATTAGAAAAGTAGAAAAAGGTATAATTAAAAATTAAAAACACAGATTAGAGTACATTTAAGCATTATTTCACGATAGAAATTCAATTTATTCCCATGTAACTATTTTTCAGTCCACACATAAATCACTGGAAATAAAATTCAAATATTTAGATCAATTAGTAGACAGAATTCATGTGAAAAACCTAGTTCCTTATTATCGAAAATATGCTTGCATGTATTCTTTGCCTAGTTTACATTCACATACACACAATTGTCTTATAGAAGAAGTAACTTATTAACGGTGATTAAAACACTAGGTTTCCTTTTTTTGTGTTCGTGCGACGAGTAATATATGTGAAATCATTGCAAGACCTTTGTTGCTTTCTTTACAAGAATTATAAAGGTAAAAATAAAAAATTTGTGAATTTAATACACAAACTACGTTTTTATGTATTTTTTTACTTTATTAAATGTAAATATATTTTTATAGTTCTTTTTTTTATGGAAAATCCTTAAAAAAAAATAAAGGTTGAACTGAAATCTAAAAATTCCAATTTCTATACGAAATAGATACATATAAAAAAAATTAGTATTTTTATCAAGATTTCTAAATCCAGAAAACAAAATTTAAAATTTTTGATCGGGCCTATTACATATTTCTACCTGAGCACGAAAAAAAAGAAAAAAACCTACGTTTTATTGACTGATCACAAGTTTTATCAAATATTTACTATTTATAATTAAGAGAATAGCATTTTTTATGTTATTTTAAAAATCATTTATGCCGTAAACAATAATGTTGTTATGTATTAAAAATAAAAATATTATAAATAGATGTTTTAATTTTCATATTTTACAACATACATATCAACAAAAAGACGGCAATTTTTTTCTCAAAATATAGAAAAAAACCCTCAGTCGCAACATTACCTTTCTTCAAAATTTTATGCCTCGAATTTTAAAAAGTCAATCAAAAAGAAAGAAAACATAGCTGTATTAGTTTAGAGAGTTCTTAAAGAATTATCTACTGTTTTTCAATTATTATTTGTAGTTTTTCAGATATAAAACAAAGATTTAATTATAGCAGTCTAGTGCATAAGAAAGCATTCATCTGTGTATCTGAATAATTGAAGGAAAGAAAGAGTTTTGAAGCAAAGTCTAATGCAAAAAAATGAAATGAAAACCTTCATATTTATTTTAATAGTCATGGAATGCAATATAACACCAGAAAATACAGTGTTTTGGGATTAATTATAGTTTTTGAAGCATAATCGACAAAAAAATTGTAACGTATGCGATAAATCTATATCATTTGTAAAAACAGTGCACAAATTGACTAATTTTTACATAAAAGTTATAGATAAGAGCATAATATATACAAGAAATAAATAAAAACATAAAAGTTATTATAAGATTCAATTGAGGATTGCACTTTAGACTTTTTTTCACGGCATTTAGTTTATATTTAAATATATATTTTTTATGAATTTAAAGTTTTTAAAATTCATTTTATCGTCGTTTTTCTTATTAACTTTTTATGCATAAATTCAAAAAACCAGTTTTCCCCATGAAGCTATCTAAAGCTCTTAGCATCATTGTAAATAGGTAAACTTAGATGCAAAGGATATCTCGCAAATTCAAACTATTGCCACAAATATGATAAAATATATTAATTGTACAATTCGATTAGATAAACTGGTATTCAATGTTTTTAATAGACGGCTTAGCCTATAATAAAATAAAGAATATCAGGCCATATAGAAATGAATTTTTGAGCGAGAGAATATAATCAAAGCAAACAAAACACAAGATGATACATATCATAAAAAAGAATGTAATATAAAAACCCATTATAGCAGCTTATACATGAAAGCGCAGCATAATATCGTATAATTGATCTTTTTGATAAAAGCAATATATCTTTTATTGAGTATATAGCTTCTGTGTTGTATAGAGATAAAGAAAGTTCTTTAAAAAGCTACAGAAGGCAAATTCTTGACTTAATATAAAATTTTAGAAATATCTATGCTACAAAATAAGAATAATAAAAACATTATTCTAGCTGCGCAATGCCTATATTATATATGTTATATAGTCGTAAATACTTATAAAATATATATTAATCTCTGATAAGTAAAAATAAATCGGTTAAATCTATAGATGGTAGATTAAATATGAATAAAAATTAAATCATATACTATTTGTTGGTACAATAGAACCCAATTAAATTAAAATGTATATTTTCTCTTCAATTAAAAGATAATTTTGTCTGATAATTCATAAATCCGAAAAAACTAGATATAAACACAAAAAGTTAATTTTAAAGTTGAAATGTAAAAAAATAAACATTAGACCATTAAATTATAAAAATCCCGACCAAACATGTTGTTTTGTGCATTTCTTATTGATAATGTGATGAGTAAAATGCCAAATTCACATTATAATAAATGCAGGAAAACCAATAATTATTTTTTCATGCTATAAAGTAGCCGAAAAATTATAAAAAGCTGTTAATTTTCTAAGAGTAAAGCGAAAATAGATGTATTTCATGTTTTAATCAAGAAACTGTATCAACTAAAAATGGGGAGCTTATCATTTTTATCAAAAAATTTCAAATAAAACCGAAAATAAAAACAAATAATTATTGTCATAAGCATGAATTTGAATAATTATGACATCAGAAAAAACGAAAAGTGATATAAATCATAATCTCATCACCCACACACAGAAAAAATCAAAAAATAAATAAAGGCTTTTTTCACTAGTGAAAGAAAAATATAATATAAATATTTGGAGAATAAACCCATATTTTTAAATTTCTTTTATGCTATAATTTAAATATTAACACACCAATTTTATTTATTTCATATTGAAATAGAATTAAATTACTATAGACATGAATTTTTGATTTTTTACTCATCAAATTCAATATTTTCCAGAACAAAATTGAAAAAAAAACATTAAGGGCACTTAGTTATCAATGAAATTTTCGAATCATAATGGGTGTTTTTTGCTTTTTTAATAAAAATATGTCGCAAAAAACACCAAGAATTTATCCTTAGGTTAATTTTGATATTGTTATATTAGAATTTCGTTTTAATAATAGCTGGTTGATTTCATGTGAGCACATCATATATATAATCTTGGCTATAATCTCTTCGTACATATTTTTCGACACTTCTCTTATTTTCAAAACATATAAGATGCATTTTCCGAATTTTATAGTTTGAATTTATAATTTTTTTGATTTGTGACTTCGAGTTCTTATAAATATCCTTTGAGATATTGTTTAATACTATATTCCATTTCACGGCAAATGGTATAATATTTATGTCTCAATTGCAGATTAATATAAATTCAGATGCTAGTGAATCTAATTTTCCCGTATAATATTTAAATATCTAAATAAAAAAATAAATATTCAAACACCAAAAATGGGAACATTATCATTTTTGTTATGTATTAAAATAAATAAATCACCTAAAATAGCTGTTTAAAAATTTTTATTGTTGTGAAATACATGTCAAAGCTACAATTTACACATTTTATAACAAAAGTAGTACATCGAAAAAACAAAATAAAATTCATAATATAAGGTTGAAAGCCATTTCAGAAATGCTATTATAAAAAGCAAATAAAATTAAAAGCATAAAATAAATCAGAAAAAAACATAAAGACTTCCCTAAATATAGAATATTTTGCATAGTTGTAATAATTAGATGTTAAAGTCAAAAGTTTAGTAAATATTCCACCATATAAATTTAAAGATAATCCAGAAATATAGGATAGTATGCTTACGTCTCTATGAGACACTTAAAGAATTTTAAATAGAAGATTTAGTAACTTAAATGTATGAAATTAGTTATAGAGAAAAATTTATTAAATTTTCATTATAGTCAAAGTACGCATTATATATTTATTGCACCAGAGGTTTCTAAAAAAAGTTTAAAATTTTATAACAGATAAACAACATCTATACTTCGCAAAAATTAAGGCTTGCATTCATAAGATCGATTTTTTGAAGTGGCATTAAAAACTTTTGCACACAGTATAAATTTTATAATGTCTTACCGATAAATTGCTACGGAAATAAACAATATTATGTCTATGAATGTACTAGATATGCTTAAAGCAGATAAATGTGTTAGAAAGGTGAATAACCACATAATATATACATGTTACTTCATTAATAGGATTTTATACTCGTATAAAAAATTTATTTGTTCTAATCTTTTTAAAAAAAGGATCTAAAACCACCAATATAATGAATGATCTTAAACCGAATATATAAGACACGAGAAAATCACATGTTGTATAAGTCCGTATCTTATTGAAAAGGTTAATGATTAGTAAAGACGAAAATACCATTGTTTAAATAATATTTCATTTAATTTTTAAAAATTGGATTGATAAATCATAAAAGGTTGAAAATATATAAATAGGCAAGCGATTAAATGATATAAATACATTATAAGAAACTAGAATATGTATTGCATCAACAAGATAAAAATTTGCGCCTAATCAGCTTTTAGAGATAACAAAAATAAGAAGATATTCAAATAAAAAATATAGTTCATGTCGCTGTTTATCCTTCAATCAATTAAGAAATCAGAGAAGAAGAAGGACGGGAACGGCTTGCATTTTAGAAATTAAATATAGCACTATGTGTTTATATATTCAAAATGCTAGCTGTTAATTTATTTGGGTTATAAAAATTCATTTTAAAAATAAACAACATATTAAATAAAGGGCAAGGCTCCACCAATATACTCAACAAATAGTTCAAATACCGACGAAAATTTTTTTTTTTAAAGACTGATGCAGAACATAAAGAGACAAGCCGATTTTAAAACACCAATCTTCTTCATATATTTAAAATTGAACATAAAAATGAGATGATCAAACTAAAAATATAAAGATGCTGGGAAACGGAAAAGTTTGATAGAATATTATTTTCTAATATTTATACAAAATTACACGAGATTTTTTTCACATATTATGTCTTATAATCGAGATTAGTAATTCATCTATCAAAAAAGATTATATAAAGAAATTATAGATGATTAAGCTAAAATGCAAACAGAAGATTAGCGGAAGAAAGATATATAAATACATGTGAAATATATCAGATTCGGTCTTTTTGACTTAGAATGAATTCAACTTAGGAAATTCAGGCGAATTAATCATACATGAGAAATTAAAATGTGTGGTATTTGAATGCAAAAATATGGATATTCCATGAATTACTAGACACTTAAGTGCACAGAAAATATTGATTCATATAAAATCTTGAATTAAAATTTCTAGACATTTTTTTTTGCAGATGGTAAGCAGGGACAAAGAAAAATTTATCCAGGAAACTTTTTATGCGTATAGCGTTAAAATACAATGTTTATGTAAAAAAGACACTTTAAATATTTTTTCTAAGCCCGTTTAAATAGATCTACACGTTTCTTAAAACCCTTTTTGTCATGTTCTAGGCTCTAATCAGTAAAGTGTCAATTATCCGTTTCGCTTTAACAAAAAATTTGCAGTTTATATCCCTAATTAGAAATTACATATTTACTAAGCTTGCTCTGTATGCACTAAAGGAAGTTAAATACAAACGTTCGATGCAGATATTAGATTTTAAGAAAGGACATACCACTTAAAAGGCGATACAAGACCAGTATTTAATATATTTTAAAGTATATAATAGTATTATCAGAGAAGATATACAAATTTTACTGTTTTGTGTATTTTTCGGGGCCATCATTCTTCAATAGAAAAGGATTAAAAAAATCACTTTTTTACGATTTTTCGCACGATGCAATATAAAGTAACTAATTAAATTTTTTTTGTATGTACATATCTAAAATAACGAATAGATGAAACAATATGCAATATTAAATGAAAACGAGAGTAGAATTATATAAAAAGGCAAATTATAAATCTTTAAAACCAAATTTGAATCGATATAAATACCAAATATAGTATAAAAAAATATATATTGGTGAGTAAATACGATATAGTTATTATTTTATTTCGAGTTTATAACGGTAAAACGCCAGAATTTCTTTATTGACGCATGTAAATATATAAAATATCGCGTAAGCATACACAAAAATCAAGTATTAGAAATGATGATATTGTAATATGTACCAGGAAAAAGATGCACCAGAAATAATTATAATAAATGGTTTTGTAGTTCTCTTATAGTCTTAAAATTGTCAGTCATAAAACAAACTAAAAATGCATATTTGAAGTATCTAGGGTTTGACCATGCACCTGTTTGAAATGAAAATAATTTTTGATTATACATTAAATTGACATAATATTTAAATTTTTCAAAGAAAATTTTTAATTTAATAACAGTGTTTATTATACAAGAGCTTATGGTTATAAAAATAATTACCTAAAAATCAAACAGCTACTAATAATCTTATTATAAAAAGTTTGAATAACTATAAAAATTCAAATATGCAATATAGAGCAGAATAAAACCATTTACGAGCAAATATGAAAAGTATAAAGAAAAATTAGCCCATAAACAAGTGTGCAGTATTACTTAAATAATAAAAAATCTGCTCTTATAATTGGTAAAAATATATCACCTTCAAGAATTTTTTTTACATTAGTATGATTATCATACGCAATTTAATTTTTTCTAGCCCTTATATGACATGGTTAGTCTATCTATGTTTATATGGGTTGTTTGTAAATACACCAATTTTTTATTATTAATAAGGGTCTTTAGCCACTATTAAAATAAAATACATTCAAAATATAAATATATTGTTTCTTTTTTATAATAAGAGACTTAAAACATAGCTGAAATGATATTAAACTATAGAGATATATTTTATTAATTTATAATACCAGTCTTAATACGATGAGCTAAAATAAAAAGCTTTTTACACGATTTATAATAATAAGAGTCTAAATACAGAGCTATAACAAAAAAAAATTTAAAAACGTTTTTCGACTGGTTTATGTTTGAAAATATTCAGCAAAATATCATTAAAATTCATAATATATTTAAAAAATTCGTTTTATTAAATAATCTAAACTTTAGCTTGAACAAATTGCCCAAAATACAATGACAACATCAGCAATAATACATCAACGATTTACTGAAAGTATATAATTAACTTATAAACATGATGTTTTAATCAAATTAAAAGAAAAGCAGAACTTTTACGGTTTATTTACATGTGAAAAAGACCTATTTACAATAGATAAGATTTTATTTTTTTAAAAGTAAAATAAGTTTCCACAATATTTATTGTTTCGATTGAATAAATAATTGATCGAATAAAAATATTCTAAAGTTGTGCAATGTTTCCCCGGAAATAGATAGATAATGGAATAGAATACATTACCGCTGTTACATTTTATAAAAGGAAACTTTATAAATTTATGGATTTTTTATATCATTTATTTTATTGTTCTACGAAAGACATTTTTACATAAGATTTGCCTAGAATTAAATTTCAAAAATATCAGGCCCCGAATATCTTTGATTTTTTACCTCTTTAAACAATCCAGTGAGCAGAGTATATCCACGAAAGAATATCAAAATAAATTCATCGTGTAAAAGTATGATTAATAGTGTATTTCAATTTTGACTATAGTATTCATTGAAAATTTTACTTAGAGGTCCTGTTCTCTCCAGGAAATTGATTTTTTGTCTATCGAACTCGCTCAACATCAATTTTATCACTAAACATTGTATATCTCCGCAAATTTTGTTGGTATCGTGGTATTTATAGCATTTCAATGGTTCAGAATGTAAATAAGAGTACATTATTTCACTCGTATAATAATTTTTGTTATCCTTTTTAGCTTTATGGAAAGTATATATATCAACAAAATTTGGTTCATCCCATGCGAAAAGTTTTGGTGTTTTGATAAAACAACCAGTAATTTTATCCATCAATTCAGACGGAATTTCCATACCACATTTCCCAAAATACTTCATGTTATTCAAAACTCTAAATTGAAGCATTTTATATATTTTATAATCATATATGTTTAAGTTTCGTGTATTTTTTTTGAATTCCTCGAAACACTCGACACTGAATTCAGCTTGACTAAAATCTAAAAAAACAAAATTTTCGGTTAATTTTGAATTATCTATATAAGGGTCGTTCTTGGATGATAAGTGATCTATGAGTTTTTCTCTTTCCTCTGTGGTGTAATTAATCGTTTTTGGATCCACAATTTTCACCTTGTGGAAAATATTTTTTAAAAATTTGTTGCATAGTTTTCCAAGAACCGCGTCAAAGTTGTTCCTATTTATCACATAGTAAATATGTTTTCTAGTATCAATATGGTATTTAGGCATTGCATCTATTGACGCTTTAATCCTATCCAATAAACCAATTATCTCTTGTGGTGCAGCCTTTTCAGTATTTCTATCCTTATACAACAAATTTGCTTCAATTTCTTTGACCAAATTATCTACTTCTATACGGGTTATAATATTTAAATTAGGTTTTCGGATTGCATTGAAATAAATATCCACAAATGATTTTAATTCAATCATATATTCCCTACTAAGTTTATGCTCCACATCACCCCTTAAATATTTCTTCAATTCATCAGCTTTTTCTAAAAATTCATTATCGACTTCTTTAATAAAATTTTCAAATTGACTCGTGTATTTTTTTAACAAACTTTCGGTGATATATTCTGTGTCCTTTGAGCCTAAAGGTGTTTTTACTCTGGATAAACCATGTACTGTTTTTGGGTCACATATATCGTAGTGAGCATGGTCTGAAGTGGAGTACGAACCGTTCGCATTTAAATTTGATTCCCCATGGTTGGAAACATGCACATTTTTGTAATCATTGCAATGAGCCGAGTTTTCTAAGTCTGAATGTGTATTAAATGTACCATCCGGGCTAGATCCGTAGTTATGCACATTCTGATCGCCATGAACAATAGCTTTCGATTGATCGTGAGGTATAGATAAATTTGATGGTGGATTATTATCACGCCCTCCATCTATATTTGAGAATTCATTTCGTGTAGCTGAACTGGCTGTGGTAGAATTGATTCGTAAAGGCGATTTTATATCAATATGGCTAATTGGTTTGTTCTCACATGGTTTCTCGGGAAATGAATCACTTATAATATTATATATAATAAAAAAAACAAAAATCACCACCATTAAAATCAAAGCATTTTTAAAGACCTTTTCCGATATTATATTCATGGGGGGTTGACTGTTCTGCATATATTTCTAATCTGTGATAAATATAATCAAGATCAATCTAAAAGAACAAATATGGAAACTATTTTCCAACTAAATACTCAAAGGCTATAAAACTTAGACAAGCTGAAAATATATTTCACAATTTTTAAAGGAGTATTTTATTCGTAATTACTCCTTTTCGATTTCTTTTTGAATATTTTAAATTATTGGAGGCTGTAGTTTATTTATCTTTCTAATAAATTAGCAAGAACAGATTTTTTCGAAATATTTTTGTTATTGAATTTATAAATAAATACTGTACTAATTTACAAGTTAGATTCATTTGACATTTTTTCGTTTCTGTGTGGTCATTCGAACTTTTAATACAAGTATTTTAGATAACCCAATTTAAAATCAAAAAATATATTTAATTAAATTGCCTTAAATACTATACGGGTCTATATAAAGATTCAAAATAGACGTGATCATAATATATAAAATCGAAATTCCATATTTTATCGCCCGAAAATCATAAATAAATATGTAATATTTTAAGTTTTTAGGTAGACTGTAGGTAGAAATGATGACGATGAAATAACCGATAGAAAATTATACTTTTAAATAATATTCCGAGTTTTAGATAGAAAAGGTATAATTTCTAAAAACGAATCAATCTTTAAATGGATTCTGTTGACAGACATTTTCCTTATTCGGATATGAAAATATCGGGATATAGATCTATAATAGTGTATAACGGAATTTAAAATATACTTTTTATCTCAAAGTGTTTCAAATACATCAACCCTAAACACTAAAAACAATTTTTAAATATAAAAATCAATATTTTTATGAAAATATGGCTCTAAATCTTTCCACTTATCAAAATGATTATCATGAATTTTATAGGCGAATTCAATGCTTCAATAAAATTATCACGAAAAACGATTAAAGATTTATAAAAAATTATAGATTAAATTTCTCAGATAGAAAAAATAAAAAATAAAATATTCATAAGAAAATTTAAAGAAACAACAAAATAATTAAAGTCGTAATAAATGTTAACTCTCGTAAAATTGACCTATAATATTATTTTCCGGCCTGTTTTCCTCGATACTACTAAAATCATCTCCAGATATATCCTTAAATATGGCTCAGAAATAATTTTAAAAGTCGAATAGTCGGTATATAGTCTATCTATTCCCCTCTATGTATTTGAAACTATCTAGATTTTTTATAATGCCATTTTTTATTATCATTATATGCACTAAATTGTAAAAATATAAAAATAGAGAAAAGAGAAAGAATAATAATATTGAAAAATTATCATAATATGTTTAGATATTGCGTGAATTTTCGAGATATTTACATAATAATAAATAATAATATGGTTTGTAATTATTAAACAAAAAAGAGAAATAATGCAAACTTGTTCCAATTAAAGAAATGTATTTTTTTGACTGCATGCGTTATTGTGGATTAGAGAGTTTCTGCGTCAAATTTATATTACATATTTCCATATAAAGCAAAATGCTCTCTATGGTTTAGTATACAAGATTGCAACACAATTTTTGATAATGATAAGAATTCTTATCAATAGAAATAAAAACGGAAAGAATGTGTTTTTGATTATAAAATTATGATAGAAGTAAAGTGTTTAGTCAATTTAATCTTAACTTTGACATAATCTTTTTTTTTAAATTATATTTATTGATAGGGCTAAATTTATGGTAATATTTTAGTTTTTGTTCTCGAGCACAACTTGCTTGGTTTCCCGTGCACACAGCGCTTTTATACCTTAGGCTATCTTATTCACAGAGAAATCATCTTCTCTGCTTTTCCTTAGTTCGAGACCTATTAATTCGAGGGTTTTATATATATCAAAATCTGTTTCGTAACTTCGAGTTCCTTTCGGGTACCTTTTGTGATACATCGTCTCTGGCCCGTCACAAGTTATAACATATAGAATAACTTTTCTCTTGCGGTTGCAATTAATGATATCTCAGCTGCTAGCAGATAATAATTTCACAATTTTATTTCTCAACTATGTTTATAGTGTCGATACTAGTCACGCCAATTTCGATCAGAGTGATCCAGTTCTTCATTTTGTCATATACAAAAATATCAGGTCTGTCATTCGATAAATTGATGTATGTTTTAATTCTTGTATCTACTTTGATCCTCGCGAATTCATTCTTCACTATTTCTTGTGCGTAGTGTCTACGGATTTTCTTGTTTTTTGACATTTTATTTTCCTCATACCATAAAGTGAAGAAATATTAATATCTCGTTTTGACTTCTTGTATAGTCATGACTAAGTACTTTTTTTACATCTTCTTACAAAGGGGTCGACAATTTTAAAGAGCCGTAACAGTGAGGGCATCTTAATCTATCTCGACTACTTTTTTTAAATATGCTAGATAATAATTTTTTATTTAACTCTTGACCCCATTAATATAAATACGTATAACAAGTATCGATAATCAAAAATATATTGAAAATGAGAGGTAGACAAAAAATTATATGTTTAGAAATCAACTCACCCTAGTTACAAATGCAGAACATTAAAATTTATACGCATTCATAACATGGAATAGAGTGCTAATAAAATACCATAAGTCGTAGTTTAAGGATTTAGAAATGATTAAAGAAGCAAAAGCACACGCACAAACAATAGGATTGAGAAAAACACTTTAATTGGTAAACCTTGAAGAGTAAAATACAATGAGGATGATTTTAAAGATGAATATGTATTGAGAAAGATTTAAAAGATGATGAGGCTGAAAGCGTATCCAAGCTGGGCTGCTCTACAGAAGAATATAACGTTTCGCTTGAATAAATTTGATATCCGAAAATCAAATTAACCCAAGAATGTGTATATGAATCGATTCTGTCGATAAAAAGGATTTTTTTTGTGAAAACTAGGTATAAGTTGAAAATAGTTTTAAAAATACATGATTTTGTTGCATAAAAATTCAAATAATATTAAATTCACTG
The DNA here is from genome assembly GCF_057557595.1 of Rhyacophila brunnea. Lineage (NCBI taxonomy): Eukaryota > Metazoa > Arthropoda > Insecta > Trichoptera > Rhyacophilidae > Rhyacophila > Rhyacophila brunnea. The sequence continues at coordinate 2,838,876 of NW_028233037.1, forward strand.
AAAACATAAATATTTAACATACTTAGCATACATTATGACAAGATATGTCGATCATAAATAATAAAACATTACATCGTAAGTGAATATAAATATCAAGAGGATATGCAGAATTTATGGCTTTAATGTAATGATATTGAAATGATGGTGATCATCTATACCATAAAAAATTAATGATTTCAATATTATATATGTCTGTATTTCTAAAACGTTTTTATTCGAAAAGAAACCATTTCCATAATGTAACAACACCTTTATTATTAAAATAGTCGATCTTATTGGAAGTATTCTACTTTGCGATTACGGTGACCAATAAAGTTTTTATTCATCATTTTGCAAAAAAAGCTGATTTAGGTGTAAACTGGTGTTTATTTTTGTTTTATAGGGAATTCAAAAAGATTTGGAAAGGGGTTAATAATGTATCACAAAATTAATCCCTCAAATATAGGAAATAGTATTTACATTACAGATGGAAAATTCAAACACTAAAATTATCGTAAAAATACCTCAAAGCATAAGCTAATTCATGTAATTTGAGATGGTTAGATCACTTTCAGCGTAAATAAACCACGTATTAATTGTTTCTATGAAATTTAATGGTATTAAACAAAGTGAGAATTAAGGCTGATATATAAACTTTAGTAAAAACTTACATCTTTTTATGCAAAAATTAATATAAAGATCTTAATTTTTTCATTTGGCGCTTTCCTTTATTGCTAAACCTTTGCTTTATTGTATATGTGTTTCTTTTATTATACTACATTTGAAAGTAAAAAAATTCGGCATTATCCAATTAAATATTCATTGATAAAACCATGTAACATAAATCTCTTGGTTGACTCTATTTGTACCAGTTTTATTACATTATGGACTTACTATTATTAATAAATGACTCTATTTTGTTCACTATTTTTGTTTTGCGCTCTAAATATAATTTAACATATTATAGTAAAACGATAAAGTAGTTAGATAATTAAGTTATAGTGAAAAATTAGACGATTCATTCGATATAAATTACTTTTATTTTATTCACGAAGATTCATATAAATTTAATCGGTATATAATGGGTTAAATTACAACACTTAAATTTTAAAATTCGCGCAATAGGCTTTTCTTTAAATATTGCATATTTCCGCATTTATTATTGGTAAATGTTGTATATTATATTATTTATATGTCTAACAAAAACATGAAAATATTTTCGATGATTTGAAGCTTTTAATAAATACTTTGAAATCGAACTTGTTCATTTTTAACAATTTTGCTCTAATATAACCATTTAAAGGGCCATTAAGCTCGTTTTCTTTGTATATATGTATAAATTTGTGATGTGGAATATCAGCTCTTGGCACAACTCTTTCGGCAATTTCTTTGAATTATTTGGCTATATATACCCGTTTGTTAAATATATTCAGTATTTTCTTTCAACTAATTTATTAGTACGAATTTTCTCTTTTTAGAACACATTTCATTTTTATTAATTTTTAAAAGTAATCATTTATTCAGTTGCATCATTTCCACTTCATATGTCATTCAACTGGTGGCAAAATAAAGTATTTGAAGATATTAAAGTTTTCTGATCTCAATAATTATTTTATGATTTAAAATAAGGACTAAATAGCTCGATTGAAAGTATTTATAATTTTAGTTTTAAATTTATACAAATAAAATGTGAAAAATCGGAAAAAAATGATTTTCCGCTAATAAATAATATATATGCGCCTCCACACCCATATTAGTCGTTTAAATAAAGCTAATTCATTATTTTATAATAAAATATAGATTCTAATATTAATTTGAAATTTCAAACTTTTTATATTACGTTCGTATTTTGTCAAAAAAAGAGAAAGAACAACAAAATGGCTTAAAATAATGATACGAAAAAAAATCAAAGGTAAAGCTATCCGAGAATAACCTATTTTCAATATTAAATCACAAAAACATCATAATATAAAAAGATAATTAAGAAATAAAAATATAAAATAAATATGGACGACATAACAATCAAGGTAAGTTTATCTATTTTAATTCGTATTTATGTCATCATGATATAATTATGGAAAGATTAATTGTGTTATTATATAACATATTTCATCTTAGATGTATTATATTTACTATCAATACTATAATTTATATCGTTTTACTTGAGAATTATATTACATTTGATCCGATAAAATAAAAATCAGAATTGATTTTTTTTTGAAAATTTTCTATTATTATGTTCGCTATCATGCTTCTTTCCATCATTTTTTTTGTTTCAGTGGGATAGGGAGATAAAAAAATATCAAGAAAAACAAGCTTATATATTTAATTGTACTACTTTTCCTCTTTGAGTTAAATTGATCATGTATAAACATGTATTTAATTCTAAATTAGCATATGAAACGAAAATTGGTACTTTTTTTTTCTGCATGTTGATTTCCCTATAAATATGTATCTTAAAAAGATTATATGTGTAAATGGTGTTCTAAGATGTAAAGGGTACATAAAAGTATTTGTAGTAAAAATAAATTGCTATATACCACATTAAATGTTTTATGATATTCAAAGGTGTTTATTTTTATGAAAAAAAAACGTGTAAATACCTTAAAAAACATTTTTTTATTGGATCTGCGTTTTTTCTCCAAAAATTGTCTTCTTATTTACTTCATAAAACATAAAAAAACTTTAAAATATAGCACAAAGTATTCTTAGTGTTCTTTTCTTTTTAGTGGATAGTAGATTTATGTAAATCGCAGTATAAGAAAAAATACAACAAATTTTGAAAAATCAAATCAAGGTAGAAGAGTAATTAATTTAGTAATTGAATAATTTGTAGACTTATGAATTTAAAGATAAATTATATCGTATATAAGTAATGGGTCTGATTATTTAAAACATCAATATTAGTTTATCTTTATTTTTAAATATAAAATCCCCATGAATTATCTAAAATCCAACTCATTCTTTTAAGCATACTGTTATAAAATTTTTATTTGATTAATTATGGTATTTTATTTGTGAGTCTTTATTATCTTTGTTTTTTATATATTTTAATTTGAAGCAAATAATTTTTCTTATTATATGCTTTATCAAATATAAATATTTATAAAATTAGAAATCTTCTTTTGTTCTTCACATCTGAAATCAGATGCAAATAACATTATTGGATCAGAAAAAATATTCCTAGGTGATAATTCGCTCATTTATTTAACATTTTAAGAAGATATACTATGATTTGGCTCTTGGTTAGAGTAAAATTATAAATATACTCAAAATTGTCTATTTCGCGGCAATAGTGTTTTAGATATACATGATTACTAATTAAGCGAGCACAATTTAAGACAAATTAGTTCTTTGGTGGGATAAATTATACAAAATAATAATAATTTTAGCTATAAATAATTCTACGTGAACCTTTTAAAAAAATACCGATATGCGATTTCAGGTTAAATAATTTTTAAGAATCATGGCATAAATGAAGGGCTATAATAAATAATAATCAATTTATCCGACTATATTTTTGATTCTGGCAGTCTAAAAAAATATTATAAAGACATTTCTTGTAAATATAAAATAATACAAGGCATCGATATTGGATTTAATCAAATTATTGATATATTGTAGAGATAAAAGAGCTCTAATAATATCATTGAAGGTTAGTAAAAAAATTACGTTTTTTTGTTTTTAAATACTTGTAGGGTGTTTAATTTTTACTTAAGCATATATTAAAGGCCCTTTGCTTTCATTCACAGCTTTGGAATGATATAAAAAATGCGGATACAAATAATGTTCTTTGTGAAAATTAAATTGCATTAATATATAAAAACGAATGGAACAGCTAAACTATTATCAGGGCACAATATATTATTTATATTAAAAAATTAAGTATTTTTAGCGAAATTAGTTGGCAAAAATCGAATTGATGAAAAGTAAAGAAACACATTTTCACTGTTTATATATAAAGTTTTAAGGATATACAGTAATCTTTTGATTTATTATAGTTTAGAAAATTAGGAAAGAACAAACAAAAGTATTTACGCGAATTATAGATATTCTTAGGTTGTGGAATAGACTACTTAGATGAAAAATCCATAATATATAAAATAAATAATATTTAAAAAAAAATATCCATCTTTTCTTTGAAAAATAAATTAATATTATATATATTTAATTTTATTCGTGTTTTAAGATATTTTCTGGCTGATAAAACAAAAATCTATGTTTAATAAAATTAGAAAACTTTCAAGTTTGTTTATTAAAAAAAAAGGATAATTATGAAAAGTTGGAGGTAATTTTGAAAACCGTAGACACAATATTTTGTCTTAAGTAATATATAAATTATTTATTTTACATTTTTTTAAATACGCCTTTGAAGTCGTTAAGTAGATTTGTAATTTTTTATTATTAAAAAATATATAGGGATCTTGCCTGCATGCTGTCATTTATGAATACAAAAATGTTGTATTCTTCAATATTTTCAATTATTAAATGAAAAAATTTGCATTTGTTCCAGATTTATTTATCTGGCTATTATTAGATCGGTTCCTTGAAAATTTTTCCATTAAATAATAGCCACTGCATATAAAAACCATGCATATTTGTATTCGATATTATATATCTATATTATAAATTTTTTCTATATTAATAATAATCAATTTCTGTATTTCTCGAACTTAGGGCGTTTTATTTGACACGATACACAAAAAAATTGCTTACCTGTATTATACATAATTATTCTGAATAATTGCACAAATTATTCAAAGTTCAATAAACCTATTTGCATTAAAAATTATTTTATAAATAATTTATACAAAATAAAAAAAGTATGCTTGCCATGTAAACACTCTAAAAACATATACAACGATATATACATAAATATGGTTCTATATATGTATAATGTAAATTTTTATTCAAAAAAAAACGCCGAATAATGTTTAAAATAAGCCTTAAAAATTCCCTAAATGCGCAGTTAAAATAGGAACGAAGATTTAAAATAATACATAAACCTATATCTTAAGATTTGTAAATAAAATATTTATATATATAGTCATTGCATGGTCACTCTTGTAAATTTAATGTATTATAAATTAGACACCCCTAAAGAATGACTTCTTTATAGATAAAATATAAAAAAATTTCATAAAATAATTCCGCTTTGTAAATATTCTAACTTTCTTAATACGGCGTTTACTATGTATTAACAGGAAAAATATGGTGTAGAAAGCTTTTATATATTGTATATCTCGATTCTAGGCTCTTTTTCCACCACATGTCTCAAAAACTAGTTAAAAATCAAAAATTATGTGGAAATATTTTATCGGGAAAGAAAATGCTTCTACCATTAGTGATGGTGATAAATTTTTTAAAAACTTATATGATATTATTGCTGGGAGAATTACCAAATCAGAAATTAATTGTAGTAGTTCTTAGTTCAAGGAGAAATGGCTTGGACAACAGTAAAGTTGTGGATTATGTGCGGTTTCAATTTAATTTTTTTAACTGGTTGAAATAAACAATAATATAATAAATTTCTATCGATTATTATGTTAAATTAGAAAGAGCAGCTTTTATATAATCAATAAGAACTTTTAAAATTTTAAAAAGAGTAAAGTAAAATTTCAATACAAACTCTATAGCATCGATAACAGAATATGTAATTTAACTTGAAATTTTGGCTGTCGACTATAAACCAGATATAATGCAATCTTAACTGTTTTTTAGGGTCTCGGGCTAATTTTTTAAATATTTATTATATTATTTGAAAAAATAGAGTGACTGCACCTTTTTATAGTTGTAGACCATAGGTATAAAGAATTCATTTTTTGTGAACTTTTTTATTTCATTAATTTTAGTATAAAATAAAATAAGCTTGAATATCATATGCGAACCTGTATCTAATTCCTCCATTTTTCTCTATTAATCATATAAAATCAATTTGATCATCAGCAAATCCCTTAAAATAAATTCCTTTTTTATTTAAGCTGCGCACCTAATCTTTCTTTTATAGTTGGTTTTCTTTTGATTTTAATTAATAATATGCTCGCTTTTAATTAAGGTTCATTTGTCGTACTCGCACGAAAATTGCTTAATTGGGATATCGAACTTATATTCGATTTTTTGATAAATCGTACGCAATATGAACACTTATACACAATTTTTTAGTATTATCAGTTTATCTGTATTTTTTATTATTATATAAGACGACGATTATATAAAACCTCAAAATTCATGTGAAATAATGGCTTTTCTACGAATCATAATATCTATGATAATTTTTTACTTGATAAAAATCTATATGATTTGCCGTAGAACAAAAAGTAAATAAATAACTAGTCTTTTAAAAAAAAGAAATAATCGTGTTTGTAATTTTTTGTAAACCATGCAGCTTGTTACAGCTATTAGTAAACAGAGCTTTATATGTCCTTCTTCTATTAATATTTATTCGCGATATAAACATAAGATCAAAATTTTATCCTGATATTTCAGTTTTTTTGGTATGTAGGACAGGTTCGCTAATTTGTCACGCGCGCAGATCTATAAAATTTAACATACAAACTTCAAGCGATAAAAACTGGATTCCAAAGAAATTGAATTATTTGAAAAAATAATAAAAAATAGGTTCTAGTGCATATCGATTGGGGTAAATAGCATGTATTATAGATGAAGTTTTGCTTTTTAATGCATCATTTTATATTTTTAAGAACTTACGTACGGAAATTTTCCAGTTTTAAATAAAGATACATAAAACATAAGATATGTCTACCTTTATATAAAAAGCACGGAAATTTTTCATATAAAAGCTTCAGATTATATTGAAAATAATTGTTCAATGAAAAATTATTTACACGATATATAGCAATATTTCATAAAAATAACATTTCAGATTTCTTAATTGTTTTAAATCAATAAGAGTCAAAGATTTTTTTTTAGTTTAAAAATATTATTTTATCTGTAAAATTGAACTTAAAAATGATAGTTATAAAAGCATTATTTTCTTTTAAAAATACAAAATACAAATATCAGGACAGACCATTTATATAGCAGTAATATGTGTATTTTTTTTTGCAGAATACCCGATATTATATCGATTAAATTTTTTTATAAAGATAACAAAAACTTTAGAAATTTTGTATATTAAATGCTTTGAAAGTAAATTGAATGTTAAAAATCATTGCGCGTTTTATATTCTAAAAGAGCAAGAAACGTCGAAATTTGGAGATAATTATATACTAACGCTGCTATATAAAAAATAAAACAGAAAAAGCTAATCATAAATTAAAAACTATTAGAAAAATATGGATTTATAAGTAAAATATGGAACAAGAAAAGATTAAATTTGATATCATAAGAAAAGAAATTAAGAAAAAGAAAAAAATATATTTTTCCTGAAAGTAACGAATAATTCTCGAATTGTTTTATGTTTTGTTATTTTTTAAAAAAATATGTAAAATATTATATCAATTCACAAATTAATGTACAATATTATTGGATAAAAAAATCCAGATTTCTATATACTATGAGTTCCAATACACAGCGATACATTATTTGATAACTTTCAATTCTACACAAAAAATAATGAAAAAATTTTACTTAAATTGTGTTATTTGTTTATAAAAATATAAAAACGTTTTTTTGTACTAATAAAAACATATCAAAAATATTATTCTCTGTATCTGCATTCGAAAGAGTATTTACTTTTATTTGTTGAAAATAAGTAATAAATAATGAAAATTGATGCATAAAAATTAAAAAACCGGGGTAAAGAAATATTTAAAAACTTCCATGATTAAATTGTTTTATAGAGATAAAAAATAGAAGTTTTGAAAAAAAACGTGATTTATGCATTTTTTGAAAGAATCAAGAAAAAAAGGACATTAGAATTAGAATTAATTATTCAATTTATGTTCTAGTTTTTGATTTATGTCCTAAGTTCGTCTATTTCTATAAAAAAACAACACATATACATCATTAAAATACATTTTCAAAAATCAAATGAAATTATATAAAAACTCATCGACTAGTTTTCAAAATTTAATTTTTTTCCATTAAATCATTGGATATAAATTGGCACGTATAATTCGATTCAAAATCTTTGAATAAACAACTTTAAAAGGTTTTAAATCTATTATATATATTTTAGAGATTCAAAGAGGCCTTATAAAAATTCCGTAACATTCGAATTCAAACTCAAAACACAGAAAAGAAACTTTTAAGGACAGTAATAACTGATATGGCATTAATACATCCCAATAAATGTAGATATAAAAACATAAAATATTCAGAAACATTTAAGTAGTACCGAAACTATTTGTGTGTAAAATATAAAATAAATAGATTATAATTGAGTGCAGTAAATAAGTCGAACTTCGATTTGAAGCCTTCGATAAAAAAAATTTATATAATATTTTTTGCCTTCTTTATGACAATAATTATGAATTTTAATTTAGTATGTTAGGTCTTATAATGTGTGGCGTAGCGACGATAATGTCAATTATATTATTGAATTGGTTATCTTTTGATGCTAAAAAACAAAAGATTTAAAGCAAATGCGTTTTGCAGATTCAGTTTTTAAAAACCATATTCAATGTTGTGTTCTAGTTTTGATTTTCCCCTTTCCAAAAATATCATCTATGATTGATCACAAAATAAATATTAAATATATCAAATGCGAGTTTAACAATGCATGTGTAGTGATTTAATTAAAGATCCAACTATCATTCTGCGCTACATATAAAGTCTGAAAGGAAAACTTTAAAGCGTATGTTCCATAGAGGGATAAACTATGGATCATATGATAACATATTCGAGAATTTGTCAATTTAAAAGATTGGAAATTTTGGGTATGGATAACAATGAATTTTTGTATGAAGAATTGAAATAAAAAATTGCTATATTTTTATGCTGAGCATATATTATGCTTTAATTCGTGAGTATATTTTTATATATATTAGTTTTAAATATTCATAGACCCTAGCATTCAAATAACCAATAAGAAAACACCATATTTTTATCTGATTAGCAGCGATTAAATTTTATAAAGTTATTGATCAGTCATATTTTACTTTAAATAGATTCGAAGAAATTATCATTAGCTTTACATTTGAAAAAATATCGGCATTAAAAGTATATCGTTATAAATACATGGATATTTCTTTATATTGTGATAATTTAGATTGAAAAATTATAAAGAATGTATTTTCTAAGTAGATAGAATGTTTGTTAGTTTGTTGAATCTTTCTTTATTTGTCTCGAAAAATTCTAATCTTGGAAAATAATATATAATACACTAAATTAGGCATGATGAAATTTAGGATGGATTTTGTAAAGGTTTTTACTATAATATAATTGAAACTTGGTAGAAAAATTACTAGTTTTTTTTAACAAACATTTATCAAGATATCTTTTTTTTGCTGGTAGTCAAACCTCAAATTTATAATTGAAAATAGATGCGTTAATTTTTTAAAAATCATGGCCAACATCTAATATAATCTATTCCGTATAGCTTTTAATTCCATATTTTCCTTTTTTTTTATTTTTTCCTTTACAATTTTTCATCTAATAATATCCAAGCAATATAAGCTTTTCTTAATAAAAGAATAAAATAACCAATATGTTGTATTTTTTCTTTAAAAAAGCCCGTATCACAAATTAACCAAAAATTCGTTTTAATCAACTTAAATTAACGATTTCTCAAATATGAAGTTCTAAATTTAGAGCCTGATCAAAATACTTGTATTTTATTTGTATTTTTTTATTAAAAATATTTTTGCCCAATTTGACTGATTAAAATTTAATTAATGCGTTATAATTAATGGAAATTCACAAATATACTCTTTCGATTCAACGCTTTTCATTTCATGAAATTAAAAATTTCTGTATAAATAAAAAAAATCAATAAAGAGATGACTAATTTAGAATATATGTGTAAATATTATTTTAAAAAAATGTTTCTTTTATGGAATATATAATAAAATTCAAATTGAAAATTTCATAATGCATTCCTTAATTATTGCCTTAATATTATTTGACTTTTATTTATCCGTTGTGAAATTATATTTTGTGGATATTAGTTTATAAATTCAATCATTAATTTTTATTTCAATTTATGACGCATATCTCTATATCGGGTGACAATTTGGGTTTATTTATCCATGTGCCTTTTATGATTTTAATATGCAAAAACCAACCATTTTTGTTGATTAAAAAACGTAAAAAAATATTTTATTAAGCAAAAAGCTATGCCTTGAACCCAGGGATACTCAGAGCACTGCCATTTGTAATAAACCTTGTGCTCATGTGTATCTGTTATATAAGCCATAAAGTAACATTTTTTTATTATTATGTTCATATTAAGAATTTGGCGAAGTGGAGATATCATAAAGCCCCAAACGATACACAAAAAAAGTATTTTATCTATTAAATAATTCATTCTGTGTTTTTTTAGAATAGAGTTTCCTTTTTAGATTACATTTACAATATCATTTCAACAGAAATCTGTGCCATTTTTGGCCGATTTTATGATTATATAATATTTTCCCCGCTTGATCTAAAAAGAGAAATCTTATTGGAATAATAAATATATCTTTTATTGGTGAGTATATTCGAATTTATATTAAGATACAAAATAAAATACAGGGATTTAGGGCATGAAATATAGTTTATCCACAAATTGTAAGCATAAAGATTAACTTATAATCTTAATACTTTAGAAGTGTGGCTTAAATATTTTATTGGAGAACAAGATTTTCAATTTATTTACGTAAAGAAAATAATACGCAAATTTTATACGAATTTAGTGATTGCCTTATAAATCAAGATATCCCTAAAAATTCAAAAGAGAAACCTACATAAAATATATACCATCAAAGTTTATTTTTACAAGAGCTGTTCTATATATATAAAAGTAATATTTAATAATTTATTTGTTGAAATAATAGAAAAACCAGCATGATATCAAGTATATTATCATCTTTAAAAATCAACAATTTGAAAATATTAAGATAAATATTTAATTAAATCTTATCATAAGATTTTAGGAAGAATCATGTATGTTATAAATCATTAGATAAATTTAACTATAATAAAATACATTATAACTGTTTATCGATTTTTTTAACGCGAAAAGGCAATAGTAGAATTTGAATAAATGGTTATGATCACATGAAAATAAAAGTTGAATAATTCATTTTTTAAATTGTTCTATTTTTTTTAGATAAACTCCATTCAGTAATTAAAAAAATATGAAAAGGTTTTTTTAATTTGAAAATTTTTTATTTTCTGTTAATTTATTTATCTAACAGTAAATTTTTCTTTCTAATTTAAATCTAAGCTTATGAAGAGGTGTATATTGCTCTAAAACGAATTTTAATTTATATTTCTTACAATTTTAAGATCTTTGAAAAATTACTCAACTTTTATTTTACCTTAAAACTATTACATTCGAGTATATTTCTCGATCAAAATTATATAGATAATTTTTATGAATAATTTATTTTCCTAATCGAAAAAATATTCAGAAATCATCAACTTAGAATGGTTTTAAAAACTTAAAAAATAAAGATTTGAAGTTTTAAATTCTGCGTAGGTAACCAATACACGATCATAATGATTTTCATATATAATCATAATTCGAATTTAATGCATATTCAAGAATTTTAAGTTGCTTATGATAGAAGTAACAAAAATCCATGTCAAACATTAAATTATTTTTAAATTTTTTCCCTCTTACCTGAAAATATGAATTTGATATTATTTATTGTTCTCATAAGTTTAAAATTTCCTGGCTTTGCTTTGATATAAAGCATGCATAATATTAAGTTATACGATATTACGCTTTCTTTATATTAGTTATACGTTTATTGCCACACGTGCAAGTTTCTTGATTATTTAAATTTTTGTTTATATGAATTTATACTAAAAAAAAAAAGAAAATCAATTATTACGATATGTGCTTTTTATTTTTTTAAATATTTTACTTTTATTTTTGCATGCAGTTAGCACTAAATACATCATAAGGAGGAATTATTTTATAGCAGAGAAAAATACACCTAGCACAAAAAAATAAAACTATATTGTGAACAAAGCTGAATAATATGAACATAAAATCAAAGAAGACAAAAAAAAATAGCATCAAAAGTATTATTATATACAAAAATAATAGATAAATGTTTATAGGGCCTTTTTAGTTCTATAAGTTGGGTATTTTAAAATTATCTTTTGGCTGTTTAATTTGAATAAATTTAATGATGCTAAGTGTGCTAAATTGCATACATTTTTTTTCTAGTAATACCTTGCTTACCAACAATTTTATTACATCTGTAACAGAAATGTTATTTTGCAAGCCTTTTTACCCCATAATTTCTCCATAAAGAGTTTTTAGTGAAGTTTAGGATAAAATATACCGTAAAATTCATACATAAAAATGCAATTTTGCGTTTTTTCATGCGCATAACTACATTTATAGACTGTATCTTTGATTTTTTTTTTGATTTTATATCTAAAATCAAATTCACTTGATTTATAATTATTTTTTTGAGACACACTAATAACGTTCTAAAATATGCTTGTTCCAACTTATTTCTTGTCAAATTCATTTTATTATAATGCTAAAATCATTTACTTCTAATCATATAATAGACTTTTAAATTTTGTACTAAGTAGGCGCGTGTCATCACTTGATAAATATTTTTATTATGTAATAATATACAGAATTTTAACATTTAAATTGCATTTTGTTAAAATTAGACTCCTTTTGTAAGTAATTTTTTTTTCTTAGTTCCACATAATTACGAAAACAACTATCAGTGATATTTTAATTTTTCAAATTGTGATTTAAGAAAATATACATTAGATATCTACAATATGCTTCAATACCATAAAAAATCGAAAATCATATAAATATTCTATTAGGTAGTATTTTTACTATGATAAAACAATTAAAAATAAAATTCAAACATTTTTATGGTTTTTTTGTGGATTTGGCAAGCCGCAACACAATAATGAATATACCGCTTTTCACATAAACTAAAGATACAAATACACAGGTTTTCCATATATTACGGCTAATATGCCATTTTTTGTTATTAGCTGTAAAAATATTAGTATTTATATGAAAAAATAATTTTCTAGCCTAAAAACAATTGAATTGATATTATTTTGGGGAACGATGCTAATTAAAAAAATCTCCTGGCTATAATTAGAAGTTATTGCAATATATCTGTTCCTTTTTTCCACAAATTATTGGCAAATTCGGGATCTTTAAATATTTTCTTTTTTTTGTATATGAATAATTGTTTTATGTAAAATATAAGATACCATTGAGGAAAAAAATATAGAAGAAAAATGATAAAAGTTAATGGTGTTAAGTGCAGAAAATTCGCTATTGATTAAATGGGCGCAATCAATGTTTAAAAATTGCTCGCTTGAATTAAAATATAAGGTAATTTCTATTGACAAAATTTCGGTTTTTTTTATTTATTTACAAAAACTACATTTTTTGCTGATATAACATCTCTATGATGCAATTTTGATCTAAAAAAGGTTATTTTAAATCATTTTTGTAATAAATATCTAATATTACTATTTTTTGCAGTTTTTTTTTACTTTACTCCGCTTTTTGTATTTCTTCGCCCCAATTATTTTCAATATGCTCATTTTATATTATATATTTCTAGTTTTAACTAAATATAACGATTATAGGTTGTTATATATTTTTTGGGCCAAATATTTCAAGATTTTTCCGGACCTTACATATGATTATAAATTAGGTACTAAAGCTTTCGTATGTATTTTATACTTAGGATATGCAAAACATGGCATCGTTGACTCGAGTATAAGGGGTATCATGATGATAATTTGAGAAAAATTATGAAGTTCTATAAAACTCATGAGGCAGAAACTTCCTTTAAAGTAATCTTAATTGGATTTTATATCAAAAATATATTTCTATTTATAAACTAAAAAAATCATTCTGAATACAAGTACACACCCTTATCTAATAAATTGTTTAAATTACATATAAAGGAATACAGGCCCAGGAATAATCCTTTATCATTTTTTAATCGTAAATATTCTTTTTGGTTATAACACATAGTATAAAAGATAAATACAAAACAATATTTCTGAGTGAACTAAGTTAAAATATCTTTCTTTTAAACCTCAGAAATTTCTAGTATAAAATCGCTACTATTTATATTTTTTTTAAAGTTAACAATTCGGTTTATTCTAACCTTTATACACGAGTCATTTTTTGATCGTTTTATAACAAACTCGACTATAAATTGTTTATTCTTTGGTTTAGCTTTGATTTATAAATTATTTTTAAGGGTAAAACAAATGATTTGTGGCAATATTGTCAATTAAACAGACTCTATTTTATTTTTTTAAATTATAAAGAGTACATCTTGTTCAAACAATGGATTATTTTTAAAGCGAAAAAAAACAAATAATTTACTTCATAAAGATTTTTCTGACCTTTTTATATGATATTTGAGGAAATTTTCATGGGGTTTTAATATATATTATAATTTATTAAAATAATTCAAAGGGCCGTTTCTCCCAATGCGTAAAAATAGATATCTTAACAAATAGGTATTAAAATCCGTATTGCACACTAGACGTATAAAACCCTGTTAGACTGACCCACGCTAACAAAGCCCTCGGTTATAAGCATACATTTGATTGTGGTGTTGCTCAGATAAAATTGATTTCTGAACGCAGGGGCAAGCAATAAATGCTTATAACTGAGGGCTTTGTTATCGGTGCAAAGACCGGATTATTGTGATAAAGTTGTAATTTATAAGTTTTATTCTTGATAGCATGTTAATTATTGAATTATTAGTAAAAATATGCATCAAATCTATTAATCATGTGAAATAACAGATAATATAATGAGTGTATGAGTGGATTGTGGAAATTTATTGTGCAGAAACATGATTTAATTTATTATTTGAAATCTTTATGTTGAGATTTTTAGATAGAATTATTTAAAAGAATAAAAATAGAATCTTTCTCATAAGCATAAATATCGGGAATTAAAAAAATAAGTATTTTCGAAACAGCATTCAGATTTTTAATATATAGCATAACATAATAGACATTTTGCGATCTTATGCCGTTTTTTCAAAATCAAATCATACATATAATTTGGCCTATTAATCATCCTGTCTGATTTGTTTCGGCTTATAAATCTAAAAGTTATTAAGAACAATTAGATTGTAAATTTTTTTTCTAGATGCAGATATTATAAAGATAAATTATAATAATGTGAAAGAAAAAAACGATGAAAAAGTTCCTATTTATTTTACTGATGTCCTATTAAGTTTATACCTTTGGTCTGGAATCTAGCGAAAATACAAAAGCACCTTGCAATCAATACACTGTAGTATGCGTGTTGCCTATCACAAAAAATCGATTTTAAGATAGCAAAGGTTGGTAAAGAGCTAAAAAACAGGGTTTTTAATATAAAGAAAAACTATATGGTCAAATTAAAAATTCATTATATAGTTTTCCAATCATTTCTATATATTTTTTTGGTTCTAGCTCTGTTTTTATTAAATAGGAAATCTTATTTTCTTAAACGTGTGTACTGAACAGAAAATTCAATTCTGTAGAGATTAGATAAGGTTTGTTTTATATATGAAAAGTGTCTCAATTGTGTGAAATCCAATTAAAATGTTGCTATATATTCAATGTCATGGTTTTTAAGAAAGAAAAATATAATAAACGATATCTTTTCTATAGAAACAGATATGCACAAATAAAAATTCTCTTGTATTAAAATCATACAATTACAGGTAAATTAATGTTTACGAAATCCTTCCAATCTAACTTTAAAAGTGCACATTTAAAAAATGTGCATCAAAATAAGAAGATAATGGATCAAATCATGTTATTATATTTTCAGAAATATGTTTTGGATAATTATGACATCGTTATTACTATTTTTTACAGTATATAACGCAATTCAGCTTTGTATATTTTTATTTTACAAAAAATATACTCATTATTTCCAATATATCTATTAGTGTGTTTATTTTCTTAAATGTTAGCAGTAAATTGCGATCCAATATTCATAAATGGCTATTGCATCAGTGTTAACTGCATATTTGCTCGTTATAAGATAACAATTTTTTATATTTTTGTTTACTGGTCGAGAACTGTGCGTTGTAAAAAAAATATTTTGTTTCTATAATTTTCCAAGATTTTCTTGCATTTATTTTCTATAAAATTTTGTTTTCTTAATACATATATGAAAAATCGATTATATACGTGCTTGAAAGCTTGTAATTTTTTTGAATATATACCAATTAATGGTTTTAGAAATATTACAAACATAATTTAAATAAAAATATCCTTTTTTATAAGATATTTATGAATGCATTAAGGTTTTTTTTTGTTTTAAAAATTGACAAATATATTATGAATTGTGTTATCTGTTATAAATTAAATAAAAACCATTTAAATGGTTATATTATTATTATACATAAATGCAGTTATATGTTTTTACACACGTTACAATGCTCCAAAATACGATTGAGTTTTTATTTTTTTGTGTATTTTGGTCTAAAGAATTTTCGTATAAAATTTAGTCTATGGTGTATGTTATTTAGTCTTTGATTACTAAAATACTATAATATTCTAAATTTGTAAATATTTACTATCAAAACTAGTATCTATTATTTATATTACCACGTTCTCCTGCCATAAAAATATTAAGATCGGAATTATATAATATAATAAATTCAGAGAATGCATAATCAGCAAAAATAAATATAAAAATGTATATAGATATAGATATTCGTATCCCAAATTTTAATACCAATTTTTTTCATTGAATTTTAATAAAAAACAGGAATTTCCATAAAATCGATTAAAAAAATATTATTTTATAATAAATTGCAACAGAAAAAAATTATATGATAACAAAAGCCTATATATATTCTTTTTCCGCTTCACACATTGTAAAATGTCTGTAAAAACGATTTGATTTCTCTTTTAAAATTCAATTGTAAGCTTTAGGTTGAAACATTTGCATAAGTTAAAGTTCTCTCCATACATAAGTGGAATAAAAATAGTTTCTAAGCTTAATAAAACTAAAAAGATTTTAATGGTAAAAATATATCTTCAAAAAAAAAAAGAAATTATGAAAGCACAGGATTTTTTTAAAAATTCGAAAATATTTAAAAACGCACAAATAATAAAAAAACACTAAAAAAGTCGATTTTTTGTAGAATTAGATTTCAAATTTTGTCTTTCGCGCATTATTTTACCTGCATTTATAGATATTTAAATATTGTTCTTAAATTATATACAATACAGTCTAAAATTATACCTGCATTTATATCATCTAATTATTTCAAAACACGAAGTAATTTACAAATTTTGTAAAACATTTTGATTATGCAATGTATCGTAAGAATATTGGTATATGTTATATTGTAATAAAAAATCATAAAATTACTTATTCATTTAATAAAAGGCGGCTACTCTTATATCGAGATGCATAATAGAATGTTGTGTTTAATTATTAAATTAATTAATATTCCGTATTATTGAGTATAAAATATCCTCTAATTTTAAATTTATAGAAAATAGATGGTTACATGTGATAGATGTGATAATAACACATTTGGATGATATAATATGTTTGAAAAAAATGCTCCAAAGCAAAAATATATATTGTGTTGTCGCCTATTAACGAAAATCTTCTGCTTTATTACATGTTTATGTTTTAATTTCTTAGTATTATTTTTTTAAACTTTTTTGGCATTTTTTTATATTTCTTGATCAAATCGACAAGTTTTTATACATCTATATTATATAGAATTACATTCCCCGCGGCGCAGATAAATTCCTTATAAAACACAAGAACCAATAAAATTATTGAACAAAATAAATTTTTGCTATAACCTAAATATTCAACATTTGTATTTTTAATTTCTTGGATAATAAAATGTTGGCTATGCTCAAATACTAGTTTTTATTTAATTTAGTATTTTTTCAATATAATTAAACTATTTTGAAACAATATAAATATTTAGTTTTATAAAATTTGTTTTACAAGTATTATTCAAATTATGGTCTATAATCTTTCTATTAACAATCGATGTTCATGACCCTACACCATGGAAAATCAATATAATTTATAAGTAATTAAAAGGAAGAAAATACATAGCACAACTGTATAAATGGTTTATATTTCGTATATATAACTATTTTTTGTGAGTTTATCAAATAAAATTCCCAAAATCATAATTTTATATAAATATAGCGGATTGGAATCCCCAGAAAAAGATTTAGTGATAAAATATCCTTTTCCAACATATTAAAAACAATCAATGTGTGACATAAAGATTTTATAATGATTATTATATGTCTAAAAGCTAAGATCTATGTTTTATTGAATACCCATGTCGGTGGAATCCGCTAATAATGCGAAAAAATCGATAATAACAAATTTGTAAAATTTTAACCCTTGAAAATACCTGTAAGTATAAAGAAACCAAATTAAAGAAAAAAAATATATAATAAAATTTTCAAGTGTAATACGTTTATATTGCTTTTTATCTTGTATATCGGTAAAAAAAAACGGGACAGTTCTTTCCTTTGTTGTGTTTGAATTGGGCATTCTTGCTTTAATTGAAACCGATTCTCTTAAATTGTATTAATATGCACTCTTTTTATGCAATCAACAAACTAAAGAAAGTGATTTATAGTCAAATTTTCAGCCAATGTATTTTTAACCATAAAATATCCTTTTTAACAGTCTTTATAAATTACTTAATCTTCGCAAAATACTTAAAATCTCAAGTATACTGCAATATTTTTTATCTGAAATGAAAAATATTGTGATTTTTCGTGCCTACGATCAATAAACCATCTAAAAGATGCCTCTATGTCATTTGCTTTGTAGAACTTTGTCTCATCCACTTTAACTTTAATTCCAGATACACCTATTTTCTCTAATATCATAATACTAATTTTTATATACTAAATATTTAATAAGAATATTAGTGTTACAATTTTTAAAAACATCTAAAAGCTCATTCCTCAAAGATGAAAACCAAATAAACATAACCTTGAGGCTTGCATTTTAATCTTACATAATTCCTTAAATCTGTATTCTTAAACATACTTTTTTCGAGCCTGAGCTTTGATTATTTGCACCCTTTAAAATATCTGGCATGCTTTAATCAGAAGTCACAAATAATCGTTTTGTAAAAATGCTCCTCGCGTTTCTTTCATCCCAAAAATTTTAAAATTATATTACCGATTTCTCATCTATCGGCATCTTGCGCCACGCATTTTTAAGAGTTGATAAAATAGAAATTGCTAAAATCTATTTTGGGTGGTTTGGTAGATTTAGCCATCAATGTCTTTTAATTAAAAATATTCAATTCAATCGAATCCATTAAATTAACTAATATAGCAATATATACTCATCACGAAGAAATCGACTCAAAAATATCAACGAAGATATCATGTATTTCAATACGCTTAAACCTTTTGGTATTTACGCAGCCATTTTGTAGATACATCAAAAATCGGTATCTTCATGAAAATTACTGCGATAGTATCGAACATCTAGCCCTAACAATTATATTTATGTATTTATTCTTAAAAAAAGATGACCTAATTGCTTATATATTTTAAAGTATAGAGTATTGATCATAATAACAGACATTCAACCAATCCAAATTTAAAGGTCTTTTTTAAAGTAAAATTGTAATATAATACAAATTAATATTAAAAAAACAAATTTATAGGGGATTTCTTAGCCATCAATGGGTACTGTGCTTGTACTCAAATATGAGAATCTAGCATATATCGGTTTTCTAGCATCCTGTAGTCTATACTTAAACATGATGAAATTTGTATTTTTCAAGTGGAAGTCCAATTTAAATAGTGGCGGAAAAAGATGGATTTTAAACTGTTATAAATTAAAAGTTGTGATATATAATCCGAAATCTGCACATTTCAAGGTCTGGCAATGGTTCTTTTTGCGAAAATAAAAAATAAAACTATTCAAAGAAATCGGGATTTTAGTGAAAATTTTCCATTTCATATTTTCTTGTGTATTTGAGCATATGGTGGATTTATGTCCAAAAATATAAAAATATAAAAATATAAAAATTGTAAATGATTATTTAATTTGCATAAACTCCCGTTCATAGTTTAAAAGAACCAATAAGAATACAATGAAATTACAGTACATTTCTAGAAACCTGGTTTAACCCTGTTATTTTTAGTTTTAGTTATGTTATCCATTTTTTGTAATTATATGGTGTAAAAGGCCAAATACATATTCAAGTCTAAAGCTTGAAATATCGGTGAATATGCTAAAATTATTCAAACCATTTCCCCAGGTACCCTCATGTTGTGCTAAATTCAAACACGTTTAAAGTGCAAAATTATTTAATTTTTTATTCTTATTTACAATATTCTTGTGTGCAACTCTTATTTGATAACGTTTATTAAAATGTTGCCTTTAAAAAAATTATTTTGCCTCTTCGGTTGTCTTTAACCAATTATAAAAATCAAAAATCTTTGTATTTTTCAATATATGTAACTTCTTCATCATATTAAATAATTATATATGTCATTATGTATTCCAGTAACATGTTATATTGCTTTAACAATGTTATTTTTATCATCATTCTAACTAATTTATAATAAAGTTACAGAATTTCTACTCTTCAGTTACATTGCTGATTTTAAGCTCGAAGAATATAGCCGTTAACTAGATATTATAAGCGTATTTTAGGCAAATATTATTGTTAGATTCTTCAAAACACCCTTTTTGAAATGAAGCCACTCGTATACCATTCTCTTACTTCTCAATTTACTTCATGCCATTATATGTATTTAGAGAAGTCACTTCTGCACACTTGTATAAAAAATTATCTAATTTTTCACCCAAAGCTAAAGAGAAGTAAGATACTACTTTTTACATTCCTCCTAGCGTTATTTCATGCTCTAGTAAATTAAATTTCTTCTATTATAGTCACAATGAACATATGTTTACCAATACTTCTTAGCTGTTTGGTTATAACTTGGGTTATTAGGTAGTTTTTTTTCTTGTTTGTATTTTTGTTTATTTTTATATGAAACTCGACAAAAATATCTTTATTCATGTAAATATACTTTATCTATATAATAGATCTAACTGTATAACTTATCCACATTGCTCAATGTAGTTTATACATCTATAAATTCAAGTATTTTTTCTTATTTATCTAATCCCAAATTTATTCTTTCATTTTTACTTCCTTCAAATAACTTAAAAAAAGCAATCTAAATCACCTTTAAATCCCATAAGTCACATTAAAATCGTAAAACATGATTTTAAGTGATCTTTATAATAATAAATTGTTTTTATAACCTTTTTTATTCTCGTCTGTAGAATAGTTATAAAATTTAATTTGATATACAATTTTAACTTCAAATTACAATAATTTTTTTGTTGCAAAAGAGAACTTACACATTATTTGCGCTTTTTGAGTATTTAATCTTGTAAGAAATATATTTTCACTCATATAACAGGTTTTAATTATTCGTTATTATTTTTTTGCATTGTCACGGAACTAATACCTATATATGGTGTTACTTTACCCAAAGCATTTTTTTCAATGATAAATTATCTGAATTTTTTTAATTTTTTAATATAGTCTTTACATTTCTTAAGTTATTTTCTATTCAATATTTTTATTTTTAAATATTATTGATTATTAGACTATTGATTCTGAAATAAATTATTTTAAATGATCTAAAACGATTAAATTTACTAGCGAATATCATACTTTTGTATTTTCGTGCAATCTCGGTATTCAAAATATTTTACTTTTGTCAATGAGCGGTATTATTGAATTTCCATTTATCTTAATATCTGTTTATTGAAATTGTGTTAAAGCAAACTGTAAATTTTCTATTTATGAATCTTCAATTATTTCTATAACATCAGGTTGAAAATCTATTGATATCCTATCATGCTCTTCTTATTGGCGGATTTTATTGCCCCTTGACATTATTTTAAAATCTTTTTACAGTCATATCATCACTGGTTTCATTCATATCCTTTATAGTCATCATAATCGAATTCTTATATCCCATAAAGATGGTGTTAGGCTAGAATAATTTAGTTTTAAGCTCAAAGGAACACCTTCTACTTTCCCCTTATTTTATTTATAATAAAAAAAGCTGTATTAAAATCAATATAGTAAGAAATTAGATTGAAATTTTTCTTTTAAATTTTACATTTTATATTTATAAGGTTTTTTTATCCTAGATTACTTAAGCCATCATATTCACCACCAATTGTGCAAAAAAATCCGTTTTTTTCTATTAACATTATTTTATTATGCTATTCTCGTTCTTATTTGTTTATTATGACACGTCTTGAATTTTCTCGTCGCATCTATATCCCCACGTGGTCATAGTACCCATTATTTAGCTGCCTTTTCCCCCTGTCTGATTATATTCATACTTTTATAACCTAATATATGTAATCGGCTTATTTAGATCGTCAAAATATATTTTAATTTGTTGAAAATTTTTTCATCTGAAAATACAACTTTTTCTTTTAAATTATTCGATGTTTCTGCAATAATAAAATAACCAAAATATTATTATTTTATTTTCGATTTTAACTGTACACAATATCCTGCTTTACACAATCTAGTCCATGCTCATATAAAAAAACTATATCATCCAAACCGAACATGATTTAGCAAGCTATAATTTCCAAATCAGAATTTGTTTCCTTTTTATATTTACAATATCTTTTGTAATGTTTCTAATTCTTTAGTAATTTTATTTTTTTGGTTACGTTCTTGTTTAATGCCTCTAAAAATATCCTGCTTAATTTCTAACCATGTTTATTTTTCAGAAAATACTTCTAACAAATTACTATATCAACCGAAATATTTCTTTTGTTAGCTTTCTTAATCTCTCTAATATGTTTCGTGCTTCATCTTTTGATCAAACTTTTTAATTTAATTTCTTATTTATTGGCATCTCTCAAATATAATCCTACATATTACCCTAAACCTTATTTAAGACGATTATTCTTGCTTGGAGCACTTTTTTTGAATCAACATCAGCTTTTTAGGCGCTGTTTTTTCCATGTCATTTTTTGCCATTCTTATCTCCCTAAAGGCCATAATTATTGAATATAATTTGATTTTCTAAGCACAAATTTCAGACTGAAAGTTATGATACACTGTGGTATTGTGATATATTGAGTAAATTCTAAAAATCGAATTCATAATTAAATCATCTTAAGTGTGCAATTTTTCTTTAGATCTACAGAAAATTTTTGTTTCTTGTAAAAATTAGCATTTGAGGTTTAACGTATAATACTATTAGTTTTTGATAGAATAATAAATCTTTTTATTCTTTATTTAATTTGGTTATTGATATTTTAGATTTTCTCTTAAAGTATAACGTGATTGATTGTCCGTAGGCATATCATATTCATACTCTTGACTATTCCCTCTCCTTTAATGATGAATAGTATGAATAAGTTTTAGGGTAGAGTAATTCTAGTTTTACTGGCGTAAAAAATTACACACAAGCACAATTGAAAAACTTTCGGCATTTATTAAAATAAAATCAATAGTTCATGTTTTTTTCTTATAATTTTGGAAGTAAGTCTATAGTTTTTAATGCAGAAAACTTTTAAATGTGTAAAATAGTTTTATTTAAATATTGGAACACCTTAAAGTAAATTTAAATAATAAATTCCGTTAAATAAATATTTTTTTATTCAAGAATTTTAGATTATATAAATTTTAAGTTTATCTATCTCAATAAAAAAGATTAAATTAAGATAAAAATTTATTAGAATATAGACATATTTAATTGAATATAATTACTACAAATAAAAAACTAGCCCTTTTTGTATTTATAAATATGAATATTGATTTTTATTTTAGCATCTGAGCTGTCATTAATATACAAGTGCAAGACAAAATTATCCCATATGTTATAACATAGGACGGTGTGGTGACACGATATCATAAAAGGTACCAGAAGGAACTAGATGTCATGAACCAAGTTGAGGCATATAAACAAACTTTTGGATTGAGAAAAACCCTTGAATTAATGGGTCTCGAAAGAAGGTGGGGTATTGAAGAAGACTTTAGAGAGGAGAAGATAGCCGAAAGTGTGAATACGATGTGCGTACAGAGAATCAAGCAAGCTGTGCCTGAGAGCAAAAACTAAAATTAAAACTATAAATTTAGCCCATAAATAAAAAATATCAATATTTTATCACTTTCTGTACTTTTTAATGAATAAAGGAAATTAAATCCGAAAATTAATTTAATTATGAATTTTTTTTTTCAATATTTATATCTGATCATTAAAAATTAATAATAATTAAAATTTTGTGTTATTCAGTGGTAATTTTTTATTTTTTGTATACTTATTTATCGAAAAGAAAGTATCAAAGAAAATTGAAATTATTTTAATTATAGTGTGCCAGTAGATCCGAATCCGGACTCGCCTCTTTCACTTTCATCAAGATTTTCTACAAGATGAATATTTTCACTCAAAATCTTAACAAAAATAATATTGCATACTGGAACATCTTTAGGAATGACAATATCAGTCTCACCATCATTATAAATTATTGCTTTTACTTCTCCGCGATAATCACTATCAATAACACCGCCAAGAAGCAAATACTTACTTTCACTAAACTTGTTTTTTTCTTTAAGGAATAATTGACCGTAAGTATCTTTTGGAATTGCCATCGTTATGCTAGTTGAAACTAACTTTTTTGTGGCTGGTGTAATTGTTGTCTCTTCACTTGAAAATAGAATAAAACTTGATCCATCTCTTTGCGGAGTCTTTGCTGTTTCAAATAACTTTTTTATCTTTACGGGTGTTTCTATTCTTGTCATCAGTATGGGGGATTAAAATTGTTTTTGGTATAGTGTGACGCTCATAAAAATTCATTGGTTGGTTTTGCTATTTTAATTTAAGAAATGTATACATTGATCCTCGAGCTATGATATAGCCAAATTTAGTGTCATTTTTTTATGTATGTATTAATAAATAATTATAAGTTTCCATTAATCTTCACAACTACTTGTTTTTTTATCAAGATATTAATGATATTTAATTATGAATATATTAATTAAAAATTCGATTTGATCCTACATAATATGTAACTGTTGCTTGTATTTTTTAAATTCCATATCAAATTTTATCCCGTATGTTTCTATAGGTAAAGTTCAAAATCACAATTTTTTTATTTTAATGTCAATTTTAAGCATTTAACTTCAATAACTAAAAGAAATTTTCTCATTGCTTTTATAAACACTAAAAAAATCTCTAAAAAGCCCAGAAAAATTAATGTAGATTATAAATTAATTTTTCCTGATTAAGAGCACATAAAAATCATTTACATTTAATCATACTTTTTATGATAGATAACTACAAAAAAATAAAAAACATTATTTTTTTGCATTAAACACAAGAATTCATGAAATTGTGCAAGTTATTCATTTATTTTAGAATAAACTTAAACAATTCAAAAAAAGCATTTGAACTTATTGCCTCAATTGATTTTTATTTTTTTAAAAATTGGTTTTTAAAAAGACGCTATAAATGTTAAAGCATAAAATATCATAAAAGATAAAATATCATATAGGTATTTTTTATTTTTCACACTATTTAAAAACAAAATTAAGAAAATTTGATGATGTAATATACATATATCAACGGATATCTCGTGTTTATATATGATTTTTGAATATTAATGTGTTATCAAATATAGTTTATACGAATTATTGTGATACTATCAATCTGAATTTTATTTCATCATCATTTTACACATTAGAATTTGTATCCAATTTATTTGCAAAAAAATAATTAATAATTTTATATCTTTCTCACAACCTAAACCATGTTGAATTTTTACCATTATCAAAATATATTTGCCTTGAAAAATTCAGTGTAATGAAAAAAAAATCGATTAACTGTTTAAATTACTTTATTATTACCGCAGAAATGAACTAATTCAAAAGTATATCTTTTGTATGGTTAAAAGAAAACATTTTACGTAATTTTTTTATCCATCAAGAAATATTATTTTTTTCACATACATAGAAAACAAAATGTTATGCGATTTAATTTGCCTCTTTTTATATTACCATGATTATTTCTGTTTATAATTGCTTAATTGGAAAATATTGAACTTTCAGTAAAAAAATAAATGTTTTATAAAACCTAGATATAATGTTTTAAATCTGAATATTTTTGATATAAACACATTAGATCGAAATAATTTGTTGAAATAAAACTATAAATAAACACATAATATGTAAATTTTTTGCTTTTGCATTAATTATCTGGTTTTTAAAGATATCCATTGGGGTTTTGGCTCTAATAGCCCCTTTTCCTACGCAATAAATGATTATG
Source organism: Rhyacophila brunnea (assembly GCF_057557595.1). Lineage (NCBI taxonomy): Eukaryota > Metazoa > Arthropoda > Insecta > Trichoptera > Rhyacophilidae > Rhyacophila > Rhyacophila brunnea. The sequence continues at coordinate 2,865,282 of NW_028233037.1, forward strand.
AAAGCGATTATATAAAATAATACCAAAACGAAAATATTATATATAATCCGATTTTTCTAGATGAGCCGGGTAATTTTAAAATAAGCTGGAAAAATTTCACACTCAAATGCAAAAACTAGAATATCTAGAGTCCCCTAAAAATATGTAATGTTTATTTTATTAAAGAAGATAAATCAATCTAAAAAGTTGTTAAAAAAAGTTACAAAAAAAAATAAATGCGTCTTTTAGCGTAAATTATAAGAATTCTATCTACTTTTAAAAATCGATTTAGAAATTTATTAAATTTAATAAAATTTATTGTGTTATTCTCTAATGCAAACTAATATTTTATTTTCAATTTACTATAATATAATTAAATCAACAAAAATTTATGCCTAGAATCTAATATTTCAACTTATTTTGTCTTTTCATTATAGATTTAATGTACACGGTTGCATAAATTAAATTTTAGCATTTTTTAACATTTTTGCCAAATCTAAGATCTGAAAAATCAACATAAAGGTTAATCATGCTAACTTGTATTAGGAACCCTCAAATATATTTTTTAAACAATTATACAGTACAAAATCTTACTTTCAATATTTTTTTAAGGATAAAATATTACTTTTCATTGGATTCAGAATCGAATAATTACAGTGAAAATTATTCTACTCAAGAACAAACTATGTGAATTATTTAAAATCTGCATATTAATAACGATCTGATGTTTGGTTTTACAAAAATATATTCGGGATATAGAAAATTGTCATAATATTTTTTGATAAAGCACATTGATATGAAATATATACACCATGTCTCATAATTATATATTTTGTTCCTTTATGTAAACTAGTGATAAACTTGTAACATGTTAAATTTTGCAAAGGGTTTTTTACGGCACAAAATACCATATATAAGCAATTATATAAGGTTTATAGAAATAAAAAACATGAGGTCGTTTTGTGATTTTTATTTTCTATTCATATTAACAGCTTTAAAAAATTTATATTTATATAATTAAAATGATTTAATTTGGTTTTAATTCAAGGCGAAATCAGAGAATGGAAATTCTTTAAGTATACCAAAATAACCAATTAAACTTAAATGTGTAAATCAATATAAGCTCAAAAGTGGCATCTCCGTTCGAAATTTCATTGTGTTACAAAAATAATGTGATAAATGAATAATTTTGCCATTTAAATAAAGAGAAAGATACATTTTTATAAATTATTTAAGTTTAACATTTAATTAAATTTAAAAAAGCGACAAAGTATTAGTAACAATTATTAAAATTAAAAAAAAATATTTGGGTAATTGTGTACTCTTATCTGTTCTTATACCTTTCCTATGCAGATGAGAGCTTAATTTCGTGTAATCTATTTTAATAACATGTTTATTAACTCCTTTTAGACCTTTTTAAAAACATTTATTTGTGGCATATAGTACCATGTGCATAATTAAAGCTATTAAAATTACAAATTTTATAAAAAAAGTTGGAATATCCAACGAAGTCGAGGCATATATGAAAACCATAGGATTGAGAAAAACCCTTGAACTGATAAGTCTTGAGAGAAGAAGGGGTATAGATGATGATGTAGCAGAGGAAGAGATATTATAAACCATTGATTAAGTTTTCTCTAAGTATTGTGTCACACAATCTGATTGAGAAAATTCTTAGGTAAAATCAAAAATATACACATAAATAAAATAATTATTGGTTAAAGTTACAATAGACCATATGCACATACATATAGTTTATACCATTTAAAATAACTTGTAATCATACAATTGGGGAAACGGTAATTCTTTTATTAAACGAAATAGCAACAACAAAACATCTAGAAATATGCCCACACCTATCTAAAATACTTAAATAACTGCTCCCATTTGTATGTGATCTTCCTTGATACAATTTAAATTAATTTTTGTGCATTTTTTCACTGACTCGGTTTTTTGATCCTGCCCTGCGAACAAATGGTTATAATGGCTTCTTTGTGGTGGTTTTCGATAATAAATTGTATTGCTTTTGAAATTGTATTTTTACTGATCGGGATAAATGTATTGATCGATTAATGAAGTTACCGACATGTATAACTAATTAACACTCTTGAAGAAACTGTTAAAACTTATACTAACGTCGTCGAAAAATAGACCTATTCTAATTAAAATATATTTAAAAAATTTAGCGCAAGTTTTTGTAGCGCATTGTCACGTTTATTTATCTATAAATTTTATGAATTCATAAATACACAGTTTTGAGCCCACTCACTATATTGAACTAGCCGTTTATTGAATTTTATTTCATAAAAAATATTGCAAGTTCATACAATGTTTGCATTATGAGAGATTTTTTGAATCTTTATACTTCAATTGCAGTCATTTGGTTTTAGATGTGCATGAATTTTGTATTAATTTTTAAGATTTCAAAAATGTTTTTTTGGGGCAAAATATTGGACTTATTTCAAAACATTCTTGTTGTAAATAATTATTCTGTATAATTTTCTTCCATTTTTTTTGAATATTCTTTCAAATAGTCTTTAATTCAGAATATACAAGATTCAAAGATTGAGAATAAGACTTTAAATAATATCCTACACAAGAAAATAAAGAAAATCATTCTACTAGTTTAATGATGAAAAATAACCCTGAAATAACCCATGAATATGGCAAATATTTTGAGAAAATTTGTCCGAAAATGACTAGTAAAAAAAAATATTATTGGACCAACTGAATATGATTTTAATTAATGCAGGATATATTTAATCTTCCAATAAAATTAATATAAAAATTGATGCAGAAAATAACTACAATTGTGCAATTCTAATTGAAATACTAGCCATCATTATTTTAATAAAAAACCGACTTTTAAGTTTATATGGTCTAGCCATTTATTGCAATGCTTATTTTTTTATGTGAGAACTTAGCATATCATGAAGTCATATAAATTAATACTAAAGAATCGTAAATATGATTTTTGTTAGTTGGCATCTTTTTATTTTTACATTTAAATTTAAAAGGGAATGTAAAATTCACAATCACTAAAAGTACAAATATATATTTAATAAATTTGATGCTAATAGAAAAATTAAATTACAAACATTAATGGGTAAAAGATGATTTAAGTCATTTAATCACATATTGTTATTGACTATTCCAGCTTTTTTAAATTCTTCGAGCTTTTCAGCAACTTTCTTGATGGTATCTTCTGGATTTTTAACAGAAACCCCCACAACACCGGGATCATTAAAAATTTCATAATCGTTACCTCCCAAATGAGTCATATCGCCGAAAAAGACAATTTGCTTTATTCCTTGATCATGGATATGTCTAATACAATACCTTTTATCCCAACCCTTTGGAAACACATCAATCGATATTTCACCCCCAATACTAAACTGTAAATCATACCGATCAAAATTTTTTCTCAATTCTTCAACCATTGAAATTCTCACTTTCTTGACATCATCATACTCCTTAAAGTGTTTCCTTTCTTCTTGTGAGCAATGTCGCCCTATTGGGCTGATATTAATCATAGAACTTCTAAATTCTATGAAATTCCCCCTTTTAATGGGAATGTCTATCTTCGAAAGATATCCTAAACAAAAGTTAACGAATTCTTTATATTTATCCTCACCGATAACATCAATAAGCTTTTTTTGTTCAACTAGCTCTGCCCCTTTGTAGAAACTGACACCGTTTTCCGGAAATCCAAAATCAAATAGCTCTAAACAATTTTCACCCATCTGCTCTTTTTGCTTACAAATATCACTTCCACCAACAAAACCAATATAAATCTCTTCACGAAGATTTTTCAGCATCTTTTCAATGTCTGATGTCATCTTTTGTCGACTTGGTGTCAAAGTTCCATCAACATCGAAAAGAAAAATTGTCTTTTTGCGATCGGCCATAAAATATGGATTCTTGTCTGAATTTATATGGAATGTCTCATAACTGACAAATTAATTTCATTTAATATATGATGGTCCAATAAGTTCTCGACTCGTTGATATTTAAAACAGAAAAGGAGTTGATTAAATTAGTAAATTATTTTTAAATTCAATTTATAAACCTCTATGTAAATTAGTTATTATATTATTGTTTTGATTGATAAGTATGATTTGTGTTTCATAAAATATCAGGACCACCTAATAATTGTTCGGCATTAATGAGGCAATAAATTATCTTTAGATGCCATATAATTTACATCATTTCAATTGACAGAATCATAATTTCTGCAAAATAACTGCATAACCACAGTTTTTAGTAGTATAAATATTAATCTTTTGCTTTACATATCTTTTATGTATTAAATAAAACTAAACACTTCCAGCTTATCATAATTAAATATAAATTTTAACCAAATTAAATATTAATAAAATTCATTTATTCTACTTCATGTATTGTTTTTTAAATCGCTTCTTAGAATACGATATACTTTTACTCACTGCTGAATCGAACACAAAAAATCCAGTATATACATACCTATTTGTGCATTTCTATTCGTTTAAATATAAAATAGGAGTAAAACTTTTTATCCACAATCATTTATGTTATATTTAAAATCTTTCCATTCGCTTCATATTTATTCTTTTCAAAAACTAATTCATTGTTTCGTAGACTAAAAACTACCCCAAAGATGCTTTCCAGATCAACTATTTCCAAAACAGTATGATCTAAGATTCTCTTCTTCTCGATTTTTCGTATAAGCACCTAAAATTTGTTTATATTATACAATGTTTCTGATTCTAAAATATAGCATATACATTAATTTAGAATATGATAATTTAAAATTGATTCAAAGTATTCTGGAATATTTAAAAGGAATTCAAATGTCTATTATTTATATTCCTTTAATTAAATAGTAATAATGCTTAAGTGGATGAATAAGATTATATAAAAAAAGTAATATAATGTAAGTATTATGTTAAGGAGTCAAAAATCCCGGAAGAAGTAGAAGCACACATGCAAGCTCTCAGACTATGCAAGATACTTAGACTCATCTCATTTGAGAGAAGAAGAGCAGTTGATGAAGATAGATCAGAGAAAGATGTCAAAAGATGTATCAAAAGGTTGTACAATATTCCCAATTGGCTAACTAAGTCTAAATTTATAAAAAGCAACTAACCATAAATAAATAAATAAAAAGCAATTTATGGCTTAAAATAATACTAGATGTAATGACTTGGGATGGAGTGGTTACAAAATTCCATAAAAAATATGTTATAAGAGTTAAAAATCCCGAAGAAGTAGAAGCATACATGCAACCTCTCATACTTCGCAAGACACTTGAACTCATCTCATTTGAGAGAAGAAGAGCTGTTGATGAAGATGAATCAGGGGAAAGTATCAAAAGATGCAATAAGGAGTTGTGCAATATTTCCAATATACTGACCACGTCTAAATAGATAAAATTGATAAAAAGACACTTAAGCCATAAATAAAAAATAAATTAATTTAAGCATCACAAAGAGTAAATTAATAATTTTTTTTGTGTAAATGCTGAGCTTCAAAATATAATATAGTAATTTTAAATATGTATGTTAGAAAGGATCTATGTTCATGTATGTAAAAATTAAGGGCAGCTCTCTGGCTGATCTTTTTTTTCGCCCAATCCTGAAATGTTTTTATTGCCTTTTTATTTTTCACCAGTTGCTGAGTGGTAATCACATAAAAAAATAATACAAAAAAATAATTAAAAATAGATTTTGTTTATGATTCAATGTTCGTATTCTGGGAATAGCTATAAAAATATAGCATAATTCAATATTTTTTTTGTATCTGAATTATTTTTGGTACCAATAATTCCAGGCCACAACAATTACATTCAATAGTTTTATTCATTACTTAGTTACATAGTTCACAAACTCAATATTATGATCTAATATAGATACATTCAAATCCTTATACACCCCATTTATTTGTATATTGTGAAAACGAGATGCGCATTTTTTTAAATATCTTTATTGCTTTCTTGCACCTGTTCCTAGCCGTAAAAGGAAGAATTTTTCTGTTTGTACTCTTTTACCCTGTTCTAAAAAAAATATTCATTGTTTGAATTGAACAGCGTAGATCAGGTAACCGCTTCTAGAAAACACACCTTCTTAGCAATAATGGCTTTTATTACTTGAATTCATACAACGAGTTAAGAGTATTTAAAAAGCCATAAGCATTTTTATAACGTTGTTTGTCTCATCAATTTTAGTTTTTCAGTGCTGTTAGTTGATTTTATTTACTGATTGGGCAATTTAAAAATACCTTTGAGTTAAAAAAATTCAAATATTGAATACATTGAATTTATAATGTATATCTAATAGTTAAACCACTTAAACATAACTCCTCAATGGTTATTAATAAGACCCACATATGGCTTGCTCTTGACCCATTTCTTTGAGATCAAAATTAATTTTCGCTGGCTTTCAGAATTATAGGTCGCCAATTATTTTTCTCTTCTTTTATATATTTTTAAGAACATTTTTTTTTTCTTGAAATACCAAATATTTACTATTATTCTTCTGTTTCATTTGATAATATCATCACAAATAAATTTAATGCTTCTTCAAAATATAAATTTATTCGTTTAAGGCTTTGATTTCAAAATTAGCTGCATTTCAAGACATTTTTACATGTATATCTTAACTTTTTAACAATGATCGTATACCATGAAATGTAATATAATACATCATATAATGTTTTTTTTTCAAGGTAGGAAACGTAATTTTTCTTGTTTGTCTTTTTGGATTATTGACGTCTTGTTATCGCTTATTTAAATGGATAATGCAAAAAAAATCGGTAAACAAGAAGAAGAAACATTGGTAACCTTAAATTGTATGTCTATATATTCTACTTATAAAAAGATCTTATATAAAAGATAATGTTTTTATTGTTTATATGAATCCTTCAAAAATTACAATAATTTTTTTTAATAATTTAAATTGCAAATTTTAGGCTTTTATGCGCTCATTACTTTTTTGTGATTATAATAGTATGAAGATATTCATTAATAACGTTAAATGGCTCTATATCATTGCCTTAATTTCTGCAAAAAAAAACGAATTTTAATATGCTTGTGATTCCGGGTATATTTATCTATTTTTAATATTGTGTAAGCTTAAAAATAAAGTTAAACACCTTAAAAATAAATTTTTTAAAATTATAAAAAATGGAATGACAATGATGAATTTAAATTATTAAATGCTATTATAAGTTATCTAGTGCTAAAACAACTTCATTAAAGAATATTAATTAACGATTAATAAAAACTTGGGGGAATTTTTCGAAATTGGTTATTTTCTATGGATATTTTTATATCGATGTATAAACATCTGCATTTTTTATTTTATTTTTTTGTCAATATATGATCTAAATATTTTTTGTGAATTTATAGCGAATATTTAAGCGCATAACCTAAAAAAAAATCTTAAATAGCACAAAAAATGATTACCGTTGGATTTTACATACCAAAACAAAATATTTTTATCATAATTTTAGCAATACAAAAACCAAGAAATTTGTTTGTCATTGTAAAATCAAATATAGACAATAAATATATTTTTTTCTATTTATTATTTGGGTTAAATAGTGTTGAGACATATAAACATTAAATTAGTGTAACTTGTATATTTGCCGTTGAATATTGAGCCTATGTATACTTAATAAAACATATTTTGCATTTTTTAATTTTACCAAGAAATACTCTTATATTTTTCATCTAGCCCATAATTATGTTCTTCTATACAAATGAAATTAACCAACGAGTTTATACATTATCAGACCGAATACGTGGTAAAGAGATACACCAAGCACATCCAGCTCATTTTACACCAGAGGACACGCTTTCAAAATATAGAATTATATTAAAGCAAAAATATAAAATCTGTCCATTCGATAGTTAATTTTAAATAAACATGATTATAAAATATTAAGCTAATTTTACTTGAAAAATAATAAATAATGAAAATGCAAAATCAAAAGCAACAAAATTAAAAATCAACATTTATTAAACTATGACTTTTTTGTTAAATTGAATTTATGTGATGAAATAAGTTAAAATAAAATTATTTCTGAAATCTTCTTTGAATTTAAAATGTTCTTAATTAACTTGCTTAATAATTATAGAAAGCACGAATTTTCAAAAACAATACAAGATGATTTAATTATATTATAATTTGTAGATGCCATAATTAAATTTGAAATCTTTCTGTTAACCAATAAAATAAAACTTAAAATGAATATATCTGTAGATAATATAAAACCTTTAGCAATTTAAAAAATGAATTATATAAATTCTGAATTTTCAATCCTTAATATATAAAATAATTATGCAATGTTCGAATCATCATTGAAAGACCGGATGCTTCTATTATATGTCATCAAATCATCCGAAAACTGAATTTAAACATCCGGCTTTTATTTCAATGAATATTAAAGAGCTGTTAAAATTTTTATTTATAAAACACGTCAATCGAGTTAAGGTTACATAGGGAAAATAACTATATAAAAATTACTGCCATAAATTTTTACAATTGTGTATAAAAACCGAGTCAGATTTTATCTTAATAAAAATAAGTGTATTCAAAATCCATAACGCCTTCTTTAACTAAGATTCAGCTAAAAGTTTTTCTGTAATTCTATAAGCTTAGGGTAAACTATGCCTTTTTTGTTTTTTAATCGTACGCTTGCCCATATTTCTTGTTATAAAATATCTGAACTGGATTTTGTGATTTAAATATGTGCTTTAAACTTCATAAACTTTTATTTCTCAAGCATAAATTCACCTAATTAATTTAATTTTATTTTTATACAATCCTATGGTCTCTTTTTTATATATATATATATATTTTATTGATCTTTTTTCACCTTTAAAAAAGGTGATTGATTATACTAATACATATTTAAAACATTTTACAGTTAAGGTTCTTTATTGATTAAACGATAGAGTTTCGGTAGTCGAAAATAGATCACGAATGAAATGTATTTTCAGGTTGCTACATTTGAATTTGAATATAATTATGCTTTAAAAAGAAATTTTCATAAAAAGGCTATTCTTCCATGAATTTATCGTTTCCGCATTCCTTATTTTTGTGTTATTTATATAAAATGAGTTAAATTATTTTAGAATAACGTTTAAAATAATATAACTTGAGATGGTTCGCTCGAAAATCATGGCTTTTCAAAATTAATGAATGTAAATTTTAAATTATTTTACATATAACCGAAATTATATTAAAACTAATCACATTATACAACAATAGAATTAACCCAGCAGTGAATTTTCTGCATATTAATTTAATTATAAAAATTTATTTTAACTATAAAGTATAATAGAACGAAGATTTTCTATTCAAATACCTAAATATATTATGTGAAATTATACTATGATAAATTTAAATTCAAAATAATTATCATTATAATCAATACTACTTTTTTTCCTAACCAAATTGCATATATGCCATAAATAAAGTCTGATCATATTATTTGGTCTAAAAATATAGTAATCCTTATATTTCTGATAATAGATCCAAGTGACTGTTTTCATATATATTTTCCTATCGGTTCTTTAATAATTGCTATCCCTTATCACATAGAATTTGCAGATTTCATACCAAATTTCTTTTATTCCCTTTTGAAAAATATATAAGTTTTCATCTATTTAGTCACAAACAACTTTCTTACATCCATTATAAACTGAATATTTGGTCATTTAGTGATTCTAGCAGTATAAAAAATATTTTTTATTTTTTTAAACCGATTTTTGCACATAAAGAGAGGGTTTATATAGAACTAATTTTTTGATCTATCATTTTAATCTACTATTTATGTTAGACATTATGATTACTTCAATAATCCAGTATCTGTTAATGATTAAAAAATTGTTGTTTATTGAATTTTACTTTTTGAACAACACAAAAATATACCTTACGATAGCAAAAAGCCGTGCTTTCTTGCAGAAACACAACAGCCAGGATTACTCCCTTCTCCATTATTGCTCGCTTTAATAACTGGACTATCTGTTAATGATAGATTCGGAATATTCCCCATAGGTTGCAACTATAAAGATTTTCTTGAACATATGTAATTAATGTTAAGTTTATGCTTTAATTATAGTCTTTAAATATACTTACTAGATTTTTTTTATGTGTGTATAGTTTATACATGGGTTTTTGTTGGTTTTCTTGTAGTCGCTTCGTACTTCAAAATCTTAAGATAAATGTAAAAAATATCAGGAAAGAAACCTTTCGCTAATGATTTTCAAAAAACACCAAAAATCTGTGTTCAAATTTATACAAATTCAATTTAATTTGTCTTTCATCTATTAAAGTACCAATAAGGTACGATTTAGATTCAGGATTATAATTACTAAATCAAAGTTTTTCTAAAATTGAATTCCGACCATTTTTTTACAAAATTAAAAAAGCCCATATAAAATCATAAATTTTATCACACTAGAATTTATTTATAACGAATTATGATATAACTTTACTTAAAAGTAAGGAATCGCTCTACGAATAACAAAAAATAATAAAAAATAGCCGTATTTTGAAAATAATATGATTCAAAATATATAAAAACTTATTAGCTTTTTATTATTAGCGAAAAAAATATAGTATGTTTAAAAATAAATACATATTGATTTGAAACTATATATTGTTTACTCCATAACCAAATATTCCTAAAAAATTATATGCAAAATGTAAATATATAATAGAATATATTGTATCGATGAAGTAATTGATATGAATTAAACGTAAAATCAACAGTTTCTTACTTCTGACAATTTAAATTATGGATATTAGCATAATTATAAGGTTGTTAATTTAATTTGATTTTTTGTGATTAGATAACTAGAATTACTATAGCCATCATTAAAACTTCGTTACTTCTGTTGAATACTGCAATTGTGCAAAATCAATAACTGGTTAAACTTATAACAAAAATTTGCATTAAATTAAAATTAATGACTATCTTTTTCTTATTTCTCTAAGTATTTTGTGATGAAAAGATCCCCAAAAAGTTGATTTATCTATTAAGATTGCTTATAAAAGAAAATACAATATTTTTTTGTGCAAAAATACATGTAAGGCGGGTGACCTGTATTAAATAATTGCTTAGATTATTAATGGCTTTTGAAATGCAGTCTGTGGCTATAAAAAAGAGAAAATTTATAATCAAATTATAATAAAATGGAATTATTTAATATAAACTGAAAGTTTAATTTTAAAGGTCTCACGAATTCAAGTCATTTTTTTGTAGATGGTTGATGGATGCAAGTATTCAACCGGGATTCCTCGATATGACATGTTCGAAGACTTGAATCTGTAATACGCAATTGTATCTAATCATATGCATGATGGTTTGAATGTAATACAGCCTCTTCAGCAGTGAATCGATTGATGAGGTCAAATTAAATCTTTTAAATTTTTTAAATAAAAAATCAGGAGCCTAGTATTGAAGAAACAATTTTTTTTGATGAAATGTTATCTATATTAATACGAATATTCTATTCGTGAATATAAAATTCAGAAAACAACTAGATTGTATAAAATATTTAAATTATGCATGAAACGAAACAAATAGTTAAAATCCGAGAATATATTTTTGATTGTTGCTATAATACGACCGAAAGGAATTCTTATATTACACAAGAAATAGTGTTTAAAAATATGTCTTTTTCTGGAAATCCTGCGGATCTGAACTTTCTTATTCTGCTATTTTATACCATCCAAAACTGTTCTGAAATATTATTATGCCAATATATTTTCGCCTTTACATTTTTTAAAGATTAAATGCGAAAGTATATTTACCAAATAAAAAAAAAATAATAAGACGATTCGCGTTTCATGAAGTTACAGTAGATCGTTCTTAATCCTAGGAAGAGAAAATTATAACAAAAGTTTCATATAAATTATCGAATTTTGTAACATTATGCTTAAAAAACAATCGTCTATCGGGTCGGTCGATTTATACAGACACTTTTAAATGTTTTTCCTAAATTTAATTATTTCTGTTAACACTGGATAAAGTATAAGGCAATTCGTTGCACTATAAAAACAAATTTGTGCATATAATAAACTACGATGTAATATAGATTTCTCAGACACTATTTCTATTTATTTGTAAATATCAAGAATTTTTTTCTTTTCCCAAAATTATATAAATAAATAGATAAATTTTCATCGAATACATAAAAAACATCTTAAAGCTCGCTTCAAAGAAATAAGCGGGAGAAGCTTAAGTAATTTAAAACTTATATTTTTTTTTGTTTGTATGAAATATTGTTTTTTAAAAAAAATTTGATGTTTTATAATATAGTTTTTAATTTGAATATGGCAGTATAAGAGTTTTTGAACTAAAATAATAGCAAAAAAAATCCAAATTAAATAAATTTATATATTTAATCGGTTGTGAAGTCAAATTTATGATCAAATTTTTTGCATTTATATTCTTTGAGATTTTCAATATCAAATAAAAATTTGTTTGATTTTAATTTGATGATATTCACTTCTAAAAAACCATGCATTTTTTCAATTTCCGATTCATAACCATTTTGATTATTTAATGCTTGAGACACTTCGATTATTTCATCCACAGAAATATTTTTATTTTCTTTATCACGGATTAATAAAGCATTTTTGTTCTTTAGATCAGATTTATGATCCATTTTAAAACAACTTTGTTCATTAGAATTGTTTTTCTCTTCAAAAATATCTACGGATTTTTCTAAATCATCAATCTTAATAAGATTACTTTCTGAAACAAAAGATGTATTTTCTGAAGATATCGTTTTGGTTTCGACATTATTATTAGTAACATTAATTTCTAAAGCATTTGGTGTATTTTCCAAATTCAAAGGTTCCTTTTCAATATCATCAATTGTTTTGAATTCATCTTTAATTTCATCTTCATTGTACTCGTTAGATTCAATTAAATCAATTTTAAATTTCTTTCTTTTCGGAAGACTTAATACTCGCAGCATATCTCGTTTTGAATTTCTTAGTAGAACGTATTCTTGATACATCCGTTCTTCGATGTATTTATATATTAATTTAACTATTCTATTTGATAGCTTCTTATTTCTATTCGAAAGAACCTTCTTTAAGTACTCGTACATTTTATGGGTATTACGCTGAATTAATTTATACAGATTAAAGCCTCTTTTGATTTAAAAGAATGATGAATATTTTTATAAATTCCATTGGTTTATTTACCTGTATGTTCTAAGAGGCTATTTTGGCGTTGATGTTTTATATTTTTTAATTTGAAAACATAAAAACAATATTTTAAAAGTGAAACCTCCTTCCAAAGTTATAGCCTTGTTATAGTGGCGATGATTAAGTGGAGTTAACATTCTACCTGAGATCCCAGATTCCAATGATTTAAGTTTCGTATCCTCCACAAGTAAGGTCATTGTATAACTACCAACTGCTAATAAATGCCAGCTAGCTGCAAGGGATAAAGCAAACATGCTAGGCCAACTCAACGTCAAAGAAAGCTTTCGGCTTTAAAAATATACTTGATCGTTTCTTTGAAACATCCTGACTCGATTCCTAAACGCAAACACAGATAATCAAAGCCAATGTTTGCATCATTGCGATTTTCCCCGCAGCGGTGACCCAATTGACGTGATCAGATAAAACTTTATCTTTTTTTTATTTTAGAAGTATAATTTTGGTCGAACTACAAATCATTTCATATTAATAAAATGTATAGTATTAAAATTTTATTTGTTATCATTCAGTAAGTTTTTGATTTAATTGGTGAACTATATACTCATATTAATGAAATGTATTTCATTAAAATTTTATTTGTTATCTTACAGCAAGTTTTTGATTTAATCAGTGAACTATATACCATTTTTCTTTCGCGATTTTACGATAAATAAAGGCAGGGAAATAGGTTTTGAATATTTTTACGAGGCTTTTATGGATATAAAGACCACAATATTGTGTTCAAAGAAAATTTAAACCTGCATAATTATAAATTATATGCAGTATTACAAAATTTTACATTTTATTACTCTTAATATGAATTTTTAAAGGATTTCTCTTATACTAATAATATTAAGCCGCTAAAGATATAATAATATGTTTTTGACATACAAATTTCAGACATAAGTATCAAATAATTAAAATGAAAATATAAAAATAGCGCTATTTGTGTGTTTTATTATATATATAAAGAGAATGAAAGCATTATAATTCTTATTTATAGCTTAATAAATGTTTTATTTTGCATTAATTGTTCAAAAATAAGAACGAGGTCACTTTTTTTTATCATAAGCACTTTTTATATTTTTTTATTCGGAGTACAGTTCATTATAGTCTTGTATTAGGCCTTTGAAATCTTACACTGAGAATGTCTGTATAAATAGAAAAATTGAAAAAAAAATCGTAAAATACCAAAAAAATATCAATATTATTATATATCATGGATTATAAAAAAAAATTACAATCCCACCTAGTTTTTTTAATTTAAATGTGATACTACAATGTATAATGCTACCTTTTTAGAAACTAGGCCAATTTATTATATGAACATAATTTTTTGATAACTTTAAGAATTCGAATGCACTTTCCAGGGATGATATTCATCGAATCTTAGGGATTAAATCTGTAATATAATTGGCTGAAGAAATTATTTTTTAATTGTTATTTTGTAACTCACATTTAAAAAATAAAAAAAATATATAAATTTATTAATCCTGTATATATCGTTAAAAGAAACACGTGCGATAATTTTAACTTTATTATAGTTTATACTTGCTGACTGTATCGGGATTTAGAGGTATTTATATGTTCTATTACATGGTGCTATTATAGCATAATGCAGCAATAAATCATATGGTATAAGATTTAAAATTGCGGTATTCTCCAATATGTTGATTTTTTTATATCGTGAATATTTTCATTACAATATTTGATGTGTGAAATCATTGTGAAAATTTAAAATTCGACACAAAAATTCGGGAACAAGTTTAAAAAAATTATGTAATAGAAATATCACCATATATAGAAGAATTCATAAAAAAATAATAAAAATTATCCGATATTTTTAGATAAGAATACCATATATTCATATTCACGATCCAAAGAAATTTAAAACAATAGCGTATGACGCATCTGATCAATATCTCTAATTTTTCTTGTGATTCCTAAGATTCTATTGATGTTTTCCAGGATAGAAAGTATGCTTCTCATATCAAATACTAAAACAGCGATCGTTTAAAAATATTATTAGGTTTTTTTAGTGAATAATTATAATGTAATGAAAATTACAAAGGCAGTATTTGTAAATAACGCGATTTAAATGTGCTAATGTTTACAGTTATATCTAAAATATAATATTTAGGCTAACCTGAGTATGATAAAGCCCGTTTATCTATTTTTCTCCTGTATATTCAAAATTAATTTTCATTTATCTACTATCTTTCAAAAAATTTATATTTTTTTTCTTATAATCTGTATAATTTTCTTATTCTATACAGATATATTGTTCTACATTTTTATAATTTTCTCTATTTGACAATCACGTTTAAAATTTATCTACGCATATAATAGTATGCAAAATACTATATCAAAAGATAAAAATAAACCCATCGAAAAATCAACAGATGTTTCTTATTTTATTCATATAAAAACATTAGATATCATTCTTAATAATAAAATAAGAAAAATTATCGGTTTAAAGTTATTTATTGTCACAAGGATCTGTATATGGTGTTTCAAAAACATATTAAGTATTTTTTTCCATCTTTATTCCGGTACAGCAATTATTTTTACAGAAAAAGTATCACGCTGCATTCCAGACTACCCTATTATACATCCGTTGAAAATAGAAATAAGATTATTCACAATAAAACTATTGTTATTACAAAATTTTTTTGTTGAAAAATTTCTAACAATTAGATTGAATCAAAAAAAACAAAGTATTATTTTTTATGGATGCCATTTGTAAAAAAAAAGAGATCCTCAAAGAATATTAATCTGAAGATAAGACTGAGTCTATTGAATTTTTCAAAAAAATGAAATGCGTAAATAGAATATGGAAGCATATTAATTTCATTAAAAGCAATAGTAAATTGTTTACAAAGATAAATCGTAAATTTTCATTGACAATTTAAGCAGTAAATTTAATAAAAGAAATATTTTAATTAACTGTTACAATTTAGATAGTGCTGTATTTTCCTTTTTTTATGGAAAGGAAAAAATGGTGACCTAGTTTATGAAACTACAGTACACAAATATCTAGACATCTATAAGTAGAATTTTCCTGGCAAACACCCAAGATCCATTCATAATAACACAGACATGTATATTATTCAAATTTTTTTTTAAAATTCTCTGAATTATCTGATAAAGGGGTGTTTTTAATGAAGATTAAATGCATGTACTAAAACGCATTTATTGAATATCATCTTCTCATTGTTAATGAAGCATTATAAAGCCTTAAAAAAACAAAATAAAAGTAGTATTAGCAATATTCCATATTAGGGATGTTTTTTTAATTTTCAAGCATAAAAGTAAGAATACATGATGTTCTAGGAATTTAAATTTACAGATCATAAAATTTTTATATGTATAATTTTAAAGATTGGTTAAATTCTTAGAGTTTTATGTATTCAATCGTTTAAATCTTAAACCGATAATTTTATGCATAAAAAATGTCAATTGCTCATAATACATTACTCATGGGTGAATAGTCAAATCAAACATATGTAATTTTTTAATAAAAAATGTGTATAATTCTAGTAGAATTATTTGATTGTATATTATATAATTTCGTTTAATGTAAAAGATTTTAGGTAGCTTGCTCTCAAAATAAAAAATCAGCTTGGGTTCCAAAATTATTGCAGGTGCTGTATTGTGGATTTAATCAGCCTGGTTGGAAGATATAAATAAAAAAATTATGATAAATTGTTTAATAATTGTTTCCGTATACAAAAAAAAATAAATGTAATATAAGAAAAAAGGCTATATTTATGTTCAAAGTTATTAAATACTTTTTAGAAAAAGAAAATCAAAATTTTTGGGAGAAAGATAATCTAGAGGATATTAGTAAAAGACGTTTATAATAATAAATGAAATATAATTAGAAATTTAAAATATGAATATAAAAACGCAGTTGAAAAATTTACAGACTGCTCGGGAAATATGAAGTATATAACGCCAAAAAAAAGGTATTGTGGATTAGAAGTTCATTAGATTTGACCTAAAAAAAATCGAAAAAATATTTGGCAATTTTCTTTTGTCATTAAATGTTTATTTTTTTGCAATTTCTATGGAAATAATCACTTAATACCATGGATTCTTTAAACTATGCTAGCTAAATGTCTCTAATTGGCCATCTATGCTATAATTTGGTCACAACTATACGAAAAACATAGCGAAAACGTAAGATTCACACACTTTATGCCCGAAGAAAAAGCAAATTTAAAAATCGAAGAAAACAAGAAAACAATAGGTTTAAGAAGTAATTAGAAGCGAACTAGCGGAAATAAAAGTGGATAAAAAATAGAAACGGATCTTAAACTATCACATGTTCGACTAAACATTTTCGTTACAATAAAAAGAAAAACTTGATCGCGTTAAAGTAATAGGAATATCAGTATTGATAATCGGACGAATGGTGAAAATGAGAAGCTTGGAAAATACATTGCGTAAGTAAATCAACCCTATCTTATTTACAAATTTAGAACTCGAATATTGTCATAAGTCATAAATTGGGATGGGTTGGTTACAAATACAATAATTCGTATAGTAAGGAGCTAGGAATGCCAAATGAATCGGAAAGATACGCTCAAACAGTAGGATTGAGGTAGACAGCTGAAATTAATAAGTCTTGAGGGATTAAGATGTTTCGAGGAAGATTGTAAAGATGATGAGGTGGAAAGAAGCTTCGCAAAAATGTTCTATTGAGCAATAGAAAGTTTTGCTTAGACAACTATAAAAAGCTAAAAATCAAATTAAACCATAAACTAAACTCTGCTTTCATATAATAATTTGATTTTTTCATCTTATAAGAAAGAATAAAATATTCAAAAACAGATAATTATGAGTAAATTAAAGAAATAGAACCTAATTTGTTTAGGTGTATCGATATAAAATGGTTAATCAAGTTCCAATTAAAATATAGAGTTAAATATATGACTTTAATCTGTATTTTGTGCAAAAAAAATAACTTTAAGGCTTAAAATAAAGTTATTTATTATTATTTGTACATGATAAAAAGCACAAAATATCAATTAAACCCAATAGATATTGTATAGTGATTTGCATATATGTTTTCAATAAAGTTAAGTACCTTTGCATCGCAATTTCAAGATTTTCTCTTAGTTATTCACTCGTTTTGCCAATTAAAGGAATAAATTCTAACAGAAGTAAATCATCATGGAAGTCAACTATAAAAACCCCATTGTAAATACAACTTTATAAGATTCCTAAAATTGAGATTATATTTTTTTAAAAAAATATAATAATTTGGATTGAAAAAATATGAAAAAAATATAATATTTATGGCATATAATAAATCATGAACAGGTCGATAGCTAAAATAATAAAATATAAATATATATTCATCAGCCATATAATTAAAAATTAGAAAAAGAATAATCAATAAAAACTTATGTATTTCTTTTGTCATCGAAGCCCAAGCAAGCAAAAATAAACAGGAGTCTGAAAAAAGTAAGTTTCAAAGTTTGATTATTTTAGTAGATAGAAGATAAAACCAATATGTTAAAGCATTTTATAATTAAATTACCCTTGAATCTAAACTGTGTATTCTGTTTTTTCGCCATTTGTATTAAAAATTAAATGGCTTCGTTGTATCTAATTCTTGTAGTATAAACGAAATATATTGTGATGTGGAGATTTAAGTTTTATTTTTTTTTGTTTTATTCAGACCTACTAATAAATTATAATTTCATCTTTCTAACATGTAAATAGATAAAATAGCATCATTTATTCAATTTTAAACGTTTTTATTATTTTTTTATGTTATGTGAATCTTTGTATCAATATTTATCGCATTTTATATGCAATAATATTTCGACTCTTGGATCATTTTACCCTTGCACTAAAATTTAATGAAAAATATCAGAAGTTCTCACAGATATTTGAAAGGTTTTTCCTACGAAATCAGTAAAGTTTTATTATTATAATTAAAATATATTTTTTTTAGTTTTAATAAATTACCCGAGTGATTCTATTGAAATGTAAATAAACCATCTGTAGATTGTTCACATTTTTTTAAATAAAAACATATGTGTTTTTGCGTATCTCGAAGTCTTCAATTTCGGGAAATAATTCTAAATTTCCTTTAAGGTTTTTCAGCAAAGATAGACTAATAAAAGAATATTTCAGCTAGAAGTGTGATAAACTGCAGTTATACTAAAAATTATATGGAACTCAAATTAATATATAATTAAAAATATTACCATTCACAATTATGTAAAAAAATTTTAAGAAAATTGTATTGAGGAATGTTATATTTACACCTAAAATATAAAAATTATAAGATACTTAAACTTATTATTAGAATATAATAATATAAGTGCAAGATTGACCACAAAAATTATACAAGATTCAAATAAAAAGATATAACTGCAAAAAATAACAATAAACCACATTATTATAGTTAAAAAAATATACGAGATTCGAATAAAATAAATTATTATACAATATAATAAAATTAAAACATTTTAATTGCAAATTAAAATCTAGACATAAGAACAGACAATTTTTATTTATAAATTATATGAATTTTATTATGAGATTAAAAATTTTAACACAATACAAATTTTATATAAATTTAGCCACTGTAATTGTTATTTTGATCGTCTAATGCAAATATTTCATTTGCGAATGGCAATATCGATTCAGATAAACTTTGTGGCACGATATTTTTAAATTTATAAAGCAAATATTTACGAAGCCTCTTGATACCGTGCATAGCTCTCTGATGATGCTTAATTTCCCAGCCAGTTTCGATATTACTCTGTTCAAGAAATTCAATTATTCTGTGCTTCTCAAAATCTGTTGCTTGTCGGAATATTATTTGAAGCTCTTCTTTTGGAAGTTTTGTTGCTAGCATCTTTAATATGCCATCTTTATCTGACATTTCGTGGGATCAAAATTTAGTTGGTTTCAATTATTTATCGGTGACAAGAATTTCTGTTTAAAATTCGAAAGAAGTTTGCTATTGCATTCATCTAACCATAAAAAATATGAAGGGAAAAAGTAATATGATTATATCAAAAATATGTTCCATTAAAAAAATTATATAAAACTTTTGCTTAAGAAATTGAATATTTATTATATACGGATATTTATATGTCTGAATTATTTTGACTTAATATAATTGGTAATATTTTTTTCCTATTTATATTGACATACTCACTAGAGACAAAAATTAATTTATTCGCAAGATGGCATATTTACTTTATTGAAAACATCCATTTAATGTTGCCCATAAATCGGTATTATATTAAATACGACGTGTCTTGAAGAGTCTTATGTTCAATAAAATGTGTTTTTTTTTATTTTTGTGGAAGTTATATAGCACTTGATTCGGTGTTTCCGACCTTATTTACTCAAACAAATACCATCATAGCTTATAAGTTTGTAAAACTGTATCTTCTTATATGTTTAAAGTTTTAATTTTATGTACTGGCATATAATTAAAGTAATAAATTGACCGTGTAACTTAAATTAGGCGGTTATTTGCTTTAATTATATGATCACGAAAAACTGAAAACATGTATCTATATCTCAAGGTTTATTATAGGGTATAATTCATATAAAATAAAATGTCTTTTTTTTTTCAAAAATAAATAAAATCAAGTCATTGCCACATATTTGTATAAATTTTCGACAAATAGTGTTTTATGAATGATTTTGTTTGTAGTTTGATGGTTAAATATGTATAATTGAAGATTAACATAAAAAATAAGTACAAGAGTTAAAAATCCCAGACGAAGTAGAGGCGTACATGCGTGCTTTAACACTTTGAAAGTCACTTGAACTCATCTCATCTGAGAAAGAAGGGCGGTTTATGAAGATAGATCAGAGAAAGGTTTCAAAAAATGTATCAAAGTGTTGTGCAATATTCCCAATGGACTGACCACGTCTAAATAGATGGAATACATATAAGGAACCTTAACTCATATATAAAAAAAATTATGGTCTTGCAACCATGTAAGTGTTTTTTCATAATAACAATATATTTTTGGGTTGGTTCTTTATAAATTTGGGAAATAGAAAAAGTGATTTTTAGTCTTATAAAAAGATAAAGGTGTCAATTGGCAAATATAGCAGATTAAATGTTTATTAGCGTATAAAACTATAATTTTAGAGAAATTGATTAAAAAAACTTCATCAAAAGCTATAAAATAATAAATTGCAAAAATATGGCATAATTAATTCTGTTTAAATACACTATTTCCTCGATGATTTCTAAATAATTTAAGTCACATACTATATTTATTTTTATATTTTGACTTTTAAAAGGAATTTTAATCGATTTTCTTTGGTTTTTTTATATTTATCATTCTATTAAAATCCAACATTCAGGAAATATATTTATTTGGAAAAAGATATTTTATATTTTAATACATTCATGAGCCCTATATACTGAAAATTGAAGCTATATAAATTTTTGTAAAATCATAATCTTAGTTTACTACGGCACCAAATTTATATCAATACGCTTATCAAATATATTATCACACTTCAAAGTTTAAAATTTCAAATTGATAGATAAATACAAAAAGTATTTCTTCAAAACATTTTATACTGGATCACGTGTAAAGATTATTCCAATTTAATGAAACTATTTCATTCAAGACCGTACTTTACAAATAAATCGTCAACATTCTCGATAAAATTATACTCTTAGAATCGGTAATATTTGTGACGATCTGAAATACACCTTTTCATTGTCGAATAAATTTAAAAGGACTTCACATTTAGGTTTTTAGAGTTCAAGTTATCTCCACAAAATTAAATTAAAGTAAAAATAACATTTTTTGCCAAAATGAAACGATTCTAATCGGTGCATATAAAAAAACAATGCCAATAAACATAATCAAAAAATTTACAATATATACACATTCTTAGAAAAACATTTTGATAAAGATATAGTTCCATATAAAAGACTCAATTAAATACAGGGGCTTATATAAAAAAGGGAAACCTGAATTCATATTGAAATATAGATCTGGAAGATTACCTTGGCTTAAGATAATGTATATTTAAAAATACACTTTAATTAAAATTTCAGGAACTATTTTACGTGGTTTACAGCCATTTTTACATGAAAATAAAGTTAGAGTGAAAAAAATTCAAATTTTTTTCAAAGATGATGCTAGGGGTATTTTAGTTATTATGTAATTATATTGGATACAAAAAATTATAGGTTTTATGCTCTAATCATGATCAGAAAAAATTTTATTTATAGAAAATAATTCGATTTTATCAACAGCACCAATTGATCAATATTCTTATGTCTATCTAAAAATACTATTAAAAAAACACATTAATATCACAGCACCAAACACGTTTAAATAAATAGCCTTGAATCTTGTTATAATATTTTAGTAAAGGTATCATGCTTGATCAATATAAGCATGGGTAAGTATGATACAATTTGAAGGTTTGAAATACTGTATCTAGTTTGCATATTGAGAACTGCAATATTAGTAGTTTATCTGAAGTTTTAAGTGACATTATGGATTTTTACTGAGCATGTTCTACCTTTTGTGAATACAGTGTAAGCAATTATTAAAGTTTGGGTGGGTGACTTGAAAGACAAAAATAATAATTGCATAATTCAAGGGACAGAGCGTATCAAAAAGTTGCATCCTTGTGTCTATAACTTATTTCCTTTTTTTTTTTGAAAAACCACCTTTAATCGCCATTATCTTAATTTTATAAAATCGAAGATATTCAAATAATATTATTGGCGGTCAGCTAATATTTGAGTCCCCTTCCTAAACAGAAAATTTAGATTGATTAATCTTTTTCTGTTAATAGAATGATCAAAATTACCTATAAACTTATTCTTAATTTTTTATAACATTTCCTTTAACATCTTGTAATATATTTCTTATTCAATATATATGAATTCAAATAAGAATCCTTAAATTCTCTAGCTTGCAGGACGAAATTATTTTATCTACGTCCAACTGTATTCAATAGTATTTGTGTTTATTACAATTTATTCATCCCTTCTTGAATACCAATTGAATGATATAATTTTAATTCCTATATCTTGCTTCCACTGATCCACATTATCTGTGATTATTGTTATACTTTTCGACAAACTCTTTTATTATTCAATGAGGAGTCTCCATGTCTCTTTTTAATACGGGAACTTGTACAATGGCTTTGATTGCTTCTTTACACCGATCATACAACCCAAACATCAAAAGTATTGACTTTTGTAAAATTCACTTTCGTATATTACAACAATATTGCCTTTCCCACCTATTTTTCTCTCTTCACCCATTAAAGTTTTTTTTTTAGGATTAGATTTGCTTCGCCAATGTTTCTTTTTATTGTACCACATTTTATATGGTAAAATTTAAACATTCTTTCTGTTAATTCCATATATATGTATTTAAATGTCCATAAATACATCCTTAAGGGTTTAGATTTTTCGGTTAAGATCGATTTCTCAAATACAAAGAAATTTTCTCTAAACGTATCGCGAGCCATCCCGAATAAAATAACCTATAATTCGACTTGAAATTACGAATACGAGCTACAAATAAAAAGCTCTGTTTTTGTTTTTATGGGGATTACTTAAATCGGTGTCCATTTTTTTAATAATTTTGGAAGGGTAAATAAAAAAATCTACTAACCTCAAAAGGGACGCTAAATGTTAAGAATATGCCACATGATTAGAATTTTAAAAATTTTTAACGCAGTCGAAACACGATATTTATAGATCAAAATTAGTATATTAAGTAGATCTGCGCTCGAATGCATAGCACTATTGTAAACCTTTTCAAAATTAAATTATTATGTCAAATTGAAAAATCCGAATAAAAAACAATAAAACACAAGATATTTTTTTTTGCAATTGTGCACTGAAATCTGTATAACGCAGACGGCTAAAATTAGCTAAATATCAATATGGCATAAACCAACTATATTCTGTGTATAAAATCCATTAAAATATACAAAAAAATATAAACGGAAAGACGAAAGCGATTCTTAAATAAATTGCAACCAAATATTTAATTTATAAGTTAATAATTTAAGGTTATTGGAGAAAAATAAATGTGATTCCAAAAAAAAAATTCACCAGCCCCTAAATGCTCAAATTAGAATGATCATAATATTTTATTTCATTTATAGTTGTTTAATGATAACAATAGACTATATTTACATTTATAAATGCTTGTGCTGTCGTTTATATTTTTCCTTTCTAGAGGTATAAATATTTCAATGACGTCGTGAACATGGGTGTATTATGCCTATTTAATATTTAAGCCATTGGTCCTAAGATAAAAATATAAGCAAAAAATAACTTATCACAGTTATACAATGCAGAAATTTATTCGTATTTATTGTGATGTAGAGAGTAAAACGAATCAAGCTTGGTGATTTTTTCTATCCAAACAATTGTTTTTAAAAACTTTGGTAAATGAATAACATAAATTATTAGAAATGAACGCTAATTTTATCAAATTTTAAAATCGAGAATATTGGTTTCTTTTTATTTGATATTTTTATAACCGTGGAATTGATTCTGACGAGTTCAAAAAAAATTATAGTTTGTATTATTTCATTATAAATCAAATCCATGTTTTATCTTAAAAGAATAACTACAGATTATTTGACTTATTCTTGAAGAATTTAAAAGTTTAAATTAGTCTTTTAATGTTTTATAGTATAAATAACTTTACCATGATGTTTATCTATAATTTATTGGGTCAATTAGAACTTAAAGATTAAAAAATTTTCTTTCCCAAATATTGCTGTGTTATAACTTAGTCAAGAAATGAGTAAATTTATCTATAATTTATTAAGTCAATTAATACTCAAAGATTAAAAATTTTTCTTTTGCACGTATTACAACTTACACAAGAAATGTGTAAATTTATCTATAATTTATTAGGTCAATTATTTTACAAAGATAAAAATTTTTCTTTCACACGTATTTCAACTTACCCAAGAAATCTGTCAAATTTATCTATAATTAATTGGGTCAATTAGAACTTAAAGATTAAAAATTTTCAAACACGAACACTAGTATATTACAACTTACACAAGAAATGAGTAAATTTATCTATAATTTATTAGGTCAATTATAATACAAAGATTAAAAATTTTCAAACACAAGTATTTCAACTTACACAAGAAATGAGTAAATTTATCTATAATTTATTAGGTCAATTATAATACAAAGATAAAAATTTTTCTTTCACACGTATTTCAACTTACCCAAGAAATCTGTCAAATTTATCTATAATTAATTGGGTCAATTAGAACTTAAAGATTAAAAATTTTCAAACACGAACACTAGTATATTACAACTTACACAAGAAATGAGTAAATTTATCTATAATTTATTAGGTCAATTATAATACAAAGATTAAAAATTTTCAAACACAAGTATTTCAACTTACACAAGAAATGAGTAAATTTATCTATAATTGATTGAGCCAATAGAAATACAAAGATATAAAATTTTGTCATTTACTTAATTTATAAAAAATCCAAAATGTAAATTCAGAGCTAGGATAGATGCCCAGGTTTCATTAATAAATTTAAGCAAGAAGCTTGAGGGTTTAGTATCAATATTATGTTTCTTGCCTATGAATTTTCAAAGTGTTTATACATGAAAAAAGCCCATCAAATCACACAACGTTTTTTTTAAATTTTACACTAGAAAGATGTTAGTTTTATTTTCCCTTTACTTAAAGTAAGAAAGAGTAAAATAATAACGAAAAATATATAGAAATACAAAGATATTGAATTATTTATTTCCAATGATATAATACTTTCTTGCTAAATTCCATGCCTCTTGAGCCATCAATATAATTTTGCAAATTTTTTCTCTTATAGCAAACATAACTTCCAGAATATCACGTTTTGTGTGGATATAATCCGATAAGAGAAGTTTAAATTTACATATATCTTCATTTTTTTCGTATTCATCATTTTCTATGTTTTCAAAATTTCTATAAAAATAATCGATCATTTTCTCCACATAAATTTTGATCTTTGACATTTCTTGAATAAATTGTAGATTCATATTTCTTAACACTTGTGATTCTACTCTTTTCCTAAAACCTTGGTCTTCTTCAACCAGGCTTTCTAAAGATCTGCATCTAACACCTTTAAATTCTTTACTGTGCGTGTAAAAGATATCTTCATTATTATTATTTACTGATGTCTCTATCTTTCTTGCAAAGTTAGAAATGACTATCTTTGCAAGTTTGTCTAGATCAGCAGCATCCGATAATTCATAATTTTCAATCTTGGGTTTCCAAATACGCGATCTATATATTTGATTGGTGGTATCTGTATTTGTTTTGATGTGGGTCTCTCTCGTTACCAAAGACTCGTCATCCGTTCCTTTAGACTTGGTTTGCATAGGGCTTAAATTAACATGATCCACATTAATAATATTTTTTTGAGGCTGTAAACCATTTTCATCGATCTTTAAATCTACAGCTTCGTTATTAACATCTTCCCGATCTGAATCATCTCGACTTTTCTTTTCTTTTAATTTACTATTGTTGACCATCTCATAACGCCCTAAAAATTAATCTAAATGATGTTTGAAACAATTATGTCGAACGAATCAATCATAATTAAATACGTGTTTCGAAATAAAAAAATCTTCCTAGTGCCACTAATTCTGTGGCATATCTTTAAAATCGTTTTCATGGTTAAAATATATTTAATATAAGCTGTCCTCTTCTTTTATTGATGAATATAAATGATGTAATAGAGTGGCAAAAGATACATATCACGCATTTATTGATCTTATAGGGTTTGGTTATTATGTTTTTATTGATTATTGGGTTTTATTAAAGAATTCTAATACAAACATCGCAAGAATTATTTGTAATTAATAAAAATGTAAATATAATGACCATATGATTTGAAAAAATAGATTGAAAATTTTTTCTCTATTTTAATTTCAAAAAAATTGTCATAGTGTATTTAGAAGCCAGAAATATAGACAGGCTAAAATAAATTTTTTATTTTTTATTGGTTTGGCGTATATATAAATTTAAAAATAAACTATAAATTTGATGATAAGTAAAATGGAAGACACCTTAGTCAGTATTTATCATAGAAAACATATCAACACAAAATATTATCGCTTTATATTCAAATAAAAAACAAGTAAGTTTGATTGAGAAAAATAAATGATTTATATTATAATATAATTTCTAATAAATAAAATCAGTTATGGTCTTATTATATATAACAATGATTTTATCAACCTTATTTTTTTGTAATTATCCTAAAATTTTATGTGTAGAATTTGTTCTTCCCAATAAAAGACTTTAAAAGATGTATAGGTCATGAAATGGCGCTATTACCCGATTTTTGAAATTAATTTTCTGTATTTGGCTATTTTTACTAATAAGGATGATTTTCCATTTTTTGTTAAGAAACATAATTGTGGTCTCATATTATGGCTATACTATTTTAATTCGAATTATTTTTTATATTTGAAAGCCCATGAGATCAATTACATGTATAATTTGTATTTTTGCACTCGTCTTAAGTCATTTTCACCATCCAGTTGTGGTATTGACTTTGATTTTGCATAATTTTCACTTATAAACCTTTATTTATGTGTAAAATTACTCAAATCGTTTCAGTCGTCTCCTAAAATCTTGAATTAATTTTCACTAATCCTCTATAGTGATTTTTAGACAATATATTTAATTCTTCAATACTTGCACAGAGAAGTAAACATTTAATGTATCTTATTTTATGAGAGTTGTAGATTCTGGTTCAAAATCGATTTTTTTTGAACCCAATTTACTTTACGTTTAGTTCTCGAATCTATGATTTTAAATTAGATCACTATTTTTATGTATTTTATTAAACTATATTTCTTGATGATGTTCCTTTTTACGTTTAAGTATCTAATATACTTGTGATAAAAAGCATTGTTTGACCGAATCTACATATTTAATATATATTTTCATGATTACGGAGTCGAAATCTTGATATTTTTAAACTATACCAAAATTTACTTCTAATTAATCTATTCGAACTATAATGTCTTGTAAAAAACGAAAATATAAGATTTATTTTGAATTAAATGATATTGACCACATCCAGTGTTAATGTCATGTTAGAAAACAAAAAGAAAAAATTCCACTTTAATTAAGCTATTCAACTATAATATCTGTGAATGTACTGTTAAAAAAACAAAAGAAAAATTTCTATTAAATAAAACTAGAAGGACTATATAAGTTTGAATGTCTTGTTAGAAATGAAAATAAAAAATTCCACTTAAATTAAACTAAATCAAGATTTAATGTTCTTTTAAAAATTTAAAAGAACAAGTGCTCATATAATTGTGAATTTTTCCTTTTATAAAATAAAATTAAGATCATATAGTGTTATTCATCTTTGATAATTCAATATTGTAAAACTAAAATGCACATATAGTAAAAATGATCAAAAATATTCTTGTGTTGATCCACGTACTACCACGTAATACATTATATTTAGAACAATTTATTGGGTGTATAAACCACCACACTTTGCTATTCATCAAACACGAAAAAACTATATTGTGAAAAGTATTCACTTCCAATCAAAGATCATAAATTTGTGTCGTTCAATGAAAACACTAGTTTACACTTTTAAATCTATAACACATTTTTTAATCTAGCTATAATCGGTAAAGCTTACCACAATAAAAAACTTATCACATAGGTTAAATACAAAAATACTGATCAGTTAGACAATATTAACATTTTTCATGGTAATTCCAATCGAAAACATAAATAAAACATTTATTGATAATTCCAAACACCATATCAGTGAAATAATAAATATAAAATCCATGCTAGGATTTATAAACGAATTTGATTCAATATATTATGTAGTTCCATGATATTTTCTTACCTTATTGCCTCATAGGACTTAAAAACCACAATTACAATATTCTAAAAAATATGATGAAAAATTACAATTAATATTATAAATAAAATTTAATGTCCAAATTTGAATATACATGCGTGATATCTTTATAAAAATAAATAAAATGAATTGTCCCATTATATTTTTAGCACAAATATTTATTATGTGGATAAATATCTTCGAGTAATTACTTTATGTTTGCTTTATCATATTTAAATCATCTTTGTTTAAAAAGTATTTTGATTCATAGTTCTCAAACAAAATTTTGTATAAAAGTTCCTAGTTTTTAAAATCTTAGTTTATCATTGTGGCAATTTTTTTTCTTTTTTTATTCAAACACAAAAAAATATAAATTCTTCTTAAGGATTAGTAAATGCATCATCATAATAGAAAATAAGATCATCTCACATTCTTTCATAAAAAAAATACAATTACACATAATAAGAGAACCCATAGTATGGAGTGTCAATGGAAAGATTGCAACGAATTTTTAGAGGATGATATCACTGCCCATATTCAGAAACACATAGAATCCCAGACGGAGTACGCATGTATGTGGATAGGATGCAAGAGATATAACGAAAGACAATCCAATAAATATACATTACAGGCACATGTAAGAAAGCACACGAATGAGAAACCGTATGGATGCCAGAGATGCACAAGAAAATATACTCGCAGTGATGCATTAAACAAACATCTAAAACATCATCAGAAATTCGATTCTGAAATAGAAGAAAATATTGGTGTAATTGATAGTATTTGGTATAGAAAAAAACTTGTTATGATGGATATCGAAACTCAAAAATTGAATTATTTGCGGAAAGAATACGAAAACAAAATGTTGTATGAGATGTTATGCTATGAATCTGCCGAAAATAATAAATAAATAAATCTTTAACTCCTCAAAAATTCAAATTAAATTTATTTAGTAAGTTAGTTTTATCGCATTATTCTTTTTAAAATACATAACTTTATATATGACACAAGAGAACAAACTATATCTATGCTTTACTTTAGTCAATATTCTTCACAATATTTCTTTATACTACTTCTTTCAGGGTTTATTATTTCAAGCTTCTTCCTTAAATTATTTTTGGTGCTAATTCTTAACTCCTAGTTACAGAACATTGCGTTGAAAAAAAATAAAGTTTTTACTTATGGGCTAATTTGATATATAATTTTGAATTTTCTCTTCAGTCAATGGGTCATTTATTTCACATGGACACATCATATCTATAATATTGGATATATCCTCTTCTCTTACATCTTCTTTGAAAATCTCTCCAGTTCTCAATACCTATTACTTAGGTAATAGCCATTATATTATATTGGATTTTGGTGTCATTATACACCTCTACCATAATAAAAATCATTTTAATATGTCTAGTTGACAAATCTAGATTAAATGAACAACTTTTATTACTGATATACTCACAAATTTAATTGTGAGGGGTTTTATGATATTTATTTTTTATTTATGGGTTAAGTTTCTTTTTTATCAATTTGGTCCTGGTCAGCCTATTGGAAATATTGCACAATTACTTGATACATATTTTGACACCTTCCCTTGATCTATCTTCATCAACTGCTCTTCTTCTCTTAATGAGATGGGTTCAAGTGTCTTGCGGTGAGCGGTTTTATATTTGAAAATAACATTGCAAAAACATGATTGAAAAATAACTGAAGTCAATAAGTCTGAAACAAGAAAAAAATATAAAATATAATACGAAAAAATATATTTATTTTATCATAAGCAATCATAGAACTCGAATTCATGCTTAAAAAAAGCACACAAAGTAAGAATAAAAAATTTAAATAGTTAAAATTGAATAAATTTACAATTAAATGTTTAATATTACACCATTTCGTGTATTAAATTAATATTTACCAAAGAAACTTTATAATATTTATAAATAATATTACCGAGAAACAGAGGTAACCGATAATTATATAAATTATGAATAAAGAAATATAAAAGCTGAACAAATACTTGATTGAAATTAAATATACAATTATCCTAAGGTATAATTTATAAGCATTAAAACCCATTTACGATTAAAATACTATCAGTTAAAAAATATTAATATGGTTTAATTATTTAGATAGAATTTATGTGATCATAGTTAGAATTAAAATTAATACACTCAATATGATCACATTTAATGTAAACCATGAGCTCAAATAATCATATAAATGCATTCTAGAGCTTTATGAGTTTAAAAAAACCCAACCAAATTACAAGAATCTATTTCGAGAAATCATTCAATATATACCGTGTATAAAATAACGAAGGGTTTATATAAGAAAATTCGATAACGCTATAATAAAGAATTTATTGATACAATAAAGGGGAAATATTCCAATTACAACTATAAACGGAACATAGATATGAAAAAAATGACTATACAAAAAAGGAATATTTGGATAAAAATACATAAAAATAAATGTTTGAAGAAAGTCGAATAGAGCACCTAATATACGGTTGTAAAATTCGCACAATCCTTTCGGCATAGTATGTCTAGATAATCTAATGTGCTCTTTTACTTATACCAAGAAAAGAATATGCAAGTAATTCGTCGTACATATATTTGAACATGTTCTAATGTAAAGGAAATTATAATCTTATTACGTGAAATGATTAAATTCTAAATTGGACTATTATAGGATGAAAATTAAGAAATACAACACATCAGCATGTTGATTTTTTATTTCGCTCCAAAGTTTTTTTATTCATAGCTCCATTATTAAAGATTCTTGCTTTTGCTGCCATTAATATATCAATTCTATTTACGATCTAAAATGGAAATTGGTTATTGTTTATAAAAATTAAAAAAATCATTTCTATCATTAAATTTTTTTACGAATTAGCATAATATTATTCTACCCCTTAAAAAAACCATAATTAATTTGTAAAAAAACAAAATATTTTTTTTGTGCTTGCATACCCTATCTCTACCATCACCCAGAATGCATTGTTAAGAAATATTTTTGAACTATTTCTTGACTCCGTTATTGGTGTGTCTATGGGTTAGTAGACACATATTCTATTTACACGAAACACCAAAGAAACACAGTAATTAGGACATAAAATTTCATAAAAAAATGCTCAGATCAGGTGTTAAAAATTAAAAGGGTGTTATCGTTACTATATCTTATTTAAGTTCTATGAGTCGTCAATATAAATTTTGAGATGAAATTTTCAGTAAAGATATGAAATTTAGCTATTTAGAAATAAAAATAGCCAATAAGATAATTTTATAAAGCTGTATTTTTAATATTGGGATAAATACAAGTATTTATCAACAATATTAAAAACTTTGGCCTTAAAAATGATATTCTATACATTTAAAAAACCTTTTACAGAAATCTAAATTCCAAAAAATTTTAGTTTCAAAAAAAGAAAGTTTTATTTCAAGGGCTTAAATTATAAAAGAAATAAAAGGGATAAGCTTAAGAACTATCGAATATTTTCTAAAAATATAGGCCTTCTATTTATGAGAAAAAATAGGTTTATATTCAAACAATTTACACCTTACAACTTTTTAGATTTGTTTGTAACCATAAAAATCATTTTATTATAGTTTAAATAAAAAATTAAATCATATACCAATATTTATATAGACATAAAGTCAAAGAAACAGAAGTTTTATAAAAAAAATATTTTTGAAAAATATCATTTTATCGTTATATCAGGGTCAATATAAATTTTTATCCACGATTTTTTGATAAGTGGGCATTAATCAAAGAAAATAAATTCATTAATTTTTTTCCGCATAGAATTTCTGATTTGATCACATTTCTAAGCTGATTCGCATTTTAAATAAAGACTATATGTATAATTAATGGCTTCTTTACTTAAATTATACAATTTAGATATGATTAGGTATTTGGATCGAATTCTAGCGTATTTTATGGGCAAAAAAAAATTTAACTCAAAATATAATTCAATAGATGTCAAAACAAATAAATTAAGGAACCTGTATGTAAAAAACATCCGATATCGTAGAAATTGTGTTCATATATTTAATTTCAAACTTTATAGCACATTTTTAAATCAGAACTCTATTCTTTAGTTTTTTTTTAAATAAATTTCTGGCATATTTTCGTTATAATATAAACAGCGACCACAATTTAAATTTAAATAATATAAAACTGAAAAGAACTTTTATTTTACATAAAAAAATGGTTGGTGATTGAATGTCCGTATGATATAAAGTACAAAAACAACAGGTAAAAATACGTAGAAACTCGTGTTTATAATTCACACGAAATAATATTGCATCAACCTTATCATTACCATTACTTCCAGCTAAAATTATTTATTTTGATAATGGGGTAATTTATTCCATGATTGAATATAAAGACATTGTATTTGATACTTAAGGATGTTATATTTTATACCAGATAGCATGATGAACTGTATTAGACATTTGATGATTGTAGATTTTATATTAGACTATTTAATTACGGTTGTATTAAAAACTAAAAAAATATTAAATATAATTAGCCGAACCATATCCAAAAATATAAAGTCTTGAGATAAGGAGATCCATTTGGAATGATGCCAAACTTGAGAGCGAAAAGAAATGACAGCCAAATATGTTCTATACAGTAATCTAAAGTTCACCTGAACAAGTAGAAATAGCTTAAAATGCAATAAACCCATCAATATAAATCAAAACATCATTCTTTATTGATATAAATGAGTCATATATTTTTTTTAATATTCCATTTAGTATATAAATATCTTTTTAGTAAAAGAGTGGAATATAATAAAATAAAAAATGTCGGGTTGAACTCAGGGTCACAAACCAAATCGAGGTATATATCCAAACTATAGAACTCAGAAAATTGTAAACTAATAGGTTTTGAATAGAGAAGAGTAATTGAAGAAGATATAAGAGATAGAATATTATGGGTAAGAGATAGGATATTATGGGTAAGATATTATGTGATTTTAAAAAATCAATAAGATTATGCTTTAAGTAAAAATCTAAAATTACATGCCAAAATTAACCATAAATTAAAAACGATTTTTGTATTAGAAATACAAATATGGATAAAAATATGGTTTTAAAATCGGAAGATACCACACAGAAATAATAAGTCCAGGAAATGTGTTTATATTTGTTCTATATATATGATAGAGCTATGAATTGATGCCTAATAGATGCATATTTTTTTGGGTGGACAAAACCCATTTTTTCATTTTAAATGTTTGCGATAATAATGCTTAACGGAACGATTTGATTTTAGAGGGAAAATTTACGAAATTTGAATAAATCGGCACTTTATTTTTTTTAAATAAACATTAGGATTTTTAAGGATTGTATCACAGAGCCTAGAAAATATGTTGATATCCAATAAATTGAATTCTGTATTCTGTTAGATATTATTTTACAATCTTTTTTATCTTTTCTGACCACAATACAGAAACAACAAAAATTATACTTCCAGATTATTTTTAGTTAAATAAATAATAATATTGGTATCAACATACTCATAACTTAACTTAAACACAAAATCATTCTTGTTCAAATAGCATTCAACGAACATAGACAACAGTGAAATAAATTTTATATGCTTCTGAATTAATTTAGCCTCACTAAAAATATACTCCGGATATATATTGTAATCTTTTATCATAATACAAAAATCACCCGAATTATTGCGTTTTAAAATTGGTATTGCACCAATTAGGTTTGGAATGTGTTTGGTACATAGGTCTCGAAATACTTTAATCTCATCACTATTCTTAATATAATGAAAATCTTCGTCTAAAATTTTATGTATTATTTCTGAATCCTTTTTGTTTCCTTTGTATTCTTCAAGTAATAGGCGAAAGAATGATTTACTCACAAATCTCGTCATTTGTGGGTAAGTCGTAAAAAAAATAATAGAAGTTGATATGAAAGTTGGTGTATAAATAAAATCAGATGGCAGAACATATGAAATAAATATTTTAAAATACTACTTAAGTATTTATTGTAATTATAATAATGTTTAGAACTATTTGTATTTTTATATGATTAGAACAAAGAAATGCCTTAGATGGTAATAATATGTTTATTCGATCCACTATACAGTTAAAATATATAATTTGTGCTTACTCCGTAAAATTTGTATTGTGAAAATGTATCTAGAATAATTTACAATGGTAGGTTACTGGCTTAGACACCTGAAGGAACTCGAATTCATGAAACAGATCGAGACATATATACAACCCTTGGTATTGATAAAGACACTTAAATTAATATATCTAGAAAGGAACATGTATTCATGAAACAGATCGAGGCATATATACAACCCTTGGGATTGATAAAGACCCTTAAATTAATATATCTAGAAAGGAACATATATTGAAGAATATATCCTAAAGTATAAATACGCTGTCCGCACGGGAAATCAAGCAAATTGTGCTCGAGAACAAAAACTAAAATTGTAACCAATATTCTTTTCGAATAAATATGCGCTTGCTATTATTATAAAAAATAAATAAATGATAGATTTCATAATACAGTTTGTTCCTAATACCAAATTTATTTATTATCGTATTAAATCAACAGCCATTATAATACTTTAATAATAATTATATATTAAATGGTTTCATTGTGCATTAATGATTTTTAATATCGTGTTTCACAGTTACAGATATGCTTCAATAAGTATAGGTGTTCTTTAATAATTGCAGGTATTTTTTTAATAATTTTAATCTTTTATTTTGAATATAACGTTTTGTTTCGAAATTTCTCTTCATCTATATTGATCTAAAAAATTACAATTTATATAACATAGGTAAAAATCAAATACAGGGTTTTTTACTTATCTTACCCAAAAGTCATATGCCTTAATATAGAGTTTGAGCAATATATATCTTAATTTTTTTAAAATTAAAATAAATATGTAAAATTATTCTAAATAAATGACAATATTTTTCTATTCGTCAAATATAAACTTCTTCTCAACACATGAAATATATATTTTTATAAATTCTATCTTTGCAAATGCAATAAACTTACAGAATAAAGATTCTACTTTACTAAATTGATTAATAGTCATAATATTGTGAAAAATCATAGCTATAATCTTTTTTAAATATGAAAATTATTGGGCTGTATTTATTATAATATTTTTATAAAATATAAACAAATTTCATCATGAGATCATTTTTTCATTTTAATTTTGGGCCGACCACGCAACCACATAATAATTATTCTAAATCCGGCGTAAAAAATATTTGTAATTTAATTATTTTTTTCGGTTACAAGGTAATCATATCTAATATTGCAAAATTATAAAATTTATAGTAAATAAAAAATAAAAACCATTTAAAGCTACTAATATGAAAAACAAAAAAATTTATATAGAAACACTTTGAACCTTATAAACGTCAATGAATGTTGAAAAAAGTGTTTTATTTACTTCTAATTGGAGAATAATATGATTTAAAACTTTGTTTTTAAACAAATAGCATGAAAAAATTAAATAGTCGAATAAAAGGATTTAAAAATTGATCATTGTATAAATAAATAATGCCAATTTTATAGAAATTTCATATTACCGATTTTGTTATTTTCTTCTTCTATAGGCTCAATATTTATAGACATACCCAGTATAAAAACTCTAAATCCTGTATTCGTGGGATTCCGAAATAATTTTTCCGTTTATATTTTTCTGTTTTCTATAAAAGAAAGTGAGATTGACAATAAGAATGCATTTAGTTGAAGATTTTATTTATATCGGAGCACTTTAAAAATTCATTTTTTTTTTATAATTTGTATACTTGATTCCTAATCAGCACCATAGAAACAAAATTTATCGAATAAGCCCTGCTTGATTATGTTAAAACCCCCTAGAAAAGGTTTATATACAATATATAAGATATATAAAAGAACCTTTTTCCAAATAGACATTTTCTTAGACCTTTAGCGTTTTTTTTGAATAGAATCCTCCTACCTCATACCCATTATCTATGTGTATGTTTAACATAAAGTGTGATAATTAGGAGGCTTAATTTATATAGAAGGGTTCCAGATAAAAATAATTTTCATTCCTAAAATACCTCTAAAAATATATGAGATCGTAAAATTAACATCCCCACTTTCTAAGTAAATTTTAATTAAAATTTACGATCGAGTATGCCATAAAAAACCCATATGTCATCTAATAGGATTGTTATCGACTTTATAAGTTATTTAGAAACTATTATTGAAAAAATTTTCATATTAAAAATTCATTTCGAACATTTTTTCTAGGTTGAGGTTATTCAAACTATTTCGGTGTTTAATGGGTCAACTTTATTTAATTCCTAAAAAACACCGAAAATTTCGTTGTTATTTGAAATATAAACATAGATTTTCAAAAAAATAATTTCTTTTGCGTATATTTGAAATATAAACATAATTTTTCAAAAAAATAATTTCTTTTGCGTATATTTGAAAAATCAATAACATTTTATTGTTCATTATAAAATACTTTCGGCGCTTCAAGTTCTTGTATACACAAAATTAAAATGCATTGTATATAAGTTTAAAAAACAAATATTTTTTCATTTATCCTATATATGCAGAAAAAAATAAAATATTGCGTTTTCAATTTAGTCTTCGAAATATTAATCGTGCTATATTTATCTGCAGCTAAATTCCCTTGCCTATAATTTATTACCTGGAAAGTACTTTTTATGTATCTTTAGCATGCTGGAATAACTTTATAGCATAAATTTTCTGATTTATATGTTCAGATCGTGAAATATAATTACAACTAAATTTAAAAGGAAATTGCTTTTTGGATAACTTCGACTATAGTTTTTCTTTTTTTGATTATAGTTTATAAATGCTTATTTTGCAGAAAATTGTACAGGTTTTTCTCAATAGACTGAATTTATATAATTTGCGATTAAAATTCAAATAAAGTAGCTTTCTGAAGATATGGAGATAAAAAAAATGCCCTATCTTTTTTTTAATGCATCAGATAAATTGATCTTAGAAACATTTAATTTAAAAAAAGCCATTCAACATGAAAATGTACAAAAATAATAACTCAAATGAAAAAATACGCTAGAAATTATTTAATCAGTACGATACTTAATTAAAGATCCCGATTTTAAGTTCTCAAGGATTATCTTATATATTGAACACTTTAATTTTTACATAAATATCTTTGAGAAGCAGATCTTAATGTATTTGCTGTTAAATATTACCTAAAACTAGTATAATTTATACTCCAAGCTGTTTTTCGGTCTTATTCGTTCACTATAGCACATAAATTTTTCTTTTGCGCTTTTTTTTAAAGCTTGTTTATTGACATACCAAGATTTTTGAAAATTTAATTTACATATTAAATATTCCTAAACGAACAGAATTTCTGTAAAATATTTTGTTTTTATAAAAAATAGGTAAAATTAGGGACCTTAAA
Source organism: Rhyacophila brunnea (assembly GCF_057557595.1). Classification (NCBI taxonomy): domain Eukaryota; kingdom Metazoa; phylum Arthropoda; class Insecta; order Trichoptera; family Rhyacophilidae; genus Rhyacophila; species Rhyacophila brunnea. The sequence continues at coordinate 2,903,801 of NW_028233037.1, forward strand.
TGGCATTTGGTCTATTTTTTATCCAATTCTTATTCATTAACGCCTGTAGGTTTTTTATATTTTCAGATTACGCGTTCAAAAAATAGACCATAATTTTCAAAATTGCGGTGATTTATTCAGCCCAAATATGTATAATCCCATTAATTTTCCTATCGCATGTTTACGTAGAATTATGCGAAAATATTTAGTTTTGTACAAAAATTCGCTGTAAAATAACTATCTCTATTCTTTCGAGTGTCAAAATCAGAAAAGTTATTATTTGAACCTTTAATATGAACTTAAATTAAAATAAATTTTATTTATTTCGAATTAAATAACATGGGTTAATTTATGTGTTTAGCTTGGTTTGAATGTTAGCTGTTGCTTTAATCTCTTTGGATTTCTAAAATAAAATAGAAGAACAGCATTTACGAATCATTTAATACAATTAGTTTTTATTGCATTTAAAATTTGTTAAATATACTTTATGACTGTTAATTCTCGACGAATATGATCAAATATTTATTTCACATGTTCAACCACGGTTAATTCCCAGAATATTAAAAACTACTAGTTCTATTTATTTAATTGTAAAAAAGCCAGAAGTGCATTTAAAATTTTTCTAAAATAATAATATTTGATTAGATGAATTTCAACTTGTTTTTTTAGTTTGATAAATATATTTTAAGGCCAATATGCAGTTTTATGAGTTGATCTATTTATATACGGATCAAAAGAAAACAACAGCATCACAAAACTTATTTATAAAAAAATATATTAAGGGTTGAAAAAGTTCCAATAAATAGAATAATTTATACAATGAGATGATGACATGTAAATTATTTATGATAAAATCATGCATATTCATATATTAAAAATAAAATTTTTGTGAAATGTAGAGCTCAACGCACGGAGACCACATAATCGAAGTAGCAGCTTTTTATGAATAAAAGAGAGGCATGGGTGTAAAAACAGAAATATCATACATATCCTCTGATTTTAATCTTTTAATATAATTTTTTTTATGTCAGTATTCAGAATTCGTAATCGATAAATATATTTTTACACATTAAAATCTATAAAATATAAACGATATTTGAAAATTATTGAACATAGAAACCTCCGATCTTTTTTGTAAAACAACACTCGATATTACGGAAACATTTAAAAACAAAAATGATTACAAGTATTGGATTAATGCAAAATTAAAATAATGGATGAATTTTAAAGATAAATAATAACATTTTCATGAGAAGAATGTTTGAAAAGCCATAAGATACTATAAAGGGTAAAATACATTATTAAAATATGACATTAAAACAAGGATATAATTATAAATTTTGGTTTTGCATCAAATTACATCATATCATATCAGTTATTTCATGTGAAAATTTAAATATAGGCTCAATTATGCTATTTAAATTACTTATTAATGATATGAATGACTTTTATAAAATAGTTACCTACAATATTAATCCTTTCATTTACAATAAACTAAAAATTAAAAAAAAGCACTGATATAAATTAGAAATACAAACAAAACTTGAAAATAGTTTTAATAACAAAATTTTCGAACAAGTGTAGATAATTATGAAAGAATGCGCTCTTGGTGTGGATCTGGTTTAATAAAATCAAATAGATATAAACGTATTACCAATTCAACAGTAATTATTTGTGCTGTATATAATTATATGCTAAAATAATTTTATATAAAACGCCAATTTGTATTTTAAAATTGACATTTATTTTATTATTTAAACATTCTTTTGCATTTTTTTTTATTTTTAGAAAAAATTTATCAAGTTTTTTTCATCTTTATTGTTTTATATGCTTTGGTTTACATTGGAGATTGTAACCCTTAAGATATAATTTATGATATTTAGTGGTCCACTTGCGTTTCTAGATGTGTGAAAAATGCTTTCAATACCATTAAATTGACAGTGTAAATTTAGTATTAAACATTTATAAAAAAAAATATAAATATTAATTAACTTTTAATCGAAGCCAGGGTGTATCATGGGTGTGTAGAATTCGAATGCTATTTTAGATGAGAGTAATGAAGATAGGAAAGGTTAACACATCCTAAAAACATTAATTAGTCTAAATGAGAGTAATGAAGATAGGAAAGGTTAACACATCCTAAAAACATTAATTAGTTTAAATGAGAGTAATGAAGATGAGAATGGTTTCCACCCCCTAAAAACATTTATTAGTTTAAATGAGAGTAATGAAGATGCGAACAGTTGCCACGTCCCAAAAAATTCTATAAGCGCAATATCCAGCGGTAAAATATTTTATTTTTAATAAATAACTGCTTGCTTGTATGCGTAACAACGCTTTGATTTTACATCTTCTAAATAAGTTTATGATTTTTTTACTATTATTACTAAGTTACGCATATGTGAGAGGTTTTTTATGATTTTAACGAATTTTGAAATGTTTTTTAAATGTTGAATCACCATTAAAATTATTGAGAATTATAAATATTTTTAATTTAATTTATTTTTTCTTTGTTTTCGTAAACATCTTTTTCGGTTTTTTGTTTTGATCATTCGTATTGTTTTTCCGCTTAACAGAATTACCGGAATTCAATATTTTTTTCTTTTTTTCCCATTCTTTAAAAAGTGTGCCTACCTCCTTCTTTTTTCTTTCACTTTCATCTATAGCTTTGTCATCGGTCGGTATAGAATAAGCCGAAAAATGTAAAGAGCTTTTATTTTCTTTGCTACTATAAGGAATATAAAATTGATCTTTGTAATCAATGTTTTTATTCTTAGTATTCTTAAGAAGGGTTATTTCTTGACCTTCTTTTTCTTTTTCAATTTCAGTTTTTTTAGTCCCAGAAGTTCCCATGGTCTTATATTTTCTTATTTTTGACATAAGTTCATCCTTCTCTTCTATTTTTTGTTTATCTATATTCGATTTAAGATCATGAGATCCCGATAAAAAATATACATGATCCTTTAAATCCTGTAAATTTTCTTTGTGCTTCACCTTTCCAACCTTTTTACGAAATAAATTCATCTTTTTATTTCCGTTTTCAGCAACTTTTTTCAAATTCATGTCGATATCGATTCTTTTCATGTCCAATGTATTTTGTGGAACTAACCCTAGAAACAATTCCGATGATCTATTAGGATATGTATCCCGAATACTATAATAAAAATTCATTTCATTAAATGTTATGAAAGAGAAGCTTTCACCGCTTCTTCCATTTCTTGCAACTCTTCCAACACGGTGCAAAAATGTTTTTTCGTCTGTCATATCGTAATTGATACAAACATCCAAATTTTTAATATCCAATCCTCTCGCAGCTAAATCAGTCGTAATGATTATACTCACTTTTCCACGTGAAAAAGCTTCTAAGTTCTGAACTCTTGCTTGTTGATCCATTGATGAAAATAAAATTTTATGTTTCATGTTTGTCTTTACAAGAATATCAGAAAGAAATTCAATTGTGTGTCTTGTTGATCCGAATATAATAATTTTCTTCAATGTTTTATTTTCCAAAATTTTATCTAGAAGAACAATCAACGATTTTTCTTTATTTTCTTTGTTGATAAAAAAGAAATAATTCACTAAACTTTCACTCATTTCAAAATCTATTTTTATTAGGCGTGTTTGGTTTACCAAAGGAATAACCTTTTCTGGTAAAGTTGCGCTAAATAATGAAAAGTTCGTGTAGTTTATTTGTTTATCGTCACCTATTAGATGATCTAAATCATTTTTCATTGATGCTTCTTCATAAATTCTATCTACTTCATCAATGACCAAGTATTTAGTATTTACTTTTTTTCTCATTTCATCAATACAATGCCGAAGTCTTCCAATCGTTGCGACACAAATATCGATTTTCTTATCAATCAAATTCGAAAAATCTTTTTGGATTGAAGTTCCACCATAAATCGATTGAATCTTTAAATCTGTATTTTTAACTAAAAGCAATGCAACTTTAAAAACTTGAATGGCCAATTCTCGTGTAGGAACCAAAACCAATACCTTCATATTTATTATCTTGCTATTTATATCCAAATCTTCATCTTCTTCTGCTTTAAGAATATTATTTATCAACGGTACCAAATATGCAAGTGTTTTTCCACTTCCCGTTCGTGCAATTCCAGTGATATTAACTCCATCTAAAAGAAGAGGGATCGTCTTTCTTTGAATTGATGTCGTCTTTACATAACTTATGTTTTTAATTAAATCTCGGTGTAGATTCATTGTTTTAAAGGTTCCATATGATATTTTATTGCTTTCTTCATTTATTAAAGTCATCTGAATGGGATTCTAATTATTAAATTAAAACTAGCTTAAAAATGCAATTTTAAATTCACGAAATATTAATGATTTAAAGAAATCGAATAAATTATAAAAATTGAAAATTATATTCAAAATATTATAAATGTGGGATTTATTTTTAAGCTAATTGATAAAGGATCATTATAGAATCCTTGAACTTTTAAGAATTTAGATTAATTAAATTTAAGATTAATTTTTTATAGAATAAAGGATAAAAGCTCAATATAGAATCTTTGAACTTTTATTGTTTTCGGATTAATTAAATTTAAGATTAATTTTTTATAGAATAAAGGATAAAAGCTCATTATAGAATCTTTGAACTTTTTATGTTTTCGGATTAATTAAATTTAAGAATAATTTTTTTATAGATAAAGGATAAAGGCTCATTGTATAATCTTTGAACTTTTTAAGAATTCTGATTAATTAAATTTTAAGATTAATTTTTTAATTGAAATAGAAAATCAACCTGTAAATAAATTAAAAAAATTCTTGATTCAAAAATATTGTATCTGAGTTGAATAAAAATAAAATAAACGCGATGTTCATATATCCCCAATCTAGTATAAAATACCAAATTTAAGAATTCTATAATTTTTAACTGACACTAATCAATTTTTCCCTCATTTTTCTTAGTTTGACTTAAGCATATAAAAATTACCAAATTAGAGTGATAATGAATATGTAATAATAAAACTTCAGGCAACAACAAAAAATAAAAGAAATTCAAATGAATTCTAATTAAAAAAGGGGCTCTATAATCAGAGAACGAGCAATAAATATAAAATATATATGCTGTTAAATATTATAAAAAAGCAGAATTGAAAAATTCGGACTATTTTAATCAATTATTTATTTATTTATTTAATCTTATATAATTCTTTTTGGGATCTTCGCTTATGGCTATTAGCAACCTTTTGCTCATCTGTATCAACCCCACGTGTGGTCTTACATTTCCTATTACCACTTGGTCTCGACGTATTAGGCCTGTTTTACCAAGCGGTAGTCGAAATAGTGGGGGATGGGATTCTATCTAGTTTCCATCGCTGATTGATTATGCTATCACCACTACACTTAACCACATTATTTCAGAACGAAACAAGCTTCATTCAATGTTCGAGGCGCGTTTTCATCCTCTTACGCTGCAATTTTTTAATTTATACCTGGCCTATAAGTCTTGTAATGGTTTTGCTTTCTAGTTTAGTCGAAATCACCATGCGGGTATTTTTTGAGTAAATTCATATAAATCCGGAGGTGCGTTGCAGTTGAAAAGCAGGCCAATTTTGGAATTTTCTTAACTAACTATGCTACTGCACTATATAAAGAATATATGATTAATTATAAAACTGAAGTATGTTATAAAAATTCAATTTCAAAAATAACAATTTTCAAGCTATTTTTTTATTCAAACTACAATCTATGCGGCCTTTTTTCTTAGCTTATATTTATCCTTGAAATTTTGCACTGTATAAGTAACGAAGCCGCATTAATTAAAATATATTGAATTTGGTGAATATAAACTAGCATATATATAGTAAGAATAATCGACAATAAATTTTCTCGATGCTCGGAATATATTTTAATTATCATCTTTTAAAATTAAAAAATAACATTTTATAAATGAAAAAATTTTGCCTTCTCGAAAATTTTAATGTACAAAATATGTGATATAATCAATTTTTAAAAATACTCGAGTGTTTTAAATTATAGACGAATTTGTCAAATTTAGACGCAAAAATGTAAATTATCATCAGTAAATCAAATTTTTATCAACATATATCGCATAACATCCTTTTTTATACAGATTTTATTGATAATAATTTACTTTTAGCTTTTTAAATATTTATGTGCTTTATATCTTCTAGTAAATGGAAACTAAAAATTGATTTTTTTTTGTTAAAAAAAACTGATTTTTTCTACATAACAACTAATCAACCTTGTACTAGTTTTTATGTGCTAAAATGTATCGCCACTTCTTTCGAAAAAAGTGCTTTTATAAATATAATTTTATATGGAACATACCATAAAATTTGACTGAAAAAGCCTTTTTTCATGCAATCATAATTATATAAAATAAATTTATAACCCTTCAAAATACCCTATTTTCTTTGAATACCTGGCCGATGAGTATTCAATAAAATTAAAATTTTTTAAACAAATGAATAAACTCAAAAGTCTAAAAGAAAAAATGAATCTGTTTTGTATTTAATTTATGAACAGAAAACATTATTGTGTAGATGAACTTTATGAACACAAATAATTCGATGATTACAAAAGTTAGCAAACCTGGGTTTATAATTGAAAACTAAAATATCATAAAATATTTCACTTGCTTAAAGAAATATTAATAATATAGCAAGATCTAGCACCCTTTTTCAACAGTAGATCATTTCAATTAGTGATTTTCTCATTATGAATTTACGTTTTCTTAATATTCATAACATCCGCTTTACGCATGAAGTGCGAAATATAGCTATAATATTGCACTATAAGTTCCCTTATTTGTGTATATTTGTTTACCATATTTTATAATCTTTTTTATTGTTTTTGATAGTTCACATGTGTTTTAGATCTTCGCGTAATTTCATATAATTCATCTTATAGATTTTTGGATTTCTTTGCATTTTTGCGATTGTTCGCCTGTAAATTATGTTTCTAGTCATAACGATATCTTCAGTTAAATTGTTTTTTTCCAGTGAGCGTTATTATTTACTATAACTTTCCATTAAGTCGTATCATTTTTCATTGAGTTTTTATGAATTCATTTTAAATTATATTATTTACTGTTATTATTCAATAAGAAAACTTTAATTAATCGACATTATTATCATATATTTTCTTTTCATTAGCGTGATATTAATGATAGTTTTTTTCTTGTTATATTTCTCAAAATATAGATACAATCCATCGTGTTTTTTTATAAACTACACCATAGATATAGCGGGCATTGAAATTATGGTATCATATTTTCAAAAAAACACATAAATTAAGTAAAATTTCTTGCTATTTGCGGTAATCTCATAGTACCTCTGTAATCGCCTCGTCTAGTTAAATTTGGAACGGTATTATTGCTCTTATTTAAATAATGGATTTAAGTGGAACTCTAATTTCCGAAAATAATTGTTTTTATTTACAATATATATTCTAGATCTTTTTTTACCTTCTCTAAAAATATTTTATTTATACTTTTTATCTCACTATTCAGCCCGGCGGATTTAAACTAAAATTTGAATCTCTTTTTCACCTTAAAGTATCTTTTGAAATCACTAGTTAATTTTACACATAATATTTTACAAAAATTTCTTTTTTTTGATGTTCTTAAATGAACGAATAACTTATATAAATTTACGAGATTCACTGGCAAATTTAACTCTATATATTGTACACAAAAGGATATTTTTCTATGTATAAAAATATAATTTTTCATTATTAATACCAGAGATATAATTTCACAAACTAGCGTCTAATTTTTTTTATTTGATTACAATTTTTTTATTTTTGAAATCACAAAAAAATCTTTGGCCTATTGTAGACTTTGTCATCCTTATTGTTGATCCATTTTTTATAAATAAAGTGACTTATACACAACATTAGGTTGCATCTATACTTAAAAAGACTTATCGAAGAATCACTCTTTAATGTAAATTCATATTCTGATCGATTGTATATTTTTATCTACAAATATATTTTGAAGCCACCAAGTCCTGTTACTTACATCAGTTTGGTGATATTTTTATATTTTTAGGCAATAAAAGATTTGTGTTATGAAAATTCACAATAAATTATTTATAATCAAAGAATAATCTAATATTTTTTATGTTTGTCGTAATTAATATAGAACAAATATCTTGAAAACATTATTAAATTTAAATTTATTGCTGACTTAACTGTCTGAAAATATTTAATCAAGTTGTTTGTCAAAAAAATAGACAATATGTACTAATATTAATATTATTTTACTATTTTTACAGCGTGATCATAATTTTCTGCCATATTTAAATTTATTAAGAATTATATTAATCTATAAATTTTATCCGACAAATGTTCATCAGAATTTAAACTTATGTATTCATGATAAAAATTTTGTGATTCTCTTGGTCACAGTACCCTATATTGCAAAAAAAATATTTCTTGCGATATAATGGCTTTTTATTTTCCGATACTTTATATTAAGTTTATTTACTACCACTAACATAAATATATTTTATCTCAGATTACATGCCGGTCATCTTATTATATTTCTGCACATGAGAGCCTTTTTATTCAAAAATAAATTTGTATGATTCATTCAAAAGAAGCCTAGTTTCATAAATTAGTTTCAAAGTGCATTTCATACTATTTTATTATAAACCTTTCTACCTAATTATTATTAACCTAGATTTTAATTCTTTTAATACACATACTAGACTTTTTTGGATTTGAATAAAAAGATGATTTTTTTTAGCTTGTTCTTTTTCTATAAATCATATATTTTTATATATATATAAAGTTTATGTTTTCTAATTTTTTCGAGTTTAAGTTTTAAAATTTGGTTATATTTACCATATCGGCAATTATTTCTAAATTAATTTATCCTGCTAAACTTTATAAATTATTTCAGGAAACCTTTGTACAACATTTTTTTGATTGTATATCGGTATTATTTTTGTCATAAAACATATATTAAATATTTAAATTATACAAAATAGAACTAGGCATAAAAAAGTTTCTTAATTTTAGTCTAATATGTTCGTAATTATTAGTAATTTCTCTTTAACTCATTATATTCATGTGCAGATCGTCTTTTGCGCCTTTTTATTGTAATTCCTGGTATCTTATATTTAAGGATGCCCGATTGTTTTTTAAATGCTAAATTATTATATTTAATCTATAGTTTATACACCTCAGATTTTTTTAATATCTATTCAAATTCAAAAGGATACAAACTTATTTCATCATTCAATTTTCTGATCTTTTTATACACACTTTTAGTATTTTGATCAACTATTTTTCTAAATATCAGCCACGGTAATAAATTTAAATAATTTAAAGTTGTCAGCATTAGTAATTTAATGATCTATATAAATCAACGCAGATTAAAGCCAATTTTTTGCCCGATTTTGTCGATATATGGTATTCAGATATGCAATAAGTTGATTTCTTTGTACATCGAATTTACTTCTTATAATAGCCATTCACATCATTAAATAGCGTTGAATAATTTACAACAATAAACTAAGCGTCAGAGTCTTCTTTGTTATTGCATTTAGCATACATGTTTATGTCTATTTTCACAAAAATTTATTACATTACGAATGCGTGAATTTCTTTGACAATCTTTGGCCTTTGTATATATAATTAAGCATGTGTATTCACTATTTAATTACGTTACAACATAACATATTTTAAGCATATCTTATATAATTTGATTCTATAAATATGATTTGAAAATAAATAAAATGCATTTCAAATAAGATTATATATAAAAAATTAAAGGATAAATTCACCAAAAATAAATTAAAATACAATTTAATATCAGGAGTGAAATATCATCTAAATACAAGAGCTAACAAATCATAAAAACAGTTTTTTTATATTATGAAAGCTTTAAAATAAGTCCGGATAGAATAGAAAATCCAGTTAATCATTTAACGATATTTATAAAAACAAAGAAAAAATTCAATAAAAATATTTATCTTTTTTAAATAATAGCTGGGCAACATCTCAGCATTATTGATGAAATATATCAGAAAATTAGTTTTCACCCGACATATTTAATTATCTGATCAGAAAATACGAAAATCAAATCTAAAATACATAAAAATTTTTTGGTTGTTTAGCCAAACCCCGATCATAAATAATTTGTTCTTTTTATAATTTTTATTTTTGCCTTTACTTATTAATACGAAAAATCACTGGAGATTTATGTATATAAATACAAAAATCTTCGTCCACAGTAAAATATATACTGCATATGTTCTGCCGATTTTGAATAATGGAATCAGAAGAAAGACAAAAAACGGTTTTGTGTCATATGATTAGCCGATAAAAATATATCGGTTTTGAAATATAGTACTATGTCATCCAGAAAAATTGCATTTATATTGTCTCATATATTAAAATCATTAAAGCATCCTATTAATTTTTAAAGAACTATGATGCTCTAAAATATTTCAGAAACACTAGAAAAATAACATTTTACTATATGTAAATACCTAAAGTGTATAATTTTTTGATCCTTACTTTAAACAACACCGCATTATCAAAATAAATAATTATGTGAATTATAGATACCGAGTAGTTGGCAAAATACCAAATAAAAAACACATAAATTCAATAGAAATTGCATGAATATAAAGAGAAAATATTAAAAATCTTATAAAATAAATGAATTTCTTTAAACCATTTGTAATCGTGCAACATGAACAGTTTTTTTGTGTTATAATAGCGAATTTGATATGAAAAACACATATTATATGTTTTTTAAACTAGAAAAATTACATTCTTATTATTAAATTTTTTTACACAAGGATTATTTATCAATTATAGTTCGAAACTCAGTAATTTCTTTTTAAAAAATTCAAATATCATAAACCTTTGATAATATTCTTTTTATGGTAAAAATATGGCTTTTTTTATACTTGAAATGCCTTTATATCAATAAAATATTTTATATTATGAATGATTTAACCCACTGCTAAATTAACCGATTGATTCAAAAATTCCCAAACGAAGACAAATAATATGAAAAATCTTGTTTTAATTATTTTTCGATATATTATGGTTCTTTTAAACAATACTTCTACGTCATAAAATATTATTTTTATTATAAATTTATGGTTGGTAATATTTTAGCATTTATAGCTCTCTTGTTAAGCTAAACTTACGAAGACTTTGTGGAAGAGACCATATTTTTATTTCTTAAAATCATATGCCGTAAATTATCTTGCATATACATTCTTTCAAGTTTTATAAATCAAATTTCCTTAAAAATTTTATAGTTTGTGTGTATTCCTCGGCCAATTTTGGCATTCCTAAATACTGATCAAAGACATGTTACATTTTTATGCCACATTAACCTAGTTCTTGGCATATTCTAAATGCTAATCAAAGACATTTTATATTTTTATGCCTCATTAACATACTTTATGGCGTATTGCTTTATTATTTTTCCACTGTTGTTTATTACCCCCTATTAATTCCCAACTAATTATAATTTCTGCATCTCTTTAAAAAATTACATTTGATCAAAAATCTTTACCCATCAATTTTCTTCTATATATACTTGAATTCTGACAAATTCAGTGCATAAAATTATAAAACCCTTCTCATGATTATTTTTTCTTTGAATAAATAGAAATTGAATTTTTATAATTGATACACAACATTGAAGCTATTTTTAAAAATTGAATTATACAGAGCAAGAAAATTAATAATATTTTATGGTTGGAAATGCAACTTTATGGTGACTATCTTCTTTTTCCATATCAATGGTCTCAATTAAATACAATCATGTGTTGTCTTATAGAGCATATACCATGCATTTTAGGTTTTTAAAGCAAAAAAGTTTATTTTAGAGAAATATATAGTTTATTTATGTGTTATAAATACCTGATGTGATAGAGACATACGTGCAAGCTCTATCACTTCCAATGACACTCAGAATTACGTAATTTTACTCAAGAAGAGCAGCTGATTAGGAAGATTCAAAAAATATGGTAAAAAAGATGCGTTGTATATTTTTAATTTTTTTTGATGCTTCCACTACTTCTTAGTAAATGAAAATTATTTATGGAGAAACTAATGCAAAATATGAATAAAATTATATTTTTGCAATTTTAAAATACATAAAAAAAATTGCTTTAAAACATTAATTTTGTACTTAAATCGTTTTTAATTACCTTACGTGTGTTATTTTTTTGTCAAATACATAAATTTACCGGTAAAATATTTTACGTCCAATTTTTTTAATGCAAAAGCTATAATTTTTTGGCTAATTAATATACAAATTCAAGATCTAGTTTAGATAATGGAGTCTCTTTCTGTTTCTTGATTTTTCATATACCTCTAAGAATAATTAAATCAATATTTTGAGCATAAAGATTTTCTGTAAAATCAAATTTATAAGGAATGCATGGAATTTTATAGAAATGTATCAAGCTTGTATTTTGAACTATAGGATTGATAAAAAATGTTAAACAAATAGGTCTTTAAAAGAGTAGAGACGTGGATCAAGATGTGTGTAGAGAACATGATTAAAATAATAGAGAAAGATAAGTTCATCAACCAATCTACGCTTGAAGAAATAAAAAAACGTTAAATATAAAAATATACCCTTACTAAAAGTATGTATCACATCTTATATTGTAATATAATGTTTATATTCAGATTAAAAAAGGTAGTACCATAATCTAATTTTACCTTGGATTTTTATATAGATGCAATTTTCGGTTAAATTCTAAAACCTTCTATTACTGTAACATATAAGTTATAATATGCATTTAAAAAATCTTTTTATTCATTGGTTGATTTTAATATTTTAAATTTGTGTTTTTTTCTCTAAACATAAAGTTATTTTTTACATATGAAAGCATCATTATATAATATCGGCTATATTATCTTTCTTAAATATTATTTGATATCTCATCTCTTTCCTAAATCTTTTATTTTAGATTTTTTTTTCATAATCCTACAGTTGATGCACATTTAAATCAATTAATTAAAATAAAAATCCTAAATGACTTATAAAACATCGAGGTAAAAAATTTAAAATACAAATTCATCTCGATAATGAAAAATATTTTAAATCATATGGTTGTTCTTGGATGCCCAAAATTATGCGAATTCCGTTTTGGTCCAATAAAAAATATGCGAACGTACATTTACACTATAAAAAAAGGGGTGTCAATTTTTAAATACACGTTCAATAAGAGAATATTCGAGATATAAATAATTTTGAGATACATGTTATTTTTTTGTCCTTATATACGAAGAATATCACAAAATAAACATAGATCAATGTTATATATTCAGACAAGATTTTAATGTTTTAAATATAAATTTCTATCTTTAAAATATTTTATATTATTTTTTATGGTTTTAGTTTAATTAATCAATAAAACTATAATTTTCTGTGATTTTTTCTAATAATAGCACCTTCTAGTATTCAAATAAATTTCTTAAGTATAGACAAGTTTTATACCCCTATAAGGCGAAGGGGTATATTCATCATAATAATTACTAATTTTGTATTTATTCGATACTATAATTCTAATATTTTATTTTTTTAGTCTATGTACGACTTTTTTTTATTGAATTAGATGCAATGCATCATTTTATCTTGATATTTTTTTAAGACATGGAATGTTAATTTACCACATTTTAAAAATTTTAAGATACATATATTTATCTAAACGTTAATTTATTTTTTCATTTTTGTTTTGGGGTGTACTGTGCAGTAAAACTAATTTAAATATAGGGGAGATTTTTCAAAACAGTTCAATTTGGGTGTTACTTAACTGTTAGATATAATTATATAGAAAATAAACAAAATACAATATCCATAGCGATATATTTTTATGATTAATAATTATTTTATTCTTTAAACAACAATATCTCAATAATTGAAATTTTCACTTGGTAACACTTTATATTGCAACTATATGTATATTTTACTTCGATTCTCGCAAAAAACTACAAAAATAGCCGTTAAAGACTATTTTATACATATATGAATATAAATTCAATTTTTTTTAGATAAATTAATTTTTTAACACGCTTGTAGAATTTTATTTTTGGAAACAAAGAATCTAAAAAATAATATTAATGTAATAAACCTTGATTTGTGCAATTTAAAAAATAATTTTCATAATTTTTCTCATTATTCTTTTTTAATAAAATAACTATATCTATCACAATTTCATCTTCTTTTATATTTCTCACGTGTATGCCGCTTTTAAGTGTATTATTCATTCCTTCAACTGTGCTTGTAGGACATCCTTAATGAGATTAACAATATGTTTTCGGTGATACTATACATAGAGCATATGTTATAAGGCTTAGAATACCTCTGGATAAGCTTCAACTAATATGAATATATATGATTCTCGCTTTTTACGCATTTTTCAAAAATATTTATAATTGTCTCTGAATTATGTTCCGCTAAATTTATGACAAAAAAAATATTTTCCCATATGTCCTACACCAGCGAAACACCTTGCGCCTTCTACTCTATTTCCATTGTTCTACTTTATCTTCTCCTTTTGGTTGAATGTATTTCTAAGGTAACTTTGTTGCCCTATCAGCGTTTCATTTTCTTTTAATAATTCAATAATTTACATTTTTAGGTTTTTCGTCCGTTTGCACACCATGGCTGATCATAAACAGTACTTTTGACCATATATTTGACAGGTGCTTCCAAAATTTTAAAGTAAATAGCATCAAAAGTTTATTCACTTTTACAGTTGTGTTTTATAAGAATTTAATATTATCAGCCGAACTCATCTTATCATGTTTTTATGTGCTCCCATAACTCTTTCTTTTAATGTTTTTTGTTCATAAGCATATCCATTTTTATTATATGCATAACTTTAATTGCTTTTTAAACAATTTAAAGTTTCATTTTTGTTCATAAAACATTTATTAATTCTAAAAACACATTTATCATAGGTTCAGAATTTAAATTTATATACTTAATTTTTTCTGAAAAAAAATTAAATTAAAACTTCGTATTTATATTTTATAATCTCCAAAATTTAAGCACTGTCCGAGTTTTTATATTGTCATAAGAAAATAAGAAATAGATTTATAGAGCCTGCAATATTCATATTTCGTTATAACAAACCATTACTTTATACATACTTTTTTGATAAGAATTCTTAATTCTAATATTTTTTCTAATACTATTTTATGCTTTATTAGTATCACATATATTTTAT
The DNA here is from genome assembly GCF_057557595.1 of Rhyacophila brunnea. Classification (NCBI taxonomy): domain Eukaryota; kingdom Metazoa; phylum Arthropoda; class Insecta; order Trichoptera; family Rhyacophilidae; genus Rhyacophila; species Rhyacophila brunnea. The sequence continues at coordinate 2,918,992 of NW_028233037.1, forward strand.
ATGCTAGCGATGGCAATTTAGGATTAGATTATTCTAATTATGACCAATGATACTTTTTTTCGTATTGATATATCGATAAGTGTTTTCTAAAAGCTAACAGTATTTATAGGCGAGAATAAAAAGAATTTTAAGGAATATTTTAGTTTTTGCATGTTTTTCACTAATATAAGGAAAATTTATTATAAATTTGCAAAAAAACTATAGAATACAATAAATTGAAGGCTGTGTGTTTATCCGAATGTAATTTCTTCGTTTCTTTAATGATCTTTTTCGCTGTATCCAATCAATTTTATGAATAAAAAAACGAACCTACTAGTATAAAATGCAGATATCCTGTCAAAATTTATTTTAAGTGCGTTTATAGCAAAATAAAAAAAATTGCAACTATCGTTTACCTCTTCTTTGCCCACAAGTTATTGTCGCGATATATAATTTTTGAGGTGTCATATACTAAAGGTAAATTCAAGTAGAATATATTTAGGAGACTTAATTATAAAAAGTTTTAATAGCACATAGATATCGTTTTAGTGTATTAGTGACTGCGACAATTTGTTTTTTATTGTAGAAGATGCAATTTTACCGTATTTACATCTAAGGCTATAATGATTCGCAAAAAAATTAAAAATAGCTTTTAAATGTTCTGCTTTCATATAGACGGTTTCTGACTTAAACATTGCAATGCTATGTTTTTTTTTATCAGTTTAATATTTAGAATATTAATGTTTTATCAAATAAATTTTCAATATAATTCAAACCTAATTGATGCGTTTATTTATAAACTAAACATACATATGTAAGTATGCTGATATTTTATTTATTTTCGGGTTATTTTCTTAGTATCAACTTCATTTATTAGACGTTGTCAGCCCATTGGGAATATTTCACAGCTCTTTGATGCATCTTTTGACACCTTCCCCTGATCTATCTCTATCAACTGCTTTTATTCTACTAAATGAGATGAGTTCAAGCGTCTTGCGGAGTGTAAGAGCTTGCATTTATGCTTCTACTCTGTCGGGGATTACTAAATCCTTAACATATTTTTTATGGAATTGTGTAACCACATCATCCCAACCCAATATATATGAAAATATTACAAATATTTTCATTTATGAAATTATCATTATCTATAAATAAGTCTGAAAAAACACTATAGCCTTTTGAATGATTGGTAATATGTTCAAAAATAATAAGATATCTAGAAATGATTGTAAACCAGAATTAATTTTTCATACGGGTGTTTTTACATCGCAACCTTTTTTTTTGTATTTTATTTACATTGAGAAAATGTAGCTTTATATGCTTTTATTAATGATGATCTGTATATGTATTATTTGGAGTTTTATACCATATTGATTTTTGATCTGGCATCATTTTTATATTGTGCTTGAAATTTTGTGTCTGTGTATGCTTTTATGTATGATACAAATTTAAAATTATGTATTAAATCCCTATAATATATATTGGTCATAAATCTAAGGTTTTTTGACTTATTTTTTTTTGTATTTCGTATAATTTATAAATTGTGGCTCTATTGATGCAGTTCAAAAATAATTTAAATGATATAATTTTCTAGTTTTTTTGTGGATCAAATTTATTTATGTCGATTGTGAACATTCACAAAGTTGATTTTAAACTAAGCCCCAAGAAATGGATGCCGAAGTAGTGACAAGTATGGACACAAACTTTGCAGAAACACATCTCCTAACATCACAAACCACAATAAAGATATTTGCAATCAACGAAAACCGATTAGTTTTTGAATCTGAGCTTATTAAAGGTGAAGACAATTCACCAGTAACGAAAGCGATGTTTGCAGGATATGGCGAACTAATATTTGCCACAACGCTTAGTGGAAATATTCTTATCTATAAGCTAGAAAATAAAGTGTATACGAAAATATTTGAAAAGAAAGTTATGGACGGTAGCATAGGAGCACTTTCTTACCAAAAGAAAGATTCTGATGCATTTACAATAATAGTTGGATGTTCTGATGGTACAATAAGAACACTTGATCTCAATAAAGACAAATTGTCAGAGGCTGTTATATCTGACTTGTGTAGCCACAAATACGGTGTTTTGTCCATTAGTGCAAATGATCATTGCATCGTTTCGGGTGGAGAAGATCGAACAGTAAAGGTTACAGACAGCGATAAAATAATTTTTGTAGGAAAATACGATGAAGATGTTAATGAAGTTTCTGTTGCTGGTGATGATGTTTTCAAGGGAATATGTTTTGCAGTTTCATTGGAAAATAGTGTAAGAATATTTTCCAAAAGAAAAGACGACGATGAATTCGTTGAACAGATTTTAAATAATCTTGGGGCACCAAATTCTGTTAAGTGGAGTCGGGCGGGATATTGTCTTGTTATTGGCGTTGAAAATGGATTTAAAAGTTTTGTGCCTGATGATGATGGAAAATTTGTGGAGATTGAAATGGAAAAAGCTGAATAGTTGGAAACTTATAATCGAAATAAATGATATGAAAATTACTGTACATATATTATTTAATTTGTGTTAATCACCGCTGTATTTATTTTAAAAAATCATAATCAATATTTTCTATTGATAGTTGTTTTGTTCTTATAAGGATTAATAATATATTAGCTTTTCGATGTAAGTTTATCAATATTTTTTTTATCATGGGGATCAGTAATTTTATATTATCTTATGGGTTGATTTGATTTTTAGCTATTTAAAGTTGTTCAAGCAAAACCTCAGATTAACCTATTAAAAGATATGCTCAACACTTCTTTTAGCCCCATCGTATAATTAATGTTCCTCGAAAGAGCTATTATTATATTTGTCTATGATCTGATATTATTTTTATCATTTTAAAGTTGTTCAAGCCAAACCTCAGATTCCCCTATAAAAAAGATACTTCTTTTAGCCACGTCATATAATCAATCTTCCTCAAAAGAGCTATTATATTTGTCTATGATCTGATATGATTTTTATCTATTTAAAGTTTTTCAAGCAAAACCTCAGATTACCCTATAAAAAATATTCGCTCAACACTTCTTTTAGCTCCATCATATGATCAATCTTTCTCAAAAGGGCTATTACATTTGTCTATGATCTGATATGATTTTTACCTATTTAAAGTTGCCAAGTAAAACCTTAGATTGCCCTATATAATTGATCTTTTCAACACTTCTTTACCCTCATTAATGGATAACAATATTACATGGTCTATTTATTATAAACCGAATGACCCCTATTCTTTTCACGATATGATTACAAGAATGCTACAAAAATACAATTCCATAGAAAAGGAACTATTGGCAAGTTTTTTATGATATGATCTAAATTTCAACATATTTTATTGAAAAATCCAGCACTATATAGTGACATCAAAACATAGGGTTTCTTCTGGTACATTTTAAATCGTTTTTTTTATAAAACAAAAATAGTAAAAAAAGATTATCAGTTTCTTAATTCGACCCTGAAATCGAGTCATCTCTACGGGGAAACACCCAGATAAAAAAAAACAACAGCTTATATTATTTAATTTGTATACAGGATCGAATCAAGTTGTTTCAGTGACATAATAAAGTGTATGTTTAAAGAGGAAGGCTTTCTTTTACTAAAAATAAGCGTAACAGTATTTGCTGTGTTCATTGCAGCTATGTGGTATTATTTATTAGTTTAGTAATTCAACATTGCCTTTGTGGGGGTGGATTCAAACCTTGAATCATTTATATAGAAGATTTACACCCCTCAAACTTCTACGCTGCAACTCTATATGTTTTTTGAATAATTTATATTTGAAACATAAAAAATTGTATTATTTATAGTTTTAGGTATTTAATAGAGTATAATAAAGCTACAATTTAACCATATTTAATGATAAATTTTATGGGTGGAAATTTCGATTATATAAATTTCTTTTGCATGTAAAACATTTTTTTGGAAGAAAAGCTCTATTTCATACTTAAATATATGGAAAAATATTATTTGTTAAGGAGTTAAAAATCCCGGACGAAGTAGAAGCATACATGCAAGCTCTTACACTCTGCGAGATGCTTGAACTCATCTCATTTGATAGAATAAAAGCAGTTGATGGAGATAGATCAGGGGATGGTGTCAAAAGATGCATCAAAGAGTTGTGCAATATTCTCAATGGGCTGACCACGTCTAAATAGATAAAATAGATAAAAAGAAACTTAGCCCATAAACAAATATATTGAAACTATTTATAATCCATTTTAATGTTCTGTTATATGATTTTTATACTTGCATTTTTATAATATCAATGCCTGTCTATGAATCCCTAATTTCGTCGAAATCACCCATTTCGGTGTTTTCAACTTCCACTGGCCTTACATTAGTTGACATATCTTTATTTCTTAACTGAATATGTTGCTTTGGCAATTCATATGTAATACCCAATTCCTGCATTTTAGCATTCAAAATCACCAAAAAATCCTTTTTAATTTTCAAGTATTCTTCATACATTTGCCAATTTTTTTTTGTAAAAACAACTATTCTTAGATGAATTTTATTTGAATTTTCTATATTTTCGATACAAATAACATAATTTTGTAAGAAATGCTTCTCGTTATTTTTAATATGAGTTTTTATACTATTTTCCAAATCTTTTAATTGCTTTTCAGTAGTTTTAGTGGATATCTGTATATCATGAATATCAGCCATCGACTTACTTCTTCTAATATTACAAACCGGTTTGTTAGAAAGTACCGAATTTGGGATGTACGTAGCCATACCGTTCCATTTGATAAACTCTGTAGAAAGAATATTCATTTTTTTTACAATCATGTTTGTTGATTCACCATCCAAATCTATGAAAACGCGGTCACCAACATCATAAGGGTGTATGAAAAATAAAAATATTATGGAATCAGTTATGTTTTTCATGCTGGTATGGAACACAAACCCCGTACCAAAAATTGTTGATATGATGCTGACACCATAAGCACCTTGCCCCAATACAATTGAAATGGCGTATATAACCATTAGAACTGTTAGTAGGATATAAAGTATTAGTTGGAGTGTTGTTATTGCTTGGTTCATCTGTTTCAAGCTACTGTATATATTTGATTTTTCGTTTCGATTCGCTGATAACCATTTCCTAAAAAAGTGTGTGTCAGTAAGATTCATTTCTTCTGGTAAACTTATATTTTTTAAGATTTGTTTGAATTTATGTGGTTCTTGGAAATAGAACTCAAGATCCCTTACTTTTAGCGGCTGCGGTATATTTATTATGATTCCTTCCTCTTCTTTTATATGGTTACAAATCGATTTATGTAGAAATTCTATTTTGGTAAATATACTAGATTCTTTTCGAACCTTTTTTGGTATACTATGCCTAATATCAGTTATGGTTTCTTCTATAAAAAATGGTGATCGCGCCTTTTCAATAAAACTGATATACAGCAACGATTTTAATGTATCATTTATTGCCTCTTCGTCATTCGATTGAAAATAAACATCGTACATCTTTTTGTCTAGCTTGCTTTCTACTCTTTTAATCTCATCGACCTTAAGATCCGTGATTCTCTCGTGCAAAAGTCGCCTTGCATCATTAGGCTGGTTTATAATATTATTTAAATCCATGTAAAGCATTTTTATCATTTTCATAAAAAAATTTGTCCGTGTAACTCTAAGAATTCGTTCATCTAAAGTGTCACGATTAAATGTTATAGTGTAATACGACGTCCACGAGGTCACAAATCCAAAACAAAGATTCCCAATGATCAATATAGTTACAATATCTTGAAAATTGAATATTAAATTATACGGATTCGGAACTAAAGCATCAAAAGGGATTGCTTTCGACCAACAATAAATTACAAACGTAATTATAAAAATCGATATGTTTTTTGATAAATCAACAATCAAATAAAATATCTTTTTATGTGAAATACCCTGCGCTGTAAAAAAATAAAAGAAGAGTCGAATTAATTCACTTAATAATATATGAAACATAAGAATTCCCCCTATTATAAATAATACTGCACCAACATTGTAGTTTATGGTGGTATATGGTGATATTTCAGGGGGGTTTGCTTGATCTGCACTCGAAGACGAACTGCTGTTATTATTTGGACCGTGGTTCTTGACACTGAAATCGTAGGTTGTATTTCTATAATAAAAAGCCATTAAAAATACAAAAATCATGATCAGAATCGGGATCACGTAGTTTAAATTCGAAACTACGGTGGAAAAATACGAATATACGCGAGGCTTTGTCTTTTTGTTTTCATTTTCTGAATTCGGTCGAGAATTTGAATTTGCTTGTGCAGTAACATCAATTATTCCTTGTGCTGATTCAAAACTTTCATTATTGATGTTTCTTTCTTGTTCTGTCATTTAAAGGAGTTATGGAAAACACATATTATAAAAAGAAATAGGATGCATTGATATGTAAATTTTTTTTACATTAATCAATATTTATAGACACTATAAAAATTTAAATTTGAGATTCCTCAAATATTGGCTAGATATCTTATATTTAGAAGTTACGCATTTATTGATAAATAATTCGCTATGCCAATAAATAAAGAAACATTATGGCCAGAAATTATAGATAAATTTGAAATAAACACAATTTTACGCTATAAATACGCTGTAAATAAATTTTCGTGTATCAATATTTAAAGTGTTGGTTACATAAATGATTCCAACAAATTAGGTTATATGATTTTAACGTTTATGTGCCATGAGATTAAATACAAAAAAAATGTGGTATTTTTCTAGATAAATAATTAAATTTATTTTGTTTTATATATCTTCGTCAAATATATTTTTTTCTAATTACAATTTTTATGAAAATTTTCGGTTGATTTTCGCTGTAATTATATAGCTCACATTTTTATGAATTTAGTCCACCAAATTATTTTTGCGAAAATTTTTTATGACTCTAAATATATTCTAAAATCTAAAGTAATTTCCTTTGAAATAAAATATAAATTTGATTTTACACATAAAATAAAAAATGTCTGGCGAGTTTTGATGTTTATCGATCATTATATTCATGATTTCATATATGTGTTCAATAAAACTCCTTTAATTTCTCAATTCGAAAATTCATGACGAAATGAATATTTCAGCACGATACATTCTATTTTGTATGTGTAAATATTTAATATTACATATATCTGTAACTAAAGAATACACATTTATGCTTTTTTATAGAGTGCAGCTGGGTAAGATTTTTGAAATGTAACTTTATTAATAAATAATGCAAATTTTATACCCGGAAATTTTTCTTATTTTTATACTTTTTTTGAGAGCTAAATAAATTTTGTTTCTATTATTATTAATAAAAAATAAAAATGATTAGCTCCGAGATTGTATATATATACAACAATTTGATATTTTATATAAAAGAGGTGTTTTTTGTATAAAATAAAATCTTTTTTTTAATATATAAACATACAAAAATATTTTTATGAATTTTATTTGGTTTTAAACAATTATTTAGAATTCTATTTTCATAAATAAATTAAATCAAATATTTCTTTACTGGGCTAATATTTAGTAAATTAGTCTTTTATTTACATTACACATTACTGCAAACTTTTTATTTAAATAAACCATTTTAACTAATTATTGACTATCTTGTGATGCTCATAGTGCATTTTAAATCATTAAATAATTCAAAATTGCATCTATTTTCTTCTTCACTGCCTAAAACTTTATTTAATCTTTAGCACAAACAAATTTCTATTAAAATTCAAAAATCAAACTCGTGCTATCATATCAACAACATATGATCTTACCTTTTTTACAAATAAAAAAAACCTTTCTTGGCTTAGCGTATTTCAACTTATTCCTGTAACCCATAGATATTTAAAGATTAGTAAATAGAGTTTTGTGTGAAATCCTTGTTTTTTATTTTAATCAGCATTTTTCGTTATTTTTGAATATCTTTTGCCATATCTTCTCTATATTTATTCTCTTTAGGTTATAAGTTTTTGCTGTATCTATATATTTTATTTTGGGTGCTAATATGTAAATAACTATCAGATCAATCAGAAATGTCCACAGGATGCTTTATATAAATAATATTTTTAAAAACTGCATACACTTTTAAAAGGTTTTTTATCCCTGCGCTATCGCACATATATAAATCCTCAATACTCGAAATTCTACACAATGTCATTTGTTACTGAAAGCGAGATACTCTATCGCTAATACTTTCTCAAACAGATCACAGACTTAAATAAGAGCAAGTCGAATCAATTTTTTTAGTGTAATTTCATCCCGATACTTCTTACTTTAAAAATTTTCGCTTTAGTATCTATAAAATTTTATCGTTTAAGGCATTCTTCAGCTTCCATTTCTCTAAGCAGCTTAAGATTTATTATATGCTCACATGAAAAAAATCTGAAAATTGTTTTAAGATTGAAAATTTGAGTAATTTTATAATTGAGAATGTGATGCAACTTCATTACAAACTAAATAAATAATATCAAAACAAGAAAAAAATCATATGAATTAGCACTGAAATTTTGCACAAAAGATGTAATTTTTCTGAGAAATTTTCATATAACACAAATACACGTAAAATTTACGTCAAATATGCCAGCTATAATTTTTCCAACAGTAGTTTTAGATTTTAATTTAAGCACTTTTGTATGTTTCTGTTATTTTTGGTAAAAAAATCAATTAGTTTATGAACAATAATTCAAGAAATCGTCAGAAAAGAATATATACTATATTAGATATATATATGTCCACTTATACATCAATTATACAATTTATATATATAATCTGCACAACATTTGTTTTTATTAATTCACATGTATGACACAAAATCGAGTTATTCTGAAGCAACGCATTTAAACCGAAATTTGAAACTTTATATTGTGTTTCCATAAACCATCGATTATATAAAAGGGCACTTTATACATTTAAAGTCTTTCTTGTCTTGATTTTGATTTAATTTTTTTGATGTTTTATCTCTTTTGGATATTTTATTTATTGATAATATTTTTTATATAAAACATAATTCTATATAATCACCGTATGATAGTAGTTTTAGTATATTTACGACAAAATACTATATAATAACTCATGGGCAAGTCTTTAATGGTTTCTTCTTTTTTAAAAAAATAAATAGAACAGGATCAGATATAATTTTTAATTTTCTATTTATAAACTCTAATTTTTATCCTATACGGCACCCTTTTGTGTGTATTTTCAGATCTTTTCGCATTTAAAATTAGTCTTAAACCTTTTGAGTGGGATCACATGTATCCTTTTTTAAAAAAGAAAAAAAAAACAAGTGAGATAACAAAAATTAAAAAAAAAACACAATTCATAAACTTATATGATCAATTCTATTTTTTTTATCAGCATATAGTCTTCATAATTGTTACAATAATATTTTTTTGATCAACTTAATGTGGTTTTATTGCATCATCGATACCCACATACCTTTCATAGATTAAAAAAAATATTATAAAAATTTACAGATTTTTATGCAACATCCTAATTTCTATATTTTCATTACATTTAGACTATATAAAAAAAGTAGTTCAAATAGCATGTGAATGGAACATTATAATTTCTGGCTATTTTATATGCTCTTTATATAATTTTTGTAGGAATAATTTTAAGTGGTAATCCATAAAGTAAATTATTTAGGAATAAAAAATATTCTTTTAAAACACCAGCAAAATATATATAGTTCCATAAAGAAAGAAATAAATTATAATATGTTCTTCAAAAATACGCAAAAAAATACAACGGTAAACAACTGCAGTTTTATTTGTTCACAATATTATATTGCAACACACTTACTTTTTTTGTACAAGATTGCAGATTACAGCATGAAATTTAATTTCCAAATCTACTAATATTTATACAAAAATTTGAAAAACTTATAATTATGCTTATTTGGCAAAGAGAATTATAAAAAATCAGCTTTGTAAACATAAGTTACATACAATGAAAATAATTCATGTATGATGAAATTTAATATTTTTATATTATAATTTGTTCAAGAAAAACTTTAGACCATTATATATAAAATATTTGCTTGATACTTTTTCAAACTCACAATATTTCCATTCATTCATAAAGATATTATTTTTTGCGATTTATTCCTTCACGTATTTTCCTCGATTTCGTTGTTTTTGTGTATGCTTCTGCATAGGTTGGCATTACCAACTCCATAAGATACGACTTGGACATTTTTTTAATAATTTAACTCAACTTTTTGCCCCGTAAAACCATTAGATATTATAATTAGTAAATTAGGATACATTTTTTCCTATATAAAAATAACCTATCGACATAAGACGAAAAATGATAGTATATTGTTGTTTTAACGAATAAATGATAGAAAATAATAAAAATTACTATTTAAAACTAACTGGTTTACAAAGATTGCGTGTGAATGCCGTCGCAACAATTTATAGAATGAGAAAAGGGGTAATATTAAATATAAACATAATAATATACAACAAATCATATCGCTACCCTCATAAATATTCATATAATAAGAAAAAATACCTTTTTAAAGTGATTCGTGATTTATTGAAAAATTCAATTTATTAAAAAACCATCTCTTTTATGCAGTATTTTATTGCAAATTTTTTTCTGCCTTTTATTGATTCATATTTTCAATTTCTTTGGATACCGAGTTTTCTTTTATAGGTATATTATTTGTCTATATGTATGTATACCATGTACAAATATTGATCAAATTATTCCTTTGTGACGCTAGAGATTACATAATGGTTCAAACTGGTTAATAATAAAGTTAAAAATAAGCTTAAACTGCCTCAAAACCTTTTAAAAGTTGATTGACCGTATATAAATAACTAAATATCCCTATACTAAACAATAATAGAAAAAAAAATTATATCTTATCATCATTAAAATAGTAAATAATTTTTATACCGATACAAAAATATTGTTGTATGTTAATTAAGTTTATAAAAATAAATATTTATAAATTTAATAACCTAAGATTCTCCATAAAACAGTAAATTTTGCATGTTTCTTGTATGTCGATATTAATTTGGAATAATTTTACAATTTATTCTTTAAAACTTGCTGCTTCAAATGTTCCCAACCATAATATTTGTGCGCATTACTTGCCTTCTTATGTTATTTTTTTAACTTATTAATGCACGAAAAATAATATTGAACCCGCTCCATCAATGGTAAAATTACGATTTAGTACTTTCAATTTAGTATGGAGTTCTTCGAAAGTAATGAATATTATGTGACTGCTTTTAATTAATATCCTATGATCTATTTATGCAGTAATTAGGATCTTAATAAATACAACGCTGTTTTTTTTATTTTTTAGAAGATATCTGGTTGTTAATGCCAAAGTTTTATTCTGTTTTTATTTAATATATACTTTAACCCTGTGCTTAGTCTTTTCATGATTTCTTAAAGCGAAATCCAATTTTTTTATATAATTGCTGAGATCTTTTCACAAAAACATAACCCTTTTAAAATTTATGATCTTAAAAAGATTTGCGAATGTCTGTCTCTTAGAATCCATATAATATTTTAGGTAGATGATCATAATATTCGAATGCTCTCCACAAAAATGCCATTTTTCTTTCACCCCGAAAACATATTATATCATACATAAGACAAATTTCACTCCTGATTATTTTAGTTTTTTTGGTTATGGGTAATAAAAATCCTTTTTAATTAATAATTAACTATATATGCTATACTGTTCGAGAGATAATTCTCTTTATTTTATTTTAACAAGCAAAAATATCTCTATAGACTATATTTAAAAACATGCATAGTTTTAAGTCCTATTTGTGAGTATTATTTATTTAAAAGTTAGAGTAATACTAAGGATTTATTCTGCATAATACATTGATTTAAGTATTTCAATCTTTTTATTTCAAAAAATGACTTTCTCGTTTTTAAGTGCATTTTTTTGATCGTGAATTATAATGCATAGCGTCTTTTTTAGACATAATCTTCTTGTTATAATATTGTAGAAGCATTAGTTCTGCAAATTAGACACGTATTTATTATCTTTTCATTCACTGTATATCTATTCTTTTAGGAAGCTCGCCTTCGCCCATTAGGATATTTTGCACATCTGATGCACCATAACATGGGGTCTTTCACATTTTCTGTTACCAGTTTGATCTACGTGAATTGGGTATGTTATACCAGGCTGTAGTCGATATGAAGGGTTTATGAGATTCTATCTAGTTTAAATCGCAGGTTAATTATGTAACCTAAACCACTCTGCACTTAGCCGTATCATTTCTGAACATAACTGGCTTAATTCGATGTTCTAGGCACGTTTTTAGCATTTTACGCAGATATTTTCAATTTATAGTAGGATTAAAAGTCTTGTTATGGTTTTGATTATTAGTTTCTACAGACCGCCCCCTTATATGTATTTTCGTTTTGTGTTAATTTATATCAATCCGGAGGTGCGTTACAGTTAGAATTCAGCCCAATTATAATGCGTTTCTATATCAACTGCGCAATCGCACCCTCTTCAGTGAATTATAATAGGACTTTATTTTTTTATTTTTAGTTTTTGTATTTCAATGATGGCTGTTGGAATGACTTATTTTAGTTTTTGAAATATATAAATTGTCCGAAATGCACCTATAGTTAAGTAAAAAAATTTAGTATAGCAGAAATCATTTTTTAGTTAGTTTTTCACACAATTCTTATAAAAATTTAGTTAAACCTATATAAAGACTCTCTTTTACCGCAAAAAACCAAATAAATAATGTCTTATGAACTTTAAAAGATTTTAATCCTCTAATTTAGGCCACTATAGATAAATGATTTCTCTTTCATATATATATTCTAAAGTTAATTGTAGATGCTAATTTTTTAGAAAGTAATTTTACTAAATATAACACATAAATTTAACCAAAAAAATTAAAATAGACCAATAATATTTTCAATCTATATTGAAAAATTTATACTTTTATGTTCAATTTAATTGGGTCCTTCCAAGAATTTAGATTATCTTGATTAATTCTTCAAATATTATCCAAAAAGAATATAAATAAAGAGTTCAACTCGAATCCATTTGCCAATATACGTATGAATAAATTAAAAATAACTATATGAAGGAAAATATATTTATGTGGTGCATATGGGTGTTATTGACTAAATAAATAATAACTGAAAAAATATCACTTTATTAACTAGAATCTATCTGGTTACACGGTATATTGAATTAATACCTGAATTAGAGGATTCTTTTGTCATTTTTTTAACCATATCTTTGATTCCCTGATTTTTCATGGTTATTATTTATTTGGTATATTATCACTTACCAATTATATTTTTCATAATTATAGATTATCGATTTCTTAATATTGCACAAACAAAATCTCTTGATGAATTTATATTCATTTTTTTACGTTCTCGTGAAAGTATAATATTGCATGATATATGTTACTTCAATAATAAATTTGATCAATTTTTTTTAAATTTTGCTTAATTAATCACAATATGGCTATTTCAATTAGTTACTGCATATAGCCATTAATTGATATGCTTTAAAGCCAGAAAAAAACTCGATGTCACAAACTAAGTCTTATAATATAGCCAAACAATAGGATTAAAGAAGACTCTTAAAATATTAGTCTTTAGAAGAGCTGAGGTGTAAAATAAAATCTAAGGGAAGTGAAGATAGCCAAGAGTATATATGATTTACCAATTGGAAATCAATCAAGCTATGCTCAAAGAGAAAATCTAAATTTAAAATTCAAAAATATACCCCAAAAGCAAACAATGTATCATGTAATAAAATAATTAAAAAATAAATACGCTATGGTTTATACTTGCCACAACTATCCCCTGAATTATATATTTTCGAAAAAATAAGAATCATAGACATGTATATATAATTAAAAATCATGTGCCAAATTCACCTAATCACATTAAATACTTTTTACACCATGTTTGTGAGATATAAAAGCAATAATTGTTTTATAAAAAGTTTAAGTGAAAATAATTATATAAAGATGGTCTTTATGTGATATTTGTTTGTATTAAACAAGTTAAATTATTATAAAAAATATGTGTTTTAGATATATAAACATATTTAAACATATAAGCTTTCATAGTTGTTCTTATAATTTTATCATACTATTTTGGGTAACGCTATTTTGAACTATAATAATTTTCTTATAAAAATTTTACGTTTTTTTTTACGAATTATCAAAATCTTCAATGAAAACATGCCGTACACAATTTTAATATATATTATTTTTTTTTATTACGCTTAAGGCCTATGAAATTTATAAAGAGGTGGATGTATTTAGAACATTTTATAAAACCCTCGACGCAAATTTTCAATTACTGAATTAAAAAAGCCTTTAAATTATCTTTTATATCTGTAGAACTTATATTAATTACTCTTTTTTAGTTTCTCAACTCCATAAATACACAAAAAATTTATAAAATATAACCATAATCACAACTTGAAATATAATATGGCAAAATAAGACTATTTTAGAGTTAGATTGATGCAAATATATTTATTGTTATATTGCCATGTAGATACTATTGAATTTCATAATATAAAAATATATTTAGTTTAGGTAAAATCTCTAATCTGTATAACACTTAGATGCTACACATCTAGAATTTTGAATTTTCAAAGTCAAACCAAACTTAATATGCAGTTGAGAAAAAAAAAATAGATAATAAAATGCTATCCAAAGTAATTCAAAATTAGAACCTTTGGTAAAATATAGATGATTTCAAAGCATTAATTTGAATTTTAACCATTACAAATTAGTTTACAAAAACGATGATTAAGATATTTAAATTTACAAAACAGATGATAATTTACCTGTAAATTATATTTTTGCAAATTAAATCTTAAATCCAACATTTATAATGAGAAAAATTACGAATTATTGGCCTCTAACAATTCGTAGATCATTCGGTCTGTAGATGTAAATATAATAAAGACAAAAGATTACACACAAAGTTATCTACGAATAAATGACAATTGATTTTTCGTTTGAAATTTTAGATCTATATTTATAATTAATCCATTTTATTTTTTTTTAATTAGACTAGGATATTTTTATTTTTGATAAATGTTCCCGAGAGCCAATAATTTTTACAAGAAAAATATGCAAAATAAACATTATAATTATGTGTTTTAAATGTTTAAATCTATAGAAACGGCATTATTTGTATAATATAGTTTTGCGACATGATAACCACGAAGAAATTCACAAACATGTAGATCAAAATACCAATATATATGTATATATTTCAATATTTTGTTGTAAATGGCTTTAAAATGTTAAATATTATTATTGGATAACTAAAAATCAATAAAAATGACGATTTTTTGATATCAATTAAGAATGCATATCAATTAAAGATTTAAAATGCAAAATTGTATATTGATTTATATATTTTAGTAAAGGAAATGAAAACAAAGCCCCCAATGGTAAAGTATAAAATGATTTATGAATCTAAAAAAGCGCTTTTCTTTTTAATTTTGCACTTTTTATATTGTGCAGATTTTTTAATATCACAGAACGAATATTTTCTTGACAATGACTTAAATAGCGCATTATTCGAGAATATGAGCAAAGAAACGCTAAAGTATGACATTTTCATGACAAAATATGTCTTTAAAAGAGAATTTTGTTCGAAAAGCGAAGAATTTATAAACCTGATCAGAAGAATAAATAAACAACACTTTTACGATATAAAAGAATGGATGGCCATAAAAATTGTATTGAAAGTACAGGAAGATATGCTCCCTTGTTTAAGGGATTTGATAAAATTAGAAATTTCCGAATTGTTAAGGAGATACACTAACTTTGAATTTATATTTTATCGTAGGGAAAATATATATTTTGCTATTGAATGCGTAACTAAAACGAAATCTTGCGAAGATGTTCTTGCTGATATGTTTAGTGAATCGTATTCACCACATTCAATCGGTTTTAATGGATGTATGAATGATAGTGAACTGAATTTAAATACAAATTTCATTCTTATAAAAAATAAAGCAAGTCATCAGTTCATCTATGATGCAATTGACAATGTTTACTTTAAGAATTGGACTAAAATTTCGTATGACTATAGTATAAATTTGACGATATTTGCAGATTGGGAATTCAAATATACCTATACAGAGTGGGATAGATCAGATTTTAAAATTATGTATGAAAATTTTAGAATTATTACATTTTCGGTTAGAGTACAATACACTTTTGGGCTTAAAAAATCTCGAGCATTAATGATTTTTCCTGAAGCTCTGAAAGAAGGCGGATCAGTTTCAGAATCTCCCGAAACCACGCTAAAAAGTATGATATTTTTAAAAGATGTGGTAGAAAATACCCCAGTTCAATATACAGAAACAAAATATAAAAATTTGTCTTTTCTGAAAACCAAATCTGATTTAAGCATTCTAATTTGGAAAAATTGGAGGTTAGAATTTAATCTTACTATTTTAAACGTTCTTTATTCAGATATGGGAAACAAAATACATTATAGAATTACCATTGAATTGGATCAGAATAACGGCGAAGGTAATATTGTATTGATTTGCAATAACAGCATTTCGGATTTTGAAAAAACGAAAAATTACAATGTTAAAATTGCGGAAAATGATGTTGATATAATATTATGTGAAAAGTATAGAATATTATTTAGCAACATCAAAAATATACTTGTTTCTGGTGATGAAATAATATGCTCAGAAGATAATCCTCAAATAGAAGACTATTTTAACAGACAATTCTTCTTTCTTCAAAAAGAAATAATGAAATATGAACTAGCCAATGTCCAAATTAGCAATGATTTTTCATCTATATACGAAAAGGTTCGTGTTTTTTTATTTGATTTCGGCACAGATTTAAAGACCAGAATCTATTCCTTTGATACAATAAATTTTTGGACCATTAAAAACAAATTAGACATGAAAATTTTAGTTTCTGAGATACCAAACATCATTAACCACCGATTTTATAGAGAAGAAATGGAAAACTACATAAATTTTAAAGAAGAGATAGGATTACAGAGTTTTATGGGCATATTATATACAACCAAGGGTATTTTTGTTCGATTTGACATAAATCCGGACATGCAAATTTACTTTACGCTTAGAAAGGCATTAAATTTTTACGTGAGGGAAGATAAATACTTTAAGGTGGATTTACCAGAAGTTTATAATTTACTAGAGAATTGTTTTCATGCAATTTTTGAAGAATTAAGCACTTTAAAATATTTTATCATTGAAATTGAAAATATTTTGATAAAAATTAAACCATATATGACGAAAATGAGATTGTTTGTGATTAAAAAAGACATCTACTTATCTGAAAAGAGTATGTTTATCATGATATATGGCAAAGAAGTTTTTAACATATTCAAACATAGTGCTGATGCTATTTCATTTTCGATTATGAATGATAAAAATACCCTGAAGAGCCATGCACGCCATAATTTTTTGAAGTTTTACTTTAAGGGAGTCAAAAAAAATTTAATTTCATTTTTTGACAATGTTGTAAATGGTGATTTTATAGAAAAAAGATATGTGTATACTGCTGGTTTTTTAGTCAGATCTAGAAGAGATCCATTGGCAATGAATAATGTACTTGAACCATTGATGAGGAGCAAATTTTTCTGATTTTATTGTGGTCATTATTATTTCTCAGCGACCAACAATGTTAAGGATGAAGAACATTACAAGCACATAAATACAAATAGTGTGTTAAAAAATAATTAATAAAAATAAAAAATGCAACTCAAAATTTGCAACTCCTACATATTAAAACAGCAAACACATAAAATATAGCAAAAATATATATTTAAATCATATTTTTAGCTTTATTTTAATACACAATGGCATAATTTATATAAAATAAATTTTAAAATTTTGTTATATATATAATGACAAAAATTCATTGGAAAAGAAGTGATTTTCAGCTCTTTAAAAAAAATACAGGTCACATAAATATTCAACTATTATTTATTATAGAGAAAATATGCATAAAAACCATCTTAGTTTTTTGATTTAAATTTAAAAATGCAATTTCGACCGGTGAATATTATGTGAAGTCTTTTATATAACTATTATAAATACAAAAAGGAAAATGAAACAACTTAATCTGTGTTTTTATCATTATAGTTATTTATTTTATACCAAGCAATAATTCCAAATGTTTAAAATATACGACTATGCTCTAATAATTATATGTCATTAATCAATAAAAAATTTCACGACATCTGAAAACTGGTATTTTATAGAATAATATTATCCTGAAAACCCCTTAATAAAATTTAGATTTCATTTCATAGTACTGAATCAATAAAAATTTCGAATTTTTTCTTCAGAATAAAATTTCCTTATTATATTTTTATTTTCAAAAAATAAATAATATCGCCATAGGCATGATAACCATAAAAATGGGTTTTGTATTTAAATTAAAGAAAAATAAATTAAAGAACATTGCTAATATATACCAGATGCTACAGGTTTCATTAAAATGCCGGTAGAAAGAATGAGTGATGACGTTTCATCGATCTCTTTATTTTAATTTTACGATACTGGTTCTTAGTTTCTACAAACCGTGATTACATTAGAGATAGCGAAAACTTACCCGTTGGGACAAAGATATATTTAACGCTTATAAAACTGTGTAAAAATCCAAACCTATTGTCGAATATTAGTTTTTCGTGTGCGCAAACTATCATTAAAAAATAATTGATAAGAATACATGTGTAAGTATACTATAATAAAATACAAAAACGATTTAAATCGAAAACAACCTGTTTTAAATACACCATGTAATTTTTATCTGATATATTTTAAGCCCAAAAATATTTGCCTTACAAATAAAATTTTACGAAGTAGAGAAAATTATGATAAGAAGGAATAGATCTTTTGGTTTCCACAATATTTTGTATAAAGCTATAATAATAAATAGGAAATTTAATTCGGTAGTGTAAGACATTAAAAATACAGTTATAACCCAATTTATTACTAAGCGTTGATGTTTAAACATATAGCTAGTCTATATTATATTTTATTTTATAGTATATAATCTTTATTTTAATTCTATTATGCTGTTCACACACTTGCATCACACCCCTTAAACAATATAAAACACGAATCGGTAAATGATTCGAACTAAATAGAACTAAAAGCAATGCTTCCGATATAGTTATATTTTCATAACATATATCAAAATATCTAGATTATTCGTCATTTTTATTTCTTATCTATAGATTATATTCAAATCTAAGCTAGGGCCAAAGAGAATAAAAAATTATTTATACTTGTAAGAAGACATCAATCAATATTTTATATGATAAACTATCAGCATATGATTCACAGGCAATTTTTTGGTGACATTTTTTTTTTTGAATTATCATGCATGTTATAATTTTAAATTAGCTAAATATTCAATCTCTTCCATCACAAATTTTTTTATTTTATGCACAAAATTAATAATTTAATTTATTTTGGGATTATAATTATTTTAATCATTTCTTGTGCTATAAATATACTGTAAGATTTTTGACTTTTTTTCATAAGTATTTTCGCTTGTGATAAAATAAAAAAAAACTATAGGTATTGTTATAACTCGAATTTTTGCAGAATAATTTCCGGATCATATGGTTTAAATTTTTTTCGTATGAATGAAATACATTATTTCTGCATCTTTTAAAACATATCCATTCCATTTTAAAGGCGCGTATACAATCTAGTGCAATAATTTTCTATTTTGAAAAAAAAAGTTAGGTTTAATTTTATAAAAAAATTAATATTCGGTAAAAAAATACAATTTAAAAATACTTCCAAGTATTATTTAAAATCTTTTAATTAAGTTTAACGTGAAGCGCAAGTCTATAGTATGCATAGTTTTTATCTCCCAAATGTAACATACGTTTTAATGCTAAAGATGTCCATTAATTTTCCATCATTAATGTATAAAAATTTGTCAAAATAGACTTTAGTGTATTTTCAAATCTTTGGGATTACAATTTTTCTAATATATTAACCATCCACCAATTTCTGATTCCTATATGGCCTGTATTTTTAGAAAGAAAATTTACCAATAGGTATGTTTTATTTTATTTCCACTGTAATTTTAATAAGATTCCGAAACATTCATGATGCATAATTTTAATTTTGCTTTTTAATTCATACTTTTTAGTGGCCAAGTGATTCGTTTTATTTATTTAATTGCTATTGTCATGGTGGATGACCTATTGCTCTTAATGAATTATCTGAAAAAAGTTCATTTACAAATAAAATTAAATAAAATAAGTTAGTGATCAGTATTCTTGCGAACAAAAAGAAATGGGATCATCATAATAAGAAATTCCAAATCGAGAAATACACCTTCATTAAAAGAACAAAAAAATGTACAAAACATTGATTTCTATGATAATTTATTGAAATTTGGTTAAAAGATTTTATTTGGATTTGTATCTTTGTGACTTAATGAGCGGTAAACAACACTATTTCGTAATTTTTCCATTTATATAACAATGTATTTTTTTATCTTATAATAAAAGTGTATTTGAATATAAAATTTGAAATTTATCATCATCTCTATATACATAACTAGAATTCCTGTGTTTCAGAAAAGATATGCATTTTTAATTTTCAAAATTACACCCACTTGAAGATATTAAAGTATATAACACTCATGTAAAATAGCCTGTGCAATTACTTTTACCTAAATTTAGATGCTGTAGTTCTTAATTAAATTTTTTTCAAAGCTTCATTAATTATCAGAAAAAGAGCGAGATCTTTGTAATTTAGTCCACTTAAACAAATGAAACGGTTATTTGAAACATTTCTACAGGAGGCGTTCTTATAAATATTTTCAAGCTTCGTTCTTGACTATATCTAGAATAGTTTACTTGTTGCGTTATAAACATTATAATCTTATCATGGTGTTACTCTTTTATGTGATCAATACAAAAAATTTAATTAGTATTTTGGTTGATTCCTTTTGAATTTGAAAGTGTGATGGCAGCTGATTGAATATTAGAGGACATATTTTTATCACCGAAATATTGTAATCAAATTATTTTTCGCTTCGTGGTTTTAAAAAATTAAGAAATTGATGTAAAATATCGCACGACATATCATGTGATATATTTTTGTATTTTTTTTGAAAAGATGAAAGTTAATATTTCTTTTCTTAAAAATGTAAGATTAGATCATATTTTTTTTGCGTTTATCTATTAAAATGATAACAAAATATTAAATCTTTTCATTATAATTTTTTCTTGAATTAATAACACTCTATTTAAATTATTCGTATATAAATAAGTTTTTTATTACTCCATATAAAAAGTGGCATATTTCATAAAAGTAGTATATTTTTAATTATAAATGATCAAAATAATCGTATCTCGTTCAAGATGCAAAAATTACATTGACTGATTATAGTTAACAAATATAGGAGCAAATCAAATTTTTAAAATTTATATTAAATTTTAAAATCTTTTTTGATCAATTTTATAGAATTTTTTGATGGATATCAATGATACAAGACATCTATATTTAAAATCACAATTGAAACTTTAATAGATGGATATATTCAAATATTATTTTAAGAATGAGATCGATATCTATAAATAAAAAAATGGGGGTAAGAAGATTTATAGCATTTTTCATTCTATTTATTCAGTTTTCAATCTGTTCGATTGATTTATTTGCACAAAACAATTATTTTTTTTATGAGGATCTGCCACAAACTTTATTCGAAAAAGTTGCAAAGGCGACAAAAAAAAAAGACATGTTTATAACAAAATACATTATCAAGCGTGATATTCATATCGATAAAGCAAAACTCATTCATCATATTGTTAATAATAATAATCAGCACTTTTGTGATATGAATGAATGGTTGGTTATCAAACTTGTAATTAAAATAAATCCAGCTGCACTATATTATTTAAATGATTTAATAAAACACGAGATTTCAGATTTGATAAAGCAGCGTGATAGTACCGAATTAAATTATTATAATAAAGACAGGATTCATTATAAAATAGAGTGTGGCGTAAGTCATAAATCTTGTGAAAAGGTTCTTTCAGGAATGCTACAAGAAAATCATATACCCGATTCAATCGAATTTAGAGGATGTTTGAATGATGATAATTTAAATTTAAACACAAGCTTTATTATGATTAAAAGAGACTTAAATAATGAAATTGTCACGGATTTACTTGATATGATATATTTTCGATCGGAATTCAATATTGACGAAAGTTACCACATAAACTTGATAATATGTGGTGATCGAAAATTTAAAACTGATCAAATGGAGGAAGATAGATTGGATTCAGAAACCCTTTATCGAAATGATAATGTAATCGCAATTTCAAGGAGGTATATTTATTCTTATACCACAAAAGATATTCGAACCTTATCGATTTATCCTGAAATATCAATAGATGGTAAAACAGATTACAGACTTATAAACAACATCACAATTCCAACAAATTTATCGCTAAATATAGACGATGGTTCTGATGTATATGGTAGATACACAAAATTAGATTGCGACTATGAATTGTATTTATTTTTAGAAACAAAGTTAACCGTAAAAATTTGGAATGACTTGAAATCCGAATCTAATTTTATGATCACAAATAAACTATATATAAATTTGGGCCCAAGAATATTTTATGGATTTATATTAAATAAAATATTCAATGCACAAAGTGGTTTACATGAATACAAATTTAGAAATGGTTTTAGTGATAACACAACAATCGACCTTTTTAGCTTTCAAATCTCAGAAAATGAACTTGATGAATTATTCTTCCAAAAACTCGAACGACTTTACAAAAATATGAAAAGTATTGTAGTATTTTCTCAAGAATCTATATGTTCAGAGAATTTTCCGAAAATGTATGAGTATTTCGAGAGAGAATTTTTCTTCCTCCAAAAAGAGATAATAAAATATTTTCCGATAGAAAAGAGTAAGAAGGACTTCCCTAAACTAATATATAATAAGGTTAAAACTTTCCTAGGTAAAATTGGAGAGGATATAAAAAGCACCATCTTTTCATATGAGATTGCCAAATTTTGGCCGATTAAAAACAAAGAAGACTTGAATATTTTATATACTGAAATACCTAATATCACAAACCACGATTTTTACAAGAAAGAAATGCGAAATTATGTTAATCTTAAAAAAAAATCCAAATCGAATTTTTGCGGCGAATCCTCGGATTTAAAAAAAGGATTTTTATTTCGATTTGACATCAACCCGAACACAACAGTTTATTTGTCACTCAGAAAAACAATACAATTTAATGTAAAGAGAGATTATTGTTTTAAAATTGATTTACCAAAAATTTATACCTGTATAGAAAACTATGTGAATGAGAGAGCTGAAGAGTTGGGGCATCAAAAATATTGGATTAGGGTGATTGTAAATTTATGTGCCAATCTTAAACCGCTTATGTCTGTGAAAAGAATGTTTTATGTTCAGAAAGACACAACTATATTGGAAGAAGAAATGTTTAAAATGACTTACGGTGCTGCTATATTTCGTGAATTCAATTTTTTTTCAAGTGTTATTTCTGTTTCGATTATTGATGTGCATATGTCACTGGTTAATAACGCTCGTCACGAGTTATTAAAGCTTTACTATAAGCAAATTAGTAAAGTTTTAATGTTTTACTTTGAAATGATTTGTAATAGTGATTTTATTGAAAAATCACATTATGTCTTCAGTGGTTTTTTAGTAAGGTCTAGGGAGGACCCACTTGTTGTGAATACTATACAGGAAGAATTGAGAAAGTATGACTTTAATAATTAAAGCTACATTTATTTCGTTTTTTTATTATAATCACAATAAAATAACTTTAAATGTGTAAAAAAGAAAATTCTTTGGAGTTTTAAACAGAGAAATCACATTCTTTAGAATAATAAAGGCACATCGAAATTTTTCTAATTATGCATTTGAGTCCCTTTTTATCTGAATTTCTGGAAATACTATGCCAGATATCGCGTCTTTTTTAATCCAAATACTTTTGGTGAGTGAAATATTTCAAGGCTCGAAATATTCAATAATTGCCCGTCAAAATATAAATCAAACCTGGAGGGCTTTGTATTTTTTATGCCGCATAAATAAAAGCTTCTTTAATAGATGTATTTTTTTATTCTAGAATTTATTTTACTCTCGATATATTTTAATATGTAACTATCCCCTGATCTTTAACTACAATCTAAAAGAGCCAAAATATGTATTATTTTTATATTTCAAGAGAAAGTGATGCAGATATTTAATCCATTACTAAAAAATACAAAGGATTGGAAGCTTGTTTATCCTCGGACAAGGACATTGTTAAATTACAAAACAGCAATATATCCCGCCTTACAACAAATTATACATCAAGCAGCGGTATTGTTTTGCTCACGGCAAAAAAAAAGCCATAAAATTAAAAAAAACCCTACTTACGGCTTTAAACAATTTGAGTAGATCTCCATGCTCAAATCAAGTAATCGAAGTATTGGTGGTAAGATGCAATGTTTTACACAATTGCGATCTTAAAATATATCGATAAAAAGACTGAATATTTTTTTGTATAGAAATACCTTTTTAACGTGATAATACAAATTGTATTTATTGGATAAATAAAAGAAAATAAATTTTTTATTTTTACAACTATAAGTATAAGCAAAATGAAAAGTATAAAAAGAATTATCCAAAAAAGTAAAATAGAAAGTGTCTGAAAATTCTTTCTAATTTTTTATACTTTATTTAAAACGTATTTTGTGGATTAAATTGAATTATAAACAATAAACGGGATGTATTATGAATCATTCACCATCCAAAGCACTAATACATTAGATATACCTAAAATATGCTTTAAAATTTGATTCTGTATATTTTAAAACAAAAATAGCTTTTATTGTGCCAAAAAAAATGTGAAAAATAGAAAAACAAGGGAAAGGGAACCACAGTAGCAATGCATCTTATGTTGATCCATTAAAAAAACGAAGAGAGCAATAAAGCGAAATCAAATTCTTTAGAAAATAAATATATACTTCAAAAATGCTCATTATGGAAACAACTTAATAAGAATGCGTTTTCATAGTGTAATTATTTATTCAAGATTTTTATGGATCAATTCTTCTACGCTTTAAGCGTATTCCACGCCTTGGTTAGCAAAAAATAAAAACTTACTTCAAGTAAAAGTTTGCACGGAATATTGTTTAAAACAACTGTATAGGATACGAAATGAAATTCTAGTCGAGAAAAAGGGTATTGAAAACCCTTTCGAAAATATGACTACCAAAACTTTAAAAAAAAAATTTACTTAAAATCATATCAATGCATCATAATGTGTGCGGCGAAGTAAGTAATCACGTGATATGGGGTTTAAAGAAAATAGAAAAGTACTATTTCACACAGTAAATAAGAAAGTTCGAAAGAAAAAATTGCTGTTTTAAAGACGATCACCAGAGCATTCACTCAAAAATATGACTATAATTGCTTGAAACAACGTAACCTTCAGTATATTTATTAAAAGCACACCAAAAAAGAGAATCATCATCCAGAAAGATTCACATTATAGTGAAAGGAGAATATGCCAAATACAGTAAGAAATAAGAACGGCGCTTTAGCTCTGTTATAGCACAAGAAGCAAGGGCATAGAAGAAAAAAAGGGTAACATTTTGCGAAAGAACTACAAAATCCAGAATAAATAATCCAATATTATTTTAATTTCCGAGAAAATGAATTTAAAATAAGGAATAAAAGATACCTGAACGATGAATACCTTAAAACTTGTGAGTTTCAGCTGACAACAACCAATACAAAATAAATTAAGACAGTTATAAAGTGCATAAAATAAAAAGGAAATGATTGCTATAAAAACTGAAGTTAATTAATTTAACAGAGTTTGGTGAAAATTTCAAGTGCTGGCGATTTGTAAAGTGTATCTATGATTCCATTGAAGAATAGATCGTGGAGTCAATAGTTTTTTCCCGTGATTCAAAAAAAATTTTAACTATTTGAATAATTAGAAAGCTGAATGGTCTGATGGAATTTATAGCTTTTATAGAAAAATGCGAAATTTGCATCATATATCTACGATAATATAACCTTTGTATTTTTCGAATAAAAATCGAAAATGAATAATTTTAAATAAGAAAAATTTATTTATTTTTAAAAGAAAATACTATAAATGATAGTGAATTAAACCTCTTACCTTTATAAATAATCTATATATGCGGCAACTAAAATGATGACGAAATAAGCACAGTCGGATATGAAATGGCATAAAATATTATTGAAAAATCAATTACTTACTGTACGACGGGTACAAAGGCTTAATAGCAAGCGCTAATAAACACGGCTATAAATAAGAAATATAGCAAAAAAAGAGCAAGATATTGATTGGTGTAAAGGAAGCTATTGATTCAATCGATAAATATCATTAAATGACTGTTTTGGCAAAACTTTTTCTTCCAGAGTAGGTATACGAGTTTATAAGTGTGATAACGACTAAATGAAAAAAAATCTACAAGGTATAAAAACCAAGAAATTTTTAAGAAAAAGTGTTTTTTTATGGATATTGTAAGGTAAAAGTCTTTTACCACTTCTATTTGTTTTGTAGGGTGATCCATTATATAGAGTACTTAAAAAAAATTCTTTCATAATTATACCATTAGAGAAATCTTCCTATAGAAATAATCACTTCTTTTTATTAATGATCCTAAGCTGGTGACCAAAGACCCAGAAAATTAAAAAAAGATAATTATAGAAACATTGAATTTATTCAATTGCATAGAACTAAAAATGAAATAGTCGAAGTCTGCAACAAATATTTTTTTTTTGTAGTTAAAATGTGAATTTAATAGAAGATAAAGATGGATGCAAACATCCAAGCGTAAAAGGAAAACAGTAGATCCGCAGCAAAAGATGAAACACTTTCCAAAATTTTAACAAGAATTTAGAATCTGGTCAAAACCAAACCTCTACAGCAAAAATTTAAAAAAATCATTATACAAGAATAAAATTTCAATTAAATTACAATATATGCGTTCTTAAATTGAAACCAAAAGACTTTGATAAAATAAATGATAGGATAAGGAAATTTTTAGTACAATAAATTATTCACTTACAGCCAGCAAAAAAATAAGTATTGGATTTTAAAAGAGAAGAAAGTTAGAGAGAACTATCGTGTTTCCTGATTTTATCAGAGAAAAATGTCTTTATAAGTAAAATAAGACACTTAGCATCGGTAAAGGAATATCCCAAAGAAGTGCAGCTACATACAAAATAGAAGAAGAGAATAAAACACACTCATAATTAATCTACTAATACGAAAAGTCCTAAAAAACATAGACAATCTATCTATAGAATCTATTGATTTGAAGAAAAAGAAAGTTTAATGTGCAAAATAAAATATAAACAACTAAATCAAAAATCTTTCAGTATCTATAATAATTCAATGAGAGACATAAACGGTTCTTCAATATGGCTATTAATTGTAAACATTACGTCAAAAGAAGAAAACAAGATTATGCTTCATGGAGTATAGAAATATGTTCTTTAGAGAAAAGTCATAATGTCAACACTGTAGATAAGCATATAAAACAGTAGACCGCCTAGCAAGCTAATGTAAAAAATTAGCTTGACATGACAATACACGAAGAAAAAACGTATTTATAAGATACATAATCTTTATTCTCAAAAAAAAAACTTTAAAAAATCGAAGAAAATCAGAAAACATTCGGTTCATGATGTAATTATAAACCTACTAGCGGAAATAAAGAGGGATACAAAAATAAAAACAGATATAAAATTATAACTTGATCAAATAGACTTTTTCGTGTATGATAAGAAGAACAACTTAATAGCGTCAATATAAATTGGGATAACTAGTATTGATAATCTGACGAATTTTTAAAATGAGAATCTAGAAAATATATCCTAAACGCAAATGATCTCTTCTTTATTTTCAAATATTTACCCAAATATTGCCATACGTCATAAGTTAGGATGAATTGGTTACAAAATACCATAATTCGTATACTAAGGAGTTAAAAATGCCAACTGAAGCCTGCGCATACGCAAAATCAAAACAATCTATTAATTATCTTGAAATAATAAGTCTTGAGAGAAAAGGATGTATCGAGGATGATTGTTTAGATGATGAGGTGGAAAGAATTATCAGAAAAATTGGTTCTAAAATGTGATCTTGAATTCTGTTTGAACAAATATTAAAAGGTAAAAAATAAATTATCCTATAAAAACATCATAATTGAGCTACAAAATTAAAAATCAAAAGACCCTTCTAGATAAGCACGTTTAATAATTTATGATTTATATTTTATTATCAAATATTTTTTGAATTTACAAACAGAATTTTTCATCCACAACTTAAATTTAAACCTTTTGCCGAGCATTTTTGAAGGTTATACTTGTAATAGATCCTGATGTGATATTTTAGCGAACGAATCTTTTTATGATAATATTTTTATTGTATAATATTTAAAACTGAGATGTTATATAGATTAAAAAGATAGATAAAAAGAATAATTTATTACAATTTCCAAGGCCAGAGAAAAATCAACAAATAAATTTATTTTCCTCGTTATATATATTAAACAGATTGCTTAAAATACCTTTAATATGCCCAAAAACCACCTTTTAAATTTTCTTTCAATTTTAGATATCCTAACTAGCATTATTAGATGTGTTTTGGTCAAAAAGTCTCGCCATTTTTGTTCTTTTAGATTGAGAAAAATTCTTTATTATGGGTCATGATATATGGGTTGATGTTATTTGTTCACATTATCGACTTGTTTGTACTGAAAAATCGCTAGAAATTTTTTTATATATTAAAATTATTGTCATGCTATAGACGAATTAAGTAGAAATAAAATCTT
Source organism: Rhyacophila brunnea (assembly GCF_057557595.1). NCBI lineage: Eukaryota > Metazoa > Arthropoda > Insecta > Trichoptera > Rhyacophilidae > Rhyacophila > Rhyacophila brunnea. Next base: position 2,947,841 of record NW_028233037.1, read on the forward strand.
TTTTGAAAATAAATTCTGTCATCTCAAGATACTATAGATTATATAATTTAAAATTTTAGAGTTTGTCACAAAAAATGTAGGCTGCACATAAATCTTTTGAGCCTAATTAATTCATAAGAGTCTAAAGTAAAAACATTTTTCTATCGATAATGCGTTATGTTTCATGCTATAAACGATACAAAATCAATTGACTCAAAATCTACTCTTATAGGGTTATTGTTTTTTTATTGCTCTAGGGACAATTTAAATTTGACTTAAATAATATTTCAATATATATCATGAAGGCAGAAATACAATGAATAAAAAAATCAATACTGCCGTTTTAGACGTATATGAGTTTTTTATATAATAATTGCACATCTTGGAGTTTTATCATTTTATAAATTTCAAATGTTGCTGTATTTTCTGACATTAAACCAATATCTTTATTCTCAGCATAAAATATGAGCCGAAAACAATTTAGTAATGTTAAAACCATAATTTTAGTCAGAATAGAACACTGCATTAATTTCAAATTGTACTTTTGTATGTAACTATCTATAACGAAAAGCGGTTTTCTATTAGAGTAAAATAACATTAAATTCATACATTTAGTCATAAATTGTTTTCCCTAAACCTCAACTACAATCAACAACAAAGTTTCTCGTTTGCTGGCATTTAATTTCTTGATGCCGAAATGTACTTTTTATTAAAAATTAAATTTATAAGTATAGAATCCGAAAATACAATTAATACGTTTGTGTTTAAATGTTACAGATTTAATCCTTTACCCTTAAAAAAAGTTTGATCGGTGGCAACTAAATCCACAAATATTAAAAAGGTATATCATAGATGAGAATCGTCTGTTTTATGAGTGAACGAGAAAAATAGAAAATATATGCTTTGTTAAAATTTTTTTTCTTGAATACAATCTTTGCTAGCTAAGATTATTTTAAATATCAAAAGAAACAATAGGAAGCTTCCTGTGCTTGTTCCGAACTTAAACACACCTTAATATTTTTCAGAAATATAAAATACAATTTTTTAAATTGTGATTTTAAGGTTCAATGATTTCAACTCGATCTATTAAGTAAAAACTCATCGTGGTATTCCTCGGTAAACATCAAAAACATAAAACCCTTTAAATATGATTTGATAGAGCAGGTGTTGGTAATGGCGTTTCCTGAAAGAAATGAATTTTGGTTTCTTGTATACTACCTAAAATGATGAATATGTTGCATGAAGGCTTCTATTTAATAGCAGAATATGTCTATTTGCATTATAGACTAAATTATTCCATATTTTAAAATATGTAATCAATTGATACTCCACATTTTAATTCAATATAAGAAATATAAGCTAAAATATAGTTTTTTTTTGCGGCTTTTGAAACGAATTGATTATGTAATTTTTTAAAATATATATATGAAAAGAATATATAGTGGTATTCAATCAATTTTATTTTTCCATTTATACGTTTTACAAATTTTAAAGTATTCAGATCAGTTATATACAATTGATAATTCTCACTTATAAATTTAAATATTACGTTTAATACCATATGTGATTTGTTCTCATATATGTAAAATTCAGCGAATTATATAAAATTTACAAAGCTATTCTTCTTCATATTCAAAAGGCATAAATAAACTTTGTACAAAATATCAATGATATATTGCATCATTTTTATTTTTTTCGCCAAATTTTCCCCAGAAAATCGTTGTATATAAAACTTCATTTTTTGATAAATTAAAATACATCTATGAATATTTCAATTCAAAACGTTTCTTCTACTTTCACAGTAAATATTTACCTCAATTTAGACATCAAATTATATAAATATGTGAGTCACCATAAGTTTTCACGAGTTAAATTGCATTTTAAAAAATACATTCATTAATTCAATTTTAAATTTTACAAATTCTTTATTTTTCAAATATGCATAGTTATATTTCAAATAAATTTTTAAAATTAAATCCTGTCTGTTTAATTGCTTTTATTTATGACCAAAAATAACCTGGATTTCTGTCTATTTAAATATAAAATGTATTTTAAAAACAATTTTAGTCGACTAATGGAAAAGAAATAATATAAAAATGCGTCTCTTATAATTTTTTTCTCCATTCTGTTAAAAAAACATAATATTCAAACTTAAATATATTGTTAGAATCCTATATGTCCTTTTATTTTTAAATTGACTATATCTGCAAACAAATTTCAAAAATTTAAGCTCAATATATAATTCTTTTATAATAAAAAAAACACCACAATTATTTAAAAAATCACCTATTTTCATGCACTTATAAAAATTATTTTTTGAAGGCCTATTTAAAGAACAAAAAATGGACCATCTGGTTCGCAAATTCTTTTATTTTTAATATACAATGGTGTTTATACAACTTTTTTCAAATTACAATTGAAAACATTTAAATGGAAAAATGGCTATAAATAATCTAATAAGAAAAAAGACCTCTAAAAGACCTAGTTTTGACAAAATCTGTTTCCCTGTATAAAATTGCAAATAACACCAGGTATTTATCTGGTGTATGTGGCCAGATTAAAGAGTATAGTGTGTAATTTAGTTGAACTATAATTCCAATTAAACCAGCGGTCTAATAATAATTTAAAAAATATTTTATTCGCAGTCATATCTTAAAAAAACACACTTCATGTGTTGCATGTGTTTGTAATAATACTGTAGGATGTTTTCATAAGATTTTTCTATGTTAAAAAAATTTTAAGAAGAAAATAATGACCGCATAAATATCCAAATCATAATTTTGAAAGCGAAATTGTGGCAAGGGCTATAATGTGAGGGTGTCTGAATAATATAAAGGGCTGAAGATCTAAAATATAAATATATTTAGAAATAATATAGAAAATATAATGTTTTTGATCATGCAAGGACTGATAGAAAACGATATTCTCACCTATTTGAGTTTGCATGCAGATATGTGTATCTATTGCCTTAGTTTGAAAAGAATATATAAATAAAATCTTATAAATTAACATTCTTCTGGTTTTTACGATGAAATTTACAGAACTCGAATACTATTAAAAGTACTTTGTATGCGTTCAAATGATTTATATAACAGAAAAAACACAAAAAACATAAACGAATATATAAAAACAATTGTGATATTAAAGAATAAAATTAGTTTTCTTTTGTATATTATATATGATATATTTAAATTTTCAAATTCATATATTTATGGCAAGATATATTTTTTGCTATTTATAGTGATATGAGCAAAACTTTAGATTGCTCTAAAGAACATAATTGACTAATTTTTCTTTTCATCTCATTAAGTTTAGCTCATCCCATAAAAATATTCTTCTCTCATGACTTATTAGTTCTAGTGTCTTTTTCGTCACTGTTGTTTGTGTGTATGATTCTGCTCAGTCGACATTCCTAAAATCTTAAGCAACGAACTATGGTATTTTGTAACCATAACATCGCAAATTTTGAGTATGGTGCTATTCGAGTTCTGCATTTGTAAAAAAGTGTGAATTCATTTGCTATTTATCATATTTCTTACATTCTAAACATTAAAATTACCTAGACTATCAACATTTATTATTCTTCTTTATAGTAACATGATCAAGTTTTTATTATTATAGTGCCTAAAAACATCTAGTCTAACATGCTAAAATTAAGTTTCAATTATTTACTACATTTAATCTACCTCACTGGTTCGTTTGATACTACTTTTTATACCAAAGGCTTTTTTTCTTTGGCTCTAAAAGTTGAATTTTATCGAAAACCTAAAGAGTATATAATGTAAATTCCATATATTTCTACGTGTATTATCATTGCCAAGCCCTTTGTATATCTACTTGCCAGTGATCTACTGTTTTATAGGCTTCGATACAGTACTGGCGTAATAACTTATCCCAAAGAAACATTTGTCCATCCTGAATGAAGCGAAGTTGGTTTCTTTTTTTGGCTAGGTATTTCAGATCTTAACAATGTTGAATATTTAGCCTTGTCAACTAGCGTGTTGTACTAGATGCGGTTTTATATCTTTTATATAATATACAAAATTTGTTTTTATTTATAGTGTAAAATTATATGCGTTTATTTATAGACTTGCAGTTCATTTATTAAAGATAGTGTGTTTTTTACCCTATAAATTTTGTAATTTGCTGCTATTTTAGTGATGTTCCTATGTGTAGAAGTGTCTCAATTAGTTATAAAATCATTTTTATTTTAATATTAAATAAATAACCTTCTTTTTCTAGTTCATCTATTTTGAAATATAATCTTTCGTCATTTGCTGCTTGTAAGTGTATATTATTCTATCTGAACTTCCACATACGACATCAATTTTTTTACGTGGTGATTAAAATATTGTTTAATTACACCTATGTTGATTTCTTTAAATGCGCGACATGCACAAAAAATGGTCTGTGTAATTTTCCCCACTAGTGGTTGGTTTTGATTATATTCTATCTCTTGACAAAGTTTAATCACTTATTTCGAATTTTATATCTCTATAGAATGATTGCTATCTTATTAAATCGTGAAATATAAATTGCTTTCGCTCACTTTTTATAGATTTATAATTCATAGCTTCAACATCATTTGTTGCTGAATTTATTTTATTGTTTCTAGTATTATTCTATCATAGAAGTAAACATTTCCATTGTCATCCTATTTTTACTGGATTTAATTTAGTCTGCTTTAAATAATCAAAATATATAAAATGATTTGTTCTATAAGAAGATTTTTTGGATGGCATATTTACACAAGCGAATTATGTAAAGTATATTCAATAACGGATCCCTACACCAAACACATACATGATATGAAAAATATAACTATTAATTATCCGTTTGTTATAAATTCCTTACTTTTACTATTTAGTGAAATTTTTCATTTACTCCTATCACACCTACAAATATATATCTTAACTCTAGACATTGTGCTTTACCAATACCGCCAAAAAATATAAATTCGATGTTGATTCATGCTATTTTATATTCTTATCTATGTTGTACTATATTTGCGTCCATATTCCTTATTTATCGGGCTTTTATTTTTGTTTACTCTTGTGATTCTTGTAACCGTCGAAAAAAAACTCGGTGGCTCTTGAACAGAAGGTTACGACTTTATGCTCTTTTGCATAATCTCCGCAATTTATTTTGTATTTTATTTATACGGATTACGGGCATGACTTCAATTTCAATAACAAAATATAATTTTTGGAATAATTATACTTTTATAATCCAAAACCTGTTTTTCTAATTTTTCTTCTAAGATATCCCTGTTTTATTTTTATAGATTTATTGGTAAAAGCATTTGGTTTTCTTTTTACAATTATAAGATCATGTTGTAGCCTGCATTTTTACAAAAAAACAAGCAGCGAATAATTTTTTCTAATACCTGTAGTGATAAAAAACTACTAATTTGCTTTCATTTATGTCTTATTTTGTAGTCAATAATTTTCTTTGTTTTCACCTACATTTCCCTTCGAAATTCAGCAAATTTTCCTAATCAGCGTTCATATTAAATTTATCCTCTTTTTAAAAAAACGAAGAAACTGCCATCTATTCGTTTTCTGAACTTGAGTTCATATATATTGTTGTGAGTTTAGTTATTTATTCCGTCATACATAAATATAACTTCTATTATGGTCGATTTTTGGCTAATTCATATTATACTTATGCCATTTTCGCCAATTGTTATATCGAAGTCCTTGCTTCTAGTCATTATATAGCGCTCTAAGTCTGCATTTACTTCTGTAATCTGTGTAAATTTTTCTTCTCTCACTATATATAATGAAATTTTTTTTAAAGAATATTTACTTTATGATGACTCCTCATGATTTCATTGAATGCCCTCTAAGATGTTGGCGATTAACGTAGTATCTTTAGATTATTTGGCAAGGGTACTTGTGTATGTTTTATCATATGGATATATCAGAATTATCTTATTTATTTTGTGTTGTGTATTTTCTGTGTTTTTTTATAGTCTTTTAATTTTTGATTTATTTTGTTTCGTTTATTCTATAAAAATTGACTTGCATTTTAAGAAAAACTTACATTATATCAAATATGTGTTGCAATTTATAATATTTTCGCATTTTATTATTCATTTTTTATGAAGTTTGGAAGCATAATGATCTATACAATCCTTTCCGACCACTTTTTGTCAATATAATTTCATTTCCTTGATTTTTTTGTTTTTGTAAAGATAGGCGCATTAAAATTTCATTTCAAAGGCATCATCTTATAACAACCAATTCGTGAAATACGCTTAAAGAGTAAAACGAATGATTCTAAACTTTCCGAATAAGCAAATATTTTGAGGAAGAGCGTTTTTTGGTGATTGCTTCCCAAATTTATGGGTTAAATCATTTATATTTTCCATATAGAGTTAAGATATGTTTTTATACACTTTTTTTTCTTTACCGAATAAATTCGGATGGTTTTACCGATATTTTTTTTCCGATTGTTTGTTTTTATGGTATTCATATTATATAATATTACATTTTAATATGAATATATAGTTGTTTTTCTTTCCATTTAACAGTATTATATATGCATATTTGATATATGCCTAGTTAGTATTTGACCGTAGTATTTTTTTTATGAGTTAATTTTAGCATTATAATTTAGACTTTCTCTTTTAGCTGAAATAACTAAACTCTTCCGGCTATTATATACTCTTTTCTATGATCCCTTTACTCTCATTCTTTATGATATCTTCTCATTTTATTATATCTAATATCTCAAGAGTTTTTCTTAATTCTATAATTTAGATATATGTCTCGGTTCGGTAGTGACTTCGAGTTCTTTTTTATGATATATAACTTAGAAATCACAGTAATAAAGCCCCAGGATATGATCAGTGTTATTTCATACGAGTACATAAATAAGAAATGCCGTGCAATCGGTGGTTTTTTTTAGTAGCATAACAAAAGCTAGGGGGCCTAGAGCCTGGAAGGTTAAGACGTTAATTAGAAGTACTTTTTTTTCAATTTAAAAACCGTCGAATGCATCTATAATCTTAAGCATTATAATTTGTATAATCTGTTTCGCAGTAATTAAAATTTATTGATTGGAATGCAATGCTATTTCTCCGTGAATATTTTTTTCTACATGTTTTATATTTACTAATATAAAAATTTTTATGACTTTTAATGATTAATAAATTCATCTAGTTTTATAATGTAAATACATTTAAATAGAATTCATTCCTTTACTTAATCATTTTATGAATTTTTTTTAACTCATATCTTAAGATTTTCTTTTAAATATAGTTTTTACACATTTTATATTTTAAATCGGTATGTTTTCTAGAATTGCATAATTCAATGTCTTATTTTTTTTAAACACCATATATTATACCAAAATATTCGACTTCCTTATTATATCAATTTGCATAAGTATATCCATAGTCCCTTCTTTATTTTTAATTTATACTGCCATGACTGTACTTTTTATATTATCAAAAAAAATACCAAGATTCATCTATAACCATTGTTTCTTCTTTGTTATTTTCTGAAGAGATTAAATGTTATAGGATCGATTGCGTATTGAGATCTTAAATCTTCATTTTTTTTGGACTATCACCTTCAATGCTAACTTATATTTTTTATTTTAGTATGATCGCTTTTAAGATCAATAAACTTACTTTATGCTTACAGTTGGCTTCGGATTAATATTTACGTCTTACAAATAAGTGGGATAAAAATATTTTATGAGCAAAAAAAAGTGTGACTAGTTCCAGCCTAAGAAAATGTTTCAAAGGATTTAATTTTTATGGATAATATAAGTTTCCTTGATACAAAATGGTAATTGCAAATAAGAAGGGGTTTTATAGATCGAAATAGAAAATTTTCTAAATGTATGTTTACATGACAAAAAAAATTTTAACAATTTTAATTCGACCACTTCAATTCTGTCACTGCTACGGGATTCTTTCATTTATATAATAATGGATTGATTACTTACATGTGTGTCCCTGAATCGGGTCAAGTCGTTGCAGCGCCGCAATAAAGTGCATATTCACAACAAAATCTTTCTCCACTGTGGGTTGACCAATTAGTGTTTGCTGTATTACTCGGAGCTTGACGGCATTTTTTCTTGACTGTAAATTAACATTGCCTTCGTGTGCGTAGAATTCAAATCATCAATAATTTATATTGAAGATTCTAGGAAAAATATTTTCACCCTCGAGAAAGCTGTTTTATGTGTATTGAAATTTAAAACCCTAAACTTAAAAATAAACACTACATTTTGAGGGTAAAAATATAATTTTTTTGATTAATAACTTTTATTTAAAATTTACGATCTACAATAATAGTTAATTTGAAAGAAATTTTATCATAAGGAGGCGCCAGTTTTTTTTTGTAAAAGGTGTGCAAAAAATATGTATATATTATAATGTAAAAATATTTTTGCGCTTTAGAAAACAAAGATTATAAATGAACGGGCTCTGTTACTTTATTTCTTCGAAAATTTAAAGCAGACAATATTTATATGATTTTTGTAAAGTGATTTTCTATTTTTTAATTGGGATATAATATTAAAGTTAGACATCAAAATTTTAATTTAAAAAATAATTCAACCAGGAATTCACCATAACTATTATTTATACGCAAAAAACATGTTTAATTAAATCATAAAGCTAAAATAAAATGTTTTTTTTTGAATATATGTGTAATAACAGCTTTTTCCGGTAATGAAATATCGGAAAACTTAGTATATTTAGTAAAAAATTCAACATATTATAATAGAAAAAATTTAAAAACTATAAAAGTTCTTTCTGGAGCATTATTTAAATTTATATATCATTAGATTTATGGTATAATAGAATCTATCACAAAAATCTTTATTCGACCGCAAAAGCAAACGTGGTAAAAATAATAAGTTGTAATATTATAAAAAATGAATGCATACGAATTATTAATGTAATTTTAGTTTATTTCCGCAAAAAAATATAATTCACACTAAAACTCGCTAAATATAAACTATTGAAATAATTGAGATTTGACTTAAGTTATGATTAAAGAATACCATATAAAAACGGCACAATACTTATTTAAGAGTAATAAGTAGAAATCTTACTATGTAATATATTTTAAAAAAGGAAAAAATGATTTCTTGTTTTATATGAAAGTAAGTCTTCAAAAAAGGCTTTATACCTTGTTGATAAATTATTCATATAGGGAAAAGCTTGTGATTTAATATGAAAAAAAAAGCATCTTGTTTTGAAATTTTAAGTTATTTTTATTTACTTATAAAAAATTTAAACTTTTATTAAAAAACCAAATTTTTTTATGGATAGGTCTTATATTATTGTATTTTCCTCTTTCTATACCAATAAAAACATAAAATCGTTTGGTGAAGGATAGCAGATTTTTTTATTTGTATCAAATTAAATAAAGTGCAACTATTAAAGAGTTCGGCTTTCTCTTATTGCTGTTTATAACCAAAAATTTTTAGAAAATTCAGAAAAGCAGGCCGGAAATAGTGATTTTTATTTATAGGTTGATTTGATTTTTAGACTTTTATAGTTGTTCAAGAAAAACTTTAGACTGCTCTATATAATAGATTTGGCTGGTACTTTTTTCACCTCATCATCTTTAAAATCTTCTTCGATGCATCTTTTTCTCTGAAGACTTATAAGTTCGAGTGTCCATCTTCCTTAACCCTATTGTTTGTGTGTATAATTCTGATCAGTTGGCATTCTAACTCCTTAATATACTATTTATGTAATCTTGTAACATGATAAGTCTAAGATATTTATTTAAAGTATTTTTAATTTCATATGTTTGAAGTAAAACATTTGATTTTTAGCTTTTATGCGTTGTTCAAGAAAAACTTTAGATTGCCCTATATAATAGATTTGGCTGATACTTCTTTCTATCTCATCATTTTTACAATCTTCTTTGATGCATCTTCTTCTTTCGAGTCCTAGAGTACAAGTGTTTTTCTTGGTACTATGACTTGAGCATACGCTCACAGCAACAGTTGGCATTCCTAACTCCTTAATATACGACTTATGATATTTTATTACCACCAGATCGAATGTTTTATGTATGACAATATTCGATTTATACATTTTTAAATAAGTAAGAGTTCATTTGCTTATAGATCGTATTTTATTAGCTTCTTATTTAGGAAGAATAAATTTATTTTTATTTTTTATGGGCTAAATTTATTGTCGTAATTTTAGTTTTTGTTCTCAGGCACAGCTTGCTTGATTCTATTTGCGCACAGCGTATTTATACTTTCGGCTATCTTCTCCTCTCCAAAGTCTTCTTCAATACCCCTACTTGTTTCGAGACCTATTAATTCAAAGGTTTTTCTCAATTCCAAGGTTTGCATATATGACTCAATCAGATTCGTGACATATAGTTCCTTCTGGTACCTTTTATGATATCGTGTCACTACAGCGTCCCATGTTATAACATATGGGATAATTTTTGTGCTGCACTTGTATATTAATGATAGTTCAGATTCTAGCAGGTCATATTTTCTCAATTTTTCGTTTTAAACTATGTTTATATTTTCAATACTAGTCACACCAATTTCTATCAGAGTGATACAGTTCTTTCTTTTATTATATATAAAAATATCAGATCTGTCATTTGATAACTTGATGTCTGTTTTTATTTAGGACGAATATATATCTGTATTTACAATTAATGTATAATACAATATTAAAGAGTTAGGAATCCTAGCTGAAACTGAAGCGGACGCACAACAATAGGATTTAGCGAAACACTATAATTAATGGGTCTTGGAAGAAGAATTTAAATAAAGAAGATTGTAAAGATAATGATGCTATAACAAATGATAAGCAAATATGTTCTATAGATTTATATGTATTTTACTTGAGCAAATTTAAATTTCTTAAGATCAAATTTTCCCATAAGTAAATTTCGTAAAGTTATATATGTTATTGATCAACTCGAGGTTTTAAAGTAAATCGAGGCATACATTCAAATCATAGGACATAGGAAAACTCTTTAAAGTGCGTGAGGTTGAATTGAGGATGTGAGCGAAGAAGATATTTAATTTATAGAATAGATATGCACAAGGAAACTAAAACAATAAGCTTGAAGGAAAAAATCGAAGTCTATGATACAAAATTAGCCCATAAATTGTATCTATTGTTTTAACAATCAAAAGATTTATAGCTTCTGCATTGTGTATTTTAATGCGTCAAATGGTTATTTTTTCATGCTATATTGTTTTAATGATCATAAAACTTATCTTTCTGTATATTTATTATTCTACATCATATTGTTCTAATAAAATACATATTTATCTACTATGTTGTTTATTTTAATGAGTAAAATATAATCTTTCCATTTTATATTACTTCATTGAATATCTTTATTTGTTAATTAAATATAAATTGTTTTAAAATAAATTTTCACCATTAAAATATATTTGTAAAGTCTAAATTATTTATTTAATAAATTAATTGTTAATATTCTAGTTTTTAAATCATGTTGCTAGAATTTACTTTATTTTTCTAAAATTATGAATTTAATTTTAAAACTTGTTATGTTGTGGTAAAAATTAATTAATGTATTGAATATGTTAGTTATTTGGGTAAAATATTTTGTTGAAAAAATGCATCCAAGTTTATCCATAAAATCATTCTCCTTCCGAAAATAGGTTTAGATTTTGAAAAAATAAATCGTCGTTTCATAAATATTATCTTTAAAATGAAATGTATTCTTAAGGTAGCATATAATTTGTAACTTATATAAGTCGAATATCACTTAATGTTCAATATTTTGCCTCCATTTTTAGATTCAATGCTTATACTTGACACTAAAATCTAAAACAATGTTTTGTTTGTCAATCAATAATCTTTCTGATCATATTCACATAAGTTTCTAATATTTTTAAAACTCTATTTTTAATCTATAACAACTAGTTGTATTCAAAAATTTTCAAACGACCTCTTTCAAATTAGAATTATTACCATTTTGATTTGTTTCCTAATTACTCACAAAAAAAAATTAAAATTATATTATCTTTTGATATGTTTCCTTTTTGATTTTCGAAAGCTGTCACATCAAAACGACTCCTTTCTTTTTAAGTAAGAAAAATGGTCAAGGAACAAGAGAAAATGGAAAATAACAATGAAAAAGTGATGAATGATGGAAATCTAGGTTTTATTACGAATGAATTTGTTGAGTACGGAGATGTTGCTTATAATAGTTACGCTAAGGAATATAAGTATTCTATTGAGAACAAGAATGAGTATTTCTCGAGTTATGCAAAATCAATGCTGCATTGGGATGTTTTATTCTCGACTGTTTTTAATGGAGATGTAAATTCACCGGCTTGGTTTGAGGATGGATATATTAATGCATGTTATAATTGTATAGATAGGCATGTTTTGACTGTTCCCGATAAGGTGGCTATTATCGATGATGACAATTGTGGAAATGTGAGGAAGTATACTTTTAGAGAGTGTCTTGCAGAAATAACTAAAATTTCGAATTTTCTAGAACACTTCTTTCATGATAAAAATAAAAGAAATAGAAATGAAGAAATAAATGGGATATCGGGTGATCCTAAAAAAATTAGTACTAATGAAATTTCGAGTATTTCAGACAGAAATTTAGGTGATAACATCAGTGATAATAATTACAAAAACGACAATAGTAATCAAAATCAATGTTACGATAATGTTTGTGTTGCTGTTTATATGCCGATGTCATCAAAAGCAGTATTTACGATTCTTGCCTGTGCGCGTTTAGGAATAATTCATAATGTAATATTTGGAGGATTTAATGCTGAATCACTTGCAATGAGAATTACAGATTCAAAAGCTCGACTCATTATAACTGTTGATGAATGTCAAAGAGAAAAGAAAACAATAAGCTTTATTAAAAATGTAAAAATATGCTGTGATATACTCGAAAAAGAAGGCAATGTTTTTCTTGAAGGTGTTCTTGTATTCGACTCCAATGAATCGAGTCATGATTTTGGTATGAAATGGTCTGATATTATTAATACTAATAAGCAAAATAAGACTAAAATTATTCAAAAGGGTAATATAATTCAAAATTACATCTCCAAGAACAAAGTTGCAGTGAAAAATATTGAAAAATGTGATTCTAGTAAATATCTAATTTCTAGCCAGACTATTAAAAAAAATGAAACAATAAGACTTGAAAATCATTCAAGTGATACCTATCAAGCTGAGAAAGATCATATCAAAAGATATAAAAAGAGCTATACTGGGATTAATCTTGATAAAAATATTTCTTGTATTCCATTTAAATCGACACACCCACTTTTTTATCTTTACACGAGTGGATCAACAGGAAAACCAAAAGGAATAGTTCATTCTACAGGGGGTTATCTTTTATACTCTATTCTAACAACTAAAAAAGTCTTTAATCTTAAGGATACTAAAGACCATGATGTTTTCATGTCAACCGCTGATCTAGGATGGATCACGGGACACACTTATTCTGTATACGGTCCACTTCTCAATGGATGCACAACCGTTATTTTCGGAGGCGTACCTACATTTCCTACCCCTAAACGCCTATTTGAATGTGTCGAAAAACATAAGGTCACACATTTATATACAGCACCAACTGTTATCAGAATGCTACAAAAAATATTGGGAAATACAATGAGCAAAATTAAACATAAAACAGAAAAAAATAATGTTAATTCAAAGGTTACCAAAGGGGAACGGAAAGATGTGTTCTTCCCAAATGACGGGTTTTTTAACTATGGATCCGATCTTTCATCTCTAAGAATTCTTGGAAGCGTGGGGGAACCAATAAATAAAGAAGCATATGATTGGTTTAAGGCACAGTTCGGACCAGGACTTCCAATGATCGACACATATTGGCAAACTGAAGCAGGTGGAATCATGATAGCACCACTACCTGGAATGAACCAATCAATACCTGAATGTGCATGCCTTCCATTCTTCGGAATGGAACCTCTTATTGTAAAAGATAAAATTTTAATCAAAAATAGTATAAATGAAGAAAATTCCATTAATTATAGCTCTATCAATTCTAATAAAATGCATTTAAAAGCTGTAAATGATCACAATGAGAAAGAAATAATAGATGAAAAAAATAATGTAAAAGAAAATACCGTGTATATAAAATCCAGTATACAAGAACAGGATACAAACGATTCAATACACTGCAAAGAAAATACCGTGTATATAAAATCCAGTATACAAGAACAGGATACAAACGATTCTATTAACTGCAAAGAAAATACTGTGCATATAAAATCTAGTATACAAGAACAGGATACAAACGATTCTGTTAACTGCAAAGAAAATACTGTGCATATAAAATCCAGTATACAAGAACAGGATACAAATGATTCTATTAACTGCAAAGAAAACACTATTTTTGAAGAATGCAAAGAAGGGGAACTCGGTACACTTGTTTTTAAAGGAAGTTGGCCAGGTGTTGCAATATCAATTCTAAACGATAATGCAAGATTCATCAATGCATATTTTGGAAAGTATAATGGTTATTACATCACTGGCGACGAGGCATTTAAATCAAATAATCTCTTCTACATCAGAGGAAGAGCTGATGATGTTCTGAATGTAAGCGGACACAGGCTAAGCACGGCAGAAATTGAAAGTGCGTCATGTAGCGATTCTGGGGTTGTGGAATGTGCTGTCGTGACTGGAAAAGATGATATTACTGGACAGGCACTCTTTCTGTTTATAGTTCCTAGGAATACAACACATTGTAGCAGTAGCAGCAGTACAAATACAGAAATCAAATTCAACAACCATGCACTCAACATCAGTGATAGCGGAACTTACATCGATAATATTAATATAAGTGATCCAGAAAGCTTATTAACAAGGAAAATTCATCTTAATAACCCGGAATCGAAAATAAAAGAAATTCAAGATTCTCTAAGAAAAACCTTAAGAAACAAAATTGGACCTATTGTACACCCGAAAAAAATATATATCGTCCAAGAATTGCCAAAAACAAGAACTGGAAAAATAATGCGAAGAGTCTTACGTGGTATTATTGAAAATAACGAGCTTGGCGATTTGAGTACATGTAACAATATCGAATCAATTGAAAAAATAAGACAAATTGTCGAAAATTATTAAAATTATATCTCATCAATCCCCTATTTAAATTAATATTCATTCGGTCATAAATATAGTTTTATATAATCATATTTCTTAGAACTGGTTGCCCTGTTTAATATAATTCTCATATGATTTGAGTTAGTATAAAACCTTCCGTATGCAATGCTTCGATCATCGTTTTGTATCTACATCCTGTATTTATACAATCATATCTTATAAGTTCTGAAAGCGTAAATTAAATCATTGAATAACCCATTGATGTACCAATTGAAACGTATAATATAGTTAAATAAAATCTTATCCTATAATTTTGACTTTAGACTTTTAGATTGTAACCAAAATTTTATCAACATACTATTAATATCACAAAATATAGTTTTATTTATGAAATATTTTATGTTTTGCATTGAAAAAGACCATCAAAAAAATTATGCCCCATATTATTAATATCAGATAATGAAGTTTCTTATGATCATGTCTTATGATTTTGATTTAAAAATTTAGGTTGTACTTAAGAATTTATGAATATACTATTCATACTATCAAATTGTTATTTTATTTATGGGTGGTGTTTATTTTTATCAATTATTTCTATTGTGACGTTGTTAGCTAATATGGAATAATACACAACTATTTGATACATCTTTTGACACCTTTTCCTGATTCATCTTCATCAACTGCTCTTTCTCTCATAAATGAGATGAGTTCAAGTGTCCTGCGCTATTAATACTATAAAATATAGTTTGACATAATTTGAATATTATAATTTTACATTAGAAAAGGTTATCCAAAAAAATATCAGTATGCTACATATATTATTAAGTTTTATATAATCACAAATTAAAAACTTTAAAAACGTCTATAAATCAATTTTAATATTATTTTTATATTGTAAAAAGATGATTTTCATATTTTTAGACATACTTAAACGATGATATTATATTTTTTTGCTCTATCAGCGCGTAAAACCGCCGCAGCTTCATTTAGAAAATCATAAAATATATCGCAAGAATTTATGGCTTAATACATACACTTCAATAAAATATATTATTTCATTGCGTAAATGACTGTATTCCGATGATCGATTTTTGATTGTGGCAGAAAACATAACTAATGAATTGATGAAAAACCCATCATGACCGTAAAATAGAGCATGAGAATAATTATAAATAAGATAAATGCTTCGAAAAATACATTATTTTTACGGCATGAAATATTAAATTATGGTTTTTTTATAAAATTTATTATTTACTGCAGAATTATTCCCAGACATTCTTTAAATAAAATTCTTATTTTTATTTGAAAAGATTGTAATTTTCAAACTAAAATAGTTATTTTTTTAGGAAATTGACCAATAAAGTTTTAATATCATTTATACACCTCTTTAAATATTTTAATCATAGTGTGGCTATAAAAATTTATATTCAAATTCAATCGTTCTAATCTCAGATGTTTTTATATGAAAACTTACATATATATCTTTTTATGTTTATATATCTCTAAAAAAATAACTTTAACATGTGATTGCTCTGCATATTATCAAATATAGACCCCTTTGTGTATTTTTTTACTTTTTCTTTTTAACCTTATAAATCGATTACAAAATTATAAAATATCCACAAAAATACTTTTTATCACAGATATCTTATTATTTGTGTTATCAACATACTATATTTTTCATAACTTTCTTTAAGCTTTGTAATTTCTATTTTTATTTATAATTCTAGTATATCTAAAATCCATAATAAAAATTTTTACTGCTCTTTCGATTGGCAAAAGTTGCAACTGTTTTATGTTGTGAAATAAAAAATTATCAATTCTAGAAACGGTAAATTGCACAAAATATGCCTTTAAGCCTATATATTTGTCTAAATTTTTTACAATAATTTCATTTAACTTGAGACAGATGAAAGTAAAAAACCACCTCGCCTCTTAAAATGTTTTTAGTTGAACATTTGCGAAGTTAGCAGAAAATTTTGGTTGAGTTTTACGATTTGAAACTATAAAAAATTAAAATATTTAGACTAATACTTAAGAAGTATGGCGCATAAAGGTTTTTTAAGGAAATAAAATAATTTGTGCATTTAATTTTGTAAAACGAGATTAAAAAACAATAAAAAGTAAATATGAATAATTTTGTGTTGTTACGATCAGAATAGTAATGAATTCAACACATGAAAAATATGAATAAAATAAATTGTGCTTTGTATTTTTGTGAAAAGAGATAAAAAAATCCATCAAAAATGAATATGAATAATTTTTTTGTTTTACGATCATAATGGACATGATAACCAAATGCCAAATAGCTCACACCAAGTTTGCTTCTTATAAGATCAATTATAATATTAGATAAACTCTACCTAACCGAGTGCCTTTACCAATAAATGATACGCAAATGTAGGATTTACGAATAAATTATTATAATTGAGCATAATCATATGAAGGGATGCTTTTAACGTCTTAAAATGGGCAAAAATAACACCTTTTCTTTGTATAATACCTTTTATTAAATGAAAATATAAGATTTATTTTTACTATTACAGGTCTAAATTTTTTTGAAATGGGTATATATTTATGAATAAATTTTTTTCTATATTTTACGCGAATTTTAAGGCATGAGTTTTGACTTTTTGAGAAATTCTAGTTTTAAGTATTGTATTATTATATTGTAATTAAATGCTAAATCTCGTGTTAAATGGATTTTAAAATTATTGCTGTTTTGAAAGACATTAAAAATTACCAAAGGAATCATAATTTTAACTTTATGCACTCAAAATTGTTAATATCTCTCTGTTGACATACTTATACTGTATTAATGTGTTTTTCAAGTGCTCACAAATATTTATGCTAGCAGGAAAATACCTTTCTAAGGAATAAAAGGTACTAAAACCAATTTTGTATTCAAAATAAAAAAAAATTATTGAAGCCTTCATCTGACAGAAATCATTTGGAATAATAGAATCGATCTATTTATCCATAAATATGCAGAATTAAATTAAATGAACACATTAAATCTTTATTTATTTATTAAAGAGTAACGTTAGACGTGAGAAAATTTTAAAGAAAGATACAAAGTGAAGGGGTTATATTTTATTATAGTACATGTAGGAATGCATAAAGAAAATTTTCATTTGAATTTATCTATAACCGTGCTCCGTATTTGCATATCACCATTAATATTTTTTCTGATTTTTCTTTTTAGATTATTTAGAGCATAAATAATTGGAAAAAAAACTGGTCTAAGAATCGCAAGTAAATAAAGTGGCTATTTTTTTGCAAAATAAAGTCCTCTTTTGATTATACTTAAGCATTAATTTTAGAAATATATGTAAAATGCAAAAATTGCATATTTTCTTTTTTTTAGAATCTAAAAGAAGGATCTGACTACAATACATATAAATCTGGCATTATAGCAGGTTAAAATCCAAAAATCTTTATTATTAATCTTTTGATTTGCTAATAACTTGCTGATTTATAATCATATATCTTGAAAACACTAATTATGTGTATAATTACAGTACCGTATATTTTTTCTGGAAGTCTCTATAATTGGACAGAAAACTATGCAAATAAAAAAATATATCTTCATTTAGAAAAGTAGGCAAATGACAGTTTGGTTAAATAAAGACAAAACCATCCAAAACGAATAAATACCGAGCCAATAGATGATTGTGTTGATCTATAGCTGGTGTGGAACGAAGCTTGAATATATTTTATTTGCAAGTGATTTAAAAATCCAAAAATCATGAAGGATTATATTTTTTTATGAATATGATTTAATGTTGTGCACATATAAGTTAAGAGCGCATAAAGAAGTATGCTGAAAACTTAGCTTGTAACGCAAAATTACATCTAGACGGTATTTAAAGAACCCAAAACTTGTGCTATTACAGATTTTATTAAAATAAAAGCGCGGGTTGAAAACAAAATAAAAAAATATATTAAAGGAATCACATAATTTTTCAAATTCCAAAACAAGCAATAAAATTTGTGCTGATGAACTACTTTACCCGATAAAATATCTCAAATAAAATCTCTTTGTTTAATTTTCGTGGTGTAATTTAAATTTTTTACCATTTGTTTAAAACATAATGAACTGAAAATTTATATGATTATAAATGATATAAAGAATATATGTAATATTTTTTACTTTTTAGATTTTGTAATTTGATACTTATATTGTTAAAATATTCGATTTTTTACTAAGTTAATGTCATATATCTGCAAAAAAACAGATTGGCAAGGGGCTACGCCTTAAATATTATCCAAGTCAACTTTGAAATTATTTGCTTAATAAAGTTCATAATTATGTGTAAAAACATTTTATCTGATAAAATTAAGCTTAAATATATTTATGATTCCAAAATAAATATTTTTATCGAATAGTTGGAAAGAAAAAAACATTTTAATAATAAATTCAATGAACAATAAACAACCCAAAAAGTAAAATTATCACATATCTGAGCTGAGAATAGACAAAAAAAAGGTTTTAAAAATATACCGGTGCGGAATTTAAATAAAGAACCGGTAATATACATATCTTTGAAGTTTTTTAAAATCATATTATATTGATTTATACCCAGATTTTCATAGTTAATGCATATAAATTCGTCAAATAAAATGAAAAAAAACCACAAATAGCTCTTAAATGCTTTTATGGCAAATATTTTTTTTGAGAGAAATTATAGTTGTTCTTGTGTTGTATAATAAGAAACTAAAGTGAAAAGGTATATATATGTCTTCATTTGCCTACATGTAGCGTTTATTCCTTTTCAAGACAAATCCTTAAAACCTGAACTATTGTTTTGGTATGAAATACCCGTTTTTGTATGTTGAAACATGTCATACTATTTGTATCAATTAATAATAAGTGATAATCTAAATTTCATGATGAAATATAAATTATAAAAAACATATGAAATATAAATAACTCTAAATTGAAAATAAAGAATGAAATATAATCATAATTGGGTTCTTAACATAAAAACTGGTTCATCCGATAATTAGATAAATATAAATACGAAACCAGGTTAATTGATAAAAAGTAATCATTAATAGAAATGGAATGCAAAGAAGATATTTTTGTTTTAGATTATAAATCCACAGATCACTATTTATATTTAAAATTAGAAGTATATAAATAATACATTCATTGAAGTAAACATATATACTATATAAGTAGAATAGTGAAAGCAAGCAGATTAACATACTGTTTTTATACGATCAAAATATCTTGGTCAAATAAATATAAAATTAAATAAATTTAGAAGCAAGTTTCATCAGATGAATATGATTAAATATAGTAGGTGTTGGTCTAGCAAAATTTCAAAGGTTATTTTTATTCAAAAATCCGGTTAACTTTACTTTGATAAAGATTTCAGAAAAAAAAATTAATTTATAAAATCATCTTATTTCGTTTTCTTTGCTGCTTATATTTTAAGAATTACATTGTTTTAGATGGTAAAATTCGGATAATTGCAGTTTAAAGCCATATTTGGGGAATTTTTGAGGATTTTAAAAATTTAATCGCAATCAAAATGGTGATATCGCCGTTTATTAGGGAGTATAAAAGAATAAAAAATGGGGATTGAAAAAATAGATGATCTACTAACATGTTTAATTGCAAATATGACTGGAAATAGAGGATCTGCATATTAGGGGCGGGGCTAAAAATATTAAATATAGGTGTGGTGTAATTTTAGAGTAAATTTGGATGTAAATATCACTCATTTTCTTCTATATATTGTGTAAATGTATTTTTAAATTATGGGATAATAAAATATATTTCAAAAGTTCGAGCTGAATCATAATTTATGATTACAAAAAGGGGGATTTGGTAAAAAGAACCATTAGAAACATCGAAAACAAATAATTAAATTGCAAAGGTTCTATAAAATTACACATAAGGTGTAAGAAGTCAGAAAGAAGGTAAATAGGCATATTGTAAGAATATTTATGTGGTCTGGAGTTTCAAGGTAAATTTTTAAACAAATATAATGTTTAAAATAGCGATTAATATGACATAAAAGAGTGTAATAAGAAGCTTTAACACAAGTTTTAGGAAAAAAATATAAGAAAATTGCTTATACAACATATCTTATATTATAAATTGCAAAGCAATACTAAAAGGAAGAAGATGTCATAGACTAGCATAAAATCTGTATAAAGTCGCCCTAAAGAACTACTGTAATTTTTTAAATAAGTAAATATATTTTATTTTGATGTTTTGCTTTATCATACAATAGTAAGGTTTGATACATTTATAAACACTAGGATTTAATTATTTTGAGGCAATCAAATGAATTATTAGATTTTTTATAGTTTTAAAAGAATAATAATGGATGGTGCAGAAAATCAATAACTAAACTTTATAGGAGGTGTATTGACTGCAGTGATACATTTGAAATAGTTATTTATGTGCATAAATGGTATTAACAAAAACTTAAAATATTATTCATGAAATATAACGTTTTATTGATAAAAAAATCATGATCTAATAATATATACGTTTTTCATCTTGCGATGAACTATTTTTAAATGTAGGATACATAAAATTTCCCCTCAACGCGGCTTTTATTATTAAAATAGGATGAATGAATTTAAAATTAGTCAAATATATTGCATGATACGCCATATAAATATTCTATTTGAACATTAGTAGAATATTACAATTTATATATTGATATAATTGTTAAATATAAATATGGGGTTGAAAACAATACATTATCATTATATTTACAAAAATAATAAAGTAAAAATTAAGATATTTTCAGTGAAAAGACACTTTGAAATTCGGCTGAAGTAACCATTTGGTGTGTAACTGTATATGCAGTGTAATAAATAACGAAACACCTTTTACATACATTTTTATCAATATAAGGTAGTATAGATGATTTTTTGATTTTTTTATTTAATGTTTAATTCCAGTAATGAGAATTAGTATTTGATATATATAGATAAAAACATACTCTTATATGTAATTGGATGTCAAAAAAAACATTTTAAATTTTAGAAATGATTTAAATCTGAGATAAGGAATTTCGTCATCAAATAATATCGATAAATTAATGGATTAGACATTAAAAAAAGATATCTGTAATATTTTAGATATCTAACAAAAAATAATTGATTTTTACCGATATTAAATGGCTATAAATCTATTTTGAACATTTTTTAACATAATTCGGTTAAAAAAATATATTATTAAATCGCTATACGCTTGTCTATAAGAATATAAATAATTTAATGTTTTAAAATTATAAAAATTATATGAATCATCAAAATATACACATTAAATTAGCGATA
This sequence comes from Rhyacophila brunnea, assembly GCF_057557595.1. Lineage (NCBI taxonomy): Eukaryota > Metazoa > Arthropoda > Insecta > Trichoptera > Rhyacophilidae > Rhyacophila > Rhyacophila brunnea. Next base: position 2,970,210 of record NW_028233037.1, read on the forward strand.
TTTGATCTTTTGCTGATCTTTTTTTAGAAAGCATGGTGGTGCGCGCTTCAAAAATAAATTTTTGCAGCCTAAAGTGCTCTATATTACTGTAAAGTTATTTTGTATCGGTAATTTTAGGTTTATCAAGGTTAAATAAAAAAAGATTCCTAGAAGTAAGCAGTTATGAATAAAAGCTAGCATTTATTGTCATGTTTATGCGATTTTGGATGCCTTAAGCAGTTTCTTAATGTTTATTGCTTCTTTTATATATATTGTCATTTTTGTGAGTTTATGGATAGTCATAGACAGATTTCTAAATACTAATTAAGTTTTTTTTTGTATCTAATTATGCATTAAAAAATTATTCTCTGGGAGTTTGTTTAGTTTCATTTATAGATGCTTCGTTTTCTATTTACATACTTCATGATAAAGCAGGAACAACAATTTTATTTATATTATATTCCTTTGAATTCAGAAAACTGTTCATTAAATTCCAAAATTAAATGGTCAATAAAATCCGGTAATTCTCAATATACTTTGTATTTATTTTATTGAAAGCTAATCGAAAAACGTTAATTTCAAATAAATTTTGAATCGGCGAAAAAAAAGGATTTTTTTAACATATCATATATAGAATCTGTTTTACCCTATAAAAAATAATAAAAGCTTTTTATTCGACGGAATTCTACATAAAGTGAAAATTACACGAAAACTAATAGTTTACTTGCGCTGAGTATTTTATTCTTTGCTAAATTCAAGTAACTTAATTTATAAACATAAAATTTGTTTAAAATCTAGCCAGTAGTAAATACCAAGTTATAGAAATGCTAGGCCAATTTACTTAGATTAAAAAGTTGTTTTATGGGATACTTCTAAGAAGTTTGACGGTTAATTGTTGCATATGCACAATTCGAATTACATTTTATCACTTTTGAACAAGCGTTTTTTGAATAGAATAGTTTGATGTTAGATTTCCTGCGCAAGCTAGATATTTTTCGCATAGAAAAGGCACCTTCTCTACATAGAAAGACTCATTTTTCATCTTAAATATAAATTTTTTAAAATACATCATTATAAATACAGCATGTGTCCATTCTTCTTCTTTTATCAATAAGGGACTAGCGCAGTAACTCCGTATATAATTCAAATTTACCTGTAATTAATCTAATTCAATATAAATTCTTTTAAGCTCATTAATATCAGTTCATTCATAATAAGTCGTATATCATATAAGTTTTTAGTGCATTGGATAAATTTTTCTATTAAAGCTAGGAATAATTATTGTACTTATCAAGTATGGTTTCCTTGAAAAGTTTCAATTATCAATATTTATTAATTTATCTAGCTCTCAACTTTGAAAAATCTATCTTTCACAATTTATATATTATCATAGGTATATCGCTTCTAAAAACTTCAATTATTTTTGAATGAGTTCATTTGCGCTTTTAATTATCTAAATTTTGCTAAAATAACGGTTTGTGGCCTATATTCTAATTATGATTATTGTAAACACCATCCGTGTTATAATTCCTATGAGAATTTATATTTTCTAAGCTTACAAGAGATATCCATAAAATACGACCATTCTTATATAATAAAGAAAAAAAAGGTTCTTTAAATACCCCTTTTATATATATCACCCTCAACTGCAATATTTTTTTTCTTTTGTATTTTAGGTTATTGTACAAAAAAATATAAAAATTATTCAACAAAGAAAAACATTATATTTTCAAAATGTTTTTTAGAAGATGCGAAGCTCATGGTAATTATTATAAATCAAAATAGATATGCAAAAACATGTATACTCGAACTAGATATTATACATACAAAATGATGTTATTATTGAAGAATTTTTTGTAAATATACATATGAATTATAGTATTTTTTACTACATAAAACATATACCGTCAATCTCTATTTTAGAAACAAATGATACTATTTATATTCAATTACATTGTTATGCGCATATATTTTTCGAAATCTTAACCCCAAAATACGCAAGACTCATCAAAGCTCTTAAATAGCTGTCTGTGATTTGTATGTAAACTGATATCAGTTGCAAAGCCGTTGCTTCCCCCTAATTTTAAAAATGAGAATTGCCTGATATGAAATATAATTTGTGTATGAACTGATACTGTCATTTGGAAACTTAATGACATTTTACTGAAAACAACCTGCAATATAATTGATAAATGCAGTAGTTTTGGAAATAAAGCGCACCACATAAACCTAACATATCACAAAAGACAGAAAAGTCATAAAATATAGGTTATTTGGTCTCAGTTGATTCATGAATAGACAAGAGTTAGATATATCCTTTGTATATGGCTTATACAATAGTGAAATGAATAAATTATTGTTTAAGTTCAATATTATTATATCATCGATCTATCGAGATATAGCATAATAACTATACAATAGAGCATCCAAGGCGCAAGAAACAGATACTGCAAAAATTATTTTCTTTCCAATATTAATTTTTCTATGTAAAAATTTACATAAATGCAAAAAACGGCTTTTTATAGAATAATACATAAAATGCAACATGAAAAACATATAAAATAAGTTTGAGAGATCTATAGTTTTAATTATGGAAACTATCTGTGGTTTTATAATAAAAACAAATTTCTATTGATTTAAATGTAAAACAATGCGGTAAAAAAGGCAAGAATTCTGAAAATATTTGCAGTAAAAAAAGATGAGAACGCTATTTTGTATTATAACTAGATTTTAAGCCAAATTAACAGCTTGTTGTCTTAATATAACGAATAAAATGATCTTGTCTTAACCAAAACGATTAAGTTATAAGTAAGTATGATCGAAATTGATACAAAACTTGGTACTTGAAACAATAATAAATGATTTCTATTGTTTCTATCCAAACACATATACTAGCCCAAACAATGGTTCATCATTTCAAGTAGTTTTAATGAATTTTTTAAAGTGCGCATATATTTTAAAAGAAATTTTCTTCTCAGATCAGCAACACGTTACATCGACTTAATCTCATAATTATCAGGAAATATGAAGAATAAAGGAAAGCAGTTTCTAAAATAAAGAATTGTTATAAAAAGAAAAACTATTCTGCTTAAAAAGTCTCGTAATTGCGGGAAATCGAATGAAAAAAATACCCCTCTGATAATTTGGTTATAAGTCTAGAAAATTCTCTAGTGCATCATTAAAATGATGTATTTGGGAAGATCAGGTAAAAATAAGTATAATAAAACATGCTAAAAATAATATTAAATGGCAAATTTTTAAAAATAAAAGTAGTAGATTCGTACTTATGTTAAGAGCATATAGGAAATGAAAAGATAATTTTTTTTTGCTGAAATATGATGAAGAGGTCATCAAGAAATGAATTTAGATTAATGTGATATTTCTATTGGATATTATCTGACTTGAAGATACTCATTATGTCTATTCTAAATCCCTTGGGTACATATGAGGTAAATATTAATTTTAGAATTCGTTATAAGATCAACTAATGATCAAATTCACATTTTATGTAAGATTTAGATATATTATATAAATAGACTCATATAGCCATTACTGAATTCTTTTGATTATGTTGTCCATTAAATATTGATTAATTTTATACTTTTATTATGATACAAAAAGAAAATTTACTGTATTCCATTTTTAAAATAGAAAGTACAAATTAAGAACATTTTATTCTCTTTGTACAAATTATAAAAGGCATTGAACATCAATAGAGAAAAATCATACGAAATAAATTATTAATAAATTCTCAAATATGTACCCATTAAATTATCTGATCAAATATTCTAGTTTTTAAAAAAAAATTATAAATGATAATTTCTGTGATCTTATTTATTTCATATCTTTTCTTACTTCATTCTATTTATTTATGCAATTTTTGCATATAAATATTATATTTATATGATTAAAGATTTTAGCTGTGTTCTTCTTGCTTTAAAATTTTAATCCGGTGTTTTTTAAATTACTTAATACAATATGTTATTTAATTTATTTGATTAAGCATAGTATAAATTAAATTTTAACATTTTTTTTTACGAAATTTAAATAGATGTGAACCATCTTTTATAAACTAAAAAAAGAACCTATAAAAATCCAATGAGTGAGGGAACCTTCTAAGTTTTCGATGATCCATTAGTATCAAATGATGGATCTGTAATATTTGCAAAAAGAAATCAAGTGATAACTGGATGATCTAATACTACCTCAAAAAAATTCATGACTACTAAATTCTGCATATTAGATGTTCGATTTATTTTTGAATATATTTGCTTTCAAAAGAAAAGTTGGTATTTATAATTGAAAAAGAAATAAATATTGAATGAAATCAAAATTTACGTGAATTTATCACTTTCAAATTTTTATTTAATCCTTTTATTTGGCACAAAAATAGTTTTATCCGTATTTTTTATTCAATAGTCTCGCAAGAGGAATTAATTGTGTTTATTTAAACCAAATTCGAAATTCTAAATATCTATTGTACTTTCTTGAATGAACGATTATATCTAAAAAACAGAAATAACACAAATAAAAATAATAATGATCATCGCTTTTTGTCTAATAGTGTATTTGTATCATTTTTTTGTAATGAGAAAATTTATCATAACAAAATTAATTATAAATAAAACACCGCAGAAAGACGAGTAAATAATACATTTTTTTTGGGGATGCTTCGAAAAAGAAAAGAAGTTATATCAAGATTTTTATTTAAAAAGTATAAATTTAAGTGATATCATGGTGATAGAGTATTTTAGACATATATTTAACCAAAAATATTTTTTCATATAAAATAATTAGCCATATTCTAAAAAAAATAAAATCACATTAATAAAAAAATGATTTAATTGAAGTGATTTTAAAATCGGACGATTTTACTGTATGATACATTAAATGGATTGCAAAAAGAAAAAGAAAATAATAAACCAAAAATTTTTGATAAATTAAATATATAATTAAGGCATGATAGGATATAAGTAACCCATAAATGCCATGTTTGGATATATTTAGCTTTTTAGTATTTAAATATAAAAAAAAAATTTTGTTCAAATATTTACGCAACAAAATAATGCCAATTAATAAATGCCTCTGTATGATGATTTATTTTTTATTAAACCTAAATATTATTCACTTTTTTGGTTTTTTAAATTTATTACACTGTTCAGAATTTGTTCTGAAGCATATAAGTATCTGTAATCAAAAGTTCTGTTATGTTTTTAGCTCCATGTTGATTAAATAAGTATCTCGAGTTGCGATCACAAATTGTAATAATTAAAATATTCACGCTTCTTACATAAAATATAGTATCTGCTCTTTTATGGTATTTTATTTATGATCTGCATAAAATTGGATAGCAATTTAAGTTGCACCCTCTTTCTCATTACCCAAATCAGATTATTTGTTTTTCATCAGATCTAACTACTTTGTATACTTCAAAAAATAAGTTAAAAAAACTATTTAGTCTGCATGATATCTCAGTAAAACAATTTCTTTCGTATTCCATCAGGAAATTCGAGACTATGTATATTCAAACATTATAGGCACATCTAAGCATATTTTCAGAACTTGCAGGGTTTAATAAAGATATAACAGATCAATGCACAAAAAATACATTTTTCAGCGATAATTATCTCGATCAAGGTAAATTTAATGTCAAAATAAATAATAACAGTTAATACCTTTTTAATTGTAAATTTGAGAAGTAGAAGAAGAGGGCTAATGAAAACTTAAATAATTTTCATGCACCTATAGAGATTTTAATGAAAAATAAATATTAAACAAAGGGTTTTTTGGCTTCAAGAAGACATATTTTTAATTTTTACGGCTGAGGTAACATGCATACCCGAAACAAAATGCGCCACCCCCAATAAAAAGACAACCGCCTACTATAAGCAAAGGTTTAGCGTATCTTCTCAAAAAAGATTGAGAATTATTTGAATTGTTGGTACTGCTTGTAGATTGTGCTGCTGCTTGTGCTTCTTGAGCTGCTTTTTCTTCAGCTTTTTTTTGTTCTGCTGCTTGGGCTTCTTGTGCTTCTTGAGCTGCTTTTTCTTCAGCTTTTTTTTGTTCTGCTGCTTGGGCTTCTTGTGCTTCTTGAGCTGCTTTTTCTTCAGCTTTTTTTTGTTCTGCTGCTTGGGCTTCTTGTGCTGCTTTAAGTACTGCTTTTTGTTCTTCTGTTAGAGGTTTTCCTGCTGCTTGAGCTTCTTGAGCTGCTTTAAGTGCTGCTCTTTTTTCTTCAGCTTTTTTTTGTTCTGCTGCTTGGGCTTCTTGTGCTGCTTTTTCTTCAGCTTTTTTTTGTTCTGCTGCTTGGGCTTCTTGTGCTGCTTTTTCTTCAGCTTTTTTTTGTTCTGCTGCTTGGGCTTCTTGTGCTGCTTTAAGTACTGCTTTTTGTTCTTCTGTTAGAGGTTTTCCTGCTGCTTGAGCTTCTTGAGCTGCTTTAAGTGCTGCTCTTTTTTCTTTAGCTTTTTTTTGTTCTGCTGCTTGGGCTTCTTGTGCTGCTTTTTCTTCAGCTTTTTTTTGTTCTGCTGCTTGGGCTTCTTGTGCTGCTTTTTCTTCAGCTTTTTTTTGTTCTGCTGCTTGGGCTTCTTGTGCTGCTTTAAGTACTGCTTTTTGTTCTTCTGTTAGAGGTTTTCCTGCTGCTTGAGCTTCTTGAGCTGCTTTAAGTGCTGCTCTTTTTTCTTCAGCTTTTTTTTGTTCTGCTGCTTGGGCTTCTTGTGCTTCTTGAGCTGCTTTTTCTTCAGCTTTTTTTTGTTCTGCTGCTTGGGCTTCTTGTGCTTCTTGAGCTGCTTTTTCTTCAGCTTTTTTTTGTTCTGCTGCTTGGGCTTCTTGTGCTGCTTTAAGTACTGCTTTTTGTTCTTCTGTTAGAGGTTTTCCTGCTGCTTGAGCTTCTTGAGCTGCTTTAAGTGCTGCTCTTTTTTCTTCAGCTTTTTTTTGTTCTGCTGCTTGGGCTTCTTGTGCTGCTTTTTCTTCAGCTTTTTTTTGTTCTGCTGCTTGGGCTTCTTGTGCTGCTTTTTCTTCAGCTTTTTTTTGTTCTGCTGCTTGGGCTTCTTGTGCTGCTTTAAGTACTGCTTTTTGTTCTTCTGTTAGAGGTTTTCCTGCTGCTTGAGCTTCTTGAGCTGCTTTAAGTGCTGCTCTTTTTTCTTTAGCTTTTTTTTGTTCTGCTGCTTGGGCTGCTTGGGCTTCTTGTGCTGCTTTTTCTTCAGCTTTTTTTTGTTCTGCTGCTTGGGCTTCTTGTGCTGCTTTTTCTTCAGCTTTTTTTTGTTCTGCTTTTCGTGGTGCTTTGTGTGCTTTTTTAAGTGCTTTTGGAGTATCTGGGGATATGGGAGTTGATGAACCTGGTAGTGAATTTGCAGTTTTAATATCTTTTGGATTCGGAGATTCTCCACTTGTATCCGCGGACCGCACAAAAAGGTTGTGTTTTATATTACCGATGTAGTTATCCTTTGATTTCAATATTTCTCCTAAATTTGATGTATATTGATTTTTTTGTTCAAGGAGGTGTAACCAAGCAGCAGCAAAGCTGAAAATCCGGATCCATGCGTTTAAAAAAAACTTTCTAAAAAATGTTCGAACTATTTCTTGTTGAACTTTCATCTATGGGTAAAAAAATTCAAAGCTTTTATATTTACAAAGGGGCTATCTTGATTTTTTAGACAAAAATAGGAGTTTGATTTTAATCAACTTTTAAAATTTCTATAAATGTATACTCTAGATTAGAAACTTTTCAAAACAATTTAATCATGAAATTGAATCTTACAAAAAACAAGGATGGAAAAATATCTGGATTTAATTCTTATGGAATTCAAATATAGTTTTCGTAAACAAACGTTCAATTATTCCTTTAGAAGTGTGTTTATTCATATGATGACACTAAATTCGTGAATTTTTTTTATCACTGCAATGATTGATGATAATTTTTCTAAAAATCCATATTTATGAAATTTTGACAATAAAAAATTTCAATATTTAATCATTCTATTGGTCAGAAAAGATGATAGCGAAACATCCAATGAAAAAAAGAGTTTACAAATAAATATGTGAAACTAGAATGAAGTTCATTCAATTTCAGAGTTAGTTAATATCCTGTATGATCCAAGTGCCTCGATCTTTTTTCACGAGTATTTTATAAATAAATACCATGAACTTAAATAAATATATAATTTTTAATGACTTTTAATTTTTTCTTCTCTATTATTTAGTTGTTTGGCATATATATTTGAATTTTATATTTTAAAAATATGTGTTAAGCTATAGGCAATTGATTTTAAAAAAGTAAGTCGTATTGTGTACATAAATTATAGTGATTCTGCATCTAAATGTGCCAGAAAACATTCGTTGTTGTTATTATTTCGCCCGGGAAATCAAGATTTCCTTTTAAGAATCTAAATGCATATTGAATTCAGATATTGTTTTAAATTTTTTCGGAGGCTTTGTTTTCAAATTTGTGTAAAAAATTGTGCAGTAAGTAAATTTATAGCATAAAATACCATAAGATACGTTATTAATTATAATTTTTATGCTCTAGATGTGTTTTTAATATAAAAATATAAATCGAATTATGTTCTTCGTTATGTATGTTTAAAAAATGGCCACTGCGAAATAGTAAAATTTCAATCAACTATGATGTGTTTATATTTTCTTGCTACAACATACATATAGATGCATGTGTCTTGCATTATTTCAGCAAGATTGAATAGACCGAATAAATTAACTTTAATAATGCTTTTAAAAACGTGGAACATATGGTAATGTTTTCATAGTAAAAGAATGGCTTGGTGCTACAAATAGTAGAATAGCTTAGCAAAAAAATTATGAATATGCTAAACTGGCTTTTAATAGCTGTCTACTTGTATCGTAGATAATTATTAGAGCACTATTTTTGGTGATGGAATTTGAAATACACCTATATATTACCTAAGCGGAATATTGTATACATCAATAAATATTATTTTTTTATTTGAAGAATAGCTTCATGATAATTTATCTTCCTAATTGATAAGAATATAAAGGATAAATATGAAATCAAAAAAAAATCAAGTCGAATTCGAAAATAACCAATCAAAATTTATGATTCGATTTTGTGTTAAACAAAATTTATTGGATGTTATTGATTGATTTGGATTTCTTTAACATAGTATTTTTTGTGCTAGATGGTTTTTAATTCAAATAATAGTTTGTTCCATAATCTAAATGAAGAAACTATGATTTTTTATTTAGAAATTTATTAATCAATGTATGAACTGTTTGTTGAATGAACTTTTTGGTCCAGTGTGACTACTGTGGGACATTCTTATGACGTTAAATTTATTTTATCAACAACATCTCGAATTTACATATTTATACACTTTGTTAATTTCTATTCATATCTAACATTTTTAATGGACAAACTGATTTAAAACTAGCTAATTTTGTTGTTGAATAGAACAGGAGTCGTTTATAAAATGGTAATATAACAACCATAAATATTCCTTTAAATTCCATTTTGCTATACTATTTTGCAGTCTAGAGCTATATCAAGAATTAATAAGATGCAATAAACCAATCATGCCTTACCGTTTAGTTTTAGAGCTACATCGAGAAGTATAAAGTTGAAATAAATCCGACATTGCCATACTATTTTTCTGCTTTTACTTATATTAAGAACTAGTAAATTGCTATAAATTCAATTATGTCTTATTCTTTTATTTTTTGTACCACGCAAAGAACTTTAAGTTGTTTTATTTTGTATATGGTTGTATAATATATAGTGGTTAAGTATCAAGGTCGTCAATTATTGATAAATTACATGTGGTTATTATAGTGGAGGCTAAGTATTTAAATGTTAAACATTTACCATCCCAATAAATTACATGTATCAGCATAATTAGAAAGTAATGCTTAATATTACATAATTATTGCTAAATTACATGTAGTTATATATTTATACTAGAGGTTAAGTATTTGACTTCCAAGGTATTGATAAATTACATATAGCCGTATAATTTGAGTGGTCAAGTATTAAATTAAACAATGATTGAATATTATATATAACCGTATAATTTGAGTGGTTAAGCATTTAATTAACAATGATTGATAAATTACATATACCTTTATAATTAGAGCTACCAAGCATAAAATTATTTAATTATTGCTAAATTACATGTGGTTATATATTTATACTAAAGGTTAAGTATTTGACTTCCAAGGTATTGATGAATTACATATAACCGTATAATTTGAATAGTCAAGTATTAAATTAAACAATGATTGATAAATTAAATATAACCGTATAATTTGAATAGTCAAGTATTAAATTAAACAATGATTGATAAATTACATATAACCGTATAATTTGAATAGTCAAGTATTAAATTAAACAATGATTGATAAATTACATATAACCGTATAATTTTAGTGGTTAAGCATTTAATTAACAATGTATTTATAAATACATATAACCGTATAATTTGAGAGGTTAGTATCTAGCTCCAATGTATTGATAGATCATTTTTTATTTGGGAGTTGAGTTTCTTTTTATCAATTTCATCTATTGTGACGTTGTCATCCCATTGGGAACATTGAGCAACTTCTTGATACATCTTTTGACATCTTCACCTGATCTATCTTCATCAACTGCTCTTCTCATCACAAATAAGATGAGTTCAACTGTCTTGCTAAATGTGAGAGCTTGCATGTATGCTTCAAATTCTTCCGGGATTTTCAGCTCCTTAACATATTTTTTATACAATCTTCTAACCAGTCCATCCCAAGTCATTATATGCGGTGTTATTCATGTTTTATATTAATTTAGAGCTTGTGTAAGCAACCTTCAAGATTTAATTAACAACAGAAACATATATTATTTTGAGCATTAAGTGGTCAATCTAATTTTAAATGGGATTTTAAAAAATAATACAACAATAAATCTTTCTTTGAATAAAAATAATATAAATTTATTTCTTAGAATATATTCTATTTTTAAGAATGAAGTTTAAATCCGACCCATAGAAATGAGCCTAACAACCCAATTAATTCAAGGAATTCTCGCAGTAGAAGTGATTCTATTTATACTCGTTCTTATTCCAGTTCCTGGAAAGAAAAACTTACTGATAACCATAACATCACAGAAGAATATTTTTATGCGCACATTCTTTCATTTACTTCTGGTCATTTATTTGATGATAATGATGGTCTTTGCAGATTCCACTCTTAAAATATACCGATTCAAAACCAGTCTAAACACTTCTAAATCACATGAAAATATGTACTATTTGTATCATGCTGAACGGAATTTCTTTTTAACAAGTTTTACACTATTTCTTGCTCTAGTGTTCTACTCCTTCATAAAAATTTTATTACAATTAAGCGCTGATGAGAAAATTGCTTATGTTCTAAAGAAACAGTCTGTGTCTCAGAAAGATTTTGTGGCTAAAATTATTAAAGATTCTAAGCAAAAGGATTTGGTCATAGAAGATTTAAATAAAAAGGTTTCAAGCAGCGAATCTTTGGTCAAGCAGGCAAAAAACAATGTGGAAGAGTATACCAATCTTTTGAAAAAATATAATACTCTGGTTGAGAAGGTGACCGGCGAAAATCAAAAGAAAAAATGAAATATCTATCATTAAATAAAAGGATCAATTGATATTTTTGCCATATTATAAATTTGACAATAAAAATTATCCTGATATTTTTTAAAATTAAAATAGTTAAGAATAAAGTGTGCATTATAAATATAGCGTGAATTTAGTAATATATTTACGGGTCCGTAACTTTTTTCGCGTAAAGGGTTTTTATCTTTTCTTATTAAACGGAATTAATATAATAATGTATAATTTTTTAGTTAAAATTTCATAGATTTTTAAGATTTATCTATCATAACTTTCTATAAAATGTATGAATAAATATTCATAATTTATGAAGAACAACAAAGTAGTGGCAATCCTATGATTTAGTTGACATTTCTAGTTTATGAATAGCATATTGAACTAATTTTTTGGAAAGCAGATGTAACTGCATTAAAGACGACCTATATTTCTACGATATAAAATTACATATTGCAATCCATTAAAAATATTTTATTTCTAGTTAACTCCATACTTTTTTTGAATAATGTCAAATAAACTACATAAATCAAAATACTTTATACCGTTTATCTAATTTTATATTTTTGTGCATATGTTTTTCAATTCAACTATTTTTCAAAAAAAAATTATCTAAACATAGCGCACATGTAAACTTAAAACCGATATTTCAAAAAAAAACAAGCCTTTGCTTATAATTCTAGAAGCAAATTGAATTTCTTCATCTTATGATATGTTTCCCGCATACTTATTTTTTAATATATATTTTTTTTGGGTAAAATTATTCATCTCGATTCAAAAACCCAGAAAATATTACATTCTCAGTAAATTAACCTAAAAAAAATTATTTATTGAGTAGTTGATCTGCTTGATTCAAAAAATACAGAAAATATTACATTCTCAGTAAATTAACCTAAAAAAAATTATTGATTGAGTAGTTGATCTGCTTGATTCAAAAAATACAGAAAATATTACATTCTCAGCAAATTAACCTAAATAAAATTATTTGATGAGTAGTGGATCTGATCGATTCAAAAAATACAGAAAATATTACATTCTCAGCAAATTAACCTAAAAAAAAATTATTTGATGAGTAGTGGATCTGATCGATTCAAAAAATACAGAAAATATTACATTCTCAGTAAATTAACCTAAAAAAAAATTTATTTGATGAGTAGTTGATCTGCTCGATTCAAAAAATACAGAAAATATTACATTCTCAGTAAATCAACCTAAAAATCCTTTTCATTTATTATTGATTTTATGATCTTCTCGATTCAAAAAGCTTATAATATATTTATAATATTACTCTTTGTAAATTCCGCAATACAATTTATGCGCAACAAATTGAAATTCTTGATTGCGCAATTCAAAAAATAATTATAACATTAAATCAATATTATGTATCAATCATGATGATGAATAATTTTTCATTATCGGAGCTATCTATTGTTATAACTGAACAATAAGAATAAATGAAAATTACGCAATAGATATTATAATTACTATTTTCTTAAGTCACAATAATATTCAATAAAATTTGAATAATATTTATTTGATGATTTATAGATTAAAAAAAATCTAAATTTAAATTTTGTGGACTATTTCTAGTTTTATTTATGATGCACAATTTTTTTTAATTTGAATGGATTTTACAAATAAATTCTTTGCGGAATCAATCTATTATCCGTAAAATTTATCTTTATGAATAAAAATTCTTTGGAACTTGCAGATTAATAATTTCTCGTGCATAAATATTATCTTGAAAATGTGCCAGATTTGGTATTTTTGTATCTGCTTTTAGTTGATTCTTATCTTTAAATCAATTATTATTGTGAAATTCATATTTTTGATTTAAAAAATGTTAATATTTTTAGAAAGATATACGACTCATAGAATTAAGAAATTCTGTTCAATCTTACGTTTTCTTTACATTGAAAATGGAATGAATTTATAAGCAAGTCAACAACATCCTCACTATACTTAAAGGAATAAAAAATTCTATTCGTTAAAGCATGCAAGAATTTCATTAATCATCAATAGAATTCGCTCTTTATCGATTTTCATTTTTTGATTTAATTCTTGTCAAAACTGTGAAATATCAAGCAAAAAAAAAAAGATCTATAAGTTCTTAAGTGGTTAGTTCACATTTTTGTCAATATGGAAAAACCAAAAACAAATTTTATTCAAACAAAAGACGTTTAAAAATTGCATAACTTTATAGACTTTCTTCTTCCTTTATACAGAAACAGATTAAAGGAAGACGAAATGAATTATTTAGAACTTTACGATTTACATGCAAAATTCATATAAAACATACATGGAATCAAATAGTTGTACTAATTTTAACCAATATCGGTTTTTATCTTTGAAAAACAACATTTAAATATAATTATTTTGCAAAAATCCCATATTGAAATAAAATTTCACCTATAATTTATTTCATGTATATATTCAGAAACTCTAAAGATCATATGGAAGTGTTTCTTAACGATAGAAGTTCCGTTTTATATATTACATTGGATTTTGAGTAATTTTTATCATAATTTATTTTTTGGAAATCATATATTAATTGATAAAATACTCTAATATCATCTAGCGCCGTTTTTGTAAAATAATTGCTATATTAATAATCATTTTTGTGTATTTTGATGTTTATTCCAGCATTGAATTTTTCCGTTAGTCAATACTAGGTGAAAATATTTAGGACATTCGATATTTAATGAACATTAAATATTTTGAAAAAAATATATATAAATTGTTTTAGAACTAGAATCGGTTTCTTATTTTGAAAAAAAATATTGGAGTAATTATCCTAAAATATCTATTGATATAACCGAAGTGTAATTATATGATGATAATATCACATTCACATATATTTATTTTATAATTTAAAATCCAAAACGTGCAATAAATAAATTCGTTTTTTCATAACAAGGCACCTTTAAAACTTTACATCTTCTACATGATTACTTTGACCACAAAGTTATTATTACTGTCAGCCGATTAATAAAATTTTTTGAAGCTCTTCGTCAAATTTTATCTTAAAATTTATATAATCTTTACTTGCTTCGCATATAATCATTATAAATAATAACTTATAATCTAATTGTATTTTTGGTAAGTGTGAATATTTGCCTTATATTCCGTTTTTAATATATATACAATAAAATTGTTGTCTTATTTTTATAACTAATTATCATGTTTCTTATCTGTTTCTCAGACGCCATTTTTTATGAATCTTTAAAATGGGAATATTCCCGTGCTTAAAAGTGTAAGTTCTACTATAAATTTACCCAAAAACTACATATTAACAAACAGAATTCGTTATTTTTATAATTTATTGTCCGTTTTTCGATGTTTTTAGAATATTTTTTAAAATTTGTTTAACCCGATTGATTTATTATTTCTAACGTTTCAATCGTTTGATGGTGCCCAGAAGTGTTTGAGATATGTGTAAAATTATGGCTTTTAAGTATATTATTAACATATCAAACGATAAATTCAATTATTCGTCTGGATACTTTTAAGCGGGGAGGGTTTAAAAAATATCGTTTTTTATAGCAGAGATGTTGCAAGCTAGTCATTTGGAATTATACCTTTCACCTAAATTATTTATAATAATTTATATTATCAAGAATTACAAAATTATTTCACCATCGGGGTGTAGCAACCTTCTATTAAATAAAATTACCTGGTTTGTTTGAACTGGGGAATTGTATAATTTTTTATTGAATTATAATCCCTCTTTTTAGATGAATATCACAAATTTTGCAGACTTTTTTATTTATTTTTTGGTTAGAAATCATCCTCTAAGTATATCCTCAAAATTTTACCTTACCTATACTCGTGTAAAATCTGTAGCTTTTCTTTTTTTATGCAGAAAGTACTTTTTAAAATAATAATATTGTATTTTATTCATTTAAGCATCACTAAGACTTCTTTTCTTGATTTTATATGGTTTATATTCTGTTTTTTTGTGCTGAATATTTGAATAGAAAGTTTCTTAGCTCTAAAAGATACATCAATCTCCAATTTAACTATTTCTTACTGGTAAATTGGCATCATTTTCTTAAAAACTAAAGTTAAACAAACCCATTGGTAATCAATCTTCTTAGATTCATACTTTCGCGCTTTAAGGATATTTCATTTTATTCTAGGTAGAAGTTTCAATAAAATCCTAAAAAAATTTACAAAGGAATCATAGGATAAGTTTGTTTCATTTATGTAATATGGTGTGTTCCAGATTCTGATGATTATATGGGTTTTTTAATAAGCAGAATGAGAATCTGTAGTTCTTTGAGGCCAGCTATTTCACTTAACCGTGTTTTATCAAATATAGTGAATTATTTTTATATTTCAGGCCTGTATAATTCACGCTGCTGCTTAGCTATTACCATTTTATCTCCAAAGTGTAAAATTTGTTGTTGATATCTTATAAGTTTAATATTATAGACAAACGACGCATAATAAATGCCAATCCAAAGATTATTACGATAACTATGATCAAAATTTATGCAAAAATGAAATACCTCATGTGCCATTACATGGGATGATCTGATCACAAAATAGTACAAGTGTTATATTTAGAAGTGAATATTATCAACAGAATTTGTGGAATAATTATAAATAACAGGATTGGGAAGAAAATTGAATAATTATTTTCGAGAGATATGTATGCAAAAGGTTTATATAAAGAATATATGAAATTTAACTATGGTATCGTAGCAAAATGTGTTATATAAAGTTTTGCTTCGTTGAAAAATAGTAAAAGGAATATTATTCGCAAAAAACTCGTATATACAATGAAACAGAAATATTTGTTGATCAACACATGTATGTGATAGATATATTTAAAAAAACATCAATAAAAATTATTGATAAAATGGTAAAGAACTGCTGCATAAAAAAAAATGTGGAACAAAAATATTATAACGTAATTTATTATGTATACACATTTAATCATATAAATTTTTCTTTCATTAATATATGTAATCATATAAATTAACCTTCATATATTTTTCGATTTGGCATCTTGAATACCAAGATTTCAATTATTATTTTTTTATCTTAGAAACAAATTTTGACCAATTTATAAGCACATATCTTATGTTTTGTCCTTCGCAAAAATATATATAACATCAAAATATGTATATTTATTTTTAATTTTTTGAAATTGTTGTTATAAACTATTATTGTATGAAAATCATTGAGAATAAAAGTTCTAACTGTTTCATAGAATATTATGCGTCAAAATGTAAAAGTGACAAATATTTTTGTGAATTTAACAAGATGGTGACTGTGCGGAATCCATAAATCGTAAAAAAGTTGGAAATAATTGTAAAACTTAAAGTTTCAACTACATTAACGAAAATAGAGGATAATATAAAAATGTGATGTAAACATTCAGCAGTTTCATTCTATGATGCAATAAAAAACAGAAAACATTCTTCTACACAAGCATAATATCTAAAGATGAGCAATAATTGGAAAATTCATAATAAAAAATCGGATACAAAAAAAAATTCTCAACAAGTTCACAAAAGAGAAGTACCAACTGACCAACAATCTTTGATTTTATTGCTTCATTCAATCATGTAAATTAAATAGTGACTAAAAAAGATTAATTCATTTCATTGGTTAATTATAATTCACAAAAATTAGAAAAAATTATTTTTAAAAGGTTTACGCTTCTTATAAGACGCTTGGAAAAGAAAATATATCAAAAATTTATACGATGAAGGTTAAAATAGTTTATTTCTATTACTAGCTTGTATCTCGCATAGTACATCACAATTAGGGCAAATATTTAATGTAATATTACTTTCAAGATATTTTATAGAAAACATATTTCTTTTATTTATATATTGATGGTCTCTAAAACCGAAGATATACATTGTAGATCTATGAATAAAGTAACAATAAATAAGCATAAAATATAAAAAAAAAATGTAATAGCTTCAGATAATTTAAGTAATGGATGTTTAGTGAGGTTTATAATGTTTATAACTTTTCCTTTAATAAATAATTGTATTTAATGATCAAGAAATATATTTTCAACTGAAGTTTACTATGATTCATTTTTCCTAAAAAATGTGAAAAAAACTTATTAATTTCACGTTTTTTACATATTAAGATTATTAGGCGCTATAAATCCTCTAATAAATTCTCTTGACCAAAGCGTACAATATAATGATTTTATCAATTATTTTGATAAAAAATCTATCAGAGTAAAAATCGATGCTCTTTACAATATAGATTTCTGGATTTAAGATGCAAGTGTATCGAAGATATAGCAAATATTTCTACTGCATTTAGTAGACGTCGAGATTTAACTTATTCGTCAACACCGAAATTTGAACCTTGTCAAGCTTGAGATTGTTCGAGGTGATATTTTTAAGTGATTATTTGGTGATTTTAACAATTAAATAAATCCTAAAAATTACAAAATTTTTATTTATGAAGACAAAAAAACAAAAATTTTCCAATTTCAAACATATTTAGATTTTATGCTGATTGAGTAAATTTTATTTAGATTGAACTGTTTATTTCATTTATATTATATACATATCTATTAGGATGCACGTATTCCGGTATTCAAATCATTATTGATCTGTAATTGTATCTAAAATTATAATAAATATAACTTATGTATAAAAAGCGAGTTTCATATACACATAGAAAAATGTAGCTTAATATTATGTAATAAGGCGAATATTTTCAATCTATTTACATGATTTAAAAAACTAAAAATGTAAATAAATTGAATTTTTATGATAGAATCAATAAATTTTGCGCTTTAATTTGTTTATTATCGCAGGCTGTCATAGCCTAAATCATCATTTGCAGATTTTATTGAACCCATTTGTGATGAGAACATGTTTACATTTTTCTTATTCAATAAAAAACTTTTTAGAGAGCCAAATAAAGATTTACTTGTTACATAAGGATGGTCCAGTTCGATTTCTCCTGCCATCTTTTTTGTCCAAGGAAAACCGCTATATATATCCACATCATCACACTCACCTATAATACTTCTTCTGCAGCGACGACCATACAAATCTTCAGAAGAAATTTCGACCCTAGTGACAGAAGACGAGTCTTCACCATGTTTAGAATGAAATGATACAATTTTTTTTCTCGTGCTTTTTCTTCGTCGATTTCGATTTCTTCCTCTTCGGCGGCTTCTTCTTTTTTCCATTTCATTATTTACAGATTCATCATCATCATCTTTTTCAATTTCGTCGTCAACAGAATTTAGAGGTTCTTCATGATTAAAGTTTAACTTTTCAAACGAATCAATCCCAACTACGGGAGAGGTCGACAAATCAGTCGCAAATTCCGGAGAAAAAGCCTCCTTTGTATTAAATATCATCGATTATCAAAAAAAACTATATTTCTTTTATATTTTCGTAACAATCTTTTATTTGTTTCATGTTAATTTTGAATTAAAGATATGATAATGATTGAAAACGTGCTCTAAGTTTATGGTTTCAAGATTAGAAATATTAAGTTCTCTTATAATATAATTGCCAGTGGGTTAGTGTATGTGCATAAAATGCAAAGTTTGCCGTTAGGTATATCCTATTTTGCGTGTAAGACCCGTCTTTATGTGACAAAACAAGTTTAAACTATAATATATAATATCAACTATATCTAGAAGGTCTTTTCTTGGAAAAAAATAAAAGGTGTTTTTGGAAATCAATTTAGATTTATATTTATAGGGAATTTATTGCAAAAATCATGCAGGCAAGAAAGAATGATTTCCATAATAATTTAAAATTTCCCGAAAATTAATTTTAAAATGCATTATGGCCTAATAGAAACGTTTAAGTTCTTTTTTTTTTAAATTTTTATGTCTCAAAAAAACAATAATATATAATAAAGTTTTATGTTAATAATCATGTAGTCTATTTTTTATGTATGACATATCTGCAAAATAATGCATTTTAGTTTATAAAATGGCACTTATATTATTTTTATAGCGAAATAGGGGATTTCTTACAGGGTTTTGTTGTAGATTACTTTCCAATAATAAACCGCCAAATGTATTTAATGTGCCAATAATGGATATATAAGTTAATATAGATATCATGATAAGA
The DNA here is from genome assembly GCF_057557595.1 of Rhyacophila brunnea. Classification (NCBI taxonomy): domain Eukaryota; kingdom Metazoa; phylum Arthropoda; class Insecta; order Trichoptera; family Rhyacophilidae; genus Rhyacophila; species Rhyacophila brunnea. The sequence continues at coordinate 2,989,846 of NW_028233037.1, forward strand.
AAATATGTAAGTATTATAGAAATAGTGTAAGAAGAATGCACATTTAATGTGTAAAGTTTTATCTAGAAGACTATTAAAAAAAATCATTATGATTTTATTTCCCAATTACGATTCATATTTATATATTTTTATATGGAAACCATAATTCTCTTTTGGGTACTTTTGAGATTAAAGTTTAGAGACTTTTTTTTATAACAGAAATAAATTAAAAAATATTCAAATACAGAAAAAAAAATTGTTTTTTAATAATCGCTGCGAGTTTTCTTATGCTATTTGAAGATTTTTTTTTATTTTTAATGAACAAAACTTCTAATATTTTTCTTAAAATATAAATTTAGATTTTGCATTCCCTTCTCTATCTTTATACACAAAAAATATAGATTTTTTATTCTCTATCTAGTATCCCACCAAATTCGATGCGAGAACTGTATATTTTATGAAATATTGACTACGTTATATTAAAATTTCGCAAAGCATATAACTATAAAAAGATTTATAGATATATAAGTCTAATTGTTGTTTTTACGAAAATTTGTAGTAGTTTTTTGAGCAATAAACCTATTTTTTATAATTTGAATATAGTTACCTAAAATAAATTTATTTGAAATATAAATTTTTTCAAATTTTATATGCTGTTTATGTCGATAAAAATTTTTTTGAAATATTTCATTTCCCTCTGAGACTTTACAAATTTCTATTAGAAAATTGGTATGGCATTGAGAATAATTTTTTTGTTTTCGCGATTTGGCTGTGTTCAGACAATAGAACTATGAATAAACACCATAAAAGCATTTTGCTAAAAATTTTATGTTCACTAGAATAAGCCAAGACAATCGCTTAACTATTCAGTACAGACTTGATAATAAAAATTAGAAGTCGGATATAGACTATATTGTCAACTTTATTTTAAAAATTTACAATACAGCTTTTATTTTTATTGAATTTCGGTGTGAAAGCTTTGAAAACTATTGGAAATGAAATTTTAAATTTTTTATTAAATTAAAAAAATTTAGAAAGTCAGATATGCATTATTTTTCTTGCACAAATTATAAAAAAAATGCTGTATATAACAAGTTAATGTTTCAATCATCTATTTATTGCCATAATATTTTTATAAACAAAAGAATGTATTTAATAATAATTTACGAAAGCAACATAATCTACTTAATTCATTCAAAAAGAATAGTTTTATTTATAACCATACTTTTTTTTATAGATTTAATGAGAAAGATTATACATCCAGCTGGCTATTTATTTTTCAAAAAAATATTCTTTCTTGCTTTATGAGATAAACTCCTTATATTAATGCTTATATTTTTTTTGACATATTTTATCTTTCTATGAAGGCATTTGTTTATTTTCTGAAACAATTTGCTGTGAACCATGGACCTAAAAAAAATATCCCTGGCAACCAGCCTTTATTCAAGATTTCCAACATGCCATTTAGAGAATATCAATAAAGCCTTTTACAAAACACTTTATTTTTTTATTTTATACACATTTTTTAATTATATACTAATTTTTAGATGTGTTTTAACGCCTCTTTTGCTTTTATAAATAAAAGCGCATGAAAATAAATATGTAAAATCGAATACCAAGATTTCCTGTTCCAGATGTTGATTTTCTATATATATAAATCAAATACGGTTGATTTCTTCAGTCCGCGCCTTCTAAAACCGCTTAGAAATACAATAAATAGCAAATTGTAATACAAATCAATATTTTTTTATGCTGAAGTAACATCTAAAAAATACATTTGAAAAAAAAATTTAATGTGCAATTATATTTGTTACTATTATCTCGAAAACGATGCAATTTTCACTGAATGTAAAAAAAACGACAAAAAGGTTTATTTTCATCAAAAATAAAATAAAATTTCGTTTTTATTTGTTTTGATAAAATTCCATTTTAACTGCTTTCTCCTGTCCTCACTATATATATTCGATATATTATTATTCTTTTGGATTGTATTTGGTTTTTTTTGTCAATCATAAAAAATTATTTTTCCTATATTTATATTATACAATGCCTAAATTTTGCACTTCCCTTGACTTGTATATAAGAAGGTTTTTCATCATAATATTTGTAATTTTAATTACATTTTAACAAAGAACTGTTCCTTATATTTGAATACTTCCCGTACACACTCAAGTTATATTCACTTTATTTTTAGCTTCAATAATTTTTTTTATCTACCGCAATTAATAAATCTGACATTTTTTAAGTTATTGATGTTTGTGTTCTCATAAAAAAAATATTGTTTACAGCTTTTATCATCAGAACATCACTGTTAGACCTGGTTCCCTTATAATTATTCCGTTTATTTATATTCTACAATTGATTCATATGCTTATATTGAATTTTTATCCTAAAAGAATATTCAAAAAGAATTGGCAAAATAATGCCGAATATTATAATATTGACTTTTTAATATTTATTCCTGTATATAAATTCCATTTTTTTCTCCTGAAAATTCTCTTAAGAATTTATAAAACGACAGCAGTTTCAAAATGATAAACATAAGTAAAAAAATTCTTTCGTTATATCTATAGTTATAGAGGTTATTAAAAGAAAATCAAACAAACACAATATAATTAATGCATAAAAAAATTGACGAATTATACCATAAATATTGTCACAATAGATAAAATAGTGGTAATTATTCTCTCATGTGCGTTTATTCGGGTTTCCTATGATAATATAATATCCTAGCAACAACCTATTTTATTTTGAAGTATATAACTCGCATATAATAGTTGTATATTCAGTTTCTAATGAAAATTGTAGCAATAAGTAAATTTTGTATATACTGCAAACCAATTAAATCTTGGGTAATTAAAAGATTAAAAATATTGATTTGCTAGCTCAATTTACGATAGATAATCCAGACTTATGCCTCAATAGAAATGATTATCTTGTATGACTCCGTGATTCTGTCATAAAATTATTTTTTATTTGTATTTTGTGCATTTATTAAAAACGTATTTAGATATATAATTTTTCAATATTTTGTTGTGTCGATAAACTGAACTTTTTAGAGCATTTGTCATTATTGTTTTTCGAAGAATTTAATTTTCTTGTATATAGTGTCAATTTTATGTTTAACCGATCCCTAATGACAAATAATCATGCTTTGTTATCAAATAATTTAAACACGGGTTAAAAAATATATCTTTTACCGATGTATTTAATAACAATATTTTTTATTATGATTTTATGATGTGCATCATTAATTTTTAAATCAAATCTAAAACATTATAAAATTTCGACGACCCATTTATTTATTTTTGTTTGCTAGAAAATTTTTTCACAATAATTTTATTGTTATTTTTGTACTAATTAGATCTGAAAGATTGCAATGTTCTGCTGCTTCAGTTGTGGCTATACGCAAAATCAGAGGTTAAGCTATATAAATAATAATACACTTTTTTTAATTACTGAAATGATTTTAATGGATACTTTTGTATTTACCAAGATAAATTTATTATTTTTAATCGTACATCATATCAAATGTTTTGATTTCAAATATAAAATTCCAAAACTCAGTGGTAATTTATTATCAATTGAAACCTTAAATACAAAAATAATATATACCCAAAATTTAAGAAATGCCAATATTTCTGGCTAAATAAACACCTTACCCTCTGGGGTATGCGACCGGTAATTTTTTTACTCTGTTTCATAGACATAGAAAAATTATAGAAGCAAGTTTCTTGGAAATAATTCTGAAAATAAAAGGCTAAAGCTAATTTAGCACATAAATGTTAAATTATCGCGTTAATATTATATATACAGCGAAAATGCATAAATAATTACATATATAATGCTATAAAAATAAGTATTTGGCCTTGTGTTTATAGATTTCAATATAAATTATTCAGCAATGTTATAATTAATAAAAGATATAAAATTACAACAAGAAATAATATGAATTAATGTATATTATGTATCTACATCCATAAATTATCGCAATAATCTTAGGAAAATTTACTTTATAAGTGATTGGCGCTTTTATCATTCTAAATATACATCTAGTTAGATACAACTTATCAAATGTACTGATTATTAATTAAATTTCTGTTTTAATAAGATAATTGATAGGCAAGAATAACACATTAATATTTGCATATATATTTAAATAAAAGAATAATTTTTTTTATATGGTAAGAATTTCAATGAAGTTATTGGGATTAAGCCTGTTATTATTGGTAGAATCTGAGATGTAATTTTATTTTATTTGCAATTATTTAGATTGATTTACATGCTAAATACTTCGGGTTGGTGTTATTAGCTATATTAATCGGTATTTTTGTTTTTAAATGATTTTAAAAATGTATTTTAGGCAAAAAAAAATGTGTTATTCGTATTTTTTACTATTATTGGTAATATTTGCATTAAATGTGAAAATTTAAGCCTTTATTTACTAAAAATATATCAATCATATTTCCTATATCTTGATAAAATGTTCATTTAGCTGTAACTACCCTAAGATTTTTTATTTTTTTTGTATGAATATCCCGCTTTTCCAATAAAGCTGATATAAAATTATTATTCTGAAAGTGGGTCTGTTTATTAGCATGTGTAATTAAAAAAAAGAATGAGAAAAAAACCATGGTTTTCCGAATTTATTCATGTCTCGTTGCTTTTTCCAATTTTTTTCGTATTTAAAAAACACTTATAAATGTTATGATATTTTTTTTTATCAACTGGGTTTTTTTCGCTTTCGATTTATATCTTCCCCCATTACAATATATAGATTCACGCGGGCAAAATCTCTGCGGATATTTCTTCAGTAAGTCTACCGATGGATAAGTTTTTTTAAGCACCAATCTAATTTTAATTTTTATTCATATCAATGTGGTCGTACATAGTTTAAATAAATTTCATTTAAATTAAAAACCATAAGAAATGAACTAATATAGAGAGAGTTAGAATTATGAAAACATAAATGTAAAAAATTAAAAGTAATTCATAGATGCTGAATATTTTGATCTTAAAATTTGGAAATTCCTAAACGTAAATATTCTGATTGTTAATATTAAAATAATTATTCGGAAATTTAATATGGAGTATGATAATTCTTGTCAATGAAAAGGTTGTTCTTCAAACTAATGTAACCATAATACATATATAGAGTAAATTCAGGGGGAAATGCTTCGTTGGTTAGAATAAAGTTTCTCATAACAGTTACTATCTGGGCATATTAAAAGTTGGCATATATTTAGCTTATATTCTCTGTGCAGATTTTCTAAAAATTAATGGTTTAAAACACAATAATAAATTAATAATATGTAAGATTTAATATTCTTCTGATCCTAAAACAAATCATCCGCTGCTGATGCTTCCAAGATTATTTTTTTTTGCATGAAATTCGGAAATGAAAGAACTTATCAGTTTAAAAACAGCAAAAAAAAATTCTTGCGAATCTCAAAAAATCAAATTTTCTATGAGTTTTTCGGCGTCTAAATTTTATTTTAGAGCATGTATTTTAATTAAAGTTTGTATGTCATTAAAATTCAATTTCCAGTGTAAATAAGCAATATGTAAGATAATAATTTTTTTGTTTTGGTAATAATAATAACTATTATAATCACAAAAATAGCATCGCAAACATTCCTATCTTTCCCCTGTATATCGGTCATACATATTTTATCTGTTTTGCTATTAGTTTTAATTTAATTTGGTCTAGCTCTATAGCCGAATTTGCAATTATCCATGTATATTTTTTTACATTTTTTGTCTAAGATTAAATTTTTCACACTGTGTTGCATCCTTTTGAGGAGAATGATTAACTTTCTATCGTTCATACATATATATAACCATAAAACGATGATTTCTAAGAGTTAGTTGTATGAAAAACGAAATTACTGGTTGTAAAAGAGACAACAAACTCCAAAGAATCATAGATGATCTCTAGAATTTATGATTTACAATTAATTATATTTCCGGCTTAATTCAATACAAACGATTAATATTATATATAAATGAAATAAAATGCTCAATCTGAATACAATTTACCCCATCATTATAAAACCCAAATACGTTTACCATTATAAGTTTCTTTATTACACAACATCATAAATAAATTTTAACTTTTGTAATTAGTTAGATTTATTTGTGTGTTGGAAGCAACTAACTAGACTCTTAGAAATATCTTTTCAAAAAATCTACAAACTTGGTGGAATTTTATTTTATGATTTGATCAATGGATGGCCTGCATGTCTGCTAGATAGAGTTGGTCTAAAGCTGCGATACTTTTGATAGATAAATCTAAATCCAAAACTCTATTTTTTATAGTTCAACAATTTTTTGTCAAAATGATCTTTATCAAAATAATGATAAAATCATGAAACCGTACACGTTTATCAAAATAATATTAAAATCATTAAACCGTACTCCTTTATCATTTCGATCAATAAAAATCATGATGTGGTTATATATGATAAAGAAATAAACTAGATCTTGTTAAGATAAATAAAAATTTCAAGTATAAGGACCCGACTAATTATGATAATGAAAAACTCAAACGGTGCTATACGCCTTAACTGGAAATGCGGTGGTTAAAAAATCACACAAGACTTAGGAATGCAGACTGAAGAAGAAATATGCGCTAAAAAAACTTATTGAGGTATACACATGAATTAATAATTTAGAAGGGAAGAAGCTTCTAAAAACGATGAGATGGAAAGAAGTTTCAGTTAAATCTGCTTTAAAGAGCAATCAAAGTTGGGCTTGAACAACTAAAAATAGCTAAAAATAAAATTATTGCATAATTAAAATTAACTGAATTTACTTGAGCAAAATAATAATGTTATGTTAAGAGCAACTTCTCTTATCCCATTTAAAGTGAATTTTTCTATGTATATTGATAAATTTATGACAAAATGCTGTGTAGATTCCAATTGTGAATCAGTGGTTATTTTAAATACCAAGGGATGTGAACAGGGTCTAATAGCTACGAAGTCAATAATTTTTAATATTTGCTATAAAAATCATTGGTCTAGCAAAATATATATAGGCGAGGTATCTTAAGATGTGTATAAGCAGATTTAATTGATGATTTTTTGTAGTATCAAATGCCGAAAACATGTAATGAGTAATTATGGATGTTAAATATTAAAGTTAATTTTAAGAGCAGTATTTTTTTGCGAATGTTTTCAGTTTATATTGTGTTGAAGAGGGTATAAAATTTAGTAAATAATTTTAAAATTAGTTTGGAATTAAATAAATTATTAGTCAAATAAAACAAATAATTAATAAAGAAAGCCAATTATTGTTAGTTCTGTTAATTAAAATACGATTCAAGCTTGTAACTAGTAAAATGTGAATTTTTTTAAATACACCCAAAACGCAATTCAAAAACCGATTTTGCGTCCGAATCAAGAAGATAAAAACGTCGTACTTATAAATTTGAGCTTACAATGAAGATATTTATATCTTTCTAGCATGAACTATATACGTTATAAAGAATGTAAATGATGACCTCTGTTTAAAAATTGGTCATGTATTTACACTAACACACTTATATTTTCATTTCACTGTGGATCAAATAGATAATTTAATTCTGTTTTCTGGAAAGAATTATTTGATCCATTCTTATCAGATCAAATAAGGTGTATTGACACACACATATCATATAATTTGGTTTTGAATAATCTAGTTTAAGTTGTTGATACACTAGAATTAGAATATGCGACTATGGAATCAAGTTATACAAGAACTTTAAGATATTGTGGTTTGGGCCTTTCTTTTGCATACTAATATTTTGATTGCTTAATTTCTTTGAATTTTTAAAGAGTGGAAAGTTCAAATGTGCCTCTATTTTGGAACTTAAACTGTTCTTATACAAGAATAATACCTTTTATTCCACTAATGCATAATGAAAAATTATACCTATTAAAATTTCGGAGGTCGTGTGTATAATGATATATTTACTTTGAAATGATTTTGGCCTTTAAACATATAAATTATCATCAGTTTTATTCTTACTTTTTAGATATTTTCATGATTTATATTTATATTTCTAATAATATGTTAAGGATTTAATATTCTGGACGAAGAAGAGCATACCTGCAAGCTCTCATACTTCGTAAGGTGCTTGAGCTCATCTTATTTGAGAGAAGGAGGGCACTTGATGAATATAGATCAGAGGAAGGTGTCAAAGATGCATCAAAGAGTTGTGCAATATTCCCAACACGCTGCCCACTTCTGAAAAGATAAAATTGATAAAAAGAAAATTAACCCATAAATAATATATAATCTATATTTATAATTATTTATCAATTATTATACATTTAGAAGCCATTAATTTTTTTTCAGTGATGTAAAAAGGTGGAATAGAGGCTATGACTAGTAGTAGAAAGTGTTTTTAAAAAAATTCTTGTGGAAATATCTGTCATAAAAAAATACTTATGGAACATAATAATAAATATACATCAATAACATGACTCTCGATTTTTTAGAATTCTTTTCGCCTTGATCTTTAAAATTCCAACATTCCGCGTAGATATGATACTTACTCATAAAATATGATTTTTTAAGCTTCAAACAGAAAAATTTTATGCTAATTTAAAAAAAATTAATCTTATATTGTAAATTTGTGCATTATTAAACATCCAACTTTGGATGCTTGAGCTTTAAATTATATTTAAAGCAGCCATAGTTTTTATATTAAATCAAAAGGTTATATGATAAAAGTTGGTATTTTAAAATTTTGATAATTATATAATTAACGGATTTATTTGGATCATATTTTATATTTTTTTTTGTAATTATGATAATAGATAAATTCGACAGTGATGTCTGCCTTTTAGCAAAAAAAAACCCCCGGATAATAACACTAATGTGTATTTGAAATATTTTTTATTTATTAATGATAAAGTAATGGTTACAATAATATAATAGAGAATAAATATATTTGAAGTGATTGAGTGATTCAATTTCGAAGCAATACTAGCAAGAAATCCTTTGATACAGTAATATAATAAAACTAGAAATAAAAATCATGGAAATATTATATTTAAATGAATCTTATTTTTTTTGTTCATCTTTTATATAATGATCAGAAATTTATAACACGATTATTAAAAAATAACGGGATTTTGATGTATACTGTGACAAATCCTAGTATTTTTATTTATACTGCCATGCATTCTTCCATTTGGTAACGGCTTCAACCATAAAATCCAATCTTTGACTAAAAAATGAGTTTTGATCGAATAAGATACCCAATCCTTTTAATATTTTATCGAAAATATCAATTGTATTAACAAAGACAACCTTCAACGGTTTTACTGCTTTTTGAAACTGCTCCGCATTTTCAATTACAATAGCATCGTTCCATGCAATGCTATTAATTTTGATTCTGGTGATCTCAAGTCCGTTCACCAGCCCCGCGATTTTATCTCTTATTTTATCTATAAAAGTTCTTTTCCGCTCAAGCTTATTTAAAATAACATTGAATAAATCGTAAGTAGCCAACGGTACGAATTCGATTGTCAAATTAGAAAGTTCTTCGTCAGTAAGAGTCAAAACCGTTTCGATTTCATTTGTTATTTCAATTATACTAGATATTGCTTCGATATAATCATTGTGAATAAGAGTAGCTTCAAAATTTTTGAATGAGTCTGTAATGAAGTTTAGTGTTTCTTGGTATTCGTATAGTGTTGATTGTATTTTTTTGATGGTATATAGGACAATTGTGTTGTAATCTAGCATGATCAGCTTTACTTTTTGCGATTCTAGCTCCATACGTTCTTGTATAATATCATCGTTTTTTTCTGGTGTGTTGAATGAATGTAGAATAATCAATACGGCAGAAAGAATAGGGATTGTGATGAGACATATGTACATTTATGTTTATTAGATGTGGATGCTATATTAAATGTTTGTCTTTTTTTATATGGAATTTTTCGTTTTTTTTTGTCTTTTTTGTGGTCTATGAGTTTAGCCATATATAGTTTTCGGGCTGAAATTATGTTTTTGGGATTATTAAATTTTCTGTATTCTTTTATATATTTAAGTGTGATTATTTATTTGATAGAATGGGTCATGGTCAATTTTAAATTCACATAATACGTAATAATATTTAATACGTCTGAGTGTTGGAAACCCAGATTTTCGAAATTTAAAAAATTTAGCTAAAAATTGAAAATAATAGGACCTTTTCATTTGACAACAAATGATTTTCGTGTTTTGATTTTTGACGAGATTTTATAGAAATTAAGCTAAAAAATATATTTTAAGTTAAAAGTTAATAAACAAATATCGAAAATTAATCCAAATTTTTTAACGGAATGAAAGCACTAATAATTTTGCAATCTCTTAACTAAATTCGTGTACAATCTAACAAACGATAGATTGTCTTTCCCTTGAGAAATTCAATGTGTTTTTACAAAAACATAATTACAAAATAATTTTATGGAAGATATAATCTTATTGCGATATAAAATGGTTTAAATATTTTTACTCGAAATTTAGGTATTTTATATGGCATAGAAATTGCATAAGGTATTTTTTGATAGATAATTTAATGTATTTAAACTATTTTCTAAAATTTTTGATTATTTTCTGGTGAAATTTAGCCTTCTAATTTTTACAATAATATTTAGTCAAAATTTTTATACAAGAATGTGCATTTTTATTCGTCTATCTATGATAAATTTTTTTATAGCAGTATGAAATAATTTATATTTAATAAGTTTAAAATTTAGATTCGATTGCACTTTATTTTATATTGCATTTTGATGGTTTTCTAATATTTATTTTTTATACGAAAACTGATAGGTAGTTGATATTTTATATTTTTTGCACTTGTGATTATGTTTTTTATTGAGATCTTCGTTATACGACTTTTATCATAAATGTAAAGTTCAAAAGATTAATCGTGTAAAATAAATAATAAAAATACATTTTTTTTTTCTGGAATAATAGATTAAACTATATTTAAGAAGCTTGAGATGTTATAATACGAATTTCTATTACAGAAAAAAAATTGTTGTGTTTTATATAGTCTATTCTTTCTGTATTATATGTCAAATGGCGTAAGATTAAAGTAATTTTATTAATTTGAATTCACGTTTTCGGGTCCCCGATTATTTTTCTTTTCTGTAGCATTTATTTTGTAGTTCGAAGATGGTATGGTACCTTCAAGTAATACCTGTGCCTTTTACCTAATCTAAAGACAACCAGTAGTTTAATAATTTAACTAGACAATACTTTTTTCAAATAAATATTATAAAAAAATATTTATCTATTTTATTTCCTATATTTATCGTGTAATCGTGCAATTTTAAAGAATAATTTATAAAAATAACACGGTTTTTGAAAGGATCGCTACAAATAGTTATGAAACTTATATACTAAATAAATTTGTGTGATTTTTTTAGAATAAAATCCTACTTACGTAAGAAATATATTTATTGAACCTGTTATAGGGAATAAAAATATGATCAAACATCGAATCATATAAAATTTCAATTTATATTAAAATTAAATATCAAGAAATTTTATTTATAATAAAATAGAGAATGTTTAATTTAAGATGTCGCAAATTATATGAAATTTAAATACAAAAACTATAGAATATGCCGATAAAAAGAATAATAAGATAGAACCATGCAGAAATAGAAATTATAAATGTTATAGAATTGCTAATACTGCTGAAAACACCATCTGTAATACAGATAGAATTTTAAAAAAACCATACAAAAATTTCAAAAATAATTACAAAAAATAAGCAATAAAATTGATTTGATTTTTTTATTTAAAATTTGTGAAGTTTTAAATAGCTTAAAAAATAAGATTTTTAATTTAGGCTGCATTTTAACCAAGATAAAACAGTTAAAACACAATAACAGAAAGTTTTTCGTGCTTTTATAATTTATCCTCAAAAAAAGCTTTGTATAAGAATAGTATGCTATATTATAACAAGATAAAACACAATAACAGAAATTTTTTCGCGCTTTTATAATTTATCCTCAAAAAAGCTTTGTATAAGAATAGTATGCTATATTATAACAAGATAAAACACAATAACAGAAAGTTTTTCGTGCTTTTAGAATTTATCCTCAAAAAAAGCTTTGTATAAGAATAGTATGCTATATTATAACAAGATAAAACACAATAACAGAAAGTTTTTCGTGCTTTTATAATTTATCCACAAAAAAAGCTTTGTATAAGAATAGTATGCTATATTATAACAAGATAAAACTATTAAAATACAAATAGCAGAAAGTTTTTCGTGCCTTTATAATTTATCTTCAAAAAAAGCTTTGTATAAGAATAGTATGCTATATTATAACAATATAAAACAGTTAAAACATAATAACAGAAAGTTTTTCGTGCTTTTATAATTTATTATTTATCCCCAAAAAATGTAACTATAAGAATATTGTGTACGTGAAGATATTATATCGCCATTTTAACTTTATAAAAATCATTTTTTTCCGCTATAAATTCAATATAAAAATTTACAATCGAAATTCACTTTTAAAATATATTACATTGTTTTTTCTGTTTTTAAAGAATAAGAAACAGGTGACTAAAGTTAATTGGGGATTTTAGAGATTATTTGTACAATGGGTTGAGTTTATCTAGGCAGAAAGTCATTATATAGAGAGAAATTTTTCGCTCTCTAATTAGACCGAAACTAAAAGAAGGATTTTATATTTCTTGTTTTGATTTTTTAAATAATTATGATGTTTATTAGAAATTTAATTTATTTATTATTGGTTTTATATTATTACTTTTTGCTCTTTTTAATATCAATAAAATCTTATGGTGACTCTATATAGAAGTCCATTTTAGCCCCCTTTTATCTTATTTTATTCATCACTTTCCTAATACAATTATAATTTCAAGACTTATTAATTCAAGTGTTTTTCACTTTTTATTGTATGTGTGTATAACCTCTCTGGCCTTTTGTTCACCATATTAACATATACGATTTATGGTATTTTTGAGCATACCAGTCAATTTTATGCAGTAAATTTTCAAGCGAGTAGATAAATATATATTGCAGATCTGAATAATATTTTTTTTGTGATGTTAATACAATAATATAGTTGGAAAGAATATTTTGTAGTTGAATTATATTTTATATCAATGAACGTATGCTGATCTATAATTAATTTTTTTAACATAATGTTATATTTTTTTAAACAGTTTTCGCGATGTTTAAAAATAAATTATGATTTTAAACTACGGTTTATTGATGTATTTTCTCTAACAACGTAACTAAGAAACTATTCATTAATTGGCCTCAGATTAATTTATATTTATGATTTTTGACTTTTCACAATAAAACTTTTGGTTTTAATCGTTTAAACATGATATCACTTCTTCTTTTATTAATGATTTTTGAAGATTGTTTTGTTTCTATGATACTCGTATTTTCACATTCAATAAAATATCACTCAGGGTCATAAATATTTTTTATTTTATTTTATCATTTAGTATTCGATCTTTATATTTTTTGTGTTTATTAAGAGCTGATGCATCTTTAATATAAAAATGACTGTAAATTGGTTTTGAATTAGATTTATATTTATTTTGATTGGTTATATAATTAAAATGGATCATTCTCCATCCTTTCAAATAATCTTAAATATAATTATATTTGTCACAAAATTAAATAGAGTATCACGCATTACTTGGACTATAAAATGTATCCTCATTTATATGGCATAGCCTTGTTTAATAAACGATTATATTTGCCGTAAAAATACATTATAGATTATACTAAAATAAAACAACTATTATTGTTAGATAATCGAATATATTATTATTTTCAAATGTATCATTATGATAAATGGTTATTTTCCCTAGTAAAAAATACCTTATAGGTTATGCTAAAATAAAACAACTATTATTGTTAGATAATCGAATATATTATTATTTTCAAATGTATCATTATGATAAATGGTTATTTTCCCTAGTAAAAAATACCTTATAGATTATACTAAAATAAATCATCTATTATTGTTAAAGAATCGAATATATTCTTATTTACAAATATCTTAGATAAATGGCTATTTTCCCTAGTAAAAAATACATTATAGATTATACTAAAATAAAACACCATATTGTTGCTAAATAATCGAATATATTATCATTTTCAAACATCTTAGATAAATGGTTATTTTCTCTTTAAAAAATACATTATAGATTATACTAAAATAAAACACCATATTGTTGCTAAATAATCGAACATATTCTTCTTCTCAAATATATCAATATGATAAATGATTTTTTATGTCAATAGACATCGCCAATATTAATAAATTTCATTTAAATGATTTGTTATAGATCATTCTTAATTCAGCTATAATTTTCTTGGTTAAACACATAATCTTTGCAAAATAAAATATATTTAAGTAAAATAACGTAAGAATTATTTTTTCATGATTAAAAGATTTATATACTCCTATAAATGGCTGCCAAATAAATATATATTTTCTGTGTTATAAATCTAATCTTAGATAAAGAAATCAATATTTTGAATTTATTTTTAAAATTCCATACCCATAAAATGTACAACAAATCAGACATTCAAAGAGTAGGAAGTTCCGAAAGTCTTGGAATAGAAACACAGCCAATTGATATAGAATCACCACAACCAGAATCGCGCTATTCAAAATCAAAACGATCGATCTGTCGAGGAATTCTAAAAAAGATGTTATCATCAAAACCCGAATGGTTCAAAAAACCCGACTTCCAAAAAAATCTATTCAAAGAAAACGACCACATTTCTTTTAAAAATCTTTGCTTACAAACAAAGGAAGGAAATTTGATAGGAGCGCATATTGTTCAACCAACTAAAATTGATGCCTACACAAAATTTGTGATTTTATTTCATGGAATGTCGACAAATAGATACCAGTTTTCAAAAAAATTTCCCGTTCAAAGTCTTGTGGAAAATAATACAGTTGTTTTGATACCCGATGTTCGATCTTTTGGTGATTCTAAAGGCGATTTCAATGTTGAGAAAATTAATATTGATGTTGAAAGATGTGTCGGATATTTGGAACACGTTTTTAAAGCCAATAGAATTTCTTTTATTGGTCATTGTATTGGAAGTGGAATTGTTCTCGAATATTACAAATTAATGCAAAGTAATATACAAACTTGTGAAATTGATAAGATTGTGCTTATATCGCCGTGTCTCAGTGAATCTCACATTCTAAAAGAAAAACTTAATGCTCCGATTCTAAATTCTATTTTCTCGGCTGAAACTATTGAAGATTCGTGCTATAATCTTACACACAACAGTATTGAAAATATTCATTCAGTTCCTCGTAATAAAATCATTATTTTTCATGGAATTAAAGATGAATATATTCCTTTTGACCATGGTTTAAAACTCGCTAATGAAATAGGATGTAAAATATTTAGATCTGAAACGGATGATTATTGGTCTATCCTAAATAACAGAGAAGTCATTACAAGAATCACCGATTTTCTTGATGAAAATTAAAAATAATTCATAATATATCTTCTTAATTACAACAAAATATCTGGCTTTATTTATATTCATTCATTATTTGTTTCTTTTCCTATAACTTAAGATAACTATTATATAGAGCACAACATTGCCATATATATATACGTGAGCTTAACAATTAATTGTGCTTATTTTATGTTATTACTCATATCTACCAACTAAAACTTAAGATAGCTATTGTATAGAGTACACCAATCACAATTATTTGTGTATATTTTATTGTCTTACACATATTAAGCAACTATAACATAATATAACTATTATATAAGGCCCAACATTCCCATATATTTGTATATATTTTTATGTTATTACTCATATCTACCAACTAAAACTTAAAATAACCATCATATAGAGCACAACATTTCTATATACACGTGTGTTTAACAATTATTTGTGCTTATTTTATGTTATTACTCATATCTATCAACTAAAACTTAAGATAACTGTTGTATAGAGCACAAAATTTCTATATACACGTGTGTTTAACAATTATTTGTGCTTATTTTATGTTATTATCCATATCTACCAACTCAAAACTAAGAAAGATATTGTATAGAGTACACCAATCACAATTATTTGTGTATATTTTATTGTCTTATACATATAGTAAGCAACTATAACATAAGATAACTATTATATATAGCACAACATTCCCATATATTTGTGTATATTTTATTGTCTTACACATATTAAGCAACTATAACATAATATAACTATTATATATAGCACAACATTCCCATATATTTGTATATATTTTTATGTTATTACTCATATCTACCAACTAAAACTTAAAATAACCATCATATAGAGCACAACATTTCTATATACACGTGTGTTTAACAATTATTTGTGCTTATTTTATGTTATTACTCATATCTATTAACTCAAACTTAAGATAGCTATTGTATAGAGTACACCAATCACAATTATTTGTGTATATTTTATTGTCTTACACATATTAAGCAACTATAACATAATATAACTATTATATATAGCACAACATTCCCATATATTTGTATATATTTTTATGTTATTACTCATATCTACCAACTAAAACTTAAAATAACCATCATATAGAGCACAACATTTCTATATACACGTGTGTTTAACAATTATTTGTGCTTATTTTATGTTATTATTCATATCTACTAACTCAAAACTAAGATAGCTATTGTATAGAGTACACCAATCACAATTATTTGTGTATATTTTATTGTCTTACACATATTAAGCAACTATAACATAATATAACTATTATATATAGCACAACATTCCCATATATTTGTATATATTTTTATGTTATTACTCATATCTACCAACTAAAACTTAAAATAACCATCATATAGAGCACAACATTTCTATATACACGTGTGTTTAACAATTATTTGTGCTTATTTTATGTTATTACTCATATCTATTAACTCAAACTTAAGATAGCTATTGTATAGAGTACACCAATCACAATTATTTGTGTATATTTTACTGTCTTACACATATAGTAAGCAACTATAACATGATATAACCATTATATATAGTATAAAATTTCAATATATACGTGTTTTTAACAATTAATTGTGCCTATTTTATATTTTTACTCATATTAAAGTAAAAAAATATTTAGTGGCTCTATAGCTCGGTCTATATTTATACTTCTTTCAATCACAGCCTCTATGTAATATATCCTCATAATATTTAGAAAAACATTCGGCTTTTTTTACAGGCTGGTTTTATCTTACTTACTTTTATTCTTTTCAACCAAGAAAAAATCTAGTGCCCATACAGAGTAGTAAATATTTAACAGTCATTTCAAACTGATTATCTTCACAATATTTATAGTCGTGTCGTCACCTTCTAAAGACTGCTTAATTCAAGTATCATCCTTCCTTTATTGTTTGTGGGTGTGCCTGCGCTTCAGTTAGCATTTCCAACACTTATATACATTAATTGGTATTTTGTCGGAAATAATTTATTAGTAAGCTAAAAATACAATTGTTTTCAATAATAAATAAAATAAAAATGCATGTTGTTTTACTCAAGATTCTGGTATATTTAATTTTAATACTTTTCAATATAATAAATATTTATGAATGTTTCATATAATTGTATTCCGATCATATTAAATATATATAAAGTAAAACATAAATTAATTTTTTTTCTATCTATATTATGATTGAATTTTGCATATTTTAATCTAATTTAGCCCATTTGAATAGTAATCATGATGAATACAAAAAAATTTGAACATAACTAATTATAATATCTTTTTCCTTCTTTATTATGATTGAATTTTGCATATTTAAATACTAATCATAATGAATAAAAAAAATTTAACATAACTAATTATAATACCCTTTTCTATTCATATTATAATAA
The DNA here is from genome assembly GCF_057557595.1 of Rhyacophila brunnea. Taxonomy (NCBI): domain Eukaryota; kingdom Metazoa; phylum Arthropoda; class Insecta; order Trichoptera; family Rhyacophilidae; genus Rhyacophila; species Rhyacophila brunnea. Next base: position 3,007,721 of record NW_028233037.1, read on the forward strand.
AATACTAACGATAATGAATATAAATAAATCTTGACTGCAACTAAGTTTTTTTTGATTATAAATAGTTAGTAATACCTTTCCAAATATAATTATATGATTATTTTGAGAATAGAAAAGAGACCAAACTATACGATAAAACAAAAAAATTATGAAAAATCCTTGAATTACTAATTATTGCAAAAATAATATAGATGAAGAAAATGCAATTAAAATCACTTTTATGCGAATCCATCTGAAGTTTTAGCTTAAATCGAAAATTAAAAGTGAAAATAGAAAATTCATCTATTGTTTATAAATTTTATTTACCTTACGATATAATTAGTTATAAATACAACTATGAAATTCGAGACGCAAGACACTTGAACTCATCTCATTTAAGAGAAGAATAGCAGTTGATGAAGAAAGAACAGGGTTAGGTGTCAAAAGATACATAAAAGAGTTGTGCAATACTCCAAATAGGCTGACCACGTAAAAATTGATAAAAGGAAACTTAATCCATAAATAAAAAAATTTGGGGCTATGTAAATTCAGTACTTTAAAATTTTCTACCCTAAAACTATCTTTTTATTGATGAAGGATTTCAATAAAGGGTCCAATTTTTTTACGAAGTTTTTTGAACAAAAATTCTTCTGTTCTAATGAAGAGACTAGCCTTTGTAAATCCAAGTCAACCACAGGCCAAAAAAAATGTTTTTGTTTCTGTGGGATACATCTTTTTTTTATATATTTAAAAATATAAATTTAAGCATATGTGAATCCTTCGACTCCATTTTTTCACTCGACTCAATATTCATTTGATGCCGATAAAAAAAATTGTTTTAAGAATCTTGTCATATATTTTAAAGAATTATTATGCCCCCGTTATTAGTTTTATAAAATTAAGCATGACACACATGAAAAGTTGAAATATTATAGGCTTGAGTTTAACAGTATTGACCACGCCAATATGGTCATCGCTATTGATAAACATCCCTATGATACCTTATGGCTTTATCACTCGCAATTGAGTTCGAAAATCGAGCCATTTTGTTGGCGCACAAATAAGTCTATGTTTAAAAAAAAAAGATTTACACAACTTTGGGTCGACAGTACGGTGTTTGCTGTATCCATAACAGCCGGGCGGCATCATACTAGATCGGTAAATTAACAATGCTCTTAGGTGAGAAGAATTTAAATATCACTGTTTATTTTGAGATTCTAGATAGAATATTTACATCACTAAACCATTGATAAAGACATTTTGTACTAATTATGAAGAATAACTTATAATGTAGACTTCTGAAAATAAATCATTATTATAAAACTTTGTAGTAAAGTATAAATCTTTTATTTTACAAAATAAAAAAATTACATGTTCTAGTTTAGATGCGCCAAAAGCACAGAATGGAATTTAAATTACTGTTTAAACCAGGAATTTCGACTTTCGTTTATTTGCATTGTGACTCTGGTTTTTTTTGTAATTTACAATGTTGAAGAATACAAATAATAGATTATATTTATACAATTGAAGTCAAATAATAGATTATATTTATACAATTGAAGTCAAATAATAGATTATATTTATACAATTGAAGTCAAATAATAGATTATGTTTATACAATTGAAGTCAAATAATAGATTATATTTATACAATTGAAGTCAAATGTTCTTTCTATTCTATAAATACATTTTCTATTTGTTGTTTTCAATTTTATTGCTCTTTAAACTTATAAAAACGATATATTTTTACCTGAATATAATCAGCTTTATTCACAACGATTCCGAGGGGGATTTAAGCCATTTTAGTAGGGGTTTTTTAAAGTTTATTCATTTGAATCAGTTTCAATTTATAAAAAAATAAAATGAATTTAGTGTAAAAATTAAGATTTATTTTATAACAATAAATGGGCCAAAATTGTGTTCGTTTAGGGTTTTTATATCAAAAAGGCTTTGTAAAGTTGTCTATAAGTTCTAGAATAAATCAATAATAATTATTTAATATGTATTTTTAGTTTGTGTTCAAATATATTCAGTCTAAATACGGGGTCTGAAGTAGTCTCGAGTTAAAATGAAGAATAGTATATATAATTTTTTCAAATAAAAAACGCAATATTTAATGAATTAGATTCTGAAAATATCAGTTTATAAGAATTACGACCAAATATTTTAGAACAATTTTTACTTTGAATAAAGGGATTTTAAATTTATGTATATTATTTAAAAGGATATTATGAATTTTTTTAAAGGACATTAATTATAGTTTTTAAGTCGGTAAATATGCTAATCTTCTGTAAGATTAGGGTTGTTTGCTATCAATGTTTATTTAATTAAGTTTATAAATAAAATTAAAAATCTAAAGAATGAAGAAATCTGTCTAAATAAAATATTACAATTAAAAAATAATGAATAACAAATTTTATTTAGAAATAAAATTTTAGTATTTTAAAATCTAAAAATATTAAGCTTTATAAGTATTTGCCATCATATAATGTAAACGAAGAAAACACCAAAAATATTTTTTTGAACTATTTAATTATAGTAAAGAAATCACTTTACATTTGAATTTTGGCACATTTTAGATATAGAGAGCATCCAGCTGATGATACTATAATTTATATGTGTGTATCATATTTCATGTAGAAGATCTTTGAATATAAGCTAAACCATCTACAATAAAAATTATTTAAGGTATCGATGAATGTGAAAGCTCTGATGTTTTTCTAGTGGTAAATTTTAATTTAAACAAAATTATAATACTATAAAGACACAGAACATCTTTTCGGTACATTTCAAAAATATCTATTATCAAAAGAGAGATTAAGGTGTGAATTTTCTACAATCAAGTATGAAGCAGAAACTAAAAACAAAAAATCAATTAAAAAAAAGATACTATATAATTCAAACTTCCTTGTTTTTTTTTGCCCATTCATCCAGTTTCACGTTCCTATTCCCGAAATAAACCGTCAAGATTAGATAAACACCAATACCTTGGTCTGTCTTATATCTAATATTTTAATTTTTACAGCTAAATTAACATTGAGCTAGCATATACTCTAGTTATATGGTTCACAAAATCAACACTAAGATTACATATTCGTTGATAAAACCCAAATTCACCCATATGATTATGCCCACCATATACGCTTGTTTATTTTATTGATATGGCACGGGATTTCTAAAAATACTTGTTTATCTTGTGCTATTCATCTTGTGCAAAATAATAGGTGGCATTTTACTTTTTACTAGAACATAGAATTTATTCACATGATTCTCATGCACTCAATTTTATTTTATCATCATATTGGCTTTTTTTTACGGAAAAAAAGCTCGTTTAGATGATTTATTACATTTTTTTTATCCATGAACAGCTTACTTTATTTATTTCTGATTTTATAGGCATTAAATCAACAGTTTTTTATAAAATACAAAGTTCTGGTATCATACATCTATGTATTTTATAGAAATTATTCATCATTTTTTAGAAAATTTCGACTATCTCTTAACTTTTCATGCAAGCATATGTTATGTGGTTTTTAAGGAAAGTAGACATTTCTGATTTTATAATTGATTTTTTAAGGGCACTATGTATGTATTCATTTTTAATTTCCGCTCTATTCACTTATTTGTATCCCTTGTTTGAAAATATAATTTTTAGAAATCGATAAGCATAGGGTTTTAGAAAATAGCTCCCGAACCAAATTCAAGCTATGATTATAGCAAAATGAAAAATGTTATCCCATCATCTCTTGTATAAACTTTTAATTTCACACTTTCTAACAAATAAATATATTAGTCCTGTGAACATCTCAAGTTAAGTGTTCATTGAATACGAAAAACTTTTGTGAAATCATAATAATTTGCTTTTTTCAAGTCTATTTCATGTTTCGTAATATTTATTTATCTTTAAATTTTCTATAAAAATCACTTTTATTATATTTTCAAAGAGATTGTTTAATATATAGCTTGTGATCATGTAGATATTACTCGACGCCTAATTATCGTATTTTACATATCATTTTAAAATCCACATTGATATATTAAAATTATTTTTAATTATTAAATCAAAATGTACTTATAATCGAAATTTCGTTAATTTTAATAAAATTAATTTTTGGGAAAGTGTACTGTTCTTTACTTCGAGAATATATTATTTACAAGATTCCATTATTATGGAAAATAATCAAAATTTTAAATGAAGCATATGAAATTCGATAAAAATTGTTAATAAAAGATTTAAAATGTATAAAACAAATATAAATAACTAATGCACATTAAAGATAAAGCAATTCAATGATTAAAAAATACAAAAAAAATATCAAACAATATTAATATCAGATATAGCGTATGAATATTACTGATGAAAAACTTATATCATTAATATCCATAATAAAAAAAACCCCTTTCTTATTTTTATTAATGAAAAATACGAAAATTAAAAAATCATGGTTATCAGTTTGTTTTGATCTTACTTTTATTATAAGCCGTTATAATATCCTTCGATGCGCGTTATAAGGTTAATTATATATGGGACTTTTTTTAGTTTATCTTTTCGAACACAAAATGAATAATTTGTGTATTGTGTGTTTCAAAAATATTTTATTTATAATTATTGTATTTTATGATTTTAAAAGTCTTTCTATATACGGCTTAAATTTTATAAATATTTACCAGGGTAGCTCTTGGTCTATAATGTCAATAACCTTTCCATATGGTTATTCTTCCAATTTTTAAAATAGTCTTAAAACGAAAAAAAACCTTTATTATCCAAAAAATCAAAGTTAAAATATTAAAAAAAAACCAGAAAAATTTTCTTTTAATTTACATATATTAAACACATAAAAGAGTAAGAGAGGCTTAAATTATAAATAATACTCAAATTATTGGTATAATATTCAAAAAGCTTTATAAGTATAAAAAAATATATTAGAAAAAAATAAATTCAGAAAGAGTAGCATCATCCAAAATTTTATACTTATCGGCTTCTACTAAATATATAAGCACACAAAAAAATCAAATAAAAAGTCTATTCCTGTAAATATTCAAAATTAAAACATTTTTAAAAAATAAAAAACCATTAAATATTTTAACTGAACACATGCTCAATTCTTTTTCTGCTTCCATAATTGAACTTTTTAGAAAAAAAATAGAAATAGGAATCTTTAAATACATATTTTATTCTATATCCTGATATATTAGCCTCATAATATATATTCAAAGTATAAAAGCCCGAGCTCATGATTTATGATGTTCATCTTTTGCTGAATTTATAGAAAATAAAATAAATATAAATATGTATCACATGTTTTGGTTGGTTTGCTATAATATCCTTGTTGCACATGTATGTTCTGGTATTTGTAGTACGTGGTGTTTGGACTTCAGATCGGGTTGTTTATCTAGTTGCTTACTATACTTCAAATTTTAATTATAAGAGACCAATTTATATCAATCAAAATAGATACAGCTAGATGAATTTTTTTGGCAGATAAAAAAACAGAAAATGTGGCATACAACTGATATTTCTTATTTTTAATATAATGCAGTTCTTAAAATAAAAACGATCATTAAAAATGTATTTCTTGTGAAAGTAGCACCTTTATTAAATAGAACAAGAATGGATAGATAATAATATATGTAGATTTTCATCGAAATTTTTAAAAACAGGTACGTATATTATATTTTCAAAATAAAATATGCAAATTGTTTTTAAGTATTGAAATTATACATAATTTATACATAGTCATAGAAAATTAGGAATGATCAGGAAAGTTGCATAAAAAAATATGTAATACCATTATAGATAAATTTTATATTATAATTGTTATATAAATATCTTTATACGATTATAAATAGTTCTAATAGTATTATAAATGCTTTTAGAGATGTATTTAGGTTTTGTGGTATTATATATAATCGTTGCTTTTATTCTTGTTATATTATCAGCTTGCAAAGGTTCATAGTATGGCGTTTTTTATCATAATGCCCATTCCAATTTCAGCAAGAAATTATGCTCTACCTATAACTGCCCTTTAAGCAGTTTATGTGAATGATATTCTTCTAGTTTAACAATATTAATTAACTTTATATAATTTGTTTGGATGATTTATTTTTTAGATGCTGAAATGGTGATAACACATAAATTTGTAAAAAAAATTTAGAAAGATCTTTGCTGATTGGCTGAAAAATGAATTAACTTTATCATCAAAAGCTCAAAAAGATCAGGATTCTATGAATTTTTGTAGCATATTAAATCATTTATACAATTGTTTTTTATATATTTAATGATGATATTTTATTTCAAATTTTTTTATAGTATGAAAACTTCACCATGTCTATATTTATTTAAAATATTGGCTATTTCTATATTTTAAAGGTAATATTTTTCTTCCTTTTATCGTAATAAAAATTAGGTTGATATTTTGTAAATTAAAAGCTAGATTACCTGCAAAAGGTATGGATACTTCTACATAAATCTATTCTATACGCGTTTTAAATATTATACATCTAGATAATAGATTAAATTATATATTTTTTCCTTTTTTGAAATCTATTAGAAAGTTTTTGTAAAAACTTCTAGATATTTTATGTAGATACTAAAAAAATATTTTTTTTTCTAATATAAAATTAAAATGATCTGATTTATTAAAATCTTCATAAGATAACTTTTTACAGAACGCTTGGGGCATTAAAACAAAATTACCCTTCGCATTTATAGAGTCCGCAAAATAATCATAAGAAATTCCAAATAGATTATGAAAAATTATTTTTTTGTCATTTTCTAAATTTTTTTCAATTTTTGTTATGCGTAGGAAACTATTCAATCAAGAGCCTGCTCTTTTTTGATAATTTTGCCTTTGAAAATTATTTTTAGATCAATAAATACATTTATAATACTTTTGCTAATATTTTTTTCTCATCTTAAATAATTTAATTTTGGAAAATATTTATCCAGGAATTACATAATTTTAAATAACAAAAAATCTTTTTAACAGTTGATATTAAAAAATGGTATTTTTTAGATGTTCAATTTTTGATTTCAAGTTCTTTATGGTATTTTTTTCTTTCATTAAAATGCAAAAAAAAATCTGATCGGCAATTCGATTGAAAAACATCGGAATATTTTTTTATCTTCTAGTGAAGTTTTGTAAACCATTATTTTTCGACCTATATTTATACAAGTGTGTTTACGTATTTTCATTTTAAATTACAAGTGTATTATAGATCTGTGCAATTGTTTTTATATTTTACTTTCTAATTTGAAAAACCGTGTTACCTAATTGCTAAAACAGTGACTTTAAAGGTGCGCTTTACAGATTTGTTACTGAGTTTTTAAATTCCTTTTCGATCGATGTCGCTTCGATGCACACAGAAAAAAATTAAAAGATAAATAATTTCAGGCTATGTAAAGAAAATATATTGAGAATTTAGTCAATGTTCTAAAAACTTAGAACTTCTTAATATCACTCTTTTCTGTTTTAACTGTATTATATTAGATTATAATAACTTTTTTGTTCTTATATTAGTGTTACAACTTTGTAATTTTATATCATATGTCGAATAGTTCTTATATTATGTTTTCTGAAAGTCAGACTAAGAAAAAAACAGGTATATTATGTTGTTGGTCAATACCCATAATTTTTTTTTATTATGGATATGTTTTATTAAAAATCTTGAGCTGAAGTATTGTTTTAAAAAATGCAACCGTGTTTTTTCTAGTCATATTTACTAATTAATAAAGTTTTTAAATGAACTACATATAGTATTGTTAAGATTGCGCTAAAAAAAAAGTAAAAAAAAATATATTAAATTGAATTTAAATTATAAAATATAAAATCACGATGAGATTGCTTTGCTTATAAAAGGCAGGGATATATACGACTATGATAATAAAATATATACTTTTTTTTCACATATTAATCATTTATAAATGTTATAACGGTTTTTAAACGGCAGGCATGGATGTCTGTATTATCATTAGTTTCATTTTCGGGGTTTATTACTCGATAAATACCTTTTTACGAATTTATACTATAAAAACTTTTATTTTATATAAAATATTTGTTTGATATATATAAAAATATCATAATTGGGGGTTTTCATTTTGGAACTAGATGTATATTTTTGTTTAGTTAAATTTGTATATTTTAGCTTTAAAAAATGTGCTTTCTCTGAAATAATTTATAAAATACCTTATTATGATCAATTCAAAATGTATCAAGTATGGAATAAAATATATAAAATAAAAAAAGCCCTTTAGCATTAAAAGTTATCGAAATATACTTAGAATAAAAACATTATGCGCTTTCCAAATTTTCTTTATTATATGGTTTACCAAATATATTATTAAAAAATAATAAACTCTTTTTTATAATTTAAGAGATTAAAAAGGATTTGAGTAAAACTAATTTGGAATAATATATACAAAGAATGCAAAAATGATAAGTTATAAAGGTAAATTAAAATAATATTTCCTTATAGAATATAAATTCTTTTTAGGGTTTTCTAAAATGTAAATATCTAATTATCATGTTTTCTTTTATTAGAAATCTGAATTTACAATTAGAATTTTTGAGGATAATTCTAATTTTTTAAGTTTTACTTTTCGGAAAAACTGTAATTTCGGAACTTTGTAGAAAGCAAATTAAAGAATAAAAACTTGGTCTTGTGGACGCTCAAATGCCGCCAGTGTAAATCGAACTTTCGTTTAATTTTATAACCTAAATCTTGCTATTTTTATAATTCTAAAGGGCTCTAATTAACCCTTTTATCTTTTAGCAGCTGAAACTGTTTATTTTTCTATCTTGATAAAAAAAAATATTTTAAGAAATGCTAAATTTTCCAAATATATATAATTCATCGAATAACTATTATAATACGCCTAAGAATCGTACTAAATATGCGGTTTTTGAACTATTATTGGTACGTTGGTATTCTCTATTCTTTTGTTACTCTTTTGGGGTATATGAGCATTTCATCGGCATGTCATCATTCAAGTGTTCCAGTTAGATTCGGACCTGACTATATACTTCCAAAAGAATTTTCCGTTCTTACCTGTAAAGGGATCAGCCAAACTTTACCCAAAGAAACATTGGATGATATAATTAAGAAAACAATAGAAGGAACACTCGGTAGCAGCCTTCTCAACAAAAATCAGTATAAGTGTTTTAAAGAGATTCACAATAGGGTCCTAGAATGTTTGTCTGATTATGAAAAATTTGATAAATATGGATATCAAATATTGGACTCGTGTTGCTCTGAAATAACGAAAGGGGTTATTATGAATGGAGACCTTTTAGATAAGGGATTAATAGGTAGGCTAATGAGAGAAATGGTAATGTGTCTTGACAGCAAGCAGAAGGTTGAAGGGGCGGAAAGTGATTAAATGATTCTTTTTTATCATTATTTTTTTAAACCAAAGTTTTTATTATCAATCTCATAAGTATACAAGTTTAGTTTTATTTAATATATAGTTTATAAAGGCGATAATTTATTATTTGGCCTGTAAAATATATAATAAGTCACTGAAATTTCATCTATTTTGTAGCATCCTCAAATAGAAAATAGTACTCTAAGCATATGCTTCAAAATTTTAATTTAGAGGAATTCGATTATAATATTTTTATCTATGATTATAAGGTTTTCTTATTTTTATTATGCAAAATTTGATAGATTTTTAGCATTTGTTGGCTAAAATTATTTATTTAATTATTAAAAAGTCTATTGTCTTTTCAATGTTCAAAACTTATTTTAAGGATCTGCATTACATAAGAAAGATAGACCTGTATTATTTCGGCATGCAATAAATATTTAATATTTTTTTGCAATATAAGGCATTTAAATTTAGGACTATAATTTTTGGCTTGTCAAACCTTGATTTAGGGGGGTTTAGATTATAAAACAATATTTAATCATATAAAATATTTACTATCGAACAGGTTGAATAAAGTATCTAAAACAAGTGGATTTAGATAAAAAGTTATAATTTACCCAAATTGTTGTAAAATATAGCCAGTTATAGTACAAATTAATTTCAGTACAGATATGCACAGTTAAGGAGGCAAAGATTTGGGCTGAAAATTATACAAAACTCGTTAATTCTTACAGCTTGATGTTTAACACACCAAAAAGTCGAACAATAAGTAAATGTATAGAAAAAAAGACTTAGAGCCTTAAAATTCATTTTTCTTTTTAAAAACGAGTTATATAATTTTAAAACAAATATTGGTGAAGTTTTACGTACTAGATTTGAATTTAAAGTGAGATTATGAATTTAAGATCCGAATATTTAATTAAAACATTTCATTCAATTTTATGGGAAATGCCCAATAATTTACGACCTGTAGAATAATATTTATATAAAATCTTTATAAAAATAACAACTTATTTTTCTTTAGAAAAAAAAAAGCTGTTTTAAAGGCAGAAATTGCTATGCTCTAAATTCAAATATGTAGGTTTTATATTCCTATCTGAAAAAAAGTTTTGTTCGGCAAAAAAATTACGTTACTATTAAAATATCATGAAATTATATTATTTACAACCATATTTTCTATCATACCAGCAGTTTATCATTGAATTTTGTTGTGCCTCCTTTAAATCCACCATGTGTAGTAATATTATAAAAGAGATTTTAAATGGAATTTAGATGCTTTTAATGACATGACATCACCCCGAGCTGTAAAATATGTTATATTAATATTCCTTGGTTTAAAATGAAAAATACTACATCTTTAATATTTGTGATTTCACTTTAGTATTATGTGGGTTATTTCGAAAAATGTAAGATTTAAACATTTTAATTGATAAATAAAATGAAAAGTGGTATTTAAAATTTCCAAGCCATAAGTAAAGTCATTTCTAATTAGCTGATAATATCAATTATCAAAATCCAATAAGAAATTATAATGGTTAAAAACATCTGAAAATAATATAATATATTTAAAAACCTCCAAAAAATACAAATATGCGAAAGTGAATTATTATATCGAACTTCAAAAAAAAATAGACTGCGTAAATATAATGAACTACGTTCAAGTAGATATAAAAACGAAAAACTTATAAACGTATCCTTATGTTTCGTAAAAATTAATTTATTTCAATGGTATATAGATAAACTCTACGGCGGTTCCACAAACTTTTTAAGAACCGAATAGGCTTTTAATTTGCCAGCTTTTATATAATCTACAGCTTCAATAGTGAAATGACTTTTAATGGTAACAGTTGTGCAAAAAGAAGATTTATGAAGCTATATTTATGTCAGTTTTGGTTTCTTTTTCCATTTTGCACGATAATTTATGCTGTAAAATTTTAGCGCTTTGTACTTATAATCAAAGATACAGCTTAGAGCAATATTCTTGATCAAGCTGTCTTTTTTTTAATATGTTTGAATTTGAATTCTTTAAGAATTTACTGTAAGCAGAGGAAATATAATTTTTGAAATAAAGCCTTTTCACTTTCCTGTAATTTTTCATATAGCACTTCTATCTAATATAAAACAAATTGTATAATTGTGTGTTACTTTTTAAACAAGGAACTGCTTCTAATAACCTCGTAAATTTGGAATGATCATTTTAGGCTTTTTGACGATTTTCCATTCCATATAAAGAAAAATTCACAATTTTCTACATATAAACACTATATTTGCGTTTTTGGTTATGTTAAACTTGGTTATCATTTCTTAATTCCTTGAAATTTTGCATTGGTTGATAATAACCCTTAGATATATTGAGTCCTTTAAAAAAAATTTGTATACATTTTTTTAAATACTTTATTCAGCCTTACCCTCTATTTTTTTGTTATTGTTTTTTCTATTTGAAATTTAAAATAATAAATTATCTATATTTAACATAGGGGCTATTTATAGTAGCAAAAAAAATGTTATAATTATATTTGCGCTGATTTTATAAACAATATAATATCATGATAAAATAAACTTAATTTAAAGTAAAAGAAATATTAATATTCATAAAAAAGTCTACGAGGTTATTTAATTGCAGATTTCAATATATTAAATCCAATTTTTAAATAAATTTCACACTATAAATATTTCGCAGTTTTTCTCATATAATAAGATTTTAAGACTAGTTATCTTCTTCGTATTAATTTTTCGTATTTATACTGGATTATTGTGTTCTAGATGTTTATTTAAACATATGCAATTTAGAAATAAGATTAAAATGCAGTTACCATTTTAACATATGAAATTTTCATGTTTTTGTCGATATTGATCTTTACATGAACCTAAAAATCAGATCGATAATAGAGGCACTACATCCAAAGAAAGTATCCTAGAATGTGTATTTAAACTTTTTCTATTTATTTATTAGAGATTTTGCAGTCTTTCGAAAATATATTATCAAACATGTGTGATTTCGTTAAAAAATATTTTTTAAGTCCTTGAGTAAATGGCACCATAATTAGTATGTTATGTCTTATATTTGAATAACTTTACCACCCATCCAATTACATAAAAATCGAAAAATAAAATTTCATTTTTTTTTCGTTTTATTGTTTAATTATCTCTTTTACTGTAGTTATGTAAAGACATCCTTATTTAAAGATTTTTTTTTGAATAAAAAAGACGAATATAGTTTATGTAACTAAAGCCAGCTCGAAAGATGTTTTATCTATAAGCCAGGCTTTTTATTATGGATATTTACGGTATACAGTCTTTTTACACTTTGATCGATTGGACGCGCTTAAAAACACATGATTATTCCATGTGTCGCCATTTTAAAAAAATGCAGCGAAAGCAAAGCTGAAATTTTAACATATAAATAAATGTGCGATTTCTCCGTTTTGTAAATTAAGTGGTTTTATTTGTTTAGAGTTCTCAAATTATCTCTTTTACAAAACAATTTTTAGATACAAAACGATGGGAGATCATTTGTATTGGTATTTAGGCATGAAATGTTTTATAATTTTTATGTATGGTTTATTTTGACTGTAAGATGCAATAATTCTTATCAAGACGAGATGATATTATCTATTTAATGCGAGTTTTACTGCCAATTGTAAATTTGTGACACGACATTGGATAAAAATAAATCCATAGATACGTTATGAATATGGGAAGAGAAAAGAAACAATATTGGTGCATTCATAGTCTTGCATAAAGTTTTTCGCAAACTTACAACCAAGATAATGGAAATTAATTTTACTAATCATTTCCCCCCCTTTAAATGTGATTAATCGATATTTTATTTATCGTTGGATTCTTTTTCTTTTTACCTATTTAGATGTGGTCAGCCCATTGGGAACATTGCACAACTCCTTGATGCATCTTTTGACACCATCCCCAGATCTATCTTAATTGACTGCTCTTCTTCTCTCAAATGTGATGTGTTCAAGTGTCTTGCGGTGTGTGAGAGGTTGAATGTGTGCTTCTACTTCGTCCGGGATTTTTAACTCCTTAACATATTTTTTATGAATGTGATTAATAAAAAATATTTTATAAGGGAATAATTAATCAGCAATTTTGGCATTTTTATATGTATTTTGAATTATTGCATAAAATAATTAGTTTATATAAAAATTAATTTACGTATTTTATGGTGAAAAGATTAATTTACTGTGGCATATTTATATTTAAGCTCAATTCATAATTATTTATTCCATTTAAAATTATCGATAAGTTTTAGCTTTAGATTAGCGAGTTCATAGCCAAAAGCTTTCAATAGCTTTGCTTGATTTACTGAAACTGGAACATTTTCCTCAACAATAACAAAATCCTTTTCTAAAATGATCTTACCATTATCGATGACGCATGGCATATCACATGATCTCAGCATTTTCTCCATACTTACGGGCACTTGTTTCTCATTGATTTTTACAATACCGGCAGGGATTATGACTTTGATTGGACTTATTTCATCCGATCTTAGATATCCTTTAATTTTAATATTTTTAAGATATTCAATCATTTCGCATAAATCTCTATTAGTAAAAAGTAAAAACGAATCCCCTTTCAATTTTGCAGTAAATTTTTCGATCTTGTTAATTTTTGAACTTTCAAGTGATTTGGATATTATTTTTTTCTTTCCAAAGAGTATTTTGGAATCTTCCCGTATCAAATCTCTAAGTTCGTGCAAAAAAGCAGAACGTGCTTCTTTTGCTTCGATTATTATCGCGTATTTGTGAGATTTTAATATATTGACTGTATTTTCATTCATAGCAACTTTATTTCGTTTAATTACTTTTTTTGGTTGTATAGCCATATTTAACGGCTAGAAAATTGCAAATTTTATGAATTGATATTGGTATGTTCAATATTTATACTAAAATGTATTTTTCTCTTGATTCCATAAATAAAGTATATATTTGTCTTCTGAATAATTGGAAATAAAATAAATATTTATATAGGCATGATTTAATGTGAATAAGTACGTGTTATTTTTAACTACAATATCTTTAATTCTTTTTAATATGTTGTGGTCAAAATATTTCCGCAAAGCATATTAAAGTATCATAAATTACAAAGGTATGCTGTAGATTACAGTGAAAATTCTGTTTATGATGATATATTAGAGCATAAACTGTTGGTAATTATTGCTTTGGAATAGTAGTAATATATAATTTTATTTGGTGGTTTAAACCTTGTATACGCAAACAAATTATATAGAACATAAAGCGAATTTTTATTATAACACTGCATGAATATAAATGGATTTTATTTACCCAAATTATATTATAAACCCAATTAAGTTTTTTTATATTTTAAATGGATTTTTATTGTTAATTCTTCATATATGATCTCTCTACCTTTTGATTCGAAATTTTTAGTCGTATTATGTAATACAGAAACAGAATAAATGTATTAATCATATAATATATCATAAATCTTTTACATGAATATTTTTAGTTGTACACACTATAATATAAAAACAAAATAAATGTATTAATCATATAATCTATCATAAATATTTTTCATGAATATTTTTAGTTGTATACTTAATATAAAAACAAAATCGGAATAAATCAATATATCTAATTATCTTTTCATTAAAAATTTTTAGTATACTCTATAATATAAAAACAAAACCAATGTATTAATCTATATAATCCACCATGAATCCTTGCATGAATATTTTTCATATAGGATTCGCGAAAAAAGAATAAAATCAATGTATTAATCTATATAATCCACCATGAATTCTTGCATGAATATTTTTTATATAGGATTCGCGAAAAAAAGAATATAAATCAATCATTAAAATCCATCATGAATACTTATCATGAATATTTCCCTTTAAGTGTCAAGTAAATAAAATAATTTCAATTTTTTTATATTTTGAGTATTTTGGTTGCATAAATATCAACCAAATATTAAAATCTTTCCTCATAAAAGAAATAATATAAACTATCACCAATAATCTTTTCTCTATTTTATGTTTATATTCAATTTGAAGTCTCAATTAGACTATTTAAAAACTTTACACATTAGATTTAACCAGATTTTACGGTTTTTATCAAATTTTAAATTAAATAATTTTCTTTTTATCTATTTTTTGCCCAAACAAAATTTAATTTTTTGACTTTTCATGTGTACTAATCCTGAAATCTGAAAATAATGAAAGAATTTTTTTATCAATTTTTTTTTGAGATTCTGTCTGACTTTATTGTGCATACACCAATTAAATGGAAACAAAATGTAATTATGAATTGAAGTTGGAAATCATGCTTATAGAAGGAATGTAAAAATTTAGATTAGTTTATGGTTTATCTAAACATAGACAAATCTTTAATTTTATTAAGGAATTTATTGTTTTTTGCTGTAATAAGTTTTCATAATTACATTTTAATTTTTGTTTTAGAATGGTAATTTTCCATCGATTCTATAAAAAAATTTATCTACATATTTTTTTGTTTAACCTGAACATAAAATATTTTGTGAAGAATTTATGGTCGTATTAAATGATGTCTGGTATCATCTATTTGATTTTTAATTTTATAATAACTGTCTTTAGAATCATTAACAAATGGGCATTAATTCGGGATTTTATTCTTGCAAAAGAGTGATGAAAAGAATTTAAAGCATGCTAAGAAACTATAATCTTATAGACTACACTGTATTATTATAAATTCTAAGAAAAATATAGTGTAATTTAGAAGTACCGTGGGGGTTTAAATGTTTTAATTTATACGTCAGCTAAGTAAACAATTCCGAAAAAAACATTCATATCATACCAATAATGGCTTTTATTAGTTGCGTTCGGGTTTTAAAATGTATTTAAGTTGTTTCTACATCACAAATATTGTGATTTATGCATCCGAAAGCTTTCTTTAATTATATAATTCTCTATTTATCTTTGCTGTATCCTTGCAGCTAGGCGGCATTAATTATATGTTTGGTGATTAAAAATTCACATTTGTGAAGAGAATTCGAACCTTCAATCACTTAAAATTATATATTATGTTCAGAATTTTCAATAATTAAACCTTATATAATTGTGATTCCTTCGAAAAAGTGCACAATTTGCATTCATTCTGAATCCAGGCTCACCGTATGAACTTGCCCAAATCCTGATATCTTAAATTAATATATACTATTAGATTTAATTAAGAGGATGATGACAAGTTTATAGATATGATCTACCAAGATAAATAATCACATTATGTTTAAACAGAAAAATAAAAATTACAATATCAAAATTAAAAAATAGATAATTAGATTTACAAATCTGATGAACTATATAAATAAGCAAACTTACTGATAATTTTAAAATGTAGTCTATTATTGAAAAGGGTTTTCCAATACAAAAACTCGGAGTTGGTGATTTCAACTTGTTTAGAGTCATCAAAATCGAATTTTTACACTATAGTCATATTAAAAATTCAAGAAATTTTATGTCGATTTACAAAAAAAATTAAGTCGAAACTCCAGCACTTAAAAATTTATGATAATTCAAAAGTATACATAATGTGCAGGTTTATAAAATTCTTAATTTAGACAATCTATAATAAGAATAGTGCACTTTACTATAAATTTGATCAATAAAAACACACACAATGGTTCCATTTGTGCTGTTTTTTTGTTATAATCGGCAGTATATCAATAAACATGAATGCTTTTAAAATAATTAGACATATTTATATTATTTAAATATGAATTGCATTTATAAATACGCTAAATGTGTATGGATTTGCTTTTATTTCAACCTAGCTTTTTTTCATTCTGATTCATGCTTGGGAAATTTTAAACCATTAAGCAAAATCAAAATAATTTTATAAAGTGCATAAACTGTGTTAACCCATGGGAAAACAAAAAACGATTAATTTATAGGATTAAGACCAATAAAAAAAGGATTTATCATCTTTGAAAACAAAAAATTGAGTAATTTCATCTTTAAATAGAGTTTTTTAAAAAGCATAGTAAATCCTTTTATGAGAACAATTTAAGCGAATATCTATAAGAAATAAAAAAAAGAAATATGAACATGATTTATAATATAATAGGTATATATGTGTGTGTATTCAATTATTAATGATTTTGTTTGTCTGTTTCTTGTGATAATTACCCTTTTATATACCATTTTATAAGATTCTAACAAATAAAAAATTTAACCAATAATAATTTTGGTAAAATTTTACTTTTGGCAGCACAAATCAGTTCGAGAAAAACATATCTTTGATTTACAGAGCAGATTTGGTCTAAAAAATTTTTGGCTGCTCCTCTTTACAGCTTAACTATATACATCTAGTCCACCGAAATTGTTAATAAAATCATGATTGAATAATTATTATCATTATATTGAAAATAATCACTTTTTAATGAAGATAACAGAGAAATCAAGGCATTAAAATTCTGAAAATTGAATTGCGATTTATAAAGTCATGAATATTCGTGAAATTGACTCACATATACGGACGAAAATAAAAATGTTTGATCCAAGAATATTATACCTTGGATATACTCGGAATGTAGAGTATTTGTATTTCTGCGTAGCTGGCTCTAAATCCTTTTAAATATTGCCATATGTTTTGCTCTTTACAATTTATAAATATAAACTATCAAAAAAGCCATTTTAAATATATTTATACGAAAGTCTATTATATCTATTCAGCATAAGCAATTATAGATAATGAATATTTCTATTGTATTTGTATAATTTGAGTAATGGATTTATTTATTTTATAAATTTTCAGAAATTTTGGTTTATACGTGCTAAATCATCACATGAATTTCATTTTATATATTTTGTAATTAAAAACACATTTATGTGCTTATTTTACAGTATGTGATATGTGTTATAAATTATTTACATTAATAAAACACTTAACGAGATGTGATAAAAGGCCAAAATTATGATTGAAAGGCACAAAATAAATATCTATTGATTATTTTTTTTCATACTTGGATTTCACTCTTTCTTTTATATTTATAATAAAGTCAGGCACAGTAATTTTGAATTTAAATCTGGGTAATATCTCAATAACATCAATATTAAGATTTCTTTAGTTCAATCCTATGAGAATCTTTGAATTTAATACAGATTTAAGCTACATTAATCTTAATTTTATTTAATATTATGAAATTTTATAAGATATTTATATGAAAGCACACTTGTATTTTATGATCAAAACTAGGTAAAATGCAGAACTTCTATTTTAGATTATATAAAATAACATTTAAATCAAGTTTAAGAGATAAAATATTATCAATAGATACCCCTCCCTGTCGCTTAATTTCATAAAATTTTTAATAATAAATTAAACTCGATTTTTCAGCTACGAAGAAAATTTATTTTGGTCTAGGTCCAAGTAAGGGTTAGAAATTTACAAAATTTTTTAAAAATGACTAATTTTTCATGCGAAACTTTAAATCCACTGGTTTATAATAATAACGAAAACATTCAGTTTTATTTATAAAAAATAGATGTGGAAATTATAATTTAAAAAACCTTTAGGGTTTTTTTTTATTTTTTATCGATGGATATAGTTTAGTTCTATAAATTTCATCTATTTGAACATGGTCAGCGCATTGTGAACATTACATAGCTTCTTGATATATCTTTTGACACCTTCACCTGATCTATCTTCATCTGGTGCTCTTATTCTCTCAAATGAGATGGATTCAAGTGTCTTAAATTAAAAATTTATATATTTTTAAAATTGAAAATTTGAACCGTGTCTGTTTAAAATTTCCATTTTGCCAGTAAATTTAATGTGTCAAACCCAATTATTTTAAATTAAAAATTGATGTTTGAATTTATTCAAAAAAGCTTGTTTATATTTCGTTCGACTTAAATTTTTAATTGAAGCCAAAAAAGGGTTAGGATTATGATCTCTTCTAACTATTTTGATAGTCAGAAGAAGTCCCATCCTTTTCTTTATTCAATATCTCTTTAGGAAATCAGCTTTTATCCCGGAACGACTTTCCTCGATCTTAGACTCATGTATTCCAGTTACTGAATCAAAAAAGTGTCGACTTTGGTTTACTACGAATACATATATTCAAGTTCACTTATTTCAGAATAACCCCCCTTAATCATCTGAAATATTATACTTAAGCCCAAACATAGGGTTTAATAAAACTTATAAGTCTTTTAAAAAACGATTTTTTTACTTCAAAGCATTAAAATAAAAGAGCTTCGGCGCTTTGAACAATACCGGATATTTAACTCCTCTACGCTGTGTTTTCTGTGGTTTTTACGTTTACCAAATTTAGATTCATCAATTTTAAGTACTGATCTTATCACCTACCGATATTTTTATTTTAGGCGTTATATTTTTTGCTCAATTCATTTTTAAGATTATATCTAGAAGATGAATGATGTTTCATGATACTTTTATTTGGCATTGCAAAAACTTCATAAATATTAAATTATTGATCGTGTTTCTTTGATTAGTAGGTGTGAATTATTTAATTTCACGATGCGAAGACTTTTTTTTTTCTTTCTACACCTTCAAAAAATGTGTTTGACATATTTTAGAGTATGTTCAAGCCTAAGATTACTTAAATCAAAAATGGCGTTAATCGAGCATCTTATTGAGTCTAGCTGTAAATTTTTCATTGACACAGGTTACTTGTTCGCACATTTTCGTCAATTAAATAAGGTTTCGATAACAGAAACAACTAAAAAATGCTTCATTTAAGACCGAAATTACCCCAAAATTTCTTAAAACTACGAAATTTAAATATTAATATATATTTAATGGCTAGATCATTAATTAACAAACAAATGGCATAATTTGAAAATACGAATGAAAATAGCAATGTAATATTTATTTATTCTGTGCTGTTGGTAGTTAAATGACTTTAAAGACGATATGTTAAAAAGGTTTACGAAATTTATATTATCATGAAGGGCTTTGTAGACTATCAAATTACAAGGTAAATATCTATACAAAGGATGAAAGAAAACATTTTAACTTATTTTAAAGACAAATAAATACATTTTAAAAATCCGGATGTATAAACAACTAAATCTTTGCAATAAGTAAATGGGATATTAATGAGGAAGTAATAAAAAGCATTTATACATATTTTGAGGACTAATAAATACATTTTAATAGCCTGATATAGAATATACCCCTATTTTTGCATAAATAAATGATATATCTGTAAAGGAGATATAAAAATTTTATATCATAATAAATGAATATAGACATTTCAATGACTTGACTCTATAAACAACTAAATTTTTACAGTAAATAATGAAATATTTTTAAAGAAGTACTAAAAGACAATTATACTTTTTTCAAAATTAAGAATTAAATTTTATATATTATATAATGCGCTCACTTACAATAGTATCGAAGCTGTTGCTTATTTATAAATTCTATTACAATACAATAGCTGCAAGAGAATTATGAAAAAGAAGATGAATGAATTAATAATATTTAAAAAAACGCGATTACTTATAATAAGAAGATTTTTAAAATATTTATATTTATTTAGTGTTTCATACCAGATTTTATTTTTTATCTTGCAAATTTCAAGACACAAATACCAAGAATTACAAGTGCGAAGATATAAACATAAAGCTTATAGTACTTTATCATAATCTTCTTTTTAGCGCTCTTGGTCTCACGTCCAAAAGCAACGCACCGTACACCCATATCCAATACTTGCTTTTTTAGAAGCTCAAGATCTTGGTAATTAATTACGACTTCGGTATATAGTTTCTCATTTTGTAATTTGAGATTATTTGACTGTTTGTGAACTTCTTCGTACAATGCAAGCTTTGTTTTGGTGTTGTCTATTTTCTTTGGGGTCTCTAGTTTATTTGGCATGGTTTGTGTTGAAAATTCTGTTCTTCGCTCCATTTATAGGGGTAAGAAAATATTGGCATTTTATATTAAAGGAGAATGGATTTATGGACTTGGTCTATTAAAAAGGAGCGAAAAAGGGGAAGGGTTATTTTAAGATATATAAAAAAATTGTGTTTTAATATTAGAAATAATACATTAAAAGTATAATTTAAATTTTCTCAATAGTATGTTTAATATTTTGAATTTTTCATTAGACTATTTCTTTGATTCTAATTTATTGGCTAATTAGAAGTTCTTCCTATGAGAATATTATTTTTAAAATCTATTGGATGAAAATTTAACAGCTGAATATAGACAGGGGCTCTATTTTGCGAAAAAAAACAAATTATAAAAATGTATACTGCGCCTGGTTCATAAAATATAGTACTCGTTCTGGCTGGGTTTATAGATATAGAAATTTATATAAGGATAAATAAATATAAATTGTTTACCACAAATATAGTGAAGTTTATATGGCCTAATGATTGTTATTATTAAGAATTAACCGCTAGTTTTCATGTGCGAATTTAATGATGTGCATAAAATATAAACAACGGAAACTTTTAAGTCACGATGAAAATTTATTTTGCTATTGTAAATTTAAAAAATCTACCTACAGAAAATAGCTTTTATAAACCATTCGAAATTTGAAGAATTTGGTGATCGAGAAAAATTATCCTTAGCAACCATAAAATACAACTCTCACGACTTTTAAGATGCGATTCGACTTTATAATCACTATCTGGGGAAGCTGAAAGTTTCGTTTCTGATCCCAGATAATCCACAAGCTTACCGAAAATCAGAATATGGATGCTGATAAAAAATTAAATTCTAAACATCTGCCCTAAAAATTGTTTTTAATCTGTTATGCCCAAATATATTCACGCATTTTCTAAATTTAAATGTGCATCGCTTTTTTAAAATAATTTATAAAATCATAATATTTTAGGCTTTTATCCTTTCTAACAAAAAAATTAATCTGCTCTAGTTATAAACTTGTTATATTAGTAATTTTTTAATTTTTTTGGTGATTCTTTAGATAATGAATCATCAGCATGAATTTTGAAAGGTACATTTATAAATTATATCCAGTAATTATTATAAATGAGAAGTACCACTATTATCATTAATTCAAGAAACATCGAATTGTAAGAATTTAATATGAATTGCTTTCAAAACAGCATACATGTTCATAGGCTTGCTATTATTATGAAATTTATGCTTCATCGATGGTATTTAAATAGTGATCTATGGCTTTATAGGTCATTTATATACATAAAAATTATGATTCTTTCTTAAAAATATGCCTTGGAATGTTAGTTTGTACAATAATGCATGCAAAACTGATCTAAATGTACTATTCCGATACAATTTACTGTTTTCAATTAATATAGACTATTCTTGACTGTAACTAAATATAATATATTTATATCCTTGAAACTTTTATAAAAAAAAGAAACATATGTTTAAAATTTAGTAGAAATTATTAAGATTGAAGGTGATGTTAGTTTCATATTGTTTCTCTCCTTTTTTGGTCTATGTATCTCTGGCATTATGAGATGAAGCAAAAACACTCAAAATTTGCAAGATAGATGTCACGTTATTTTCGAAAAAAAACCAGTTATAAACCGTTCTTAGATTAATTTAATTTGAAATTATTTTTTTGCTCAGTTACATAAATATATATTTCAACAATTAGCTAGTTGTTCTCTTTATTTTAAATTCACTCATCTTTTTTGCTTTTTGCACGAAATCTACTAAATTTTTTTATCTGCATGCTCAAGTTATCATGATTTTTTAGGCATTATCTAAGCTTTCATCTCATCAACATGTATAAATATTTTTTCACTTTTTTATGATTTTATTAACTCTATTTTGCCGATATTTTTTCAAATATATGTTTTAAACCTTTTTTTTTGTGAACAAAACCAGATTAACGATAAGATAAATGCAAAAAATTACCACTTAAACTGAATAATTTTTATATGATCAATGATTTAGTTAATTAATAAATATTAAGCTCAGAACATATATGACTGAAATAGGAAGGTCTAGTTAATCTATTATTATCAAAGATAAAACACCCTACACTTAATTATATTTTTTTCTAATATCTTAAATAACTTTTTGGAGTCCGGTAATTAATATATTTATATGTATTTCGAAAGAAAAATATTTAATTTATTTCTTATGAAGGTGTTTTGAAATTTTTAATTTTTAAAGATCGAATTAAAATACAATATCACAACTTTTTCTATTTTATGCCGAAATTGTTACTAATTTTTAAACCTTTATATATCTGTATAATAGACAATATCGCAACTTTTTGTATTTTTAGATCTAATTTTCACTGGTTTTAAAACCTCTATATATTTGTATAATCGATAATATCGCAACTTTTTATATTTTTGGATAAAATTTTACTTTTTCTAAAACAACATTAATATATTTGTATAATAGAAAACATCAAATCCTTTTCCATTTTTAGATAAAATTTTTACAGATTGTAAAACAGAATAAATATATTTGGGGAAAAGATACTTCAGACTAGAAGATGTCATTTTTTCTAACATGATATGCACATGGAATAGATTTTCAGCATTTTTTTTGATGTAAACCATGGAGCTCTCACTGTTCAAATAATTCTTGGTAAGGTACAGTACCATTTTTACTTTCATGATAGAGTGATAAGGCATTGTAAATCACCCTTGCCTAAAAATAAATTTTTGTAAAATACTTTGAATTCTAGAATTCAAAAGATTGAAAAGGATAACAGAAAATAATTCGATTATAGATATATACCGAATTTACAATTTTGAAGATAAAAAAAGCAGTCCAAATCAATTATATAAAGCAGTATTGTTAATTTTAATTCGTTAAAAACAAAAAAACGAATTTTATTGCTCTAAAAATACTTAAAATTGTCGTTTTAAATCTTAAAAATAATTTATAATGGTATTGATTGTGTTTAATCCATCTAATCTTTTAGAATTTAATGCCATAATTAGTTATCAATTTAAAAAAGTTTATTTTTGCAAATATCGAATGATTTTTTTCTTGTGTTTTCAATAAAAGCTTTTATTGGGATTTTTAAATTTAAACAGATTCTTTAAGTTATAATTTAGCCCCATTTTAAAACTATTTAGCCTGCACGCAAAATATTTTTATTATTTTTTTAATTAAAAAATATATATGCTGATAAAATTATCTTCCAAATATGAAAAAATACAGTAAATATTGCAGTATTTGCTAGCCTTTAAAAAAATAAAAAATCCATAGAAACGCGATAAAAGAGGTAAAATTTTAATAGCGGTTGTTTTAATCCAATTCAGACCATTATAATAATTATTATGTTCATATACCAATTACCAAAAATTAAAATTCATATTTCCTTAGAATAAAAAAAAGTTTTTAAATGATTTAGGATTCTAATTATGGGGTTTTTTAAACCTTTAAAATCACATAAAAATTAATTCTGCACTATTTAAGTGACTTTTGACCACCAAATATGCTTTAGAGTCACATAAAATAAGGTCAATTAGAAAAAAATTCAAAATTATTATTATATTTTTCATGATATTTTCAAGATATTTTCTGTTTTATCATCTAATTCACTAGACATATATGGTTTCGATTATATTTGTGGAATTTTTACCACAGACACTTTAATTTAAGAATGATTATAGATACATTGCCTTTAATTTTTTTACAAACGCGAATCTGTTTTATTTTTAGATTTTTATTTTTATTTCATATTCAAAATATAACTTATACATATAACATGAACAGAAGACAAAAAGAAATTTTAATCAAGATTTCAACTGTTTTTCAATAATTTTTATTTATTTATGGGTTAAGTGTCTTTTTAGATTCCATCTATTGTGACTTGGTCAGCCCATGGGGAATATTGCACAACTCCTTGATACATCTTTTGAAACATTTCCTTGATCTATATTCATCAACTTCTCTTCTTCTCTCAAATGAGATGAGTTCAAGTGTCTTATATTTTTTTAAATAATATATAATATTATACACCATTCGTATATTTAATAAGTGCGAGAGGAAAGCAAAAAGTCTATTTATGAGCATATTAAAAAAATTAGAAAAAATAAAATGATGTTTATTATAATCATGTTCTCATCTATCCCAATTTTTCAGATTAAAATTTCGTTGATTTTCAAATTAAAAGATGTGAGAGTATCTAGTATAAACTCCAAATCTATTAAAAACCGATTCTCAAGACGAATAAATATGTGTGTTATCATGTATATACAATTTCAACATGTTTTATGCGATGATAATCAGATAAAAACTTAACTGTGTCTAAAATTATTTAGATAATTGAGCAAATATTGATCAAATCTGCATTCTAGTGAGAAATAGATTATTATTACGATCTAATTTCTATAAAAGTGATAATAAATGATAAAATTTAAGGTAAATGTTTATATGAAACATAAAATTTAAGTAAATATAAATTTCATGACTTCTAAAGCAAGAAAATATTCATAAGATCTTTCTAACTGTCTTAACTCAAAACATGACAAACCACCAATTCCCTTTTGATGACACATCATATCTTTTTTATTTATCTTATAATTTTAAATTATTATATTATTTATGCTTTTATGATTTCTCGAGAGCACATCAAATGTGCAGTATCAGGTGTGATTTGATGGAATCATAAGCTTTCAATTTTTTAAATAGCATATGAAAATTTGTTGAGAAACATTAAAATATGATATGTGCTTACTTTAAAGAAATAAAACGACTTTTGAAATAAAATTCCAAAGTAATCGAAGCTTCAAGGTATGACAAAGGTGTGACACCCGAGTACTGGAATAAAGAAAGCCTTGCAGATGGTGGTTTTTCCGCTTTCCATCGATTCCTAGGGAGTCTAGAGCCTGGATGGTTATGAGTAAATAAAAGTACTGTTGTTTTTTTTCAAAATAAAAATGCTAACTTTTAAATAATTTTCAAATTTTACAATATTTTAGTTCTATTAATGCCAGGATTATTTTAACTTGAAGATATAAATTATTAGAATCAAACGATAAGAAATATAAACTTAACCTTCTGATATAAATAAAAAAACCAATATCACCTAAATTAAATAGATCAGAATCTTAGCATCTGAATTAAAAAAAGTATTTTATCTACTTTTTTATTCGAATATTATACTTATTATAATATTTTGGCTTTCATTAGGCTAACACTTATACGATAAATTTTGATCACCTTAAATGTTATAAGCTTCTTGTTTGCCAAATTAAAACTGATCCTGGCATGTATTTAATTCCGAGAAAAAAACATATCAAAATCTTACATATAAAAAATATTATTTAAGACTGATATGTGAAAACAATTCGCATGTCATCAAATGTATATAATGTATGAATCAAGGGAAATTATTTATTGCCATGAAGAATAAAGCATTTATAATGAATGCTCAAATTCACACATAAAAGTTCCAAGAAATATTTTTATTGAAGTCTAATATATATTATGCTAACATATGAAATAAACAGAAATATTATGGTTGGTTTATATGCCATATGAATCGATTTTTTTAAGATGGCTATGTAAATATATTATTAGAAATTGTACAAAAGAATAAAAAAATTCACTTATGAAGTAATATTACATCTATAATTTTAAGTTATGTAATACTATCTTTATACGATGAATAATGTATTTTTGGAAAGATTATTCATCTTCTCTTATATTATTCTTTAAGAAACATGTAACATTTCATTTATTTCATTGACATTTTAGAACCACATAATAGTTGATTTTGTAGTTTTAACTTGCATGATTGTTTCTCGTTGTTTCATTTTATTTCGGATCCAAAACTTGGATAAAATATTTTAAATTTCGAATCGTTATTTTTTAATCTAGTGCTATTATCAAAATACTTCATGTATTTTCAGTTATTTCATCGAATTTAAAATTAAGCTTTTAAAAATGAATTTCCTTTTTATCATACAAATTAATTCTGAAAGAATTTGAAATCTATGCATGATACTAATAATAAAATATTGTATATTTTTTTACCGGATCAATTTTTAAACAAAAAATATAAGAGAATTTCAATATTAAACTAAAGTTTAGAGGCAAAGATTGCCATAAATTTATAATTAACATAAATAATAAACACCATTGTTGGTTTTAAATTTGCAAATTTCTACGTAAATTGAAAATAAAGCATGATTTTGATCACCAAAGATTAAAACACATTTTAAATTGAGTTGTGGTTCATCATGTATGATTTATCTAACTGATGAAAAGATTTTTCAATGTGTGTAAACTTGATTCTAGTGTATATTTTGCGGTAAATAACGCCAGAAACTAAAATTTAAAGGTCTCAAATATATTCTATGATATTTTGGTCTATAAACAAATCGTTTATACATTAATTATAATAATTTTTTAAAAATTAACATCGTAAAATTTTCATATACTGATCAAGATTATAGACTTTTCAAGACTCATGTAGTTAAAACATAATACAATTTCCGGATAATTCTATTTAAACTTGGTTTTGTAATTTATAAATCCAAATGAAAGAATAACAACGCATTTTTTTAGTTGAACATGTGCTCATCAACTACAGAATCTTGATTATCATTGATTTTCAAAAATCAACAAACACATGTAACATAATGTTTAAAACAATGTTTTTCCATCAAATATAAAATGATAAGAAGATTTCCATACTTTTAGTATAAATTAGATTGAAAATGAATGAAGAATGTCAGCTATTAGTTTATTAAATTACGATGTGTTAAATTTAACAAATTATGAAACTAGCATTGATGAAATGAATGAAATAATTAAGGAATTCATAATAATGGTTAAGAGGACAGTTGAATTTGAAAGATTGTACATGGGAAAGCCAAGTAAAATGGCCAAACAATTATGTCCGTTATTAGATGAGGCCAAATATAAGATTTATCAATACTATTTAAAATTTTTAAAAGAAAGGATTGATGAATCGTGTACTTGGCAATTAAAGAGATTTCTTGCTGAAATGAACGGTTAATAAAAACAATAATTGGCAAATATTTTTTAAATTTCTTTAAATTCATCATAATTTATTTTTTTATATCTTAATGTGAAATCCATTAAATTGATCCATGAACAAATTGCTTGTTGATAATTTTTTTGAATATATACATAACACATATTCCAAAGAGATAGATAATATCTTTGTGCCATATCGAAGCTCTGAAAATATGTATAGACACTTTGGCGTCGCTAAATCTAAATCGAAATTGAGAATTTATCTTGAAGAGGTAATGTATATATTTACGAAAGATGAAAATAAAATGAGAAAAATAGCAAAAGAAATTAATTTAATTGATTATATCGTACACCTGAAGGTATACTATCACATAAAAAATGCTGGATATAATATTTTGAGAAACAGTGAAAATTGCTATGATCTATATGTACGAAATAAACATTTCAATAGAGACAAAGAAGAGCCATTAGGCAAAGTCGTTTTCGTTGAGAAGAGCCGAATTTTAGAATGTAATTATTATTTGAATATAGACGACGTTGATACAATATATGCTGTTATTTCGTGCGACAAATATACATTTTTGGCAGCTAGAAGAAAAAGAAGATTATCGTTAACATATTCCAATGAATACAAATAAAATATTTTTAGTAGCTAGAAGAAAAAGATAATTATCATTAAAATGTTCCAATGAATACAAATAATACATTTTTAGTAGCTAGAAGAAAAAGATAATTATCATTAAAATGTTCCAATGAATACAAATAAAATATTTTTAGTAGCTAGAAGAAAAAGATAATTATCATTAACATGTTCCAATGAATAAAAATAAAATATTTTATTTTAAAAATAAAAATTGACTTTCTAGATTTCATATAAAGGAATGTATTTTATATTTACTTTCACCATTTTGTATAAAGCATACAAATCACAATTTAATTTTTTAACCGAGGCACTAATCCTAAAATATATTTATGGCTGGTAATATTTCAATAATATTAAATTTCTCAAATACTATAACTTAAAATAAAATTGATAATTAATTATTGGCGACTTAAATCTGTTCAATCAAAACTTCTAATGGTTCATCAGAACATATTTCCAATTGATTCTTCCCTCTACCAATCCTATCAAGACCTATTATTTCAAGTGCTTTCTAGAATCCTATTGTTTGTGCGTATGATTCATCTGAAATTATAACTACTTAATTGACTACTTATGGTATTTTGTGCCCATCGATTTTCACGTATAATATTATTCATATTCGCCATTTATATATATGTGTGAATTTATTTGTTTGTAAATCACATTTTCTTGTATCATAAAGACTTAAATATTATGCCTTTTTAATTTTATTTCATTGAACGATAAAATATTTACTCTTATAGTCTTATCTAATTTTATGATAATTAGTTAAAAAAATGATCTTATTTTTATGTATAATCTATGTTTTTTGAGCCCATTCGATTCCAAAGCCCGAGAAAATTTTTAAGACATCTTCACCTCATCAATTCTCATCAACAGTTCCCCTTCTCTCAGATGCTAGAAGTTCAAGTGTCTTTATTCGTTAAAAAAACGAATCTATAGGATAAAATCAATTTTTCTATTAATTTGTTAAAAAATCGTATATTTTTACATTTTATAGTCTTCATAAATTAGCAATATATTCTTATAATTTACTTGTAAGATTATACATGTGATATAAATTATAATTTATAACTCAATAGCAAAGATACATAAAAAAATGTACTTAAGCAAATCATAGACGAGTATTTTAATTTTAAAGTTTGTAGATCATTAAAAATTTTTGATCAATTTTAAAACCCTCCCCTTCATAAAAATAACTTAAGGTTACTAAATAATACAAAATTTAATTGTGTATAAAAACCAATGACTGCATCTGTTGCGGAAAAATTATACGACTTTCTCATAATGCAAACAGATTATGGTCACAAAATATTTTTGCTCAATAAAAATTTCATTACAAGACTGGTTAAATCTAGTGAGTAGGTCAACAAATGAGTACTTTTAGATATAAAAATCGAATAATAATACATTTCAAATAGTATAAGTTTCAAACCATGCTTCAAGAGTTTTAGTTAATTATACATGTCGTAAACTTCGTTTCTCAATAAATGTATCTATTCAGATCGTAAAAATACAATCATAAAAGTAATCAATCGTCCCATCAAAAAATAAGCACAAACAAACGATTGGGAGAACCGGTATAAATAATATAATTCGATGCTCTTTTATAAATGCGGAATGCCACTGAGACGGTCGCTTAGAGACAGGCACGATTCTTTAGGCATTTATGAAACGCATGGACATATCTCTATGTGTTTTTCGGCTACTATTTTGACAAAAAAGCTTCCATCATAGTCTCAATTATACAAACCAAGCCATGTCAGATTCCATAGTTCATGCAGATAGGTATGTGGTCTATAGTAATTTGAATAATTTTAATTATACACACGGCACTGCATGCCACAAATACATGTTTGTATATGGTCTAAAAAGAATTAATACGCAGGCTATTTAATCATTAAAAACGAACTTAAGTCTTATTCAGAATTTGTGAAGGTATAGTGTCTTATAAGATGATACAGTTCCTTTATGTGCTTTTTTTAAAACTAATCGACATAATTACTGTCCACCATCTTAAATTTAATCAAATGCTGAACTTAACTATTTTTTTAAAAGATAAATTTGTCTTTATTTTTAGTTTAGAATAAAGTAATCTACTCAATTATGTTTTGGGACACAATTTCAATATTTGTTTTTTAGGCGGTTTGAAATATAATTTTTGCATCTTATAATAAATATACGACTGAAATCATGTAAAAGCTTGAATTTATAAAATATAAGACAAGGATATAGTTTATTGCATAAATAGTAACAAAAAAATTACTATGGGGCTGATTTTATGCTATATAAGTGGGATGGTCTGATAAATGAATCCTAAAAATAATTTATGCTTAAAAACTGCGAGCATGTGAAAATTAAAGTATTAAAAGAGCCGAAAGATTATAAGAAGATTAATTTTTTAAATTTGACCACTAAAATCGGATCACTGCTACGGGTAAACATCACCATCATACTAATAATCGTTTTATTTACTTTTACCTGCGTTCTGGGATTGAATCAAGTTGTTGAAAAGCCAACGTTAGGTGAATTTTTAAATCTAAATTATTTATTTTACCCTGGGTTGGTCTACCAGTGTTTGCTCTATTCCTTGAAGCTGGGCGGCATTAATCACCAGTTTGATAATTAAACAATCTCATTAGGCGTAAAGTATTCAAATCTTCAATCATTCGAATTGGAATTTTAAGTCGAATATTCACAGCACTTAACCATCGCCACATACCATATGTTGATAAATAATGAAAGAATGATATGTGAGAATTATGTTCAAAATAGAAGGAGATAGCATAAGCATACGTATAATTTATGATTAAACATATCACTAACACCATTTAAAAAATGTGATTTACGTTAATTATCTAGTATATAAATTCAACTATATTTTTTTGTAAAATGGGGATCATCAAATAATATTTAACCATTTTGACCATGGATTCTGTAATTTTAGAAAGAAATAAAACACATCTAGCTTGTTTCAATCACATTGATTGCAAAAGTATAAATGATTAAAAGTCTGTTTATAAAATATTATATCTTTTGGGGATGTTTTTACATTTCCAATCATTTTTTTTGTTCAAATCAAAAAATACACAAAAATATATTAATTAGTCAAAAGTCTCGTATAAAAGCAGGTAATTACATTAATATTTTTTGGGGATAGGCGATGCCTCAAATTTTGAGATAAATTTATTTTTCAAGTTTTGCTAGCTCTTATAAATTATATATTTCAAAAAATATTTTTTGAAAATCTCAAATTGAAATAGTACAACAAAATCATATAAAATATCAATTTTAAATTCCAGATTGATTAAGTTTTCATCATTTAAATTAAAAAAGATATTTCTATTACAAAAAGTTTAAAAAAAACGGTATAAGATAAATTTTTTATTTTAGCAGCGCTATAAACCTTAGAAAGTTGACATATCTTATATAATCTTATAAAAATTATCATTCATATAAGTAAAGACGATAGCGCTTATATATGAATATTAAAGACATCTACTCGAATAAATAAATAAATATAAAACATATACCCCAGCCCAGTTTAAATTATATCGGATACTCGGATATAAAATTTTAGTTTACTATGTATATCGGGGTTTTGAAATGCAATATACATTTATAAAACTTATTTATCTGATGTTAATCCTGTAATATTTTATCGCAATAACATTTATGAAAAACATATTTAATTCCCAAGAAATTTATTAGTTAAATATCAAAAGAAATAAAGTATTTATTAAATATAAATGACCATAGAATATATAAGTTTATTTCATGTTTGTCGCTGGTATAATTATTACACAAATTATGTATGTTTAACTTTTTTTGGAAAAAACTACCCGCCAATATAAAAACATCGAAGTTTAAATATATTTAAAAAAGAATAAAATAACATCTAAATTGTGAATCATTCATTACAAACATGCCGCATTATCATTCAATCAAACTTTATTGAATGTATATGCGATGTTCACATGACTATAGAAATATGAACCGAAGCGGTAAAACCATACCATAGCTTTCTTTTTGTTGCGCCACATCAATGCTCTATATACACAATAAACATTTGACTATTTCCGCATTGAGCGAATATAGATTAATATACTATGTTAGTAACTTTTATTGTTTCCTCAATTCTAAATATGAAAATTTATTGTAGTTTCAACTATAATTTATTTAGAAATAGCGTCATGAATAGAAAAAATCTGCTCTTATATCCATTAATTACTTTTTGAATAATAATAATTTCAGCGTAAAATTTTTTATTTAGGAAAGAAAGAGAAATCAAGCTTCATAAATTTTTGTAAAATAATAATGAATTCAGTCGATTTTTTTCAAATATATAAGAAGGGAAAATACGCTTAACATGTTTTTGCAAAATAATAAATACAGCATAAATTTTTTATTTATGAAAGAAAGGGAAATCACGCTTATATATTTTTGTAGAATAAATTTTGCATAAATTTTTTATTTAGGAAAGAAAGAGAAATTAAGTTTAACACTTTTTTTTGTAAAAAAATAATGATGAATTTCCAACGAATTTCAAATTTTTTCACTGTGAAAATATAGGAAAATTAAGTTAAAGTTGTTGTGTTCCAGGAAATATATTACTTGCATGAAACAAATATTAAAAAACCTCTACCATAAGTCATATATTAAGTATTTCGGATGTCAATCGAAGCATAATCGCATGTACAAAAACAATATGATAAAAACCTTGAAATGTAAATACCTTGAAAAGGAATATGCTTTCGAAGATTTTAAATTGTTACAAAGGTTGGCCAAATCTATTATATATTGCAATCATAGGTTTTTCTGAATAAATATAAATATTGAAAACAAAAATAGTCTATAGTAAAATAATTCGCCAAAAATATCCAGCGGTACAATAAATAAGGAAATATCTATAAAACAAAAATATTCCATATAAATATTATTATATTCTATCAACTTCCATGCAATAATTCGCATCTTTGAAAATACCCAATAAAATCAAAAACATTTATCAGTGTTTTAAAAAGTATTAAATACGTGCGAAAAATTATCTTTAGATCAAATCCAATTAATATCGATATAAAATATCGTGAAATCGGAAGCTTTAAATTCCAAAGTTCATTTATATTTCTTAAAAAGAGAAATAAGGTTGAAAACCCGGATACTGTTATTTATATCCTCAGGCTATATATTATAGTTAAATCTTTTAAGTAATTGGAGGCTAATTATTTTGTGTAATTTTCTGAATTTATTTTTCATACTATATAATTTTGTTTTCTTTTGCCCATAATATGATATTATCAGATATCGGTATTACAGAATTTTATGATTCTCGTGTAGACTTTAGTGGAAAATTTGCATTAAAAGAAAGATTTGAAGATTTTATTGTACAAGAAATAACAGAAGATAAAATTTGTGATAAAGATGGACTTACAAATTTATTACCATTGATAGAAACGTTTGAATGGCTAAAAAATAATTATAAAATAACTACCGATGTGGATATTGATGAATTTCATCAAGGTGTACGAAAATTTGATGAAAAAACAGAAATAGAGGAAATGAAATTATTTTTAGAAATGGAAAGGAGTAAACTCGATACAAAAAAAAATATCTTGAAAATATGTGAGGAAAACAAAGAAAAGCGTCGACAAATACACGAAAGATGCAGGAACCATCCATTTATCAAAACTAATAATTCTGGTGATGGTGTTATCGATATTGTTTTTGGAAACCAGTCAAAAAAAATATTCAGATGCGTATTATCAAAAACCAACAAAAACACGATTGATGCTTGCAATTATATTGCTTCAAAACTTGGTATACAGTCATCTTCAATAAAATTTGCTGGCAATAAAGACAAAAGGGCAATTACACATCAAGAAATCAGTATAGAAAATAGCAATTTTATTGATATATACGTTGTTGCCTGTGAATTATTCAAAGAAAATGGTAATTTGGCAATCTCTTGCATTAAACAGTCAGCGTCATCAATGAAGCTAGGGGAACTTAAAGGAAATAGATTTCAAATCAGAATCAAGCCTTCGAAAAATTTCTTGGATTCTTTAAAGAACAATGAGACAGGTGTCAATGATAAGGCTGCTATTCATACCAATTTATTCAAACATTTGGATTTTTCAAGATTATCACGAGGATTTATAAATTATTTTGGACAACAGAGATATGGAATGAATTTTAATAATCATATCATTGGTGAATATATTTTAAATAAAAAATATGGAGAGGCAATTGCGGTAATTATGAAAATAAATGAAAATGATGGTCCTGATATAAAAAAATCTAAAGAACTATTTTTAGATTGCAAATATGAAGATGCCTGCCAAAATTTTCCTACATGGCTTTCCGTTGAAAGAAATATATGCAGAGCGAAAGGTAAAAATACTACAGATAAGAGGATTATTGAAAGTTTGAAAAGAGAACAAATCAAGTTTTTTTTACATGCGTATCAGAGTTATATGTTTAATTTAGAAATCAGTAAAATATTTAAAGAAGCCAAAGAAAAGAAGAATTTAGAACCCTTAAAAGATGTTTTTGTTGATCTAAAAACCGCAAGAAATCGGCATATGAAAGGTTCTAAAAGGAAAATACTCGAAAATTGCGAGTATTTGAGTGTTATACAAGAGGAAGAATCTATTAAAATATGCTTTGACTTGCGGCCATCGTGTTATGCAACAATGGCTCTAAGAGAAGTTATCGGCGATGATGTTTTTTATCTGGATAATTAAACTATTTTGCTGCCGATTCATAGGATATTCAAATTTTCTTAATTATATAGCTTTGAAAACTTATGAATTCAAAAATAATGCAAAACTTTGAAAATATAGTTTATTATATTACTTTTGGTACTTAAAATCAACCTTTTTTCATTAAATTTTAACAGATGAATTTGAAACTTCTCAGATTTTTTAAAAATATTATTCAAAACAAAAGGTTAAACATTAATAAGTTTTGGGTCTTCTGAATGATTGTGCCAAAATTTTAGATCTTTTATAAAACTTTTGCATCAATATCTAAATAACTTTCTTGTAAACCATTATATGATCAAAAATCATAATTTAAGTAATCTATAAATAACTTAGACCATGATTAAAAGTAAAAAAACCGTTGACCTGTGATATTTATTGTAAACACAACTTTGAAAATATTTTGACAGGATTCGGTTTATTGGTTAAATTTTTTTGAAAAAAATTATATTTAATAGACAAGTAACGTCAAATATAATTAAATTTTATATAATTTTTGCCATATAATGGAAACCTCTTATCGAATATATTTCTTTTCCTTTTAGTCTTTTAAACCAAAGTTAGTATGTGCCAAAATGCCAAGTTAACATCATTGTAATTCAAAAAATAAATTAAAATATTAATTTGGTGTTTATTCAAAAAACGTGGAACTTACTATAAGTTATATTTGAATTATAATCTATCGACACCGATGAACTGTTTTTGAGCCTCTATTTAAATATAATTTCAAAAAGCCCTTTTTGGGAAGATGGAAATAATTATACTTATCTTCCATGACTATTTCGTTAGTGTAAAATTCTGAAAATATTTAATAATAAAAATGCTTTTTAACATTATTTAAAGTAAAAAAACATAATTTCTCGTGATATTAGAAGAAACCACAATGGTACTTATACACTATCTAATAAAATCGCGAACAAAAATATATAAAAAAATTATTTCAAAAAATAATAATAGAACAGAGCAGGTTAAAACATAAATAAATATTTTTAAAGATTTAATTTCAGTAAAAAGAAAAACAATTCATTAAAAAAATACAGCCAATATCATAAATAAAAGTACAATCTTTTATAAGGTCGAAAAATTATGCATATTCTAGTTACATTTACTACATATAAACTGATGATCTTTGGTGTTTTACTTTCTGTGACTTATTACACATCATATATTTCTATCGAGCTTAATTAATATCAATAATTTAGATATAATTTTTTGATATTATCTCTGCAAAAAACTATGCCCAATGGTCAATATTCTCTTGCAAAACATGAAAAAAATATAAATAAACTCAATTAGTTAATCAATAATTAAAATTTAGTTATAATTTTTACTCAATTTAAAGTTAAAAAAGCCAAAAAAATTCTCTTGATTTGATGGTGCAAAAATTTGCGACATACTAGGAAATTGAATTTCTTAAAATAATTTAGAATAAAAAAAGCCCATTACTGATTTTGAAATATATCGGGAAACATGTTTTATATTTTTCTTTTAAGACTATAAAATAACGCTTGTTTTTCATGACTACTTCACATATAACGGTTATTTAGCATATTAAAAATTACATTCACTGTTAAAAATAAGCTGAGCAGAGCTTTATTCGGTAAATATTAACCGGGTATAGCTTATTCTTACAATTTACTTTCGTTAATTCCTTTATATTTTTTGTAAGATCGGTTTCATGTATATGAAAAGAATCATAAAAGCCATGACTTTGTAATTTTTTTATACATTATTTAGAGCAGTTTTAGCTTCTTATATTTAAGTTCATTTTAATTGTGAATATTTGAAAATATTGGCCGTTTAAACGTGTTTTAGACGTTTTAATTCTCGTATTTTAAAAGTTAACACAAAATTTAAAAACTTTATAAATTATTTGAAAAAATAATCCCCACATGTGCAAAAAAATCATCGACCCAATAAGGCATGTAAATAAATTATTAACAAATAATGGGTTACAAATAAATTAATTTGGATGATTTAGAAGTATTTTAAGATATGTATTTCAAAACTGTATAAACTAAGAAAAATAGAGTTATATTTTGACAAAACCTTAAAATATATAAACAATTATGGAATTTCTCATTATTATAAGGCAGAAGTTGGAATTTTGAAGCCTGAATAAAAAATGCATAAAATAATATAAATATTTGGTTTTTGCTTAAA
Organism: Rhyacophila brunnea; assembly: GCF_057557595.1. Lineage (NCBI taxonomy): Eukaryota > Metazoa > Arthropoda > Insecta > Trichoptera > Rhyacophilidae > Rhyacophila > Rhyacophila brunnea. Next base: position 3,045,535 of record NW_028233037.1, read on the forward strand.
AAAATAATTTTTGAATTAAAACCTTCGAATTTCAAAATTTGCGCTTATAATGCCCTAAAGCAAGATAAAATGTATTTTTTTTTGTTAATTGAATCAATGTGGATTATAATACAATTATACAATATAAATGAATATTTAAATAATCCATGCATGTTTTATCTCTAATAATAGTTTTCAGATAATTTATTTTGATATGTGTTGGTATTATCAATTAAAATACAAAAAAGGCAAATTTCAAGACTAATTATCACACTCGAAAGTTATAAATATATTTACCCATGATAATATAACAATATGATGACATTTCCAGGCCTAAGGCAATAATTAAAATGCAAAAAAAAAATGTAGCACATAGATGATCAATATACATCAACCATGAAAAACGGACATAAATAGTTTTATACAATTTTTGTCTTTTTTACTTAACTATGTATTTATAAAAATAGACTCTTAAGTTTGTAAAAAGCGTTTTTTGTATTATATATTCTGTATACAGATATATAATTTTCTTTTAAATCTAATATTATGCACGTTTAATATACTAAATAGATGGTTTATTATATTTTTTATTTCTTTTAGATGACTTAACGTTTAATTTTCCACCATGAATGTTAGCCAATATTTTTGTAATTATAATTTGAATTTATCAAAAAGCTAGTTTATTCTCTATGAGCTAACAACATTTTTAAAAAAATAAAACCATAAAAAATTTAGTTTTTCATGATATCAGCCGTTTTGGGACATACACTTTATTTATTTTTTTACCCTTATTTTCGATGAAAAATAAAAGACTGACAAATAAAGAAATAAATGTAAATGCTGTAGTTATGAAAAAAATGGGGTAGTTAAGAGACAAGTAGTTTGACCTTGGAGTGCCGGACAAAAGACATAAAATATATGGGAAAAACTGTCTTTTGTAATGCTAGACTTTCATAATTTATCATCTTTAGAATACTGGAAATGGGGATGCAAAAAGATTCAAAAAAGTCAAAGCATTCAAACTTTATATCAATGAGAAAATAGTATGGAGAATATTGATGGAATCGCAAAATATAGTAGTTCAAAAATATTATAAAATAATAGATCTGAAAGGCGGTGAAAAGAAGTGTGGCTGAAATAGATGAGTCTAAGTCGTGCACAGGTAATTGAAATAAGCAACATTCAGTTGAATTGTTTGGGTATTTCGAATATTGGAGAAGAATGATGAAAAAAGAATAACGTTATTTTGTGATTGAATGCAGAATAGTGAAAACGCTTAAAGAATAAATAGCAGATAGTATAAATAAGAACACAATAATCTATGCGGACTGTTATAAAAGATATAATGAAACCAATCAGTAATTATGTGAACAAAATACTTTGAATCATCCAATAGGGTTAGCAGATTTCAAATGTGGTGCTCATACGAAGTTGATTGAAGACTTGGTTTATAACGCACATCGCATTCCGAGGAAAAAAATGTGTATAATTTTTTTTTGGTTAGATGCATGACCTTAAAAAACGAGAAAAATCGCCTATTGGTATCAATAAGAATTATATTATTCAATTTTTATTTATTTTTTCTTTTTAGGTAAATGATAGCATTTAAAGCCCAGGGATTCAAAATCTTTATATGATGTAGTAAATAGAATTTAGATTACTTTGAGCTGTTGTATTTGGTTTATTCCTATTATTTCTATCACTACGCAATGTATATAAATTGCTCATATGATTTAATCAATTTATAAAATCACAATTACTTTAAAAAAATATCAGCACGATTTATCTACTGTTAGAAACGTTCGACTATGCTAAAAAAAATTTGATTGTCAAATAAATGAATTTATACTTATTTAGTATTTATTTCACCTATCATTATGGTCCATTGTTATTTATTTTTTAGTTATGATTATTAAGTATTTTTAAGCTTGTTATCTATTTGCTTTTTTAAAGATTTTAATATTTTACCATAGAATTTTTATGGTCCTTTTAGTTTTTAATTTACTATGATGGTTTTTCTGAGGATGAGCATTGACACTATCAAATCTTTTGTATATTTATTTACTGGTATATTTTATTTGTAGCCATCTAAATTTTCCAGACAAAAGTCTATATCTCTTTACAGAGCATAAATGCTCAATACATCTTCTACCTCATCATCTTTATTTTTTTCTCAATATATATTCTTCTTAAAAACCCCATTATTTCAAGTTATTTCTAAGAATCCTATCATTTTGCGCGCCCTTCTGTTCAGCTGCGATTCTACATTTCTTAATATATGACTTATACTATTTTGTACGGAAATCTTGTATAAATGGTATTACCAAAAAAATTAGAACTTTTAGGTATCAGATGGATCTTAGCACACATAAAATTTAAACTTCCATAAATTTTGCCATCATTAAAACGATAAATAATTTGAAAATTAAATAAGCTAAGAAATAATAGTTATCCCTAGAAGAATGTCAAAAGACTTCAACTTATCATCACTAATGCCAAAAATTAAAGTAATAAATGTTCATAAAAAATTCGAAAAAACTGAAGCGGTTAAAAAATGTACGGCTTGACCAAGATCAATCATTGCCAATAATAAAATTATAAAAATGAGAGCTATTTATGTTCGAACCATATTAAAAAAATAGAACCATTTATGTTGCTAATGTTCAGTTCATTAGACTATGCTTAAAAAATCGAATTTGAAACATGTGTTAATTTTTAAGTGGTTCAATATCCTAAGTATTTGGTAGAGAAATACTTAAAATGCTTTGTTTGTTACAATAATTAACAGATTAAGAATTTATGATCAATCCTTATATAAATTACGAACTAATAACATGGCATTAATATCTTCGGGATTCGCTGTAAGTGAGCACATTTGGTAAGATAAGGATAATACACCATAAAGGATTCTATATATAAAAGATCAGATAATTATAAAGCTAATTAGCCTTGATATAAGATAGTTCATGAAAATAAAAATTTCTTACAACTTTTTTTGCCACAATTTCAAGCTAGTAATCAGAAAATATAGACTTTGTGTTAATTACAATTTTAAAAAGATAAATACAAGAACATAACTATATACTTTATAAATTATGTCTATAGCAAGTTTAATATGACATGTAGATTACATAAAAACTGCCCAGTTAACCTGGTTTTAAAGTCATTATAAATTTGAAAAAAGCACTCCTATATGAAAATGAAAAAACCCGCAACTCTATTTTTAAATAAATATAGCGCAATAGATACGTGGCTACATGAATAAAATTTATAATATTTCGAGGTTAATTCCATGTATGTTCGTACATAAATCTAAACACCAAAATTTTACATCATTAGATAACCAACAACGACTATAGGACTTTGGCCTCGTTTGCAAGACCACTGAATAATATATAAAGTCATATTATCCAATAATATTTAAAAGTAAAAATTCAAACATACTTCATTTGTTTGTCTAAAATTTCGATTCCATCTTTCGTATTTCTTTTTTTTTATTTGAAACATAAATTTTTCTTGTTGATGTATGTTGTGTAAAATATTCAAAATTCATTTATAGGCATGTAAATTTTATGTTGATTGAATTATTTCCACATAATTTTTATTTAATTTATCCATGTATTTATCTAAGGCTTAAATCATCGTCAGATTTTCAGCATGCAAAATCTACCTATATGTCATCAAACGATTTTTTACTGCGAATGTGTTGTATTAATGCCCCACCAAAGATCTAGTTTTTTCATTTTATGTATGATCAACAACAGGAAGGCTTAAATGTATATTACACAAGTCAATCGCGATTTATATATTTAAATGAGTAAATATCTTGATTTTTACTATTTTTTCTGTTTTAGAACTTATAATCGCTCAATTTGATCACATTCATTAGATTACACGTTTCTAGGATAGTATTATTTATTTTTCAGCACCGAAACGATAAATATTACATTTCTCACTTTTTTTTGCTCATCTATAACGCTTTGTATTGTGTGTATTTTTAGTACACTATTATTTGTGATGTTTTGGGGATATGTGGTTCTTTGCTTTCTGATTTATTATCTTGGCTAAATAAATTTTTTTTGGCGTATAAAATCTTTATAGCGCTTTAATTTAATATATGGTCTCCTATTGCGATTCTATTATAGCATAATTGCTTTTTCAAAAAATAAATTTGAAATATAAAGAATACTTTTATCACATAAGAGAAATTCTACTGGCGTCTATAATATGATAAAAACATCTTTAATATTATAATTTGCATTTTGTTGTATAAGTGCTTATATTTAAACGTTTATTTCCAAATTCTATAATAAATTTTTACTAGAAAATCCAACTGAAGATTATCTCAGATTTGATAATGACTTAAACTTTTACATATATATTTGAATTATAAATAGACCTGTATTTCCATGCCAGCAAACTGTTTGATTCATACTTTTAACACATATTTCATCTTAAATTAGCGATATTTACAGAAAACAAAAGAATATGCTCTAAATTTTAATTCAATTTTGTGTATTTTGCTTGTTTTTTTTGTAAACAATATAAATTCTATGGAAATTACAGAACAGAAAACCCGATCAAAACATATTTAATCACATGTTTTCCCTAATTTTCATTAAAAGTACCCGAAATGGCCAACCCCCCCTTAATAGAGTTTATTAACGTTAAGGCATTATTTATGTTTTCTATGGATTTTTTGGTTTACTATAAACTATGTCGTAAGTTTCCAACTGGTCCGTTAAATTTAATTTTTCAAATATTAACAAATAGATCCTTATATTTTTGTACTATTGTGTGATATTATCATCAAAGAATCCTATATTACCGTTCTTATCATGTTTTTGTTTATTTTGTAAAATTGAAATTACTATTTTACATCAAAAATCAAATTAAAAGGGTTTGGACACTGTATTATTAATAATTTTATTGAATAAACATTTTTTTAATTGTTAAAAAGATAAATAAATGTTTTTCTTATATTTTTATTGTTGGAATGTTTATAAAAATTATAAATTCATACTTCATTTCAAACGAGTATTCAAAACCATCAGATAAGCAATCTATTTATACACAATATTTTTATGTGAATTTTTTTAAAATTTATCTTTCAAATATAACAAATTTTTTGTTAGATGGACGCTTATACTTCATTTTCATACATAATATATGTATTATCCCGAATTTTATTATATTCTTAATTTTCTAACACTTGATTCCCATGTTGAACAAAATCCCGGATATTTATTGTTTTAAAATCACTTACAGCTTGTTAGAAATATACAAATATGATTCTATTTCTTCAGTATTTGATATTCTAGCCCATTATAGTCGTTTTTACCTTATTTATACTGTTTCTATTTGTTCAAAAAACAATCTTGGATAAAGGGTTTTATGGATAAACACTATTGTAATTTTATGTTTCTATTATTTTACATATTTCACTTAGAACATTAAATTTAAGATGAATTATATCATATGAATTTGGATTTTACAATATTATAAACATAGAGTAATGATTTTATGATAAACTATAATGCCAATAAAGTATAATTGTTTAGATTTAAAATTATCTTTATGTGGTTATATTGACATAGAGTTATTATATCCCTTTCATACATATGCAATAGTTATGATTTTCAGAATCATGTATATTAGATTTTTATGAAATTTTTTTATATTCACAAGAAAATTGATAGGAATAATATAGAAGATAAAATCGAGGATATTTGCATATTTCACATAAAATTTAGCACAAAAATCAACAAATTTTTCTAAATAAAATAAATATACGCATTATTATAACACTTATCTAAAAGAGCTTGTTAAACTTAAATAAATTATAAATATAAGTAAATTTATATAATCTCTATTAATATATCTAGAATAATTATGCATAAATACGCTTATATTAGTTTTAGAAAAGATCAACTAAAGTTTTTATAAAAAAAGTTGTGTATATACAAGGAACATTAATATTTATTCATTATTTTGTATTTTTAAGGTATATTTTTTCATTTTTTTTTTGGCATAAATCCCGTTGATTATCACATTTGAATACCCGGAAATATAAACTTAAGATCACACGAAGCTAAAAAAAGACGCCCTTGATGGCATTAAAACACTTTATATCTTCTAATTTATCGAAAAAATACGTTCAAAAACAATTAGTTCTTTGTATTTAGATTATTGTGAAATAATGAACCAAAATTTTGCCTCGTTTATATTTTTTTGATTTAAAGGAATTATATATACACTAAAAAATCCTTTTAGCATGCCAGAGTTTACATAAGTAATAAGAAAATTGTTTAAATATATTTTAAAGACCATAAGATTATAAATTTTCAAACTAATATTTTATATCTTTATGTTTTCGATTAAGCAAGCGTTTATTTTATATAAAAAACAATTATAAAATTAGATTTTTATTTTTGAAATACTTTATGTTCGAGTACATTTTGTATTATGGTTGAAAGTGTGACGGATGTATATCAGACCGAATTTTTTTTGCACATATTTCAAATTTTTTTTTGCTATTAAAATGAATCAGTGGTATCTTTTTCAGTCCTTTAACATCGCTTTTATTGTCATATAAGCAAAAAAATACCCTTCATGTTTTTTTATGCTCCGATCAAGATTAAAAGATATTATGGTAGTTTATCTAAAGTATAGTATAAATAATTGTTTATTTTCATGACTCTAATGTATAGTGTATCAACTTTTTATATCTATCATTTATTTCGTGCAGAATTAAATCTTTTAAGGTTATTTCTTTCAATTAAATCACCATTTTCATGGTTTTCAGCCGAATTTATTCATCTAACAAATATGAAACCTTTTAGAGTGTTCAAAATTATGTATATTAAAATAATAATTTCGTTCTAAGAAGAATTTAACCTTTCTATTAGTTTGATGCCGATATATAATAGCGAAATTTATACACATCTGGGGTTTTTAGGTGTTTGATTTGTTTTAATTTCATTTTAAAGGTTTTCTTTTGTTGATCTATATTTTTTTAGTCTATTGTACAGTTGTAGTCGCAGAAAAATAGTCTTTATTGTCATAAAAAAATTACTTTCCTTAATAAATATAAAATAAAAATAGAATAAATACATTCTAAATCAAACAATACAATCGTTTTTTATCGTTTTTCCATATTAATTTCTGCTCAAAATTAATCTTCTTTTATTTTAAGTTTCGCAAAAGAAGTTGATCTATTTTTTACGAATATTGAAATATTTCTATAACAAGTACCTGTAACTAAGAATTAATTGACGCAGATTGGTATGGTTTCATAGTTTCTACGTATTTTACCATAAACATGTAAAAACACATGAATTTTTCGAACTTTAGGTGAAAATATATAAAAAACTGCAATATTTATGTTGAAAATGTTCTGTGCTTTGAATATAAATAATTAATGGTAATACTATCAATCATTATAAGAATAATTATATAAATTTGATGATTGAACTCTACCCCCTTTTCTGCATAAATTCTTTTGTATAAAAAACAGAAATCATGATTGTTGTATTCATTCAAAAACAATTCATCTGTAAAATCTAATATATCTGTATCTATATTGACAAGTTTTCATATGATGCAGTGTTTTAGTATTATTGCTTGTAAATTTAGTAAGAGATCGGAATGGAAATAAAACATCGATTTAAAACCTTATATTTAATCATAATTATATAAAAAGCTTGTTTTTAAATAAAAAGATGCATTATTTTTACCATTAGTCCAATCTTTTAATTCTAATTCACGACAACTTTTATAAAAGGTCCTATCCTTATCATTAAATTTCCCTTTATAACTGTCTTATATTCCTGAAATATAGATTGTTTTACTTTTCGACTGTTTTATGGATAAATTAGTTTTAAAATTATGCAAACGTTAATTTTTAAAGGGTGTCTGACCATTAAAGCTATAAAATTATAGGCGTTTTTTTTATCCTAAAGCATATTTTGCGCAAAATATACTTGATAATGAATTTTAATACATTTGTAATTTTTTTTCTAAAAGTTTAAACGCTATGTTTAGGTATTTTTAATTTTGTGCTTGATTTAATGAATTGCGTTTTCTTACTATTATTACTTTTATTACAAATCTTTATAGCCTTTATACTTATCTTGATAGTATAAAATTCTAATGTTCTTTTTTTTCGTTTGCCAATAGGTATTAAAAAATTTACTTTTCTTACAACTAATTAAAGCTTAATATCGGATTCTTATGATTGTATTAGATAAAACATATTTTCCTCGATTTTAATTTATAAATCGTAATAAGTTTTACTGGGAATATATATTAGATTCCCAAAATTTCCATTGCTAAAAGTCACAATACGTTTGATTATCATGAAAGTATGAGTTTAAATATATTCTTATGTATTGACAAACATGTTGAAAACTTGTATCACGCAATTTCGGGATACATATCTTAAGTCTTTGTTTGACTTTTTATCTAATCGATTGCCTGATATTCAGCCAGTTGAATGATTATTCTTTACATATTTGTAAATTTATTTATAATATTTCTTATGGGTTGAATCATTAATTTTATTCTGTAAATTCTGAAACATGGCAAATATCAATATTAAATTTGAAGTAACAGAATATATTTAAATTTTCGACGAATTAACCACTGATAGATTTCTATATAGAAGACCTTTGAAGTTTAAGATATGATTTAGAAAAAACATTATTTTCAATTAATAACAACTCTTTTTTTATTTATTATCAAAAAACCTCTAGTAAATATAAAAATTGATTTAATTATCAAATATTTGGAACATATGTAACTATAAATTATGCTAAACAAGCCAAAAAATCTCCAAAATAAAATTTTGATCCTATGTTGCTTATATTCTAAAAATATTTACTGTTTCAAGACAGGAAAAACATTAGGTGGATCTGAAGGAAATTTCATGTATATAATTCATTCAAACACATTTCTTCACAGTTATACCCTATACACACAACCCTTTAAATGGTAACATATATAAGTTTCTTGCACAACTTATTGTTTATGTGATGTCTGCATTTGTTTTAGCCTTTCAAGCTCCTTAAAATACAACTTATAATCTTATTATATAACAGGTTCTGAGTAATAATACATTATTATTAATTTTCTGCGCTTATAGGATAAATGGGTAATATTCACATCAAATTTATTTTCTTGCATTTTATCGTTTCTAATGTTCATCAATTCATCGGTTTTGTATTTCATATTACAATAATTGTCATCATTTTTTATTTTTATCTTGTATAAAAAAAACTGAAAGGCCATGCAAGAGTAAGATGTATGTATTTATTCTTTTAAACTTTTACCTTTTCAAAATTATTTATCTTTAATTTCTATAATTTAATTATTTCTAACTTCATTTCGGATTTTTGAACTTAAACTGTCTAGAGAGGTACAATAAAAGTATGTGGCTGCTCCCCTCATTCTCATATCATGTGCAATTATGAGCAAAAATATGGTTAATCCGTCATCTAGATGATTTAATAATCCAAATTTACTTTAAAGTGATAAAATATATTATTTCGTAGTATAAAAATAAAATTTAGTTTCGGCTCCTTGACAGAATATTACCCACCTCTATGCATAAATCCAGTTTTTTTGCAGAAAAAAAATTTCGCGAATATTTTTCAATTATTATATGCTTACATCTTCTTTTCAACTCTATTAATAGCATATTTAATTTATTTTGATATTTATACGTATCTGGTATTGAATTGCCCTTTATATTTGCTTTGTGATTTTTTTATTTACTTTATTTATTTCTTCTGGGCTTTCTGATATTTTTTGGATTATCTTAAACGGAATTTTTTTCTTTTGAATGGAAATTTTATAGTCCCTTATCAGTTTTTTGCTTTTTAGTGCAATATTCTTCTTTAAAAAAATTATTGTTAATTTAATAAAATTTTTACCTTACAGTCATATATTTTAGTAAGCTCATATGCATATAACTTGGAACATTTATATGGTTTTTAACGTGAGGTGCACTTTTCTTAATTTCTTTTAACAAATTTTCTCGTTAATATTTTTTCATTAAATTAATTGATATTATATTTTTTTCAAATAAATATTCTCAAATTTTATGAAATTATAATAAATAAAATATCTCCTACGATGCCCAGTATTTATATTCGAATTTCAAATAATTTGGTTTGAAAATTTCTATCTCTATATATCGAAAAAAAATATTATTAATTCTTCTATGCACATTAAACTATTACTTCTAAGGTTAAAATAGTGAGTTCATCAATAAATAGTAAGTGTTTTTTTTTGTTAAGATAGTGGCGTTTTCTGGGGATGCATATGCAGAATATAATTCACCATTTGATTATGTATCTTAATGAGTGTCCATAAAAATATATAATATTAAGTATATTTTATGCATATAGTAAAAATAATTGTCTACATTTTTTTTTAATTTTTTATATATTAGATTATTTTATTTTTCTAGTACGGACAATATCATATTTTATTGTGTAAATGGGGTTTTTTAAATAAAATATTTAATCTATGTTTCTCTTTGTTTATGGACGTGTTTATTTGTAATTTTTGGGGGATTTTTACTTAGAATACGTATCTAGTTTATTTCTATTAGTAAAAAAATATACTCTTCTGTATGTAAAAGTATCTCTGTAATAAAGTTTTTTTAAGTTTTAAAAATATCCATGCTTCTATTGGCCCACATAAACTTGTATTCATAACATCCACTTTTGCAATTAACTACGCGGTTCTCAATTAACAAATCAATTCACACAAAATTATATAAGCATATTATAAGAATATGTAGATAAAATTGTTTAAACAGAGTATTTTCTTTACAAAAAAGTAAAAATTACATCCGATCTTGTGGTTTTATACTTTTGTCAATTGTAAGATAATTTTTTATATTTCGAATCGATATAATAAGATTTTTTGATATGTCTTCCACAGAAACAACACATAGTCACTATTCAAACTTGGTTCTTTATAAGTTATTTGTCATACCAGTCCCTAAAATCGATATGATTTTATTTCTAACAGCGCTTATAACATATTTGAACCAAAATATTTTTATTATTTAAAAATTTTATATAGAAATTTTATTTTTGTAATTTTTAAACAGTCTAGTTATTTGAAGCATTATGATTTTAAATTCAAAAATCAACATGTTGTAACATTCTTTAAGATAAAGGACAAATCGGATGTATCAAAAATATTAATATACAATATATTAGGAAAATTTCCGTCTTTTGCTTATATTATCTATTTTTTTCTCAAAAAGTTGTTTCATTTTGAAATAAATAATCGTTTAATAAATATTGTGGGTTTATTGCTGAGGGTTTTACATATATTCAACCAATAAAACGATAGTTAAATGAACCAATTCCTATCAAAAGTATTTTAATGGCGATTAGAATAAAAGGTTTTTGTTCACAAACTTTCTTCTTGTATTCAAATTTTGAAGATTATTAATTAATGTGAATTTTGTATTTGTATATCTAAACGATATTCAAATTATATTGCAGAAAACATATTTTTATTTATTTATATTGTATCACCTATTATTTTACAATTTGTAAAATAAGAGATGTTTTTAATGTTATTTTCTTTTCTGTAAAAATTAATATAATTTTTCATGCTCTATAATGTGGTTTTTTCTTAATATGGTCCCTTTTTTTAGAAATACAGTAGATCGATCATATTAATGATTTTATAATTTTTTGGATTGTCCCGAAAATAATTATTCAAATTTGCGATTCAAGATTTAAAATCCAGTATTTTTTTAACAATAAATTTATGGTATTTGTGATTTGTTCTTCACAGTAATAATTTATATTTTATGTGTTTCGTCATAGAATAAAGTTTATAAATTCAAGTTTCAAAATGGTAAAAAGATAATATGTGTATGATAAATGTAAAAATAACAACAAATAGCACTATATTTTAGAAATTCATGTATAACTCGCTGATAAACAAAAAAATATTTTTTTTATTTTAAAAATCGAAGTGTCTTTATAGTGATAAAATATATTGTTTATCAAAATTGTTTATAAAGATATATCGAGGCTTTAATAACATTTAATATTTGTGCAGTATGCAAATTTTAACAAACTTAAAGACTATTTGATTCTATCCAACATGAATGAAATATTTTTATGGTATTTAGTTAGATTTAATAAAACAACATATATATTAGATTAAAAAGGTTTGTATCTACGTATGAATTTACATATTGATTGTCGTTTTGGTACTGTTTATTAGATTGGTCAATTGCATCTTACCCGGGTAGTCTAATTATATACGACATTGATCATTTGAAAAGCAAGGTGTAATCATAAAATTACCATCCTGTATCAAGTAAATTAAATTTTATGATTATTGAAATTTTTGATGTTTGAAGAACACAAATTTTGAAATTGACGTATTTATTAGGAGATTATATAGTTTCACAGTTACTTCGTATCGAATATTTTGTTTTTAACCTATTCGTTGAACAAGAAAAATATATATTAAACCTGAATTGAGTTTGATTGTGGCTAGTTTAAATTTTAAATGTTATATTGGAAAAAGAAAATATTATGTTTAAAAATGTTAATATTTATATAACAAGAAAAATTTTAGTGTTTTTATCATTCATTCGACACATTTATAAAGGTTTTTTAGAAATCACATTGTAAGTTTAAATTTCAAAGTATTCTATCAATAACATAAGTAATAATCAAAAAGGAAAAAAACTATAAATTTAAATGTACGAACAGAATGTGAATTATAATTTTTAAAGTATTCTATCAATAACATGAGTAATAAGCAAAAAGGAAAAAAAAATATTTTTGAATGTAAGAACAGAATGTGAATTTAAAATTTTTAAAGTATTCTGTCAATAACATGAGTAATAATCAAAAAAGAAAAACAAGAAAATATTTTAAATGTAAGTACAGAATGTTAATTATTTAACTTATAAGTATTTAAGTACCAGAATAACAAGCAAAATATTTATAAAAATAACAATTTTAAACATTAAAAGGGGTTATCTACATTTTAGTTCAACTATCTGATCGGATTTATACTCTAAACGGCGAAAAACACCTTTATTATAAGGTTTTAAGGTACATTTATATTATAAATAAGAATTAAAACATATTTTAATAAATATTGAATTAAATTAATTTCAAAACTAGCATGTTGTATTAACAATGGCATTTTATATTAGTTCTGGCATATTACCTTTTTAAAAAATATATTCATGCGATTATTGTAGTACAAAAAATAAATCAAGAAAAAAGTACCAAAAAAGATTATGAGAACTTATTAAATTAAAAAAAATGTATTTTTATTTTTAGTAATTGTAAAAGCCATTTCTCATCTTTTTTTCCATAGATAAAATAATCACGACATTATTTTTATAACAAGTGTGTTGACACACTCCATATATACCAGGGGTCGATATTTCTTTATAATAACAAACAGATGTGCATCCATTATCAAATAAACCATGTCACATTATATGTATAATATGCAATAAATATGGAGTAAATGCTTTCGAAAAGCATAATTGTTGATCAAATTGATTAAAAAAATATCCAAATTATTTTGTGAATATGCTTCTTTTCACGTATAGATCCAATAAAACGTATTTTGGTTATAAAAATGTTTTTTTGGATTGTAGATTTCCATTAATAAAAGAAAAACCATATATAAACACAAGTTTACAGAAACAATACAAGTTTTTGTATCATTACATTATTTATTATTGTGATTTTTTGTTGAATAACACGATTCTTATCACCAAAAATATATTTTTTATGGTCTATCTCTTGTATTCATGACACTTACAAAGAGATTTTAGTTTACTTAAGAAGTGTATAGAAGTAAAACGCAAAAAATATTAAAATTTCAACCGCAGAACCAAACAATAAATTCTAATATTAACAGAGTAATTTTTTAATACTTGGTGTATTTGATCACTATATGTTAATTCTTTTGGTCTCCGGATTAATAAAAGGTGGTTTTTTCTTAATAGACCATTTTTTTAATTCTTTTGTAGTTCACTGTGGCATAATAAATTTTATACAGTAAAATAAAATGGGTTATGTATATATGATTTAAAATATATTTAACTCTTTTTCAAGTATAAAAATGGATCTATTGATATAAAAACACTGTAATTTATAATATATCTGCATTTAATGACATTAAAGGATATTGTAAACCAAATTCCTGATAAAAAAAGGTTATCTTTGAAATTAAGAGAAATAATATAATTGAAGGCATGATATACCTTATTATGTCGTGAATATTAGTGATATATGCAATTTACTCGTTAATAATAAAAAAAACTTACTATTAATTACAAAATAATGATTCAAGACATCAATAAATCAAAATTTAATAGGTGATTACGTGGGTAAATTAGTAGAGACTTTATTAGACGCGCCTATAATGGTAAAAACATTGCAAGTCATGTGAAGCGAAGAATAAATAAATTAACAAAATTAAGAATTATAAAGTAGTTTTAATTACAATTTTTCGGGCAACCAATATATTTTTATTTTCCTTTTTTTCTAGGGGAGTCGTACTTATGAAGCATGAAAATAGATTTGTTAATAATTCGGTTTTGTATGTCGGAATCCAAAGCACTTCTATATTTTTCATTTTTATAAATAAATTCGCCGTACGATTCCTCGTATTCTTGCAACATTTTAACCAGCATATTTTCAATTTTGAGAAGGTTAGGCACCGCATTTTTTCTAAATTTTTCTTCGTGTAAAAGTTGGAATGAGCTTCTAAAGAGTCTTTTTGGATCAGAGGCTTTTTTTTCGAAGTCCAAAATTTTATCCTTGAGTTCGTTTCGTTTTTCAATCAGGGTGAGGCAATCGATGAAGGCTTCTTTTTTATAATTCAGTTCTTCGATAATTTTTTTCATCATTTCCAAGTTTTCTCTTGTTTTTTCGAATTCGACCATTGTCATTTCGAAAATTCCACAAACGTTTGAGAGTTCATCATATGTATTGTTAAATATATTTTCGAAGTACCTTTCTTCTTCTTTTTTCAGTGTGTCCAACCACATATTTATTTTTTTTATATTTGAGTCGGTGATTGATGTTTCTAGCACCGTGTTGAATTTGTAATAATCTTTTACTCTTTCTTTGAGTGTCATTATTTCTGATACTTTATTTTTTACTGTATTTTTTCGGCTTTCTCTTTCATTTACAATATATTTATATTTTGTGTAGAGGTTACTTATGCTTACATCTTCGTAATTTTCTTTTATTTGTGTGAATATTTCGTCCATTTTTTCTAATTTCATTTCTTCGAGTCCATTTATTATGGTTTTGTAGTATATAATTCTCTTTTTTTCTTTTTCTTCTTTGATTTTGTTGAGTTTGGTACTTATTTCCTTTAATATCTGTAAATTATTTATCGTAACTTCTTGATTATCTAACATAAAGCCATCACATATGAAGAGACTTTTATTATCTCCACGGATGGAGAGGCTTTTATTATCCCCACGCATGGAGAAGCTTTTATTATATTCACCCATTATAAGGCTTTTATTTTCACCACATACGGAAAGACTTTTGGTATTTTCACTACATACGGAAAGGCTTTTGTTTTCACCACATACGGAAAGGCTTTTATTTTCACTATATATGGAAAGGCTTTTGGCATCATTGTCAGAAATATGTCTGATGAAACTATTTTTATCATCGCCGCAACTGGAAATACTTTTATTGTTACCAATAGAAAGACCTTTAATATCGATTGTATAATCATCGCCCAACCACGATTGAATTTGTCGTATATCTTTTTTTAATGCTTCAACTTCCCGTTCCAATTTCTCAATTTCAAAAAAATATCGATTCTTTTTATTAGTTAAATATTCCCTTTCCATGCACAAATTCGTAAATTCATCAACTTTATCAGCCGCACATATCTCCAAAAAAAATACATCATCATCTATTTGAGAAATCGGCGTTAATCTGTTTCTATAATTATTTATTTGTGTCTTGATCTCATTATTCTCCTTTTCAAGTGCTTTTATTTCATATGTGCTTGTTTCTATCAAGTTATATAATTCTTGATTTATTGTGCTGAATCGGGTTTTGTAATAAGTAAATGGATGCGTCGATAAAAATTCTAGTGGAAGTGTTTTTGACATTAGGGTATGTAACTTTTCTAATTTCTCTTTTATTTTCTTTGCTTCTTCATTTTCCATTCTTTTGATCCTATTGAAGGGATGTAAATGTTTTGTTACATTAATTGACACAGAAGATTTATAATTTTTAATTCTTTTATTTAGTTTGATATGATTTTCTGAATAATTTATTGATTTTATTTAATGGATTGATAGATACAGTGAATAACTGAAATTCTTTTGTTAGATATTTGGGAATCTAAAAATTATAATTCATTCTTTTATATATGCGAACCGAATTTGTATAATATAAGCTTAATTTTATTCAAAGTAGAATTTAAATTCATTCTTTATAGTTTGAGAACCGAATTTCTATAATTAATCATAGTTTTATTCAAAAATTTTAAATATATTTTTTATTATATGAGAACACCGAATTTCTATAATGAATTACAGTTTTGTTCAAAGTAAAATTTAAATTCATTCTTTTATATATGGGAACCGAATTTCTATAATGAATTACAGTTTGATTCAAGGTAAAATTTAAATTCATTCTTTTATATATGGGAACCGAATTTCTACAATTAATTATAGTTTTATTCAAAAAATTTAAATATATTGTTTATTATGTGAGAACACCGAATTTCTATAATTTAAGCTTAAATTATTTACATTAGTAATAATTAAAATCACCCTTCCCCAAAATGACAGGACTCAGAAACAAGTATTCACAATCAAAACCAATTCTATCAAAACAAACATCAAGCACAAATATAAGCAAATTGGCCAAATCACACATCACACGAAAGAAAACAAAAAGACTCAATATTAATTTGAAACGATTGGATGGCGATGCATGGTTTAACATGAAATCCTTGAGAGTTTCGCATAATGATGAAGAAGACGTTTATAAAATTGTTAATAGAGATGTTTTGCTAGATAACGGATTGAAAAATGTTGAACTTGGCGATGTTTTTCAAATAGGAACGGTGTTGAAAAACAAATATAAAGATTTTTCTTGAAGTCTTTTGATCTTAAATGCTTTAATCTCTGATTAATTAAATTTTTGTACTTTCCTTATGATGGTTATATTTTATTTCTGGATTTATATAATTTAAATAATACCATAAGAAATTTATAGTTTATAAATTGTTCAATTTTAGTAATTTGCTTTATCTTCATATTTTATTTCTAGATTTATATAATTTAAATAATATCATTAGAAATTCATAGTTCATAAATTGTTCAATTTTAGTACTTGTCTTATGCTTTTATTTTATTTCTGTATTTATTTATTTTAAATAATACCATTAGAAATTTATAGTTTTCTATATTTATCTTCTGAATTAAAACAGATGGTATATTTTAATTTTTTCGTAAACTTTTGTGTTTTTTAGTTGGCAATTTGAATAACTAAATTTGTCTGCAAATTTTTTCGGCAGATTTATAGAATAATAATCGCATTCGAATAACTTCATTTTACTAAGAATGTGTTAATGACTAGGATTATGGCCATATTTAAATATTTTCTTTACATATAAAAAGAGGCGCTGTATAAATTAATTTTGTGAGATATTTATGATTGAATTAAAAAAAGATAGCGTTAATTAAAAAGTAGACTCGGTCTAATACTGTAAATACTCGACCTATATCTTTAATTTATATGATTGATGGCAAAAATTCAGTCCAAGCAAGGACATCGATAAATATTTTGGTATTTATATCATAATGCCCTCCTACTGCAAAGGGATACAACAAACACGGTGAGAACGCAATGATAAAAGAAAGCTTTCGGCTTTAAAAACACATTTATTGTGGTGTAGCGCAAAAACAACTTGAATCGATTCCCGAACGCAAGTGAAGGAATCAAAAACCATTGTCGTAATATAGTATGCTTAACCCGGAAGCAGTGACCCGATTGATGAGCTAAATTGAAACTATTAGAGTTGTTTGTATCTTGAATTTATTAGACACAGAGAAATCCTTAAAATATAAAAATTAAACAAAAAAATACGTGGGTAGGCGCTAAAAACTAAACAAAAAAATACGTGGATAGACGCCAAAAAATAAAAATCGAATAAAAAATACGTGGATAGACGCTATTAAATAAAAATCGAATAAAAAAATACGTGGATAGACGCTGAAAACTAAAAATCGAAAAAAAATACGTGGATAGACGCTATTAAATAAAAATTGAATAAAAAAATACGTGGATAGACG
Organism: Rhyacophila brunnea; assembly: GCF_057557595.1. Taxonomy (NCBI): domain Eukaryota; kingdom Metazoa; phylum Arthropoda; class Insecta; order Trichoptera; family Rhyacophilidae; genus Rhyacophila; species Rhyacophila brunnea. Next base: position 3,063,869 of record NW_028233037.1, read on the forward strand.
CTGAAAACTAAAAATCGAATAAAAAATACGTGGGTAGACGGACAATCAATCATAACACAAAATTATATTAAAATTTAAGCTACCAGAGATAAATTCATAATCAAGTATATAATTTTAAGTATTTTCAAAGTCCGTTAAAAATAGACCAGTATTTTGCATTTATAAATTTTCATAAACCAAAAAAATACAAAATTGTTTGGGCTGCTTGATAGATCACTTTGGGTCCATAGAAATAATTTAAATTTTTTGCATTTTTTCATATATTTTATTGTTTTTTTATTGATTATATTAATATTTTATCCACATTTCATAGATTATTACAAATTTTTAGCATGTTTTCATATTTTATTATTTTTTTCTTGATTATATTAATATTTTATTCACATTTCATTAATTCTTACAATTTTAGCATGTTTTCATATTTTATTATTTTTTTATTGATTATATTAATATTTCATTAATTATTACAATTTTTTAGCATGTTTTCATATATTTTATTATTTTTTGTTGATTATATTAATATTTTATTCACATTTCATAGATTATTACAAATTTATAAATTTTCTTAAAACATTTGGATCATTGTCTAAATAAATAAGCCTATTCTTCATCGTCTCAGGAAATTTCTTGAAATCCTTTTTAGCCCTGGAGTATACAAAATAAACATCGTATCCCTTTTCATAGTCAATTATATCAAGTGCATTATTTATAAAGAGAAAATATGTAGCATCCATTTTATTAGTCCCAAATATCTTTTCATGTATACCAAGACCAAATGTTTCGTTAAAAGTATCTTTATTCTTACGCGGCACAATATCATAAATTATACAGTTATTCGTTTCAACTCTATTATCTTCTAGAGAAGGAACTGTTGCTATTATCTTATTTGTCATAAGATGGTGCAAGGCGACGGTCTTGCCTGATTCTGAAGGCCCTATAAACAAGTATACCTTTTTAACTCTGTATCTTCTTATTACATATACTATTATGCCAATGAATAATATAATTGCCATTGCGAGTATTACCGACATTTTTTAAAGGGCTGAACCAATTCAAATATCCCCATGGAAGATTTTTTGAGATAGTAATATTATTATGAATTAAAATGTATTAGTTGGGTTTATTTAAAATAAATTTTTATCAACTACAATAAATCTAAAGCAATAATCATTAAAATTATAGAACATTCAGACACAAAATTGTTAAAAATTAATCTTAACTACAATAAAGTTAAAGCTATAATCACCACAATTATAGAATAAAAATGTTATTCACAGAATTGTTAAACATCAAAGAAGATATAAATTAATCATAACTACAATAAATTTAAAGCAATAATCATTAAAATTATAGAACAAAAATTATTAAAAATCAAAGAAAATAGAAATTAATCTTAACTACAATAAAGTTAAAGCTATAATCACCACAATTATAGAATAAAAATGTTATTTACAGAATTGTTAAACATCAAAGAAGATATAAATTAATCATAACTACAATAAATTTAAAGCAATAATCATTAAAATTATAGAACAAAAATTATTAAAAATCAAAGAAAATAGAAATTAATCTTAACTACAATTTATTTAAAGCTACAATCATTACAATTATAGAACATTCGAGGCAAAAAATACTTTAAAATCTCAGAAGATGAAAACCAAATACTATGTTTTTATTTGATATATATTATGGTTTATTTTATAGTTAACCAACACATACATCTAATATTTTACAGTCTAAAATTTAATAAATATATGAAAAATAACCATAAACAAAAGTCCTAGAAACCAATATCGATCATAATAATGGCATCTCAATAAAGAATTTGGTAAGTTTACGCTGTCAGAATTATTTCAGAATACATGCAAACAAAGTTTTTTTTATTATAAATTTAATTCATCTCTATATGTAAAACAAATGTCTGTTTTATATTTGGGGGTAATTTTCAATAAAAAAAAGTATACTTTCAAATACGCTTCATATTCAAACGCAAAATGCATATTTAGAGCCATATATGTATGTATATATAAAATATACTTATATTACATTTTTCACAAAAGAATATTTGAAAAAAAAGAGATATAGCGTATTTATACTAAAAATTTATCAAGTAGAAAAACCAAATAAGAGGACTAATTCATAAAAAATATTTTGATCTATTCACTCTATTCATATGAATTTTTAAATAAAAATATAAGTTGGATCATCAAACCGCACAAATACAGGTAAATTAGTGCGGATATTAATAAAAAAGCACATTATTTTAGATTCAAGTGTGAACTGTTTGTAATAGTATAAAAACCCATAAAAATATATTAACTCTGTGATATTAAAACTCACAATTTATATAATATTATATGTAGCCAGTAAAGCTTGTGGTTTTGATACCCCAGGACATATTATATTATGGTATAATTCACAAAAAAAAATTATATTTGTGCAATATTTATATAATATTATATGTAGCCAGTAAAACTTGTGGTTTTTATACCCCAGGACATATTATATTATGGTATTATTCTTCAAAAAAAAATATTTGCGCAATATTAGATTATTTGAATATTTACACAAAAAAAGGAATAAAAAGATATTAAAATGCACAAAAATGTATGAGATCAGATATGGCGAATAATAAAGCTAAAAATTAAAAAAAACTTCAAAAAAAAATTCTTTTCGTCGTAAAATATATAATGCTAGTTCATATGGAATCTATAAAATCACATAAATAAATAGTTATGTATGGCAAAAAAAACTTCAAAAATGTTTCCTTTCTTCGTAAAATATAGAATGCTAGTTCATATGGAATCTATAAAATCACATAGATAAATAGTTATGTATGGCAAAAAAAACAAGGAATATATCCCTTTTACTGTTGCATATCATAAATAGTATCGAAATAAGCGTACATCTACATCCGAATATCCATGTATCACAAAAAATTCATTCTTTCTACACTATCATAGTAAAAATATAATCAAATTTCGTATATCTACACCCGAATATCCATGTTTACAAAAAAAATCATTATTTCCACGTATCATAGTAAAGATTAGATCGAAATGTGCGTATATCTAAATCCGAATATCCATGTATCACAAAAAAATACATTCTTTTTTCAACATAATTAATGTCTGATCAAAAGCAGTGCTTTTTTACTACCAAACATTCATATATCTAAAAATTTACTCGCCCACAAAACATTCACAATACCAGATAAGTTGGTGTGTATGCTAAAATTAGAATATGTATATGCAGCAAAAAAAAAATAGTTGACTTTATTACCTTATTATATTTGAAATAAAACGAAATGAGCGAATGCAGAAATACTGATATTTATATTTTACAAAAAAAAATAATATTATAATATAAGCTATATTATGTGAATAACTCTACAAAATATAAAATATGCTTAAAAAAATTGATAGTAGGAAAATTATTGACTGCAAAGTAAATTAATTTTATATTATAGTTTTTTGTGGAGTTTCATATAATTTTTTTTTAGACTTAAATATGCAAGTTTATAATACAGATAATAAATATGTTTTAATTTTTGAATATAAAGCAGTTAAAAAACGAGTCAGGACTCATGTTTATATTAAGAGAAATAATTATTTTCTATTATTGTTTGTGATAGACATAATATCAGAATGGAATTATTCAAAATCCAATTTGTTAATAATTTGACATATTAGTGTAAATTTATGGGCAAGTATTAAAAAAAATCAATATTCAGTCATAAATATAATTGAATTTTTGTGTTTCAATTATTTAACTAGAATGAAATTTAACTGCTTTGTCAGAAATAGCCTTTTTAATTTTAAATTTCTTAATTTTACCTGATAAAACTAGCTAAATTAAAAAAATAAATGTGGGTGAATGATTTAAATATTTTATAAATTAGAAAATGTATAAAAAATTAAAAATGATGATATGACACAAGAGAATAATAATAAAAAATTTGTCTGTGGATATAGCGTACTATATTTTTAAGGTTTTATGTGGAATATTTATAAAATATCCTTTTTCAATGCAACGATCAAAAAATATGCAAAATATTTTTAGGTATATTTTTTGATAATTTACGCAATACAGAATGAAAAATTTAGAGAAAAGCATCCAAAATATATATTATTTTTTATTGTGCTTTTTTAAAACTATTATAAAGATTAGTAGAAAACTTGATAATTTAAAATATCATTTTCTTTCATTGGTTAAATTTTAGAAAACTATTCTTAAAAAATAGTAAAAATATTTGGTTCAAATACAGAATAACATAATGTATGAAGATATTAATACATTACACCATTTAAAGAATTTATTGCCTGAAATTTCAGGATAATCCAAATTTCAAATTTATAAATGTAGAACATATTCACATTTTATTGGATCATTATATTTATCGTTTATGTTCTTAACATGATGTTAAGAGTTTGAACTGGAATAAAACACTTATTTTTGGATTCCACTATTATGACCGATTTTTGATGTATAAGAGATCTACTATAATATTTTGGAGACATAAATATTTTTTGTATATAATCAAAGCACATATTATAGCGAATATATGCCACATAACAATAATTTTTTTGAATTTTATGTGAATTCATGCATGCTTTAAATATACGTGTTTTCAGCCTTTAATTATATTATAGGAATAAAATTCTTAAAAATGATAAAACATGGGCAAAAATCTAAAAATATTGGTTTTTAAATATATGCAAGAATTTAAAAGTAAAAAAAAATATTTTTGGAAAATCTTGATAAGAGATAATAAATAAATCATGAGCTAATTTTATTTGAGAATCATTTTTCAATCCCTATTGTATGCTGCTTAAGTGTAAAAGAAAAATTTGGGCTTATTTATTGGTACATTAAAAACAATATACACAGATATTTTTTTATTTATGGACTAAATTTATAGTTATAATTTTTGTTTTTGTTCTCGAGCACAACTTGCTTTATTTTCCACGCGCAGCATATTTATACTTTCGGCTATTTCCTGACCTCTGGAGTCTTCTTCAATACCTCTCCTACTTTGATATGAATATTTAAATTTTAATTATTGATATGAGCACTCCAATATTTTTAACATTTATAACAAATCAAGGAAGTAGCAATATGATTTGTTTTACAGAGAGAATATTTGTACACATAAAAATCCATGAAAACCTAAATAAACACATAAATAAAAATATTATTATCTTAAGATTATGAAAGAGTATAAGCTAATATCAAAATACACAAAAATTTGTTTAGCCTGTAAATAAAAATATACTAAAATACATTATATAAAGAATATAAGCTCATATGAAAATAGATAAAAACCTAAATAAGCACATAAATAAAAAATATTATTATCTTAAGATTGCGAAAGAATATAAGCTTATATGAAAATTCACAAAAATTTGTTTAGCCTGTAAATAAAAATATACTAAAATACATTATATAAAGAATATAAGCTTATATGAAAATAGATAAAAACCTAAATAAGCACATAAATAAAAAATATTATTATCTTAAGATTGCGAAAGAATATAAGCTTATATGAAAATTCACAAAAATTTGTTTAGCCTGTAAATAAAAATATACTAAAATATACTTTAATACCATATATAAAAATTATAAGCTTATATCGGAATAGATGAAAACCTAAATAAGCACATAAATAAAAATATTATTATCTTAAAATTATGAAGAGTATAAGCTTATATAAAAATACACAAAAATTTGTTTAGCCAGTGAATAAAAATATACCAAAATACATTATATAAAGATTATAAGTTTATATCAAAATAGATAAAAACCTAAATAAGCCTGTAAATATAAATTTACTAAAATACTTTGTTCTTAAGAATGTGAAAGAATGTATTTGTCAATAAACAAAGAAGAAATTTACTTTAAAAAGCGAAATCTTTATGTGCTGTCCAATATTAATAGTAATTTTGCATGCATAATTATTGTATCGATTTCATCACCACATTTAAATTTAAAAGTTTTACTATTTATATATCGGTAATTTCTTCTGATTAAATAAAAATTCACAAACCCCCATATTTTTGAAGAAAAACATATCAATCCATCATTTCCATAATTAAAAAAAAGATGGTAAGAATAGTATTCGTAGATCCACAAGACGCAGAAGAAAAACACTGGTGGCCAGCGGTAGTGGTAGATCCAGCAGATTATGATGTTTTTTTTCAAGAAATGGGAGACACTGTCGATTTAGACAATGAATTTCTAGTTTGTTATTTTGAAGATGCATCGTACAGCTCAGTTAAAAAAGAAGAGATAATCGATATGTCGGATTATTTAGACAGAATAAATCTTAGGGAAGTACTGAGCAAAAGTATAGAAATGCAAGACAATTTCTATGTAAAAGAAAACAGTTCGTATAGACGAAAAAGTGAACAAGCATTTTCAGAAAAGGAAATCAATCAAGATGATAATTCTAATGAAATTATTGAACGAAAATATTCGGATAATAGCATAAGAAAAAATGAAACTGATCAGAATTATATTTTTAGTTCTTATAGCAGGCAAACAAATAAGTGGCTGAATTCTAGAAGTATTAGAGCGGCATTAAAATTGTTTAAAGAAGGAAAGATTCCTATAAAATTTAAATGGCTGAAGAAAAAAACTTCAAGAAAGTATTCGAAAAAACATGTGGAAAATATCGATCCTGGAATTCGAAAAAAATTAATTTTGGAAAGAGCATTGAAGGAATTTAAGGATATCGGATAATTTGAAATTAAAAATAATCACATTGTTATATAGTTTAAACTAATTAATTAAAAATATAACTGCTTTTTTTCACTAAAAGAGTTGTAAAATTTACAAACTAAAGTATCTTACAGTAAAAATTGCTATAAAGGTATAATAGTCATAACACCTTCACATGAATGCGTTATTAAGGTATATAAATACCTTAGTTAAAATATTTTATAAATACCTCAGCTAAAATATTTTATAAATACCTTAGTTAAAATATTTGATGAATACCTCAGTTAAAATATTTTATAAATACCTTAGTTAAAATCTTTGATGAATACCTTAGTTAAATTATTTGATGAATACCTTAGTTAAAATATTTTATAAATACCTTAGTTAAAATATTTGATAAATACATGAGTTAAGGTATTCGGCCACCAGTTTTTATAAAATGGCACTATCTTATAATAAAAATTTTAATAAAGGCATTTACATATACTTCAGTTAATAATTCAGTCACCAGTTTTTACAAAATACTATAAAGTAAGATATATTGCAATAAATCAATTTTAAGGATATATACACGCCTTGTTCATAGAGTCGGTACCGTGTTTTTATTAATATAAATTATAAAATGCAGTATCAAACAATAAAACTTGTAATATAGATTTATACACGTCTATCTTAAAGAGTCGGTACCGTGTTTTTATTAATATAAATATTAAAATGCTGTATCTCATAAGAAAACTTATAGTAAAAGTATACATAGGCCTCAGTTAATAGAATATGTCACCAGTTTTTATAAAATACTATTAACCAAAAATATTACAATAAAACTTGCAATAAAGAATACATAGGCCTCGGTTAATAGATTTAGCCACCTATCATATAAAATGTACATTATAAAATGCTGTATCTTAAAATAAAACTTGTAATAAAACCATATAAGAATCCAGTAGATAAAATTAGTCACAAGGTTCTATAAAATACTATATCTTATAATGTGATTTTAAGCATTAAAATTTTGTCGTAAAATTTATTTTAATTGGAATTTTTTAAATTAGAATAATTATGTTCACGAGTAAAACGGTATTTATTTATGGAAGCAATAAAGTGGTATGAAGCATAATTATATTAGAATCCCTTAAAGTCATTTTATTCCTCAGAATGTAAATTAACCAACCCCAGTAACCTTTCATATAAGCTACATTGATCTATGATTATATTTGAAGCTATAAACCCAAACTTATATAATAGATGGAATTTTTATACCTATATATATATATAGCTTTGAAGAATACGAATTCATAGTATAGTTTAACAAAATTCTAATCGAATTTACTTTATTTATTTATGTTTTACTTCTATTACTTTTTAGGAAGTTCGCTTTATATACATAGGAACTATTGCTTAACTGCTGCGTCTCTCTGTGGGACTCCTCCAGCACTTCTTGTCACCCGTAATCACCGTGGATTGGACCCTTTCTCATAGGCGGCAGTCATTATGTGGAGGGAATGAGATTCTGTCTACTGTTCATCGCTACAAGTTACAAGCTACAACCACACTCTACACTTACCTATATCCTTGCTGAACGGTGTGGGATTTTTTTCAATACTGAAGGCACAGTTCAACGGCTTACACAGCAACCTCCTTTTTCTCATGGCTTGTAGTTTAACAAAAATTTTAAATAATAATAAAATATTAATCACAACTCTTTTTAAACCTCATAGTATAATTAAAAAATATATTTAAAAATAATTTTGGGGTTTTATTATATATCTTTTGTCATTCTATTCTCATCATCCGGAAAAGATTGCACATACCTTAAGTTTACTTTTGCATTTTTATACATACTTAAGTTTATACTTTATAAATATATTAGAGCAAATGTATCGACAGATTCAATAATCAAAAAATCTTTGTGTGGTAAATAAAATTGAATATTGGATTATTAAATCCTCTGTCATTGTTAAATATTGGCCTAAAGCACTATTAAATTCTAAAAAAATCATTAAAAATCAATAACAATGATTATAACTAAAAGAAGGTTAATGGGCTGTATAAATTTGCACTAAAATTTCCTTTCTTCGAAAATTAATCTATAATTTAATTTTGAATCACTTCAGCATCTTCTAAGAATAACACACAAAACCATACTTAAAATATAATCCAAAAATAAAATTATATTAGATATTATATAATGCCCCTTTATCAACAATAAAATCCAGCAGCTTATTTTTTCGTGCTTGATTTTACTATTTGGGACGTATAAGTTGTGTATTTTTCTATGCTATAAATTTGAGATTCATAATCTATCACCACAATTTAAAACAAATTTTTTATTTCAAAAGGTGTACATTTTCATTTAAAAATTTTCAAGTTTTGTTGAAAAACAATATTGTGCGTATGAATTATTAATAAAGAAAGATATCAGGTAAGAATATTTTTCTATAAATATATACTATATTTATGTTATGATAAACTGAAATTAAAGTATTTTTTAAGTAAAACGCATAAGAATATTCTTTTGCAGTTACATACAAATTCAATTCTGGTACTTTTTTTCGATGCTAAATATTATATTTTGTAGTTTATACTTCAAATAACATATTTTATAGCAAAAATGTGGAAATTTATGATCTGTTTTATTTTATTAGCTCCAAAAACATAATTTTATTTATTTTTTGAGATATTATTGTGTTTTCATCATTCCAATAACCAATTTTTTGGAATATAAGCTATTTTCCAAACATTCGTTTATAAGTTCTACTTACAAAGGGTCAAAATAACTAGAAAAAATATTTTTGAAATTACACATTCCATTTATAAAGCTGGTATTTGTTTTATTTCATTTGAATTGATAATATTTTCTAGTAGTTTCTTTGATCGCCAAAAAAAATTGCTATAAATATAAAATCAAACAAATTCATCACTAAAATTTATTTATAAAGTAAACAGTATGGGTTTAAAAATCAAAAATATCATAGAAGTTATCGTAATTTTTATTCTTATTTAAAACGTAAATGGATTTTTTGCTAGTTATAATTGTATTGTCTTCAATTCACTAGAGGGTTGAATTAGCAGTCATTGTACTTTTGTCAAAATATCAAAAATATTGGTTAATTCATATTTTTTTTCAATTATATTATATATGAAAGCCTGTATAAGTCCTAGAATTTACGCTTTATATGACACGTAGATAGAATATCTTTTTAAAATTATTATTTCTTATAAATTTAACAATATTTGTATGCTTTTTAAAATAAAAATTGCACGTATTTCATATTAATGTAAACATGCAAGTTCTCGTGCTATAATACTGGACTAAAGTTATTGAAGCATAAATTTACAAGAACAACTGGAAGATTAACTTTTATTTATTGTATGTATTATAGGATGGTGCTTTAAAAAATAAATACATGTCGATTCAGATCTCATTATCCCCCTAAAATCATTTTGAGCTATGATATATGTTTAAACCCCAAGAAAATCGTTGTGAAACGGTTTGATAATAGTATTAAGTAAATTTCAAATTAAATAAAGTTGTAATTCGAAACAAAATAGCTCTATTAATAAAATCTAGCAAAACCTAAAAATAAGATCAGTTCTTGAATAAGAAAATTAGGAAAAATTAAGAATAAAGTAATAAATAAAAAATAATAGATTCAAATGACCACCACATAGCCTATAAAATTACTCATATTTTCCTATATAACTCAAATATGAAGAAAAATAAAATTTTGACCAAAATATCTGTATAAACTATTTTTTATTAATGTTAATAGTTTCTTTTCTAATGAATTTCATATAATACACGTATATATTTTATTAAAAATATTGCATGAGACCCTAGTGCATCTTTTGACACCTTCGTATGATATATCTTCGTAAACAGCACTTTTTCTGTCAAATGATATTTTTGTAGCGTCTTAATAATTTTTAGATCTTACATGTATGCTTCTACTTTATCTGGGATTTTTAACTCTTATACATGTTTTGTATGGATTTTTGTAACCACCCTCCCAAATCATTTTATTTGGTATTAATATTCTTTTAAATTTGTATATTAAAGGAAGTTTATTCGCCAATATTCCATACTTCCTGTATTTTCCATTTTAAATCTGTTAAGGTGTCAAGGATAGATATACCTATTTCAATCTACATCATAAAATTTTCTTTTTATCATAACAAAATATCATATCCCTTTTGTTTTACTAGTATGTCTGATTCAATTCTGGTATCTAGCTTTATTTATGGCATTTTAATTTTCGCAGATCTCTTATATGAGTATGCTCTGATCTTTTTGGTTTTCTTGAAGTTGTCCGTCTTGAAAAGAGGAAATGAAAACATCTTACAATCTCATTGTACCTTTGATATTAAGCATGCCTTAATATATACTTGTACCTCGAAGCGAGATTTCCGATTTTTTACATGGCTTTAATACAATGTGGACGCTTTATCATTGACCGCAGATCACGTTTCTGTTTTGAATAAAAAAAGAATTTAAATTCTTTACAGGGTCGAATATTCCTGTTTTTTTATTCACCAGAACATTCAAAGACATCAACCATAAAATGATTTTTTGCTTCGAAAGGTTTTTGGAGCAATAGTTTTTCTTTAATTTTACACAACAAACTATATTTTTGATTTTTCTTCAGTATATCGTAGTAGATAGTATCAATATAATATTTATTTTTGTGGTGTCTTTAATTAGTGAGAGATTATTTTCTTATCTTTTTCAACTTTTAATATGGCGTTCTTCTCAGCAAACTGTTTTTATCATCTTCAAAAATATTCTATATAACAATGGTTTATATGAAAAGTTAAAATAGATTGATAACGCGGTATATATAATTTTAGTTTATTTAAACTATATTTTTTTATAAAATAATGATATTTACGCTGACTCGATTAAATTTGGGTAATTTTTATGTCGAGACAGTCCATAAATTGCTTTTAAAAAGTAGCACATATCCCATGCATTGAAATTTTTTCTATTTTTTCAATAACTTGGTTTTGTATTTTTCTTTCAAATAAAATTAAAATTTATATTCTGTACTTTTAAAAATGAAGTTAGTTTCAAATAAGTATTTTTCTATTTATTTTGGAATAGATTGATTCAAAACAAATGATAAAGCATTAGATTATCTGATCTGTTCGTATAGAAACGCCAATTTTGTTGAATTACACATAAACTCAGTGCATACTCGATTAAGCATTTAATTATCTGATCTGTATGCAATATAAACGCAAATTTTGTTGAATTACATTTAAACTCAGTGCATACTCGATTGACATATATTTCCGAGAATCCGATTGGAAATATTTATGTTTGTATTTATAACATGGTACAAAGTATGAAATTAAAAGAATAGATTCAGATTTAAATATATATATCGCGAAGTTTGTGGCGTGAAAATGTATTTTTTTTTATCATAAAGATGAATTAATCTTCATGAATGCCTTGCGGTGTGCGGATATTGAATAAATTGAATCTGGTTTTATAGAGATTTGAATAAATAAAAAAAGTTATTTTCATACAAACAAGAATCTGAAGGTAAATCAAATTAACTTGAAAAACATTATTTGCTTAGAATATACAGAATAAATACGTATTATTGATATAATAGGAAAATTATTTAAAAATATTTCTATGAAAGTATACTCAATAAGCTAGTCTATCAAGGATTCTGGACTTCCAGAAATGAATTTATATAGTGTGAAAATTTCATAATTGATTTTATTTAATCTTACTATGAAAATACCAGCTAGTAAAAATGATTGTATAATTTGATTATTAACATTGAAAATACCATCAACTCCAATCTTCTAATTCAGTACATAAAGTCAACAGTTCAATAAGCCTTCATAAAGAAAAATTGAAGGCATAATAATTAAATACACTTGTCTGTACTTTAAATATATTTTTTAAGCTCCTTTCTTTTTGTCATAATTAGAGCACAATTATTCACTAAAAAAAAGACCTAAGTAATGTAATTTAATGAAGTTGTCGTTTCTTTAATTTGTAAAAGAAATCCAATGAATATCTTATAAATACATATAAAATCATAGATAAAATTTAAAAAATACAGAAGAAAGTAGATTACTATACCGCATAAAAAAAAAGATGCCATGAAAAAGATTGTGCAGGTATGATAGTGTCATAAACTAATTTTAAAATAATACAGTTTGATTTAAGCCCCAAAAAAAGTGTTGAAATATTTACTTATATATTATTGAAAAAAAAATAACAAAGCACTTATGGTAAATCGATTTTGTCTCTGAGTACCTTTGATCTGGAAAAATAAACGAGAATAATGTCCATAGAAAAAATAAAATTGTTTATTTAAAAATAGTAGACAAAAAAATGTTGAAACGATGAAACACAACTAATAAAAAGGAAATCTAATAGAGGGAAAGAGTTGATGCTGTATAGATGTAATTAAACAAAGCTTAATCAATTTTTTTTTGATGGATGTTAGTAAATTAGATGCAAAAATCATCAAAGATTTATAATCTAAAGGTATTGAACCAGTTCATTGATATACACCGTCGGTAAAGTGCATATAAAAATTATGTGAAGAACTTGGTTATGATTAAAAGAACTGTAAACTATCGAAGATATATCGAATATTCTATAAATAGTGTTCATAAAAATATGCCAGAAGGTCAAAAGAACTAGCTTTAAATAAAATTTATCTGAAATTAAACTAAATAAGATGATAAATGATTGATTCATTTTTGGTGCAAATAAAAGAAGTTGTAAATATTTAGGTATATTTTTCATTTTTGTGAAATCTCTTTGAACTAGCCCCTTTTAAAACTAATTATAGAGCAATAATATTTTTAGTATATGTCTAAAACATAAAGTCCGCAAGAAATCATGTTTGTTTAAAACATAAAAATGTTAAAATTCATATTTAATCTCATTAGTGAACCGAAATTCCGCAATACATCCTTTCAAAATATTATTCATTCTTAATTATTGCTAATTTATTTTTTAGATAGATAAATCGTGGAAGAAATTATTAATACTTTTCTTAATAATTTCAATTTTATATCTGGTAATCGGTTGTGAATATTTCTTTCTAAAAAAAGCACTATATTTCCTATTATAGATATAAGCCCAACAACTATATTGAGCTATTTAAAACCATGGAATCTTTAGTAGCAAATGAACGTATTCAAACTACAGGGATATGAGCCCATCTATATCCCCTATGATTAAGAATACTGAATTATTTCGATTTGAAATGCAGTATTGAATGTTTTAACGAATCGAAGAAAAAGCATAGCTATTCCCAGTACATTTTTTCCTTTCCCAATTAAAAAAAAAATTAAAAACGAGCTTAGGTGTATCCCCAATTTAAATACTAGAAATCACTTCTTTTTTTGTTAAACATTGATTTTATGTCAAATAATAATTAAAAATTTTACAGAGCCAGGAGTTGAAATGTTTTATTACAACCCCAAAATAATGAGCAGTTCAGAAACATCATCAGAGACGACATCAGAAGAAACAGCGCCGATAGGATTTAACAAAGAAGCATTTCTTATGCGAGCACGAGAGCGAAAAGCCCAAGTTCCAGTAATGGCAAGAAAAACAACAGTAATTGAAGACAGGTGCACAGTAGATGAACTACGATATGAGAATCTTTTAAAACGGGCACATTCGCTTTTCAAGCACGAAGTCCAGTGCAAAACAGTGTTAAAACTTCCTTTAGATTTAAAAAGAGAGAAACATTGCAAGACTAGTCTGAATCTAGTTGAAATCGCACAGGTATTAAAAAGAGATCCAGATCATATCAAAGCATATTTATTTAGCGAATTACTGACTTCTGGAAGTGTAAATGAAAAGGGAACACTTTTAATGAAAGGCGCCTTTTTAAAAAATCATATTCATAGTGTATTTAAAAAATACGTAGACGAATTCGTGTTATGTGGTTCCTGCGAAAGTACTTCCGATACTGTAATTGCTAGAGAAAATAAATTGTATTATGTCTCTTGTAAAGGTTGTGGAGGAAAAAAATATGTTGGTAATATCAGTGAAGGTTTGAAAAATAAAAGTTCTAATAAATAAATTCTTCTTTTTTAAATCAATTTAATTTTGATTTTTCTCAATCATTAATTTTATCAAAATTGATTCTTTTCAAAAACAAATATTTATAATATTTCAAAGTTATGTAGTTTAAAGTTAACTATACAACTTTTATTGGTCTTAGTTTATTTATATTCATGGAAAATTTAAACCTCTACAGCGAAACCGTGGATCATCTAAATCAACAGATTTGATTGTTGTTTCTTTCAATCCCACATATTTACAAAATTCTTCTTTCAAAAGCTATTAATTCTGGGGTTTTTCTTGATTCTATTGATTATGCGCATGCTTCTACTTTATTTAGCATTCCCAATCCCTCATGAAACGATTCATGGTATTTTGTGAACACACTATCCCATTTTATGACGTGTGGCACTTTTCGTGTATTGTATTAGATTATAGTGATTTTGAATTTCTTTAAGATAATCGTGCTTTTAATTTTTGAGTAGGCTATTCTAACTAAATCCTAGCCATATTATTTAAAAAACCGGACTCTAAAAAAATACTACTGTGATCTTAATTATTCGAAATTTCTATGCGTAAAATAAATATGATTGTTAACATCAGTGATGATACAATATATTTAATCAACATTGAAATGTCAATCAAATTTTATAATGAAATCAGTTCATCACAATCAAGTTTAACACTAAATCAATGTCCTTTTGATCCTATCCATATTAAATGTTGAATTCTAAGGATAAAAACATGGTGTTTATACTTATTATATTATTTAATGATGTATTCATATATAAAAATATTATTAAATTTATTATAGGGCTAAATTTATGGTTTATATTTTAGTTTTTGTTCTTGAGCACGGCTTTCTTGTTTTCCCGTGCGCAAAGCGTATTTATACTCACGAGTATATTCTCCTTTTCAATGATTTCTTTCTTTTATGACCTAATAATTCAAGGGTATTTCACAATCTCAAGGTTTGTATATATGCCCCGATCTGGTCCGTGACTTCGAGTTCCTTCAGGCATAGATAATGCAAATTTTTAAATATTAAAAAAATGCTTAATCCGAAAACCACAACAATTTAAAAAAAACAAGTTGAATTATGCAGAAAAATTGGTAATCTTAAACGAAAAAAGGTTATATATTTTTGGACTAAATTATTCGTTATGCTTATAATTTTTTTTTAACAAGCACAACTTTCTTGATCACTCGAGCGCAAAGCCTATTCGTACTTTCGGCTATTTTCTCCTCTCTGAAGTCTTTTTAATAACTATGCTTCATTCGAGACCTATTAATTCGAAGGTTTGTATATATGCCTCAATATATTTAGTTACTTCGAATTCTTTCAGTTACCTTTTATGATATTTTGTTACCACAACATCTTAAGTTATAACATATGGAATAATTTTTGTCTTGCACTTGTATATTAATGACAGCTTGGAGGCTAACAGATCATACTTTACATTTTTCGTTTTAAACAAAAAAAATAAGGAAGTTTAGAATAATAATTAACAAAATAATTTATAAAAAATTCTAAATTTAATTATTTTATAGAAATGAATGAACTAGATTACAGAACCATTAAAAGATGGTTATTTTTAGGAACTAATGGTTCTTGCATTTATTAGTGCAAATGAATATTACCATTTTTGTCTAAAAGAAAAAAAGATACAGTTTTACTTTCATATTCTTAAGGTAAATAATTTAAGTCTAATTCATCGAAAGAAAATAGTAACAAAATTTTAAAAATAATATGAAAGTGCAAAAAAACCTTAGAATAAAAATGAAAAAACCAGCCACATCAATATTCAATAAACGAAGCTTACAAATTACCATATTAATCTAAAAATAGCGCCAAAGTAAATGGATTCCAAATAAAATTGAGCTAAAAAATGTTTCATAACAATAAATCACATATCATAAAAACGTAATAAAAAATCAAGAGCACTAGTTACGATAGCAAAATATACCTAAAAATTTAAAGTTTAAATATAGAGAGCATCAGGATATTTAGATGATATTTTCGGTAATTTGTTTAAGATATTTTACTTTTATAAAGTTTACATGTTTTTTTTCATGATAAAGTACTATCTAAAAACACATGTTTCATGCTCTATGTGAATCTAAAATTCAATTCTTGAAAAATTCCAAATTTTTGTTAATAAAGCGAAAAAAAATACAGATAGTATAAAAAAATATTGTGAACGAACACTAACACCAAGAAATATACATAATCTAAAAGGAAGAGAAAATTTTCCCATTAAAAGGGATTATAAAAAATACATGGCCAACTAAACGTGCTAATAGGATTTACAAGAAGCTTTATATCAATAAAATAACAAAAGATGACAAAAGCCCGCATAAATAAAATAAGAACCAGGTTAATTCTCACTTAAATATTTTATAACCGTATATAAGATTAATATAGTGTTTTTTATATTATATTAGTGATTTTGTAAAAAAAATTAAAACTTCGGGATAACATAAAAACTCTGAATTAAGAAGTTTTACTCTTAATTTTGTGAAATTTTTAGTCGAGAAAATATATTAGATACATCAAATAAATGACAAAAAAACTTTAACAAACTGATAATTATTTGTTTTCGGCAATGCTCACGAAAAAAAGGCACATCACTAGACACTTGAGAATTTTCTTCATATGCTTATAACATATAGCCTATACTTTTTATCAATAAATTCTAGTTTAAAAGGCTTCTATTAAAACTTGAGTAAATTTAAAAATGGCAGAATACACATAATACGGCAAAAAGGGGAAGATTGTTTCATATCCGAGTTTCTCTTGATGATGAAGATGCTATTCCGATTTAATTTTTTAAACTTATATGAAACTACTAGACCCATAATATTTGCGATTAATGTCAAAAATCGTTTACACTTTGTTATTAAAATTTACAAAATGTAAAAAAATGCAAACTATTATCTCAGAGTATTTAGCATATTCAAAATCGTTTACTTTAATCTAAAGAGATCCAAAATTTATAAATAAATTCTTTTATGCATAATAAAATTTATATTTGCAACAACAAATATATTTTATCGAAAAAAATCGGATAAATTAAAGTTCAAATGTATAAATAAGGATTTGAATGCAATAATTTAAAATCATAGAATACATAATAATAAAAATAGTCTATATAGCTTATCTATTTAATATTTATAAGATATGTCCGTTGCTAAAAATCCATAACTATTCGTGCTTTTTCAACTGATTAAAACAAGTTAGTCTATTTAGCAATTTTGTGAAAATTAAAATTTTTTTAAAATTCTTTGCATGCAGAAAAAAGCACAAAAATCCGACATTTCCCACATTTATAGCAGATTTTTAATTAGAAAACATGAAAATTGTATTATATGCAATTCATATAACCATATTCGCTAATATTATTTATCTAAGAAAATCGTACAAAAAACATATTAGCCTATGCACTCTAAACAATATTAGGAGGCAATTTATCAAATTTTTTATATATATAAAATTAAATCAAACTAGAATGCTATATGAATTCCACATACTAACAAAAAAAATACAAATACTAATATTTATCAAAGCTTGAAATTAAATTAAATGGTTTTTATACCATCTATTTTTAATAGTAATCTATGTATTATAATGCTTTTATATGAGATTAAGAGTTATGTTTTTATTTATTAGTTTATAATCATAGTATCTTACATTTGGCTAAAAATGTTTCATGAGAGTGTTTTTTAAAACTTGAAAAAGAAGAGTTGTTTCTAAAACATCAAGAAAATTTGGTAATTAGATTGATTTCTCATCATAATAAGATGGTTTGGAGGTTTGATTTTCAAATAAAATAAATTATTTTATTTTTAAATATGCTTTTTGTGAATTAATATTATAAATTATTAAAAATATACGAGCAATTTTTATATTTTTTAACTATATCACAATATTTTATTTTGACAGCTTATATCTAGAAATCAATAACCTACATAGATCCTTAGTTATATGACACCTTTACCATTTCTAAACCCTAAATCTTAATAAATTTCAAATGAATAAAACATATATTCAAACTTTTATCACGTAAAATCAGTGTTTAAAAGATCACTTTTTTACAAAAAGATACTACCAGAATATTTATGGATCTTCCGAAAAAAAAAATGTTTTACTCATATCTATTTGATTATAGTACGCATCAAATATTTAAGTTATGCCTTTTAAAACACCAATTGTATTTTTTATTGCTTTGCAGCGAAAATATGGATTAAAAAATAGACATTATCAGCAAAAGCCGTATTTTAACCTGCTAAAACATGGAAATCTTTGCCACCATTTAATAAAATACTATAAAGAAAAATATAATTGGTCTAATATTATTTATGGCATAAAGTCAGTAAATTTTTACATTAAAGTTTTTAGTTAAACTGTAGTTCAATGGGAAGATTTTGCTAATAGAAAAAAAAATTTAAATGTATTTTACAATTCCGGCTTATGAGCAAATACCATTTACATAAATATCTGAAATAAAAGCTGCTAGAATATAAAGTATACCTAAAGTTTGTGCCATCTTTTTTTTTGATTTTAATATGGTAAAAAACAGCAAATTTGCATAATATTTTCGCACAATATTCGTTTAGATATTCTGAAAAGACATAATTTAAAGCTTTAAATAGCCTAAGAAGATGCTATATTGATCTAAGAAGTAATGGCTCTGCGGTACTAGAACAAATCGGAGTTTTAAATTCTAGGACATAGTACAGAAACTACACAATGCTTGGTCAATGGGACACTAGTGTGTCGGATTTTTGCTTACCTATTTTTTTTTATTGCCTTTCTAAAAAATAGATGAAAGACGCCTATAGCATACACCATTGAACTTTGCATAGAAATGAATGAGTTTATGCAAACTAAAATTTCTGTCGATTTGCTTATTAAATCTTCGTATACTATCCTGCAAGAAAAATTAAGATGTGGGTCGATAAAATATCGAAAAGTGAAACCAATTTACAAATCAAAAGCTTAAAAATTGATAAAACATCAGAATTATTTAAAAATATATTGTCGGGTGAAAAAATTTGGGTACATTAAGAAAAACAATTTATTGTGTGCCAATAAATAATAGAGGTGAAGAAATAAAAATAACAATTGAAGGAGAAAATACAATTGGTGATTCAAATCTTCTTTAAGAAGCAGTCGAAGGTAAAGTTAGAAGTCTTAAATATAATTTAAGGCACAGAGTGGATGGCATATTGATTTTGAGACATGGTGGAGAGAATTATACGGTGTAAAATGCTACTTTTCACAGTTAGAAATCAAAATAAGAAAACATTTAAGTATCTTAACAAGATAATCACCGGGTTTAATAATAAACACGGATACATGGAGAGGCTATGCCAATTGATCTGCATCTGGTTTCAATCATAGTGTTGAGTTTTCGAACTATGTAAATGGAATGCCCTCTTACACTATTGAAGGCAATTGATGCCAAAAAGATATCGAACACGGAAAAATATAGAATTCTATCAAATTGCAGCAATATTTTCCACTACTAAAACAATGAATCGTATGATTTTTTTTTAATTAAGTTCTATATATTTTTTAGTTTTGTGTTTGTGGTGGTGATCCAAAACTTGATTACTGATAAAAAATAAGAGTTATAAAAAATTTTTTATGTGTTCGTCGAAATACGAATATAAGAGTTCCACCACCCAATTGTTTTTAACTAGACTTTTTAATTGATTAAAAACAATTCTTTATAAATAAAAAAATAAAGTCAAATATACTATTATAGACAAATTTGAGAGTTTTTCGATGAGGAAAGTGTTTAATAACAAGAAATATAATTGTGTGGGGGTTTTTTGGGATGTTCACAATATTATAACTCAGATGAAATTTTAAGTATATTTGCCCGACCATAAAAAATATGTTAAGAAGTTAAAAATCATGGAACAAAGTATCAGCATATATGCAAGCTCTCACACTCCAACAGACACTTGAACTCATCTCATTTGAAAGAAGAAGAGCATTTGATGAAGTTAGATCAGGGGAAGGTGTAAAAAGTGCATCAAGGAGTTGTGCAATATTCCGAATGGATTGACCACGTCTAAATAGATAAAAAGAAACTTGACCCATAAATAAATAAAGTTCACTATTTGACCCATATGATTATATTTTAAATATGTTGATAAAAAAATATGACAGTAAACCATAACGTGCTTTTTAAAGATCTATTATCTGGTAGTTATACCTTCATCAAATATGGAAATTCAAAATACTTAAAAATTTAAAGACTGATGAAGTCAAAAATTGAAATATAAATAAAATAAATTATATTTTACAAGATATGTGATCAGAAAGTGATTCAAACATACATTTTTACAACCAAAGCCAATTATTTTTTTTATGGATTTTTGTCGATTTATTTGATTTTTAGATATTGAAGTTTATTAAAGAAAAAATTTAGATTGGTCTGTAGAAAAGGCGTGACTAATACGTTTACAGTCTCATGCTATTTAAAAATTTCATCAATACATGTTATTTTTTCAAGATTTATATGGTTAAAGTATTTTCTTTAATCCTATTTATTGTGGGTACACCTCTAGTTGAGCTGCTAATCCTAACACCTCAGTATTTACACCTATAAAACCTTGATTAGCATTTTTTTAATTGTACGTCTTGTGATTTTTCTTTTTCTCATTAAAATTGTAAATAAATTGAAAGGACAGCAAGAAGGAAAGTTTTGCGCTCTAAAAGGAATATTACGTATTTTTCTAAATAGCGATTCAATATATCTTTCGACATCTAATTAACACCGATTTAACCCATATATGCTGGTGAAAATGTAATTTAAGGTTTTGAAGGTATTTATTGGATGTTGATATACCTTTGTTAAACCCAAATTATTTTGTAATAGGAACTGTAGCCTATATGTAAATATCCAAGAACTCGATGCGTTATATTTGAGCTTAAATCATAAAATTATATATATACTAGGTATTTTAAGACCTCTATATTATGTGCGTATGGAAACAAAGGGGTAGAAAATAATCAAACTACCTTTTTTATGGAATTAACGTCTTTGTAATTAAAAATGTGATGGAGTTAAAACATTTTATATAAATTCACAGGAAATAAATAATCAAAAATTGCATCCATTATTCCTTATATTAATAATATTTTTATTAATTTAATTTCAGCATCGCGATATTTTATGCATCGCATGTATTTTTTTTATATTTTAAAATCGTTTGTATGGAAAAATTACATTTTACAAAAAAATTATCTTTTATAATTATAATTACATGCATAAAACATAGTGGATGATCCCATTCTATGATCGAAAATAATATGATGTATTCCCTTCTAAAATTAGGCTTCATTTCTAAATTATCAGGAAATCCTATTGTATCCTAACATTGTTTTGTGATTCCACTTAATATATAGGCAACATTTGATATTTTTTCATGGGATTTGGGGGGGAAGCCAATAAAAGCCGCTTATAAATAGGTTACACATTTCTTCTTCAAAAAATATACAATTTTTTTTATAATTTATACAAGAAAACTAACCAACGCTATTCATAGTTAACCATACAGATAAGTATATATCAATGTATATTGCAGTTTATTTTTAAAATTATAATGTAATTAAATTAGCGTTTGCTTCTTTAAATAGCTGTTCCAAATTTTTTTATAAGATATCATTCAAGAAATATGGAACAAAATTATATAGTCCCCATAAGACGATATATATTATAATTTAAATAATATTCATGCGGTAGAGATGTTCGAATATAATGTCTTAATATTCAGATCAAATGATTCTTTTCACTTAGTATATACCGAACACAAAAATGAAATTATCCAAAATATATAGATAATGCTAATATCCAATTAATTATAACTTCTTTATGTGCAAAGTGTATTTTAGAGCCCCCTTTTTTCATAGATTCTATGTGATATTACATAGTATTGAGTGAATCATTCAGTTCTTACCCTAAAAAAGATACTTATTCTTAAAATTTGATACTTTCTACAATTTTTTTATGTAAATCTCTTTTAAAAAAAAATTTATATGCAAAGGAATGCTTATTATTATTATTTTTAAAAACGATATCACCTGTAATTTATTGAATTGAAGAATTTAAAGTTAATAACACTAAAATTCATCTTTATTCCAGTAAGATTTTCATCACATATTATTTTAATATTTTTAACTATTAAATTATACATTTATGCAAATAAAGGTATCATTCATGCGAGAAATAAATTATAATCCCTTCTTTATTGTGTGGTAAAATGCACTTTAACACCTAAATACCATAAAAAACATACATAGCGAAAATACACGATTATTGAAAATATCCAAATTACCTTGAAATTTTTTAGAAAACGGTGATTTTTTAATTCTGCATCAATATTTATAATTAAGAATATATATTATGGTATAGATAAAATCGTTAAAAAGAAAATTAACCCATAAATAAATAAGAATATATATTGGTAAAATAAATTATAACTATGAATTTTGACAATGTAATAGTGAATAAAAGATTTATAAATTTCAATTTATTTAATGAGACAAATCTTAGCAATAAGGATAATAGAAAAGGACAATATATTATTTTATAGAATTCAATCAATGCTGAGTAAATTTTAATACATGAATTGAATTAAAAAAATCCAACTTTCTTTACAGCTATACATGAAATAAATATTATTTGGAAAAAGATATGACAATTCTAAAATATAATAGCTACAGAAAAAATACAAGTTTCATATCGTTTGAATTTAAAATATTTTCATAAAACATGCCAAATAATAACGCTGGAAAAGAATATTCTCTTTGATTAACAAAAAAAGAATAGTTATGGAGGAAACATGACCACACTTTTTATTTGGACATACCCGAACCTTCAGGACATTGAACTTCCATGAGGCACAGGTGATATTCCATATATTTTAATATATTAATCAAACATAAAAAATTGAAACAAATTTTTAAAAATCTTTAAACAAATACATATTATTTTAGAAGAATATTCTGTTTGATAAGCAAAAAAAGAATAGTTATGGAGTAAGCATAACCACACTTTTTATTTGGACATACCCGAACCTTCAGGACATTGAACTTCCATGAGGCACAGGTGATATTCCATATATTTTAATATATTAATCAAACATAAAAAATTGAAACAAATTTTTAAAAATCTTTAAACAAATACATATTATTTTAGAAGAATATTCTGTTTGATAAGCAAAAAAAGAATAGTTATGGAGTAAGCATAACCACACTTTTTATTTGGACATACCCGAACCTTCAGGACATTGAACTTCCATGAGGCACAGGTGATATTCCATATATTTTAATATATTAATCAAACATAAAAAATTGAAACAAATTTTTAAAAATCTTTAAACAAATACATATTATTATAGAAGAATATTCTGTTTGATAAGCAAAAAAAGAATATTTATGGAGGAAGCATAACCACACTTTTTATATGGACATACCCGAACCTTCAGGACATTGAATATCCCATGAGGCCTAGGTGAAATTCAATATATTTTAATACTCAAATCAAATATAACAATAAAAATCATATTAAAGGATATAAATAAAAAAAAGAACACGTAATGAGATCTAAATACTTGTTTTAACAATACAAAAGAATTAACCATGATAATTTAAATTATTAAGATTGACAAATGTAATCGCATAATTTATAATTATTCAACAGAAGTATGCGTGAAATTCACATAATATTATAAAAAATTGTTTCATTTAATATAAAATAGCAAATCTGTGATGCATAAAAATAAGAATTTTTAGGAGTGTATAAAGTAGACAAATAATTTATTCTCGTAAATATAAATTTTTTAGAATATTTCAGAAATAAATTTAAATTCTCTACTTTATTTTTGAAAAATAACAAACACAATTTAAATATAATTTAATAGAGTTTATACCTGTTTTTTTTAGTATATATATAAATCGGTTATACGATTTTTTTTGGTGTCTCATTTGAAAAAATACATAATTATCAAATAAAGTTTCTTTTTAAAAAGTAAATTTAAATTCCAGGTGTTATTATAAAACCTTTGTGTTTTTTAAGTCTAATAAAATTAGCCACATGATGTTTAGAAACTTTGAAAAAATATTTTTCGTTAAAAATAGTATCTTCGAATATGTATGCTTTTTGAAATTAGAGAAAGAATGATGAGAGATATTGAAATTACAAATAAATAAGTCATGATTCCTTTATTTTTCAGCATTAAGTATACTTTTAAGCGATTTATATAGAAGGTAATCATTTTAAAAGCATATGTCATATACATACAGTAAAAATCGCTACATTATTATTTTTAAGTACACAAAAAATATAGCCTAGAAAACATAAATTTAGATTTACGATAAAAATTGTTTATTTAGATATAAAATAATTATTTTTTGATATAATCTATAATTTTATTTATAAAACTTGTTTATTCAGATTATAATGCTGTTTTTCCCATGGAATAATTTAAAAATTTTAAGGTTAAACCTTTTTTTATACTATAAACACGCCTTTATCATGAAATAATCTTATTTTATACTAAAATCATCATTTTTTTTCAATTTAAGAAGATAAAAACTTAAAGGATGTCGGAAATATAGATTCACATCCTATAATTTTTATGTATTTATTATACACTAGCTAGGATCTGAGTATTTATGCACGTTTCTGTGTTCAGTGCTGCGTATATAAATGGGTTTTATTCCGAAATCGATAAAGTAGTAAAGGTATCAATTCCTAGCATGATCTATGAATTGAATTAGTTGATATATTATCTTAAATTAAAATATATATTTATTACATAACTTAACAGGTTCAAAATAAATAAGGCCTAACGAGGGATCTAAAATTGAAATCGGCAGAAAAATCGCCAACAAGCGCACTTTATTGTACCAATATCTCAAAACCAGCTATAATATTCGCCATAAATTCGCATATATAGAAAAATGTATGTTTATTCTTAATATTTATGGGCGATAAAATTATAATTCGATCACATAATTTTCGATAATAATTCAAGTTTATTTTTTATTTTCATATAATATTACTGTAAAGATCAAATATTTGATATAAAAACAGACTTTATAGTCACGTGATAAGCACAAATACGGTTACACGAGCAATTCTGGGTGTTAGGATTCTTATGCACGGTATTGATCCATCATTTGTGATGAGAAATATTATTTAAGCAAATTAGTCAATATATAAGCTGCATTTTGACCGCAGTTGTAACAAAACTAAAGTGAATGTTATAATACAAAATAATAAAGTGGTCTCTTGATCCATTATTTAGGTATTCTTAACCAAACACAAATTCAATGAATACTGTCATATTTCCATGGTTGGATTAAAAAATCGATATTTATAAAGAAATTGAAATAATATGATCATATTCATAGTCTTGGATCGAAGCTCAACCATTAAAATTTATTTATGTTTACAAAAAATAAAAATGTAAAATGAGATTTATTTGTTTGCAGCTTTTTTTTTGGATCTAATGAAAATACATTTTAGAAAGCTTTTTTTCCAAAAGTTCAAGATTTTTTAAAAGCGCAAGTGAAAGTTCAGAAACACAGCGTATGATCTTCGATGTAAAAACAAACACCTCCAAAATTTTCCGACCCACTTTTAGAACAAGAAAAATTCCAGCATAGAGATTTAGTATTCTATTTTTTTCTTTTAAAATGTTAACATTCTGTAATTTTATTATTATTTTGATAAAATCTTTTGAGCTCTTGCATAATCTCAAATAGGACGAGAAAATATCATCGACACGTCTTAAATTTTTTAATATGTAGATAAAAGTGATAAAGTCCAATTCAAAAGCCCAGCAAAAAAGTTTATTGAGCGTACAGGAAGTAAGCAGAAGATTTGTGATGATTATAGTTGGATTGAATTTTATATCAATGACATTTTTGAGCACCGTCACCGGAATACTAAATTTCAGAAATGCTCTAGAAATTATTTTCATACATTTAAATAAGTTTTCGCATGTAGATGCAATGTTGTTGAAAGATGTTCTAATCTTTTTATCTATTTCCGAAAAACAAATGGAAATGTCATCGACTTTTTTAAAAACTTCAAATAACTCATAGTAAAATTCTGTATCGTTGCTATCAAAAATATTGAAGAAATATCTAAATATGTTGTTTTTCGCCTTTTTATTATCGAACAAACGATGCTGCTCTTCATTTTTATTTTCTTGTTTGTAAAAATCTCTGACTCTTTTTAGAAACTTGATTATTCCTACAGTTGTTAGAAGAAAGTTATGCCCGAAGAATTTAGATACGGATAAAAGTTCATCGAGATTCTTCGAAAGTCTACATACTATTCTGGTATTCTTTAAATTTATGATTTTTTTGACAGGCATCAAATAGATTAGCAAAACGGTTATTTGTAAAACTTCATGGTCGACTTTAATCATATCATTTGGATCTATACACATATCAGTCTTCGCTTTCATCTCGTATGGGTTTATGTTAATTTTATATATACTTGTGTCAATTATCTATATTTCGAAATATATTTATTAAATTAAAAAGTAAGCTAGAAAAAAGATCTTTAAATTGTGGTTTTGAAACTAAATAAGTAAAACCAAAAAAGAATTATTAAAAAAAAATACTAAAAGAATGCAGATAAATTGTTCTTTTGATCATTAAACGCAATTTAAATTCATAAAAAAAAGAGATTCAATATAAATTCAATCGACCAATACGAACACCATAACATCCATTCGAAAAATTAGCTTAAGAATGAAATATAATTATATGCTTTTAGAAAATTTTTACTGCATTTTTCATGAACAATCCACAAATTTGGTAAATTTACAATTCTAAACACAAATTTTTAAAAAAATTTAATTAATTCCGATTAAATGATTTTGCTGTATTTTAAGAGTAATCCATTTTACATAGCATCTGTAGTGTAAATGCTAATGCAATATCAATCCAATTTACCAAAAAGGAATATTTCATATTTTCCAAATACGAATATTTAAAATAGTTTAGACATTTAGTAATTTAATTATATTCGCTGCATTTCAATTCTGCTTAATGAATAAATTAAAAGATGTACTTTTCGACATCGAATTTAGCTTAACATCAAATCAAATTCAATGGACATTAAGTTAAATCTTCTCCACGATAGCAAAATTCACCAATCATGTTGCTCTTTAGAAAAATTTATAACGACGAAAGTGTTACAGACAATTTCTAAGATAATATAAAATTTATCTGTTTGTAACTACCCAAAAATTTTGGATATCATTAAATACTTCTAAATCAATAAAAAATTGATAAAAATATCGTTTTTAATTTATGCAAACTAAGAGCAAATATTGAAATTTTTTATTCTTGATTTCAAAATTTAAAATATTTCTCTATGGTGTCAAAATGATGTTATTTGCTTTGAATATAATGATATTATTTTGAAATGAAGATCGGTGATATAAGTAGGCATCTTCATATTCCAATTGAACGACCATTATATCAAAATATACTTTAAGAACGTTATAAAAGTTGCATCTTTCGATAAGAGCTCTTTAGTTCTAACGTCAAAGCTCCATAATAATTTGAGAATTGTCATTGCAAATATAAACTAGCATCATGGACACATGATATAATTCATATATCGAAAATAATATAACGCCACTAAGCTTTACAAATACTGTTGCTATTTTAAACCTGCCCATTTTATTGTTAAAATATTTTGTTTATGTTCGATACCTTAAAATCAGTTTAAACAGAAAAAATTGGCATCTTATTTTGCAAAACCTCACTAGAAATCATATTTATTACATTAAAGGGTTATACACACCATTTAATGTCCATATATTAATAATGTAAAAGGTATTTATATTTCATTATCAATTTTTCGATGTTTTATAAAATTAAAAACCTTCTTTTCTGTTTTAGTATTTAGAACGTTTAAATAAGTATATTACTGAGCAATACTCTCAATAGATATATACAAACATAATTATAGACTTCAATTATACAAATATGAATTGAGAAGATGGTTTTATGAACGATAATGGCTGTTCAATATTGCCTGTTTGATGTCAATTGCGCCATAATTGTTTTTTATCACAAATTAAATTCTTAAATGAATTTACTCAAGATGATAAATACATGCAAGGGGGCGTAAGTCATAACTAGAAATCAAAAGCCTAACAAGACTTACAAGATTAGAATTAATAGAGTTTGCTGTTTAAGACGCTGAAATGCGGCCTGCTCCGTTTAGCAAGATATGGGTAAGAGCAGAGTGATGGTAGCATAATTAACTAGCGACGGAAAGTGGATGGAATCTCACCCTCCGCCATAATAATTACCTCTGGTAAAACAGGTCTAATCCACGGGGACTAAACTGGTTACAGGGAATGTGAAAAATCACACGTGGGGATGCATTACATAAGCAAAAAATTCCTAACAGTCATAAGCGAACTTTCTAAAAAGAAGAATAATCAAGTAAATAAATAAAAAAAATGCTTAAATTCGTCTCAGTTTAGAAAACATATTCTAAGCAAATATTTAATTCTAGAGTCATTTAATTAAAAATTTTTAACACTAACAATCCTATGGTAAGAAAAAAAATTTAAAGTTTTGATTTTACCATGTATATCGGTACATCATTACGGGAAACATCATCATCTATGATGCAAATAGCTGATTTTATTACTTAAACCCGTGCTCGGGAATCGTTTCAATATGTTAAAGCACCCCGATTAAGGGTATATAAAGTTAAAATACTTCATTTACTTTTGGTCGGTCTCTTAGTGTTTGCAATATACCGTGCAGGTAGACTGCTTTTTTTACTAGTCTATTATTATTAAATGACATTTCGTGTAGAGGATTCGAACCTTATATAATTTAAATCAAATTTATGCACTACTTAACCATCGGAACTATCTTTTTCGGCTGTAAGTAAAAAAAATACTAGCTATGCATCTAAATATTTATAGCAAAAAAATAAATATTAAGCTTACATAAAGGAAATATATAAAAAACATGATAGAAAAATAATTAACGCTAGAGTCGAAGAGCATTTGAGGATTTTAGAATTTAATATTACGGTCTTAATTATATATATATGAAATAGTCGACAAACGATTTGTAAATAGCTCTGAATTGATGGATCGAGTTTTTAAAAAATAGAAAAATAAATAGACATAAAATATGAGCGTATTTTTCTTAGAGGACTCCACATTTCCTTTTATATCACGTTCTTTCTAACTTCATGCTTAAAATAAAATTGGCTGTTTAAAGTTATATATTTAATAAAATACCGAAAAAAATATCATTTATAGTCCATATAACTTTTTATATTTCTATTGTGTTTATTTGTATTTTTTCATATACATGCCTGAAATATGCAAATATCATATAAACTAACCATTAAATAATCAAAAACATGCTATTATACCAACATCGAATATAAAATAATATTTAAAATTATAAGAAAAATATTAATTTTACTCAAAGTTTAATTTTTTAATTGTAATTTTAGATTTTATCTGGGCTTAACTTCATTGATTTCCCATGAACACATGATATCTATGCACTTAGCTATATCATCTAGTTTGCGATCATCTTCAACACCGCTTCTATTTTTAAGACTTATTAGTTCAAGGGTTGGATTTAACTCTATAGTTTGAATATATGCCACGATTTGTTTTGTGACTTCATGTTCTTTCTGGTACTTTTATGATATTTTGTTGCTAATTTAGCGCATTTTACAACCATAGGGATTAAAAGGAACAGAAAATATATGTGAAAATAAAAGAGGAATACATAATTTATGCCTAAATTTTTTTATAATAAATGTTTCCCATTATATGGTTGATTTAAACCTAAAATAACAGATATATAAGAGAGAATATTTTATGTGCCAGGTGAACTATTGAATATATGCATTTTAATATGTTAATGCACCCCTTTCGAATAATAAAAAGAAAAATGAATAAGATCACTATGCTATAAAAAGATAGATTTAGTTACAATTTGCTATAAAACTACAAAAATATATAGTACATCGCCGTGCTAAAAAGAAATCGAAACTTACCCTATATTTGTGCGCTTTAGTCAATAAGATCATCATATCAACATTTTTGTAATTTTTACGTCAGATAAAGCTAGAATTATCCTCTGATGTAATTTGAAGCCATATTTAATAATAAAATGTTGATACTCAGCATAAATAATCATTTTTTAGTCCACCATTAAGTTTACAAAAAAAAATTTGTGTTGTACTAGACAATGTTTTTTTCTCATATAAATTCCTCAAAAAATTAATCTTCTTGTATTATTAACCAAAAAAAGCATCTTTTTGCTTACGTAAAAGATATGCACGTATCATTAATAAAATGGAATTTGATTCAATTTAAAGTTACGTTGAAAATATTTATATTGGAATAAAAATTTTCTGCATGAATTTTTGGCATATATTCTATAATTATTGTGAAGATTATACTGAGCCCAAGATACATAACGTACAATACTTTAAGATTTCCTTTAAATAATTTTATAATATATATACGAAGGTTAATGTATGCAATTATAATTTTTTTGGCTTTTCTGCTAAATTTTGCCCACAAATATATATTGAAGATCAAAAATAATTTTTAATTTATAACTTATATGCCCGTACAGTTCATGTAAACTGATCTGTTAAAGACATTAAAACAGCTAGAATAAAATTAGAAGGCCTTCAAGCCATTGAGCTTTTTTTTAGGCTTAAATTCAATCAAAAATATATCTTTACGGCATTTTGTATTTATTGTTTTTCGGTGTCTTGTTAAAGGGTAAAATCCGAAAAACCATTCGGTGGTTTTACATTATAGGTGAAAATTTCTAAATATATGTTGTATAGATATTTTATCCAAGATTATTCCAGTGCAAAGATTAACCTGCAACATCTTTAGCATTCTTCGGCTGAAACCATTAATTTCAATTCGTACGATCTCTGACTATTTATTATAATCCAGTTATTGGCTTCAAGAGTATATTATATATATATTTAAAATCATATTTAAAAGGTAAAGGTGTTAAACTTTAAGAACAGAGTAAAATTTTAGCTTTTCAAGTTCATGCATAAATTTTCAATATAGTTGTAATTCAGTGAGAGAAAATGCAATATTGAGTGGTTTTTTGTTGTTATAATTACTCATTACTATAATATGAGGCCATAAATACCAAGAATTAAATCTAGTTAATGCATCTTGACAGCCATCAAGAGTCTCTATTGTCATCGCCGTTTCTTTAAAACATGTAAAAGCCAATATTTACGATTATGATTCCTTTATTAGTTATTTTTTTCTAAAAGAAAGCATCAAATTATCATGTCTTTATGTATTAGCCAAATTAAAACAGAGAGCTGAAATTCTTTAATTTTAAAACTTTTATCGTAAAATGAAAACAAGGCGAAATCAAGGTGAAAAAAGTATTATAAACAAAAAAAATTGTGTTTAGAATGCAAAGTAAATGCTTTCTTAGTAAATCTTGGATTCAAAAACCAAATAATATCTAGATAGTGCAATGTTTGGATGTATCTACTATCACATTAGAAGTATTTTAAAGTACATACAATACGAGATAATAATATAAAAAAATGGAAAAAATATGATCGATAAAACGAAATTATAGGATGAAAATTTTATTAAAATCGCAATAAAATTTTTTCCTTCTTATAATGATTTTAGACTTTGCGAAAATAATATTTTGGATTACACCTATAAATTTTCAATTATTAAAAAAAATAAATAGCATGAAATTATTTCTATTATGAACGTATATGGTTTTAGAGATATGGTTGTGTTAAAATGAAGCTTTACGGAATTCGAAATTTCATTTGTGATTTCTATATACAGTAAAAATAATCTTATTTTTTTATTTATGGCTAAATTTATAGTTGTAATTTTAGTTTTTGTTCTCAGGCACAACTTGCTTGATTCCCTGCGCGCACAGCGAATTTATACTTTCGGCTATTTTCTCCACTCCCAAGTCTTCTTCAATACCCCCCACCTTCTTTCGAGACCTATTAATACAACTGTTTTTCTCGATCTAAAGGTTCGTATATATGCCTCAACCTGATTTGTGACATCTAATTTCTTCAAGTACCTTTTATGATATTGTGTCACCACACCGTCCCATGTTATAACATACAGTAAAAATAAAATTGGATATTTATAAAGAAACCCTCATCTATATAAATTAAAAAAAGAAGCGCATTAAAATTAAAAGCTCTTTTATGATATAGACAACTATAATTAATGATAACAAAATATGAATACACAAATCTATAGAATTTTTTTTAAGCATAAAATTTAAATATTTATAATCAGCAAAACTTATCCCGAAAAATTGTAGAAATTCTAAATTAAAGATCAAAAATCCATTTTGATATCATGAAATTCATCAATATATAAGAAATCTAAAAATATTAGATCACATATTATTGTGAAGTAAAATATGTATTAGAAAAATTTTACAAAACTATAATACAAAAAAAGGTTTTACATCAATTAACAAAAAACACATGAAATATTTTTAATTGCATGCACAAGCAGATTCAAAATATATCAAGAATCTGATATCATAATTTAAAAAGGAACAAAGCATGATCAATTGGCAGTATATATAAAAGAACTATACAAATAATCTGATTTATAGATATTATCAATAATACCTAAAACATCACTATTTAATAAAATATACATTTAATATATTTTTAGAAATGTGAAATTAACACAAATAATGTAATTAAATCAGTCATTTTTTAGAAGCCTAGCTTTAAAAACAAAGTTTAAATGATCATTTGTTTTATGTGTAAAATATCTAGAATATAAAAGCAACACAGATCCATAAAAAGACCTTTAATAGTGTGTTTTATGACTGATTATGTGGCTTATATATTGAAAACTTTATAAAAAATATATTAGAAAAGCAAAAAAATGCAAGATGTGCTGTATATGAACGCCGGGAGTAAATATCATATTAATACTTTTTATTTGCATTCAATATATTTTAAAAATATATTTTACTCTTTTTAATATGGTCAAAAATCATTAAGCCTATTTTTTGGCGAATATTATTATGCAAGATAGGATGCATATTTTCATCAGATTTTTGCCATGAAAACGCATATTGTCACTGGCTAAGTATATATTAAAGTAAAACAACACATAATGTTTACATATAACTTTAAAATATCAAATTACTTGTAAACTATATTAAAAAAACGAAAAGATAAATATGTGCTAGCAGTGACCATTAAAATCTTTCGAAGAATGTTGTAAAAGATTTAGATATTCATTTTAAGATAATATGTGATTATTAGCTTTTTTTATCAGAAAGACGACATGAAAATTATGTAAATGTTATAATGAATATCTTTCATTCAATATATCACGTTGCAATGTTAGAATAGAATTATCCTAAAAAAGTGGTAAGCAATAAATTAAACTTATGTATTTTATTTTTTACTCAAATATGCAATTTTTCAATAATATTTTTGAATTCAGAAAAAAGATTTATATTATTTAGCTTAAAAAACATCGGAAAATTCTGTAAAAATCACAAAAATTTCATTTAATTATTTTTATCTAATGATTTCTTCTTAAATCTATGAAAAGAAGTATAAAACCGCGCTTTCAGCGTTTAATGAAACCAAATATTTTTTTGTGGTCTGATAGATATATATCAGTTTCTGAAAAAGAATAAATACTTATTTGGGTAAAAACAAAATATTATTGCAAAAAAGCCTGTTTGTGATAATGCAATCACGCATTCAAGACCTCCATTTAATTATTTGTTTGATTCTAGACACTTTTTATTCTCGTTTTTATCAAAAATTGACCATTGAACAAACTTTAATTTTAGTCGTTTTTAAAGACGCAAATCCATTTTATTATAAACAGATGCATCAAACATTATTTTTTATCATCAAATAATTTAAGCAGTTTTGTCGCTTATACACTCCCTAGTTCTATATTCTATGTACTTATTTAAAAAATATTTATATTGTTATATATTTTAGTTGATCTGTATAGATTTAGGCAATTCCTTTAGATAATTTCTATTGCAAAAAAACTTTTTTTTAAATATTATAAGAAAAAAATCCAAATTGGGTTATGGAAGGGAGAGAAAAAAAATGAAAAAATATTTGCTTCGGTGATTATCAGCTCCAGATAAGTGATAAAAAAATTTAGATGTGTAATTGGTGTTTTTTTAGCAAGATTCTGATATTTTCTATAAAAAAATCTCTTGCATCGTAATATGTTAAAATTTAGACATTTTATTAGAAACATAAAATAATAAAAAGTTGAAATTTCCCTTGCGTACACGCAGTGAAAACCTTTCATTTCTATAAAAACTGCGATAAGAATGCGATCAGCTTATAATATATCCTTTTAATTCCCATAACGTACATATCCTAAAAATCTAATAGGATTACAGCAGCAAAAAAGGAAAATTTTATATAAAATCAAAACAGTATTGTCTATAACAAAATTTGAGAAAAAAATAAAAACTTACATATAATATTATATAAGAACAGAGCAGCAAAACATTAAAATTACAAAATTAATGTATATATAACCGATAGATACCCGAAACAAAACCCGATAGAAGATGTTTATATAGAGAAAAACTTTAAATTGTTTAAAGTATATTTTTTGAATTTTTGACTATTTTTAGAAGTCTATGCCTATCAATTTGCACAAATATTTAAAATGATTGAAATTTAGATGTTAAAGGCAAAGGAATGAAAATATACACATTTAACTGCAAATATTTAATCAATTTTTTTATTTCAAATCAAGTAATCATAAAAAAATGCTGTAATTTTTGTAAAATAATCCTTTTATTTCGATATGATTAAAAATAAAATTCGGATGGAGGAAACAAAAAGCATAATATCTTGTATAAAATATAATAACCTAATCTAATCGATTTTCACTGACGCTTTTTCATCTGATGATCACATATATTACTTATATTCATCGTTTCCAAGTTGTTTGTTTTTTAACGAATAGAAATTTAGAGAAACAATTGCCGCATTTTAGCTCCTTGAATGCTTAATACACATATCAACACGTTTTAATTCATAAATAATTGATTGAACAGCAGTGATAGGCCGATATTATAAACAGTTTACAATTTTTTTGCTCAAAAGTATTTTTCGCATTTGGAATCCACAATATTTAGTTGAATGTTTTATAACTTTTACTTTTACATTCTGATATAATTGAACTAAAAGAAAATGTTTTATGAACAAATTGTGCACTGATAACAAAAATAGAACGCAAAATTTAAAAAAAAATACACAATACTTGAGTATTTTCGCACATAAGAAACCGTGGTATAAAGATTTATTTGATTAACGGACAGGAAAAAATTTGATTGGATAAAAAGGATAAAATATATTAGTTTTATAAATATACTTACCTTACCAGGTATATTTAATATTTTTTATTTTTTTACATTTCAAATATTGAATATTTTATAAAATAATACGCTTATTTGCATAAATGAGATCAATATATTTTATTCTTTTAATCCAATCAAATTTATTTCTTTCCATCATATCGTTAAAATAGCACCAATCTAGATAATTATAAAACTATTTATGAACCAGATCAAATTTATTAGCGAGCGTTGATATTTAAATGGTTAGTTATATATTTAGAAACTTCTACAACTTGTGCTTTATGCACCTATTCTCAATTATATCAATAGAAAACTGAATTTATATAATTTAAACATTAAATTGCCACATTGAAACCATCAGATCAATCCTATACTTTATATATTGAAATATTTTATGCTGAAACAATATAATATAAATCAAATCACTTGTATAAGTAATATAAAAATTTTATTTGAATCTATTTTAGTTTAAAAAAATGTAATTTTATTACAACATAAGAATTAAACATATTTATATACATGAGATGCAGAAAAATCATAAAACCATACTTATTTTATTTTTACAGCACTTATTACGAGAATATAACCACCCTCAGGATATATATTATCAATAGTTTTTATATTCATTAAAAATTCTTCAACAGAATCATTCTCAAGAATAATCGACGAGTTTATATTGTAGATTTTCATTCGAGGTTCATTTTTCTGCTTTCGTATGTTTCGCAAAACATTCATTTTATCTAAACAGTCATTTTTATGATGAAGTTCGTCGAATCTTTTCATAAATATTTTTCGTTTTAGAAACCATAAAAAGCAAACAATCATGCAATAATTATCTAAGATTGGAACGTTTCATAATTTATAAAATTATAAGACATACGATCAAAAAATATAAGATGATTGTTATCTAACCAAAGCTTGTTACAAGATTTTGTTTTATCTATATATTATATATAGATTCTAACAATGTAAGGAGACAATCAAGAAAGTTTTAGCACAATAACTAAAGATGTGATAAAAACATTATCTACCATGGTTTAAAGGTATTAAAAATCAAAAAGAATAACGATCGAATATATATAGATGCATACTTATTGTATAAAAAAATTGGTTGTGCTCAAAAAGTAAATGATTGATGATTTAAATATATATTAAATCTATGAAAATGGCGTGATAAATTTTTTGGATTCCCGTTCGATTTCCGAACCAATAAAATAAAGTGCTACTATTATCAGAATTAAATGTTTTAAAATTTTGGATTTCAAGAGTTTTTTATCTACCGGGTTTTAGCCAAGTATAAAACTGTAAAATAAAGTAACTTTAATAAAAATATATAATATACACATAAGCCATTAGACATAAATATTTATTTAAATTATAAAGAGTTTATATAGATATTTATTATTTTAATTTTTATACTATGATAAAAAGCAAAATGATTATTCAATTTGGGGGCTTTATAAAAAATATTGTGCTGCACTAATTTTTCCGATTCCATATAATAAATTGAAATTACAATGTTTTAAATGATGTTCTTTTTGAGATCATTTCTTAGCAGAAACCAAGTACAAACAGACAAAAGAATTTCTAGTTGACATAGAAAATAAATGGGCATGAGAATCATTTTCTTTTTTTAAGATTTTAAATTTAGGGCTGGATGTAAAATCTTTTAGATAAAACATGAAATTTTGATTTGAATTATGAATATTTCATCATCATTTGAAAAATATTTTTATTTAAATTGGTTCCTTTTGTGACAGAAATATATTTTTGGCGCACTAAATTATAATTTTAAAACCTTGAAATAAAAGTAGCACAATTAATTTAAAATATTTATTTTTATTTAATCAACATTAACCTTTAAAAAATATCTATATTTATAATTCAGGTGATAATAAAAATTCTTTGTTTAATTTTTAGCATAAAAATCGCATCTGTATTATTTACATATTAAAATTACTTCTTTTATTCCTTTAGGATTCTAAAATTACCTAAAAAAATGCCCATGATTTATATATATTATAATTTGTGCTATGAAAAACCTATTGAGGTTTTATATAATGCGCACTTTAAATTGATTTATTGCGAAAGTTTAAATTTTTAATATTCTAAATTAAAATAGAGCAAAATAAAATATAAATTTACAAAATATAGATTTAATAATTTTTATTATAGTTTATTTGGGACCTAGCCATAAAAAAATTTAACAATTTTTAGATAAAACAGTTGTAATTTTACGATAAATATTGTTCAAATTCGGTGTGGTACCTCGGAGTTTGATTTAGTTTCATTTAAGAAAAAATGTGTGAATAATAATATTTATTTATATTTTAACATAATTTAGTTCTTATATACCGGATATACACATAATGTCAAGCTAGTATATTGTATGGTTTTTAGTTTTAAAAAAATTACATTCATTAGATCATATAAATTTGGCTATGAGAAACGATAAAGTACAAAATAGCATGGTTATTAGACATATATAACCAATTATTCTGTTGCGCCCAGCTCTTTTGAATTATTTTGAATCTATTTTATCTAAGAGTATGTTAGAGATAGCAGATGAATATCAAGAATATTTTTTAAGGTGTTATCGAATAAATAGAAAGACTTACCCTTGTTTTTAATGATAAAAAACACCTATATTCAGGTTTTAGATCTAAATAAAATTTTATTAAAACCTACTAGATCATATTTTTAAATTAAATATTTTTTTTAAAAAACCAAAATTTTATCACAATGTGAATCCAAACACCCGAGTTTTTTTTATAGAATTCGGTTATTATCATAAATTAAGTACGGATAGTTTAATTTAATTCATCATAATACGGAATCATAGGAATGTTGCAAAATCCTTTTACGCGGTCAATAAATAACTCAAAAACCAATAAATGTTATAATAAGCTAGAATATATTTGATAAAATTTATTATTATGAGAACTTAAAAACTAATATTATAAGTGTAGTTAGATATTTAAAAATAGTGAAAATTTCATTTCATTCTAGAAAACATATTAAAATCTTATTACCACTGTATATAAGACACTTTCAAAGATTTTAAGACAACTTGAATTCCCAAATAGTAGGTATATGCTGCTTTTTTTGTATTTATTTTCGAAATAGGATAAATAAATTGCATATTTATCAATGTGAGCCTATCATTTATAACCCCAAAAAAATTATTGGATTTAAACTTATCATGGAGCACTAATTTCAATGTCTAGTCTGTATTCAAACTTGAAATATACCATACTTTGACATAATACAAATAATTATTAAGGCCAAAAATTAAAATCTTATAGAATAAGTACATAATCCTTAAACAAAAGCTTGATATAAGCTACGATAATGTTTTGATCCCATAAACAGAACATTTTTTTTATTCATCTAAATTGTAATTTCAAGAATAACCCATAAAAATATTTTTTTTGTTTATATATTCCCGTTTTATTTTTGTATTTAATAAAATTTTAATATTAAATATTTTTCATCAATGAATTAAATTTAAGCACTGTTTTTTTAAACTTCTCGACCTTATGATGTATATAAATGGCATAAAGATGCATTAATCTATATAATTTGTAAAATAATTATTTAAACACCGAAGTGTATCAAATTCTGTAAATTTAAGAGATATAATATAAAATATAAGAATTAAAATTATATTGAAAATGATCTCATATTTTTCTCAAATATATGCTAGTTCAGTGTAATTCATAAATTCGGAGTTATGTTAATTTTACAAGAGATATACATATTTTACGATGAAAAGGAATTCAACAGCCAAATTATCCTAAAAACCTACCATTTTTACGACGAAAATATTAAGAAATAAGATTGAGTTATCAGAAGATACATTCGCTAATAATTTTTTTTGTGTAAATTCAAGGAAACTTGTGGTTTTGTAAAAAATAAATCAGAATTTTAAGATAAAATAGTGGTGAAGTGATTTTTTATATATATAAATTTTCATACTGTGGCTGCAGTTACTAAAAAATAAATTTTTCGATATATAAATTTTTTTAATTTTTCTGAATTAATTCGTGTGATGATAATATAATCACAAAAAAAAAATTTCGTTTTCAACAGATTAATTCATTATAAAAGAATATTCATCAATACCTGCGGGTAAAATGTTTCCATGGCTAATTTTTACAAAGTAATCGACTAATCTGGCATTATATGCAAATAAATATAAAATATCTTAAAATAGGGTCAAATAACACATCAAAACGTGGTAGACATATAATATATAGAACTTGGTTCTGATAAGAGATAGATAAAAAAAACCATGGTTTATATGATAAAAGATAATACTATTTTCCAATTCAAATATGCAGATATTTAATAAAAAAAATAGAACACGTTTCTCACGCGAATTTAAAGATAATAATTGCATTTTTAAGCGATTAAAAGACTTCTTGTATTTAAAATATAACAAGGATCAATAAAATATCGTTTTTTTTAAATATTTGACAAATCCAACCGTTTAATGTATATAATTATGTTAAATTCATAAATGTGAAACTATTTATAAGAAGTCTAGAATAGAACAGAAACGATATTAATAAATATTTTATTATATTTTTAGAAGTACGGCATCACAGATTTAATTATGGTGTATAAAAAAACTTTGTCATTTTTGATGTTTTAAAGTTGTAATTACGTCAATGTAACCACATTATTAGGACTTTTATGACATATAAAATTTTATTGAGCAACAACATAGATTCTCATACAGAAAAGAGGAAAAGAAATCATAAAGTGAAATCTCATATATTATAGATTTACTCATTCGTATTTCGAAACAAAAAATATATAATGAAGGTTCAATAACGAAATATTTAAGAAATCGAACTAAAAATAATGCATAAAACTCTAGATTTTGAATGGCAAAAGCAAATAAAAACTCTAATCAATCGTTTAATTATACTT
This sequence comes from Rhyacophila brunnea, assembly GCF_057557595.1. Classification (NCBI taxonomy): domain Eukaryota; kingdom Metazoa; phylum Arthropoda; class Insecta; order Trichoptera; family Rhyacophilidae; genus Rhyacophila; species Rhyacophila brunnea. The sequence goes on from NW_028233037.1 coordinate 3,105,034, forward strand.
TAAAAAAACAATAAGAAAAATACAGGTGTATAATAAAGTAAAAACGTGATGAATTCGCTTTGAACTTTTTAGGCTAAAACATGAGAAAAGCGCATATGATATAGTAGTATAACAAAAATAAAAATCAAGCTTAATTAAACTTATAAAAAGCTATATATATTTTAAGTTTACAAAAATTATGTAGAGTGTAAAAGAAACACTAGAAATTTAAGCTATAAAAAACATTTATTTATTATACATTGATAAAATGAAGATATGCAAGTGATATCCATGCTTGTAAAGAGACAGTATTGTAAGTTTTTAGACAATATTTTTAGTTTTGGATTATTATTTCATAGTAGTAATTAAGCAGTAAAATAATGCTGAAATCAATACTCTATGGTCTAGTTACAGCAAAAAATATTGTTCATCACTAGGCATGTTTTAAAATCTTACATTGAATTATAAGTAATAAAATAATATTTTGGACCATTTATATGTTATTTTTCAAGATTTCTCTAAGATGTTTAATGAAAAAAGTTCTTTTAAAAATCCCGAAATATCCATTTACTCTCAAATACACGTTCCCTTCATGGAAAAATTCTGCAGGTATTTTCCCTTTTTAGTAGGTTTTACTGTGCCATTTTCGTCTAAATTATAATATTAGATTCATAATTTAATAGTCTGGGGGTATTCGATTATGTCTTTTGGCCATTTTTTTGTTTTAACCATTAAATATGCTTAACTGAACGCCGCAGATACTCAAAAGATGTCTATTTTAGAAATAAAATTCGATGTAGTAGATTGATAAAATTACCATGTCCATAGAACTAGAAAATTTATAATGCATCAATTAAATTATATATTTGGGTAAAGTTCTGTTCCTGAGAAAATTGCGCTATATTTTTCTTGGTTGCCAGATATATTTTATTTTTTTTTGTATTTAATGGTTTTATAATCCAATAAAATTCAAAATAATCCATAAATATTTGCTCTTGCAAAATTTATTTTATTTAACGAAAAAAGCTTCCTTTAAATGTCACCAGTATTCGCCTTACCATGATCAAAACCAAATAAATTATCAATACATATCTTTTTCATGCTCGAAAAAAATAAATTGGAATTTTATAATATACGACCATGTAAATATATGAGAATAGTAGCGAAAACCCAAATTTAAAGTCATTTCTATAACCATAAAATAATATTTGAATTGTATACTTGATGATATTAAAGCGCATATATACACCGATTATTTCAGTGTGTAAAGATAAGAATAATTTAAAGTATAAAATAATCAAAATCACGGGAAACAAATACCATAACAGTATTTTTTTACGTGGATTTAGAAAGTTTATGTTTATATTACTCCTTCATAAAAACATTATAATACAATCAAATAATCTAAAATGTATAAATACAGTGGGAATTCTTATATAATAATTAGCATAAAAAATTCTTTTTAAAAAAACCAAGAAAATTCAATGGCAATAATATTATTTTTAAATAAATGAATATATAAAAATACAGGTATATTGCCCTGTTATACAGGCTGATTTAATAAAAATATTTTTTTGGTCGCACAAATATCGAAAATCTCTTTTATTTACATTACTACTTATATAAATATTGATTTATATCACGTTTTCTTGTCGAACACTGTTGGCAATTTTTATATTTTCGCATTGAAAATTTTATTTTAAATTTTACAAATAAACGAGAAAAAGTTATACATACTCGTCTTTAATTTTTGCAATATAAAATTTCCATGTGAATTATAAATGAATTTAATATTTCTTTATGTTGAAAAATTATAGGGAATTTTTGTATTGAAAATTTCGGAATGAAGAATTAGGATAAAGCAGAACAGTCACCCGTAAATTATCTTTAATATACTATTTATTAATGTTATTTTTTATTTACCCGATGAACAGTAACTAAAAAATCTACAAGCTTGCTTGTCAATAGTTTGACGAATATAGTATAACCGAAAACGCCAGATGTTTCTGACAATGAATACACCAATAAACTCTTATTTTCTATTTTACGGTTTACTTGATGTAATAACAATTACATAACCACCCAAAGGGTTAACCATGTTCATAATTTTTATTCTTTCTATAAAAGCATTATCAGGAAGAGAATCATTACCCGATGTAAGATGGGTCTCTTTATTGTGATCAAAAACATCTATTGAATAATTGCGCGTAGAAGAAAGATCCTTTTTTGGTTCCATGTGTTTTTCTGCGATGTTCCTTTTTGTGATTTTACAGTCTACTTCACTTCGTTCATAATATTTTTTTTTGATTTCTTGTGACTTCCCAGGCATTTTTTTTATTATATTATTTCTTTAAATACCTTTTTATGGAAATGTTTCTAATTAAACAAATTAAAATAAAATGACCCAATAGCGAAAAATATTGGTTTAATTGGTCAGAATTACCAAATTAAAAATATTTATAAATTCAATTTTATCGATCAGAGCATTGATACGAGTAAAATTTAACAAATAAAAGACACATAATCTATGAATCAATAGGTGCAAAATGTATAGTTTTCGTAAATTTAGTAAACTTTAAACATATAAAGATAGTTTCAAAACGTTCATTTAAGTTATATTTATTATATAGTACATATGATGTACCTTTGATGCAATATTTTTATTTCCTTACCAGAATTTACGAACTGTTCATATAATACAAGTTATATACTTTAAAATTTTGTTTAAAATTATAAGTCTAGATATATCTAAAAAGTAGTTGAGAATGCGTAAATTCTGCGACTAATAATTTATAGTTTTAATTGATTTTTTTTACTGTTTAATTTGTAATAAAACAAAAATAGAAATGAACATACATTAAATAGCAGCAAATATATTTTCAATATTTCTTAAAAGTTTAGAATTTAGAATTTGGACGTCTGAAATGAAGCGGCAAAAAAAAATTAAAACTATAAAAAAACCAAAAAATGGATCAATTAATATTACTCGATAATTTCACGTAGATTTTATGTGATTAATTTATTATATTCTCCTAAAATACACTTTGCATGCTTCGTTTATGTTTTAAAAATTGCAAAATATTCGGTCTTTTTATCAAAAATCTGTGCTAATTTATAATAAAACGATCCCCGTGCATTAAAATAAACAAAAAATCAGAAAGCAGATATTTTAAATATTTTTTGTGAATTAATTATAAGAAATTGATATCAGATTATTAAAAAAACAAATAACATTGTGATATCTAATAAACTCTGAAAACTGTTATAATATAAACTAATTTATAAAAATGAAATAAATAAAATGGTAATAAATATTTCATCTGATTATGAAATTTTAATTACAAAGATTTTCTTTTGCATTGAATATAAAATGAAAATTAACATTTTATCGCAGCTTTTACTTTGCAAGTATTATCAATGAATTAATCCATAATTTAAGCCTGTAGAAACCCTCAGGATAAGAATTAAGTGTAAAATGGTAAAACAAAAATCGTTCGACATTTTTTCTGTTTTTATATATTTTATAAATAAAAAAAAACTCGGGATATTGCAATATATAAAAATATATGTGGTGTTTAAAAAAGGAATAGCTGTTTCTGTTATCTTGGTATATGCTTTTATTGATTTAAATCTTATAATTGTATTGATTCATAAATTATTTTATGATGTAAATAAAGTTATTATTTTTCAAAATTTCGAAATCATAGAACCAAAAGTTTAGTTAAAATAAAAACAATGCATAACCAGGATATGAAAATATAATATATTTTATCATGATGATAAGTGTTTTTAAATTCACATATTTTATGCTGATGACAATACAATATCTGATTATAAACTTTTAAATCAAAGGTATATTATCCGAATATTTCATTCTAATGTAATATGAAAAATAGAGGTTATACCACAATTTTTACAAACTATTGAGTTTAATTTAAAAAATCCAAGTTTTCAGCAAAATATTCGATATGTGATTTTAAACTATACACACGCAGATTTTAGAAATTAAATTCAAAAAATGTGTGGCTCTTTTTTAAAAAAACTTCCTTGCGGCATATGCATATTGTTACAAAAATAATTATGAATCATGAAAAATTTCAGCAATATCTCATATTATTATAAATGCAGCTTGTCTCAAAATTAAAAGGAATGTGTATATACTTAGCTATAAAAATTTAACTTTGTAAACATAAAACTATAATAGTACCTAGAAAGTGTTTAGTGTTTTTGTTATGGGTAAAAATAAAATTGTAATGTTTTCCTGTTGAAATATACCAAAGGATCATGTATCCAAGATTCTTAATATATTTTAAAACTTTACGTAAAATAGTTATGCAATCTTCTTTAGTAGTACTTTTTATACGAGTTCGTTTTTATATCCAATTTTAAATGGTATAATTGTTTTTATACATGACTAGATATTCATTCATTTTGTTTTTTAGGATTTTTCAAGTTTAAAACCTAGGCAATTATATTATTTCGCAACTTTATGAATGGTAAGAACAATAAAGGAATAATTTGCAAGCATTTACGTATTCCATAGTGTCAAAATTGGAAGATTTATAGACTACAAAATCATAACAAAATGAGTGCTATCTGCAAATTTAGTATATTTTTTTTTGCAGAGAATTTTTAAAAGCGATAAATTTCGGTAGATATTTGTAAGAAAATTTAAACATGGAATAAACAAACACTACGTATAATAATAGTTTTGGGTTGAAAATTTGAATTTCCAAGGAATATATTTTTTTAAATTTTATATCACTGGCTGAGGGATTTGTCAATATTTTACGCTTTACTACACCATTACAAACACAAAAATATAGTTCTTGTAATTTTTCGGATGATTTCCGTTTTTTTCTACCCTTATTCATTCTATGTTGGTATTTTTTTTGTAAGATTTAATTTTTATGTATAATGTAAAAATCCTTTGGTGTATTTCTTTTAATTATGATTATGAAACACTAGCTTGAAAATATTCTGTTCAACACCCATTATACAACCCTATTTTTAATCGTTCTTTATCTTATCTTCACTTTCTTACTCCATATTGACGATAAATATCCAACCGAAAATACATATCTATCTTTACTTAGTTTTAACTTATTATACAAAGAACGTCACACTATTTGCTACCATCTAAAAGAATTTTGGTTGTATACAGATATGTAAAATCCCGCTAAAATATATATCAAATATTGTTGCGAAATTCAAATATAGATTCAAAAAGAAATCGTGATAAATATATATTTTTATTATTTAAGTTTCTTATTTTATTATTACTATTATCCGATAAATTTGCAACTAGAAATTCTAATCTTCGAAGAAATCAATATTTCTTAAAATTTTTTAATGATAATAATTACCAGATTTCATAACTTTGTGAATAAACAGCAGATATTATATAGAAAATACGATAAGAAAATGATCAGATGAAATTCGTACATAAAAATGATCAAGTATTTTGTAAAACACAAGTTTAATATAATATTGCAGCTCTTTACTTAAAATAAAATGATAATTTATATTTGTTAAGCTTGTAGGGTGGATTTTTGCGAATTTAGACCGTATTTTTTATGCAAAAATAGAATAGTATTGGCCCACCAAACTTTTTTTTTGTTCAGATTTTTTCAACTAACTTCATTAAAAATAGATGAAAAGACGCGAACAACTAAAAACTTCAGCTATGTATATTTATATATAGTGACTAGAGAATAAAATAAAGAAAATTTTCAGTAAATTGTGTCTACTAAATCCTCGAATACTGCACTGTAAGAAAAACTTAAGATGTGGATAAATGAAATGTCTAAAAGTGCAACTAATATTTCTATCAAAAGCTTTAAATGGGTTTAATATAAAAATGACGAAATGTTTGATTTATTTGAGAAGATATTTTCGGGTCAAACAAATAAAAAAATAAAAGGTATTTCAAGAACAACAATTTGTCAAGTGAAAATGAAATATTCAAGAGAAGTAAGAAAAAATTTCTGGAGACATAAAGGTATAATCTGTGATCTAAATATGATTGTAGAAGGAGTTATAAAATTTAGACGTGTTGAATATAATTAAGATCACAAAGTAGATGGTGTGTGGGTTTTAGGTATGGTGGAGAGGAGTGAAAGGAGACAAATGTTGCGTTTAAAGATTAGGAATCGAATTAAACTATTATTTACAAAATTATATAAAATGTTCACCAGGGTTCAGCAATATACGCGGATGTACGGTAGGCTTTACCGATTTGTTCGCATCTGGTTTCGATCATGAAACAGTAAATCATTGTCTTGAGCTTATTAACCATGTAAATGGTATTAATACTAACACTATCAAAGGCAATTGATATTGTTTTAAATCATTGATACCAAAAATTTATCAAACACGCAAAAATATTGATTTTTATTTAATTTTAGCAATGAATTACCGAAATAAAAAAATTGAACAGCATTAATTATTATGGTTTTGTATTTGTAGTTACCACACCAGAACTTGTCAAGGATAAAAAAATAAGAGTTTGAAAAATATTTTTATGACCGGTTAAAATGCGATATGATAGAGTCCCCACAACCAATAGTCTTAAACATACAAAAAAGCAGTTTAGTATAAATAGTTTGGTTTTTTTGTCCAATAGTACGTTGGTAAAAATGATGAGGTTAAAGATGCATACAACATTTATTTTATATATATTATTTCAAAAAATTAAATTAATATTTATGGGTTAATTTAAATGTTGTAACGTATATTTATTATTCATTAGCATAACGTGATTGATTTCCGGTAGACACTAATATGCACATTCTTAGCTATATACTCTTTTCTTAGATCTTCTTCAATGCCTTCTCTCTTTTCAAGTGCTATTAGTTCCAATGTTTTCTTCAATCCTATTGTTTTAATATATGCCTACATTTGGTTTGTCGCTTCTAGCTCAATCAGGCTTAAGATAAAATATGGATCGTATAATATAAAAGTTTGATTCGATTTAGATACAAATAGTAGTCAAATATTAGATAATAAAGAATTAGATTTAGAAAGAATATAATTATTATAATGGGTTGAAAGACCCTCTGTTATGTGTACGATATTATGCAATAAATATATATTGGTGAATGTGGTTTATTTGAAAATAACTCCGGCGATTTCATGCATGTGTCGCTTCTTTAACATTTCCACGCGTGAAAAGTAACTATTGTCACAAACAGTAGTTCCTCGAGAATTCACAATTTTGACACCCCCCAACAAGTTTTTATGCAAGGTTTCAATTTTATAATTGAATTTTTTATCCTTACACCATAACTTAACATTTTCTCTATCTTTGTCCAAAACATAGATCACCAGATTATCCTTATTATCCTGTGATAATATTTTATTTAAACACTCATTGAAAAGACCTTTGGTCAATGGTTTATTTTTTAGAATCTCATAGACCTTGTCTATAAATATTCGCATGATTCTTTCCTTCTTGACTTGGTATTTCATCCTATACTTCGCCTTTATATCGGATATTTCAGTAATCACATCAATTTCAATATTGCTCTTCTTTTTAAAATAATCCTTTTCAATAACCTCGGTTTCTTTATGTATGGACTTGGCTTTCTCTGTATTATATTCTTCAAGGGCCTGTATTTTAATCTCTTTTGATTTTTCTTTGGCTTCGTGCTTGATAAACATTGCCATGCGCTTAATATCATGCTCTTGATTTTCGGTTCTTTCTTGCATTCTTCACGACTCAAATTATATCTATTAATGTGACGATTAATTTTATGGGGTTCTTTAAATTTCTATTATGTTTTATAGAGTTTTGAACTCCTTTTTGTTACTTGTATGAACTATCTTATTTGATCCTTGGTCGTGAAACATAAAATAAGTATGATCATTTGTTGGTTGCGGAAAATTAGTTTCGAAATAAATGCGATACTTTATATTTATAATCAAATACAAGGGAATGAATAGATTGTTGGATTTTTAATAATTTCAAATTAAATTTCAAATCTGTGCAATTTAATTTTATTTATTGGCCAAAATATCTTTATTTAGGCACACATATATTTTAATAATGACATTTCTCAAAAATCAATAATTATTTGGTTAAACAAGACACTTGAACGCATTTAATTTGAGAGAAGAAGAGCAGTTGATGAAGATAGATCAGGTTAGGGTGTCAAAAGATGTATCAAGTAGTAGTGCAATATTTCCAATCGGCTGACTACGTCTCAATAGATGCAATTGATAAAATTAAATGTAACCCATATCGAAATATTTAATTTGGTTAAATATTTTTTCAAAACAGATATTATTATCGTATTTTAGGGCATAAATATTTTTGGTGATGATATTTTCAAAAAATTATGTTAATGGAATACTAATATTTTTGTCAAGATGCATATAATTATTTAAAAAAAATATTTCAGACCATAATTTTCTTTGAATCCTAATGCTGTTTCATTTAGTTCCGTTACAAATCCTGCCCGCCAACAAAATATAAATATTATCGATTCAAGCATAAATTTACATAAAGCATATAAGGAGTATTTTATATTTATGTAATGAGTTTTTTTTTATAAATTCCATCTATTGTGACGTAGTCAGCCAATTGGGAATATTGCACTGCTCCTTGATGCATCTTTTGACACCCACATCTGATCTATCTTCATCAACTGCTCTTCTTCTCTCAAATATGTTAGTCCAAGTGTCTTGTACATTAAGCATATTGTATTATATTATATTGCATTATATTATATAAGAAAAAATAAATTAAAATTTGCATAAAAAACATTATTTGTTTATTTTTTAATTTGATTTTTAGCTATTTAAACTTGTTCAAGCAAAACTCGGAATGCCCTTTAGAACATGTTTGGATAATACCTTTTTCCCACTTCTTGAATAAAAATTATTGCTTCCTCAAATTAATCAACTTTTTTATTTGATATGGTTCATAGTTAATTTTTTATAATTCCCCAAATAAAATATTTGTTTCATTATAGAAAACACGTCTAAAAATGTTTTTTTACCTGTAAATTTTATATAAACATTTATTCTCATAGTTTGTAAGCATCAAATATAATTAAAAAAAAAAATCCTGATCTATAATCACTTACTTTAATGCCAGTCTTTTTCGAAAAAAATCATTCTAAAAATAAATCATTAATTGTTTATCAATAGCGTTTATTTGACAATAAAATACACATTCTCATAAATAAATTTAAGATTTGAATTTATAAATATATAATGGATATTTTAAGATTGAAAATTGAAATAATTAAATGGTATAAAAAATAGATAGTAGTCAATTTCAACATACAAAATTCATTAAGATTGAATTGCTTTATTTAAAGGCTCAGGTTTGAATATTGGTTTAAATATTACCTAAATGATTTTACACTGTCTTTAAATCCAATGAATTTCAATAACAGCATTAAATATGCGTTTTTTTAATTTTTGCAAATTTCATGTGTTCATTTTAATATTAGGCCATTTATTTCCCTATGATTTTTGATTAATTAAATGATTGACACAAGAAATATCAAATTTTAATAAAAAGATATATTATGTATGACGTGATAAAAATTGTATATTTTCGAAATAAATATATGCTGAATTTTGTATTACGGTAGGATGTAATGCATTAGATTATAAAAATAAAAATTTTGTATTAGTTAATGCAATAATTTATGAATTACTACTGTTGTGTTCATTTTTATTGCACAAATACAAATTTTGTATTATTTAATCCAATAATTCATGATAAACTAGTATTTTAAAAATTATATCTTTTTGATTTATCTAAAAATAGTGATATAAACGTCAAATATTCAAATTCTCTCTAAAATGATCAAACCAACATGTTCTAGTCCATAATTTTTTTTAAATTATCTGAAAATGAATGAATTGATATTAAAAATATAAAGCGTCGCTAAAGAATGAACAAAAATTATATCTTTTATATACTTACATCTTTAGTCTATATAATTTAGTTTCTGTTAATATACAATTTTTCGCCTCGCCTAACTTAATTAAACCCAGCAATATTTATTGATGTGATGTATTTTTAGAATTTCATGCAAAGTTTCCATTATTTATTTTCGTTTTTCTAATCTACTAAGAATGTTTTTAATCACAATCGAAAATATTAATATATTCAAAAAATTCCCAAATAATTTTGATACGCTCATAATAAAAAAATCTATTCTAAGACTTAACCTTTTTTTATTGTATAGCAATTTATGGTGTTTATAATGTAATTATATCATGAAACCAAATTTATAATCTGAAATTTTGCGTATATGAACCAACACAGATAGACCAAAACACAAATTACGATATATAATAACTTGCAGAATATGCACTAATAAAGGAGTAAAAACAGAGTAATCATATTTATATTTTTATGTTTCTAAGTTTATTTTTTTTATTGGGAACTTACATTTTATAAGTTTCAAAAAAGGTAATTTTGAATCAAAATTTTCATTTAATCATAATTTTCATCTTAAAGAATCAAGAAAAATACTTCATAGCTTTTCATCTTCTTGTATATTCAGTTTAAATATTCAAAATGCCCACTTATGTCTTTTTTTTCAATATATCTAGGATGGCAAGCTTGAGGCCACTTTTTTACCTTCATCTATTTTGGTATGATTACTTGTAAAGGATATTTATTTCTAAAAGCGTGATTAACGATCTTTTAGTAAATCCAGCTCTTCACAAACCTTATGATACATTTCCAGCCATTAGTATAAATATACTATTCGTTTAGAATATTTTTGAAATATTTCTTTGATTCTTAACAACGCTTTTTATCAATATAAACGGCAAATAACATTTTTTATGTAGTTGTTTCTATATCCAGAACGCACATAAATCCCCTGTTCTGTGTCCATGGTTATATTAATGTTTCCGCACTTTTGTTCATCGATTTATACGACTTACCAGAACCTTAATTTCAGTTTTTTCATAAGAAATTAAGCAAACTGATTTTTCTGTAACGCCTTTCCCATTTTACAAATGTTTTCGTTGACAATCCTACGACTTTGGCAATACTTGTAATCGAAATTTTATAAATATAAAACCAAAAAGACTATATTAATTTATAATTTCGAGTTTCAAAAAACATAATTATTCATAATATATTTTTAATACATTCATTTTTTGACTTTCACCTAAAAATACCTTTGTTATTTATGGGGAATGTCATATTTATACATTTTGAGTATTTAATTGTCTGATTAAATATACCCTTCAATTACAGTGTCTTATTGTTTTTTTTTCAGGATATCATGAAAGTTAATTTTGTTTTTGATTTTATTTTTAAAGAATTATTATTAATAATTTTCATCATTCAAAAATTAAACAAGAAATATAGTTCCGGAAAAAAATTCTTTTGAAAACAACAATTTGGAAAATTTTTATTTAAAATTGTGTTTTTTGTTCATTTTGGCCGCTTTGTAAACTTTAGCCTCTAATGTATAACACAGTAAACGATTCTAAATATGCATAGAAAATTTTATCACTCTTTAGGTTAATTTTTTTGCCACTCACTAAGTTAAATTCGCATTATGCAAAATTAATAGGCAAAAAATTTTTATCAAATATTTTACAATATTTTTTTAATTTAGAATATTAATTAAAAATATTCTTACGGATAAAATTTATTGCATAGAACTGGTAGAATATTTTTTTTAATGATAGATGCATTATAATTTCTGACTCAAATAAATTCAGTTTCACAAAACAATTATTTTAAACGATATTACATGTATTTTATTTAATAATTAGAGGTTTCCATTTATAATACATACGAATTATTGCTTTTTTTGATAATTTATTTCACAAAAATATATAAAGCCACAACAAAACATAGTTTTATTATATTATAGCGAATTTTTAAAAATAACACATACAGAACTATTTTCATTTAATATCCCTCCTTGATATGGTTTTATATTGACAAATAATTTATAATTTCTTCAATTAAAATATGTTATAGAAATCATATCCTCTACAGCATTTCATAAAGTTTTTTAAAAGTTCTTGTTTTGATTACTTACATTAGCATCATTAGTCAGAGAGACCTGCCTGGCTATAAAAGACCGAAATTTCAAGAAACGGGTCATTAAAACAGAAATCTTAATCCAATGGTAAAAATAAAAAATTTATAGAAAGAAGGGCTTATCAATAACAGTACATCACAAACTTGCTGAAAAAAATTAATGTAGATATTCATCCATATAGTCGGCAAGCTATTCCTGCCGGGTACTAAAAAATAACTATATTTTTATCCTTTTTTTATTCAGTAGTTCTATAAAACGATAAAAAATTATATTACCGCACTTGAACATAAAAATATTATCAAAATATGGCTCGAAAATCATTTAAACTTATATAAGCTTAAACAATGCATTTTGCAACTATAAAAAAAAATTGGTTTTTATTATAATCTTAAAAGCAATATTTCAAGTTACGCATGAATCTCGAATATTTTAAAAAAATGCGGAAAGTTTCTGAATCGGCTGCAAAAGTATACTTATAAAAATATAAATTACAAGAGTTTAATTTTTTTTTATTTTTCGTAATACCAAATTTATAAAAATTGAAATAAATTTCGTCTATGGTTTAGTATTTTTTATGAGAAATTGACAGATGAGTTGCTCAAAAAATATAATAGATCAATATTATTTTAAATATGCTTTTAAAACAAATCAATGGTGTATTTATAGGTATTAACAGTGATGACTTTACATAATATTGCATTTTTTAGTGTAAATGCAAAAAAATAATTAAACAATATTAAGACTTAGTTTAAGTATCAAAAAAACCCATGAAAAAATTATATATTTTTTTTGTAAAGATCAGTTATTTATATCCAGACTATTTTACATGCGAACTTCTCTTAGAAAAGTATGTATAAAATAACATTTTATATATGCCGAAACTATATAAACTCAATTATATCGAATACATGTTTAGCTAAAATATTTTATTCCAAAACAGATTAAACTTACAAACTATCCAAAATTAAGGTACATAAAATTCAATTAAATCTAGTAGAGTCATGTGAGATAATTTGAATGTGCAAATTTTTTCTTAACAAAAATAATTTTACAAAAAAATATATTGATATAATAAATTTCTAAACATTTAATTAATGAAATTTTAGTAATTATAATAATTACATGTAAAGTCAAATTAAGAAAAAATACGCGTCGTAGATACTATAGATTAAAGGTTTTTTTTCAACTAATTATAATTATTTCTGTAGTATTCAGAATTTTTTTTCACACGAAACGAAAGTTTCATGTCTATAGATATGAAATTCCATCAAAGACAAAAATTAATATTTTAATGCGAATTCGGGTTCAAAAAACCAGCCACTATGGCTATAAAACTAAATATAGAAGGAACAACATAGCTCTCATTGCACAATCTTGCAAAAAAATAAACGTAAACTACAATATTCTAACAGAAAGCTTTGATAAGCTGCTAGAAATTAAATCAATTTGTCTAAAAATACCAAAGAAATTGAAATTAAATCTAGCCATTTTTTTTACAAAATATCTAATATTTATAACTTAAAGTATGTATAGAAATAGGAAATCCGCAAAAAAAAGACCTAAAAAGAATTTTATTCTTATAACACTGTCATTTTGAAGCTTTTGAAAACATACTGATCGTGGCCATTTTTATCATCCCTTTAGATATTCATGTGGATATTTGCACGGATTCATATTTTACCAAAATATGTGAATTTTAAAATATAGTAAACTAGATGATCAAAACTTTTTTTTTATTCAATCGTCAGATAAAAGATATATTAAAGCCTATTTTATGCAATAATTTTTTTTTTAAAAGGGATGATTGTGAATAAAAACAAAAATTTCCAAGTTTTTATATTTTTGCATTTGAATTTCAATTCTGAAGCGCTAAGATGCCCGATAAATGCATAAATATAATTAATTGCTCTTATACCACTTAAATTATTGGATTTTACTTATATATAACAAGTAAATCGAACTCATGTAACTTATAAATTCGATGCTATGAGAATATAATAACATACATATTGTATCCTGTGCATTTTTTTGTTGAAATAATAGAAACAAAAAGTCTCAGTCGTTTTCTTAATACCGGATTTTTTTGGTTTTTTATTACTTTTAGTGTTAAGACCTGAAATTATTGTCCCATATATATCTGTTTTTTTTATTTCAAAATTTATTATGTTTATGTATAATATCCCTTTAATTTTGTTTTATATACGAATAAACTATTATATTTAAATACATATGCTTAAGGTCTTCTTTTCCCCTTTATTTAACTTTGCCTTGATTGTTATTTATAAATAAAAAACCCCTTTTCAACCTGCATAGAAATGAATATTAAGTCAATAAACGGCATAAGTGGAACCAACAACTTTTTTCTGCTATAATGTAAAAATTCAACTTATATTCCTATAAGGCTATATCTAATTCTATTACTTAGAGTTTGAAAAGTTAGTTTACATATTTTTCACAAAAATAAATGCGTTTTTCTGAAAATAGATGGAAATCAAGTATGTCTAAAAATCCATACATGCATTGTAAAGTAAATCAAGCACATTTTTCCTTATAAATTTTGAGTTTTAAAATCTTAAAAAACACTTGAAATTTTCATGAAAAAATATTCGAAATAAATTTGTACTTATTAAGGCTATTGCTGTCTTTTATAGGGCAATGCAATTTAAAAAAAAGATATTTACGAATAATTTATAAAAATAAGCTATGCCAAATTTATTACCAGTGATTATAAAATTATTTACGGACATTTTATAACGAAAGTAAGAAGTCATACAATTTGGCAAATTTAATGTTTACAGCATTTTAGCGACATTGATTATCTGGAAAGTTAATGATGATAAGAAATTTAATAAGAAAAGCAAAGTATACAAAAAAATATATAATATAATGATATAAGAAAATAAAAATAAAAATAAAATGCCCTGTCTATTTTATTTTATGTGCAGAAACACGATCCACGCAATTAAACTAAAGGTCAAAAGGTATTTATTGTAAGAATTAGTATGTTTGTGGTATGAAATATATAATGTGAATTTTAAGTATTATTTTAGACATCTTGATTATGTTACTTATAAAATATGCTTAAAGTTAAACACATTTTCAAAATTCCGAATTAGATCCATGTTTTGCATCATAGATTCGTGTAGATTAAACACAGTAAAATAATCGTTTATTTAAAAGTTAAAAAAATTAAAAGTCGAGTTTATATTAGAAAATTAGGGAGATATATTTTTATTTGGTTTTTTTTAGTATGGGGCTTATTATATTTTATAATTTTTTTCTGGCTTTTAATTGTATGACAATATAACTTATATATTTAGTTTAACAATATTAGCATACTTATATAGATCCTTTAATGTTGTAATGTGCATAATTAAATATAATAGCCTAATATTTTGGCTCTTTTATCAAAATTTTTGTGCATTTTTTTTTATTTTAGTAAAAAATGATTTAAATATAATTTATAGTATTAAAATTCCTCTTAATTATTGAAAATTTTGGTATATACGGTCAATTCTTATTATCTACATAAATTATTGATATTTTTATAGATTAGATCAATTATAATATTGTTAAATACCTGTGTTTTTACCCATCCTTTTATAATTCTTACTAATTTTGATTCATCTTGAAGTGGTAATTTGCATCAAAATTTTTCGTTTGTTTTGATTATTTAGGATAATACAGCAACAATTCACCACGATTATATCAGATTCGTGATATCTGTATCAAGAGCACCAATTTTTCTAAACGAAGTAGGCGGCAATGTTAAATCTAAAATAAAAGGGGTCAAATATCTCTATTTTAAAGAAATTATAATTATACATAGAATAAAGTAAATTTAAAAAATATAATTCTACATATTACATTCATGTGTTTTAAATCTTGTTTAAAATGGTAAAAAAAATTGAAATTTTGCTCACGTGTGAAATCTCTTGAATTCTTAGTAAATTTACTGCACAAGCTTTAGTATCCAGAGATGTATGACAAAAAAATTACAAATAAACCTTATCATTTTAATAATATTATATAATTATATTGTTTTAATGTAGTTTCCTGCCATCTCAAAGTACAATCTGTCAATGTCTTTGAATTATAAAATTTGTTTAGAACTATTACATGTGACAGTCCATGTTATGAGCATGAGTACAAATTTAGAATGCCATAAAATCAGGATCAAGTCCAATATTTCCCACCCAAAAAAACAAGCAGATTTAAAATTTGTGCAAAGTTATCAGAATCTAAATCCCAGTAACTACAATTAAAACGGAAATATTAAACGACTCTCTCATAACGCAATCTGATTATGATCACATAATATTTTTGAGGATTAAAATTATATTGAAGATGAGTACAATGTAGTGAATGTGACAAACAATCGAGTATCATCAAAAAGATAAAATAAATCGAATAATACTTATAATTCGAATAATTCATAAAAAACTTTCAATTAGAATAGGTTCGTTTTTCGAGGACATCAATATAAGTTTTAAACATGCTTAAAGAGAGTTAATTTAGTATACTCGAGGAACGTATGTCAGAATTAAATGTTTTTAAATGGTCTAACAATAATTAAACACAGGCTGAATAATCATTTAATGATGAATTAAAGGTCAATATCAAAATAATAAAAGGTATAAGAGCCGATTAAGAGAATACATTTACACTAGGTGTTTTGTTTTTATTTCAATTATCGGCATAATTACATATCCGTCACCTTAAATTTGAAAATAGTTGAACTTTATTAAGAGAAAAGATTTATTAAGTCTCTTTTTTGTTTAGAATGAATATTCTTAATTATTTTTAGCTTATGACTTTAGATAGACAGAATCATTAGATAAAAAACTACATATAGATTCCCAAAATATAATTGTATATAAAATAATAAATTCAGATACTATAATACCTCCAAATTACATTTCCAGGTTTTTTTATTTACTTGATTGAACGTCAAAACCCTTCAATTCATTTATAAAGTCTATTTATGCATCGAATATATATTATTCTGCAGATAAAAGCCAATCTTCGGCTATTTTAACACCGTAAATATGAAAATTTCCTTATAATACACTATTTGTAGGATTAAATGGTGCTATAGACTTATAAGTCAATATAATAAAATAATTGCTAGATTTTTTTTACACGCGCTCTTTTTATAATCCAAAATTGACTTGAAACGAGGTTATTTTCTGAAACTTTATAAAAATGTACTATAAATGATGCTTATATGGGTCTTTTATGCCACTTCAAATGAAAAGGTGTATTTTGCATATATTATTCTCTTAAATATTCCAGATTATAAAAAGTTACTATTATAATAGAGATTTGGGTAAGTTTTTATTTATATTTATATAGAATAGCTAGTTAGAAATTTGAATCAATATTTGATATGGGATATAGCATAAATAATTTTATGGTTTTAAGTTCCAAAACCTTTTGCAAAATTCATTTTTAGAGATCACTAGCAGAATATATCTAAATATGCGTATTTGAATATTATATTTGCAATTTTATTTTCGGGCCTTAACACCTTTAAAAACCTATAAAAGCTATAAATATCGCTATTTTGATGTATATTTTTTTACTTCTTTTGATCGGTTACCTATAAATAATTTTCCTTTTACATATTTGAACACTAAAAATTAAGGGGCTATAACAATCCAATTATTTGTGTCCATCCTTTCGCTATCGCCTGAAATCTTAGCTTCGTGTATAAATATAATGATGTATCTTCATAATTAAATATTATAAATTTTTGTATTTTTCTTATTCTAATTTTCAAATATGCGAGTTTTCTATCACAAGTAAATTTTACTGCTTTGTTTTCTGTTTTTAACATTTTCCAGGACTTCGGTATCTATAATTCCGATTTCAATAATTTGATGGATTTTTAATTTATCTTTTATGTTGATTTTTGCCAGTAATTCTAAATATTGATTTGGGTTTGTATTTTAATATCCACTAAAAACTCTGTGCTTTCGTTTTCTATAATTTCTAGCTATCTATAACTTTTTGGGCTTATATGACATACTGAACATATATTATGTACATCCAATCAAAAATATGGCCCATATAGCAGTAATAATGCAGCATTTAACCGTATCTGAAGTACAGGTAGTCTAACATTTTAAAAGCTCTTTTGCGGTGTTTTTATTTACCCTTATTTATAAAAAAATTATATCTTGAATAAAATAGAATCTTTCTTCTTTCATTGGCTTTATGTTTTTGAATTTAGGGGTCTTTTTGTTTAAACCTACTATGACAATCAAAGAATTATACCCATGCCTCAATTTTTTCAATAGAACATATGAATAAAAAAATATATGAGCATAAAAAAACTAATTAAAGTGAATATCTAATTTTTTTTGATCTAAGAAAAATTTAATCGTAGATTAAAAAATTGATTTATTGAAAATTAATATTGGTGAAAATGAATTATAATGTATATCTGGCAATCAAAGATACCATCAGAAATTTTTAGGAGAATGCGTTCAGGGGTCGATTGGTAATATTCAAAAAGTTTAACATAAAACAGTTGATAAATAATAATATAGAAGCTGGTTTTTTCTTTATAAAAACATTTTTATATTTATATGGTTGATGTGCAAATTTTGTGTTTTTGACTTGCGGCTTCTATAGCCAAAATTTCAACGTATCCCTAAAAATAACTGCATAATAGTTATATTTATAAAAAAAGTTAATTTATCGGTTAGCTATATAACCATGATTTTTTTAATGATGTATAATTAGCAATCGAATAAGCTTATGGATGCAATTTATGAAATAAAATCCAAATTAGTTTTCCCAGCAAAAAATATTTATCTGCCAAAATAGCATAAATATCATTTCCCCTGCATATTCTTATAAACCTTTTAACGATTTTTCGTTATATTTGAGGCCGTTAATTTTTATTTAGAAAAATATTAGTTATAAATCTATATTGATAATATTCTAGGTATACTAGGAAAGCTAGATTAGCCTAAAACTTAAAATGTAGTTTTTGTGGAATATTCGTACGCCATAAATATTTTATTGATGGTTTTTTGAAGGGCAAGATTTAGCTTTCATCGAAGTTATATTGTATATCAAACAGATAAATAATGTGTCTCAGAAGTCAAAAAGACCGAAAGAATGCTTTTTAAAGAACATATTATAATAATAAATTATCATTAAGCATGAGTATCATTTGGTTAAGTATTTAATGGGTGCAATACTGGATATTCATAATAAAAATAATTTATAAATAAATTAGAAAACTTTAATTCGTATACCAGATAAAAAAAAATTTGCCTATATATTGCATAAATTCGTGTTATCTGATATATTTTACATATAAATTCATATAATCACATACATTGTTTGCCAATATTTTGGATTTTGTCCTAAAAAATTAATGTTGCATTAAGTAATCTTAATGATGAAGGTCACTAGAAAGCCAAAGCATAAATTGAACAATACAAAATAGAATAAAAAATTTATTTATATAGAAATACAATGAATCGAGTCGTCAATATAAAATAGAAGAATGTGAATTTGTTACGATAATCAATATTTTAGTAAAGTACAGAAAGGATAGTTTTTTTTTGGACACTTAAAATCCGATATCTTGATGAGTTTCATTCAAAGGAAATAAATTGAAAACAGATATTGAAAGAAATAATTTACCGATGATTGATTATCTTAAAGATAGTCATTTTTATTTTAAAGAAGATGATAGGGAGTTTAAATTCATTTTTGAATCATATTCAAGGAACGAGAAAGAGGAAGCTAAAAGAAGTAAACGCATTTCGACCGAAAAATTTACAGTCGGCATAAAAAAATAATTCGAATGGCATGAATAATTAACCACAGAGGTCAAAAAACATAAAAATTTCATAGAATATGTTCTAGAAGATAAAATTTTTTATTTAAATAATATGCCAGAAAAAATATGGATCAAAATAAGGAATTCAACTAAAAATAATTGATTTTATAGATTATATAAAAAAACTAACGATGGTTTTGTTTATAAAAAAATCATGAATAAAAATCATAAATATTGATATAGATGATATTTTGGTAGCCCATCTAGACGTTTTGGATAACGCAATGAAATGATTAGGGAAACATTCGACTTATTGTACAATTTTAATTACATTATTATTATATTTATGATTAACTTAATATATATTCAACTTATTTTTTTGGGAAAAGTAATTAAAATACGATCATTTCAAGAATAATTAATGCATAATGCCATTTTTACAATTCTATTGATTCTCCCCCTGCTAAGATATAAAATTTCAAATATATTCAGATTATTAAGCAAGAAATTTGAACTCATTTTACTTAGAGAGGAGAAGTTGATGAAGATGGATCAGGAATAGGCGCCAAAAAATGTATCAAGGCGTTGTGCAATGTTCCCAATGGGCTGTTTTTGTCTTTATGGATAAAATTGATAAAAAGAAACGTATCCATAAATAAAAAATGTTGATTGCTAGTTCAGATTATTATATCCAAATTTTTCTATTTTTTTAATAACTTTATTGTAAATTAGAATTTCAAAATTGCATCCTTAAATGTAATAACAAAATAATTATGAATATATTAGGAGCAAACTGATTTTAAAAATATAGAGTCGGGCTTTTATTTTCTATGGGAAATTAACTTATAAACTTACTTTAAATAACATTTAAATTTTCGAGAAAATATTGATTGTTAAATATATAATAGTCCATTCATAAAATAAATAGAGTTCAATGCCTTTTGTAACTTATAATCTTATTTTTGACCCCCCGAAATTATAATAAAGAAAAGAATTATATGCTTTTACTCATAGATTATTAAAATATTATGTAAATATTTTCTTTGAGATAAACTAATTAGAAGTAACAAACGGGGCCCAAAAAATAATTATAATGGAAGTATGTGCAAAAAAAAAATTTTAAAAAATCAATAAATATAAATATATATTTAAATGCTTTAAACAATTTTACATCAGAGCTCTCGATCATTTTCATATAGTTTTTTAATAATTGATTATATGTATTTTTGTGATTTGAAGTATATCTATCCAAAACTTACTTTGTTATCACAATTATGGAATTCTTTAAGCACAATTCATGTGTTTTATTAAAAATATGTGGCATATGTTTCAAAATATCGCTTTCGGGATCTCGATCACAGAATTATTTAACTAAAAATCATGTGTGTTATTGCTATCACAAAGCATGTTAATCAAAAGTTTACTTTAAGATATTATAAAATATGAAAATATATGTTTTTTTAAGAAAACTGTGCTTTTTCAATTTATATGGTCATATAAAAAGTGTTAATGATATAAATTATATAAAAACGGCATATAATTTGTTAGCTCGCTCCTCTATAAAATAAATTATGTTATCAGAATTTATTGCAAAAAATTATAGTTTCCCCCTATTTTTCTTGTGATATAAAAGCTTAAATCAACTTTTTAAACTATTAATTTCTAATTGCAATTTATAGATCATAAAGATATATAGATTTAGAGAAGTATGTATAAAAATGATGTGATCGAGAAAAAAATCATTAAAAGTAGTGTCTACGCATATAATGCAATGGTTGGTTTACAAAATAAAACATTTGGTATGTAAAGATGTTAGGAACTATAGTGATAACGGAGATATGCTCACAAATAATAGGGTTGTGGAAGACAATCGAATTAATAATTATAAATGGAGAAGATGCGTTGACGAATGTTTTAATTGAATGAGGCTTAAACAACTATTTATCAGGAATTCTCTATTAAGCTATTAAAAGCTCTTCTCGGCCGAAAAAGGTGTACAATAATAATGTAAAATTAACTTATAAGGGAATTTTATGAAAAATAAAACGATTTGCTGGAAATCTTCTTTTTATGAATTTAATATTATGATTATTACTTCTTTATAGTAAAAGTAATTGAATCTTTACAGTCTATATTTTCATAATATACTACACAAAACACTGACACCTAATATAAAACAAAATTAACTATCAAATAAAAGACTAGTATATATATTTTGATTTTAAGGGATAATGATATGCAAGATATTTATAAATTTACATTGGAATAGTAAATGAAACTCTTAAGTGAAGCTGTTACGATTTTATTTAGGGAATACGAAATCTTTTAAACAAGGTATAATTCGGTAGCAAAAAACACTGATATAAACTATAATAATTTTTACTGTCTTCAATAATAGTAAGTAGAATCAAAAAATTAGCATTTTAAAGATACCTCTACAGATAAATATGACCTGAAAAGTACTTTATAATTTATAATAAATAGGTTTAACATAACATTTTGCTGCATAAAATACATATTAATATGATTTATTAGTTTCAATATATGTGGTATTTCTAAATATATTTTGGTTTGTTTCAAAATCAATGTAAATTTTTATAAAAATTACAAAATTAAAGGTATAATGTATTCACAGATGAAAAAAATAAATATTTTTTTCATTTGCCTTTCTTTCATTCTTTTTTTAATAATATGTTATTTAAAACCTTTATATCATAATTTTTATGGTATGGCTTTTGTTTGTATATAAAAATCATAGTTACTCTTGTGGAATATAAGATGTATAAATAAAATTAATTATATTATGAAGGATTTTAACTTTATTTTTTTCACTCTTTTATTAATTGTTTAACAATTAATTAATTAAGTATCAAATTACAGACACGATATCTGTGCTCTATTGATTTGGTCATTTTTAAAAAAATTTACTATTAAATTGAAAAAAATAAACCATCCATATATATTAAAAATTTACCTTATTAAATAAAAACATGCAACAAAGATTTATATGTTACATCTTCCTCTTGTTGCATAAACCACCATTTTTATATTTAATGATACTAGAGATTTCTGTAATTAAAAAGTACTTGATTGTGTGTAATTGGATATAGAAGTCTGATTAATGTTTTATTATTATAATTAAATGTAAGTATTTTATTTATAAATGTGTTGTAGTTTCTAGTTTTTAATCATAAATATCTGGAAATTTTACGTTTTACATGTTGGAACGTTTTTATATAATAATTTTTCTTTCTTTACCATTTATTGCTATTTTCATATTAAAATTGTCATTTTTAGTTTAGTTCAAAGCATAAACAAAAAAACTTTAGCAGAAACAATCATGGATGTACTATTCTATCTCTAACTATATCATATGTTAAGCCGTTGTTTATAATTAAATTAAAAGCACTTAGAAAGAAAAATAGATGAAAATTAAAAAAATTTACTATTAATATATGGCTATTTTGGAATGAAAAGTGTTCATATTAGTTTAGTTCAAAGAATTCGTAGAAAAAAACTTTGAAATACCATGGATATAATATTTCACGAAGTGTTATTTAAATAAATCTATTTTAATTTTCATTTATCCTGTGATGATTTGATCCTACGGCTTTTAATTTCAAAATAAGACTTATTTATAAATCCCTTTAAAAATGACACTAAAATCCACTTTATTGTTTTTTGGAACAGGTATAGGCTTATCACATTTCTTTTTGAAGAAAAAGCATAAAGAATTGGCAATTTTACCGATATCTGGTATGTTCTTATTTACATACACCGGATCTATTATGGAATTTGATAAACTTCTAACTGAACAAAGAATATCACCAAAACAACCTGGTTTCTGGGTTATTGGCGCTGGGTTGGTATGTGCTGGTATGGCGTTCGATTTTTCTGCTCAAAAGATTAAAAAATATGCAGATATGTATAATTCCAAGCATATTGTGTAAATAAATTATAAATATCGTGTATTTTCATAGGCTAAGTTTCTGTTTTATCAATTATTAAGTCATTGATCAATATTTAAAATATGTTTGTCTTCGAATTTTTTTAATTATTTCAACGAAAATATTTGAACCCACTCAAATATCATAAATATGCAAATAATGCTATAAAAGAATAATATTTATCCGTAAAATATTAGATAATATGAATGTAAAAAGAAAATTTCTTGGTAGCATACCTGATTATTTTATTATTAGATGAATGGGCATTTCTATGGCTCTATATTAGATATTAATGGGTCCAAATATTTCATTTAAACCTTTCTGTTGAGCTTAAAGTTATATACTGTTTATTTTTTTTGCAAAAATAAACATTTTTCAGATGAAAGAAGACAAACAGGACTCTAATAAATCTTAGTAAATTCATCATATCTTTATAGGTCTATTCCTTGAATAAAATATTGGATTAATTTATACCTCGAAATAAATAGTCATAATTTTAGTTTTTGCTCTCGAGCACAACTTGCTTATTTTTGTTAATGCAACGTATATATACTTTTGGCTATCTTCTCCTCTCTGAAGTCTTATTCAATACCTCACCTTTTTGCGAATATTTATAATTTAAAGGGGTTTTCTCGATCCCATAGTTTTAATATATGCCTCGATTTGATTTGTGACTTTGAGTTCCTTGTATGTACCTTTTGTGATACTTTGCTCCCTCGTCACGAGTTTTAATATATGGGATAATTTTTTTTCTTGCACTTGTATATTAATGACATCTCTGATGCTAGCAAAATATACTTCCATTATTTTTTTCGTTTTTAACTGTGTTTATTGCGTCGATACTAGTCACGCCTATTTCATTAGAGTGATACAGTTCTTATTTTAGTCAAAAATTTGAATAAATAATTAATTTTTAATCTATAAACTCCAATAAATCACAAAAAAATTTAAAAGGGGTCGTTAAATATACAATAAGTACTATAAAAGTCATATAAGTTTGTGAAAAAATTATGTGCGATTTTTCCAGCAAATTTATTAAACACATATGAGGTTTGTAAAAATATTTACATGGAATTTACTCATATAAATATTGTTTTAAAATTTAAAATTCTTATGCCAATTTAACTTTTTTTCTGATGTTTTAATATTAAAAAAGTGAACATTTTACCATACCTAATCGAGATATACTCAGATTCTAATGCGTTTAAATTTCGGCTATGCCCTTAAATCGGCTCATTCAATGTGTTTTTTTAAGCATTGAAAACTCTCCGCTCCAATGAATATCTTACACAGAATAAAATTTCTGAATTGTGATGTATTATTTTAATAACTTTCGCATTGAAACTTCAGGTCTATTTCGCTTTTTTTATACAAAATTATTTGACTTTAATGTTATATCAATACGCTGTATATTACCTGGGTTTTGTGCTTTTTTTTCTGTCATATATCCATGGTTTATTTCTATATGTCCTATATTGATCAAAAAGAGTCATAGACATCAAGTCAACTGTCTAAATGCAGACAAAACTAAAATTAGACGGGTTTCAGAAATTAAATCTATTAAAGACACGCCAATAAAAATAATATGGTAATCGGATGTGTTTAATGAATTTTATTATTTTAAAATAATTTTCGCTTTGAGTATTATTATACAATCGTTTT
Source organism: Rhyacophila brunnea (assembly GCF_057557595.1). Classification (NCBI taxonomy): domain Eukaryota; kingdom Metazoa; phylum Arthropoda; class Insecta; order Trichoptera; family Rhyacophilidae; genus Rhyacophila; species Rhyacophila brunnea. The sequence continues at coordinate 3,130,464 of NW_028233037.1, forward strand.
TTATTATAACAGATCTAATTTCTTCCAACCAAACATCTTTGTACATATAATTGAAACGATAAGCGTAATAAAAGACTATTTCTCATAAAAAAGCATGTATTTTTGAAAAGGGAATTTTATAAGCGAATGAAGTTTATTTACACAGGATTTCAATTTCAATATATAGAAATTGTGAATTAATAGCCCTTACGTCTCTTTTTGCAAGTATCCACAAGTCATAACAAAAATAATAAAATACATAACAGAAAACCACAGTTTTTATTTATGATTGCCTGATTTATGTAAACAGATGTGTTAAAAATCTAAATTATTTTGAGAAAATAAACCTTTTCGATTTTATTTTTTTAGACGGTAATTAATTGTAAAGCAATTAAATCAATATAATAAACTAAAAAAAGATGTAATTCCTATTTTCTGCTAAAACTAGAGACACTTAAAAACATTCGCTAAGACCAATAATATCAAATAGAGATAATAACTAATAAAAGTTAAATTATATATAGGAGCGGCTTAAAAAAATATTCCGAATATTTTCCCTGATTTTAAAATTTTTATTTCAAATAAAATACTGCGTATAGAACAAAAAATATATATTAGCATTTAATTTGCACCAAAAATAATCTTTAGCGGTGTTTTATACAAAATTAGTTTTCCGATGCACAAAATTATATTATAGGTCCCAAAACCTGCTATCTTATGACACTATATTCGTGATAATCTAAATGATAACATATCGTTGCTAAAAATCTATTTTGTTGGGATTCATAAACTATTTCACATCATAAGGAAAAAATATTTTGCATAACTTAGGCTCTGTTTCGTAAAATACACCACTAAGCTAAATTTTACTTAAAAAAAAATAAAAATTATTTTAAAAAGTTATCAGTTCCCCCATATTTTTCTTAATTGTTTTGGTCGCCCAAAAAGAAAATTTGCTAAAATACTTATAAAGAAGCATTAAAAATCCAAGATTTTATAAAATTTACAATTTCTCATATTTTCTTTTAGTAAATCCAAATAATATCAGAGAAAGGTTTTAATGTAGAAATTATACAAAAGATACCAAGATAAATTTGCAATATATTTTCCCTTGAAATATTACATGTCTATAAATTGTGAAAGTATATGATTTGAAATGTATTTTTTTTGTATTTCAATAACACAAAATACAACAACAGTTTGATTCGGGCATCATGAATTATCAAAAATGGCGTCAAACTAGTAAAATGATACGATAATATTAGCTATATGGTCAAAATTTTATTTTCGTCTTTTTTTATTTCAATTGCTAATTCATAAGGATTGTAGTCTTTTTCTCTGCCTTTTATTTCATGTAGCCCCGATTTTTTTTCTATTGTGCTCTTAAAATGATATAACTTTATATCGATATCTTTGCAAAGTCTTACTAAACGTTTCTTACAGAAATATAAACATTCTTTGGTTGTTTAGTGTTAATTAAATCCTTAAAAATTAACTTTGGTTTATTGAGTTCCGCGTAGTATACTTATACCTACATAAATTTATATTTTGAGAAACGAGATATAATTCCACAAAACTAACATATTAAATATTGCAAAACACACATAAAATTACGTCGTTTAGAAATTTTTTCTATTACACTGTCTTGTTGATGAAATGATAATAAATTTATTATGTTTTTAGAAAAAATTTTGCTTTTATATACTTAAAAAACATTTATTCATAGTTTACCGATATTTTAGCCGCAGAATATGATTCATTATTTCATATAATAATATTAATTATAAAAAATCTATTCGGCAATACATTTTATTAAAAATTCAATTTAATCTAATTGGGATAAAAAAATTCTGCTAATAAAAATGTGAATTCTTTATTATATTCTCCATTAGATATTTAGAAGATTTTGTGGTAGTAGTGACAGATTACTTTGACTATTTTTTTTAGATTGATAGTCTAGGCTAGATTAGAATTTTTGTTAATGAATTTCAATCAATATTTGAATTTATTATGCGTTTATACGTGATTCTTAGGATTCCCAGATAAGTTCAATTATAGCTTAAATATAAGTAACTTGACTGTAAGTGTTTTGTTTTTCACGTATACCAAAAACAGATTTTTTATAAAATTTATAAGTAGCTTTTATGTCTATATAATTATTATTTTGCTTTTATTTATGCCTAAAGAATATTTTTCTGTGATTTCCGATCGTATTTTTATATTCACTTAAATAAAGAAATTTCCAAAGATAATTTTATTTAAATATGTCGATTAAATCAACAAATGCTATTGTATTTGGTTATGAAAAATATTTATATTATATAATTTTTTTTCAAGTGTTATGTTCAACGAAATATGAAGAATGCACAGAAAATTGCGGCATTATTTATAGTTAAGCAATAATTTGTAAATAAAATTCTTCAAGCAAGAAATCTACATAATAATAGGATTTTTTGTGTAATAAAGTATATATAATATTTGTAAAGGTTTTTGTACTATTAATAAAATACTATTGAAAGATATTGTAAATGCGGGTTTGCAATTTTTTCATTGATTATGAGTATATACTTTTCACACTGCCAACTTTATAAAAAAGAAAGTCTAAAGTATTTCATAGAAAGGTTGCATATATCAACTTACAATTATAGAATATTATTAATAAAGTTTTCAAAGCGGTTACTAGGAAAAAACAAAATTTTTTTACCGTAGAGGTTGTGGATTATCACCAGAATTTTTGTAAGAGCCATCTTAAATAAAGATCAATAAATCCCGGTGTCAATAATTTTCTAAAGTTCTTTTAAAATTCAAAATATCACAATAAGAATTGCAAAAGTTTGACAAATCTAACTTTGGATCTAATTACGAAGCTATACTATAAAGTTGTAAACGGTATTTTGGTGTAAATTACTGTTATTGAAACATTTAATGACGAAATAAAACCTTGCAGTATATTTTATATTTATTTTAACATTGTAAAGAAATTCATCTATAGGTAATTTAATATGGTAATTTGGGATAAAAACGGTTGATATGATATTTTTATCTCAGTAAAATTACATATTTTGTGTGCTTTAATAATTAAACCATTTACTTGTTCTATTTTAGCCTTTATTCTTAATTTTTTTTGTATACGTTATTTTTAGAAGTTATTGTGCAATAAGATTATAATTCGTATTTTTTGCTGATTTTTACTTTTATTTCATGAAAAAACAAATAAGCAATTTATTAAATTCATTGTTTCTTTTTGCATTTATTTGTGTAATCAGGCATCTTCTTTTCTGAATTTATTGCTTTTTATAGATTGGGTATTTAATTTCTTTTTAAAAAAGGATAATGGTTTATTAAAAATCACAAGATAACTAAAGTAACGACATCAAAAACGTTTTATAGAAAATTTTGAAAATATTTCTAAAATTAATTGGCGTTTTTTAGTGTTACTTTGAGATAGCTGTATAACTAACACGTTTGACTATCCTGTAGAACAACAGGTATTCAAGAAATGTTATTATAAGCCTAAATATATTAAAATGAAATATTTTTTTATTAAATGTCAGATTGACCTTAAATGGTACATAATGTTAATTTTTGACCATTGCATTAAATTTTTTATATCGCGTAAATACAAAAGTCGTAGGTGGGGGTCATCATGTTTTGGTGTAAAAGGGATAATCAAGGTTACTCCTGTGGTTTTTTTTAAAGACATAAAATATTCAATAAAATGTATTTTCATTTTAAATGAAGGTTACCGCATGAAAAAAGTCTAATAACTGTGCATCAAAAAATTACAATTCTTGTGATCATTTGGACATAGGTATTATTGATTTGCTATTTTTTCACCTTATTTGATTCAAGGTGTGTTTTAAAATTTTAAATCAACACATGTTTCAATACAGACGCAAAAGTTCCAAAAAAAAATTTCGTGGAATATTAAAATGATGTGATTTACATAATCGAATTTTGTTTTATTTGATAGCGGGGGAAATGACCCGCAGTAATAAATGTGACCTCAATTTATATTTCTAAAAAAATACTCAAAGGCTTTAATAATAAGCAATACTCGTTTTCTAAATATAAAAACTACAAGATTTATATGTGTATTTTTTTTCTTTCTCAATTTTTTTTCAACTCTATGTCTTTCTATATGTTTAAATTTTGACATACTTTTTATATTAGAAAATTATTATACTTTCAAGGATTTTTTGTAATTTTATACATAATTTTGATGATAGAAGTTCTATTATAATCAGAAAAGATAAAATAAATAGAATGATGAAATGGAATATATAGCGGTAATAATATACTTTAACTCGTTTGAAACCTTCATTTTATCATTAAAATGTTGTCTAATGTGATCATGGTTTAGATTCAATAATGTTTCATTAAAAAGCATATTTGAATTATAATGTTCATGGTAAATCTAACCTTTATGCAATTAAATTAACGATAAGAATATTTAAGATGATAGAGAAAGTTACCGATGTAATATATAAAAGCCTTGAAAACTCCCAAATGATTGCTGATATAAATTAAAAATCACATGAGCACATAAAAAAATGTAATGGTATTATGATAAAATACTATCAGATCGAATATTTAAAAATAAAATATAAAAGATTATAAATTTTTATTATTATACTATACACACATCACGAATAAATGTAAATAAACATTGCTTTTAATTCTGCTATACCAAAAATTATTTCTGAATTGATTTATATTATTTTTCCGATTTTACAAGAGGTTTTGTAAAAATTATCTATTACTGATCATATGCTATTTGGGTTTTAATATATAAGTTTATTTTTTAATACCCCATAAATTTACAATTTTAGATCAGCTTGGCATTTTCAGAATTTAGACTCAAAATACCCAAAAGATTATTACAGGTTTTATCGTAAGATTTATTCGAATAAACTTTAAATAAATTGTAAAGTAGGGTAAATTTTATTATTTTTTATACAAAATACCCATCAAAGGTTGTTTTTCTAATATAACTCTCCATCTATAAAAAAATAGTATGTTAAGACAAAAAAAAATTAAGAATTAAATTTGTGTGATATTTAAAATTTTACACTTTAAAATAAATATTTTTAATATTTAGCGCATATTTTTTTATAAAGACCCCTACCCAGAGAAGTAGCTAGGCATTAAATGTTAAAAATACGGCTCTATTCAATTTAATAGTAACAATCAAAATTTGAATTCATAAATGTTTCCTAATACATTTTTATTTTAGGAAAACAGATTGTGAAATTCGCACATTAGTAAAAGTGCTTGCCTTTAATAATGTTTTTTTTAGTTAATGCAGTACCAATTTCTATGATCATCCATTTTTTAATGGCGAAATTACACTTAGTTTATTTAGAATTACACGAATATTTTAAAATATGTGCTAAAAATATATAAATCTGTAAAATATTCGAATTGTTAACTTATTATTTGCAAATTTTGTGCCTAAAAAGACTTCGATTTTATACATTTTTTGCCCTCTGAATGCTTTAAGGTAACGTTATAAATCTTTAATACATAAATATTATGATGATAAACATTAATCGGTGTTTTATGCAATTTTAATCTTACTATACAACATGTTTATTCAGATATTGTAACTTGACTTTTTTTTTCCTTTTCTCTGACATCTTTAAAATAGCTGGTTATGTTAATTGAAAAATCTAATAAATCTATGTAATTCCAGTCGCTTAAATGTCGAAATATACTAGTTTGAAATTAAGGGTTCAAGTTATTGTTTTAAACCCAAATATTGAATGTTAGATGCATCGGGTAGATTCTATTTTTGCCGCATATTTCTAAAATTTATAAGCTGATTTTGATACATTCTAATTATATTTGTGATATCTGGAAAAATAGGCATCAAACATTATTTATTTTTCTTCGCTTATATTTACTTGCTTTCTTATTCATTAAAAAACACATATTCTATTGGTAGATTATTCAAATAATACATGCTTTTTATGAAAATATCAATCTGTAAGATATCTACACATCCATTGCTTCTCAAATGTTATTTTCATTTCACCAGAAAAAATATTATATTAGCATATATAAAGTAATATATTCTTTACTATTCTCAGTATTCCTATCTCACTTTTTCTTTTTACAGTCTCTGTGACGCATATCCAAATTCTATTACTAGTAAAAAAAAACTTTGATTTCTTATGTAAGTCGGGTTCTTTTTTATATCAAATACCCTAATATCTAAAAATTCAACAAAAATTGCAATTTTATAATTCTAATATATATGTTTTTGCCTTAAAAATAGCAATATGATCCCACCCCAAAATATAATACAATAAATTAAAGATCAGATCAAAGAAATTTTTTCCCTTCCATAATCTAATATTAGCCTAAATAATTATTTCAAATCTAACTAATGTTAAATGCTCAACTTTGCCAATTTATTTGTGATCATTCTAATATAAAAAAATGTGATTACTTTCATTCTATAAGGCAATTATTTTTTTATTTGTCTACATTTACTTATTTACTAGGATTAAAAAAATATATAGATTTCAAGCCATGAAATATAAACTAGTGTCTATGCTAAAATAAAAACTCAATTACAATCTAATCAAATGGTTTGAAAAACCAAAATTTATGCTAAAATAAAATATAGAGTAATCTTGTTTTGCAAATTTATTGTAAAAAAAATAAAGCAAATTATACTGTATAATTCTATTGGTTTAGTAAACCTTCCATATTATTGATATATAAATTGGTAATGTTTATGTTTGTATCAACTTACTAATATGGAAAAATATATGACACTTTAGAACATCATATATGAATGAAAACTAATAATTTTGGCTGTTTTGTGCCATCTTTTTTTCATATAACAAGTCTTATTTTAATACGTACCCTATGGTTTAATTTAAGAAAATTTTTCGTAATTAAAAACATTTATAGAAAAGAAATGTCACCTAATTTTTATATATAATTATATATCTTTTGTTTGATAAGTTTTTTTGGCACAATTGTTAGTTTTTAAAAAAATAGGAAGGTTTTTAAGAAATCTTTTATCATGAAAGATACATAAATTAAGTCTTTAATGTTTGAAATATCAATAAGACATCAATTAGTACCATTTTTTGGTTGTTTAATTACAATGCTTTAGTTTTTTGCTATCTAAAGGCAACAATATGAAGATTTATAGATACCAGAAAATGATGATAGGTCATATTTATAAAAAATTAAGAAGAATCAGGTCTAATTTATTTTTAATAAAGAGTTTGGAAGTATTTTAAGAATATATATGTGTTTATATATGTAATCAATGCTCATATACTTACATGTTATAAAATAATCCTTTTATCTTTAAATAAAAAGCTAATAAAGTAGAATTCTGATAAATACTGTTTTTTATGTTAGCTAAAACAACGATGACAGCAAAATTTTATCTTTGAAATTCTTCTTCGATTTATTCACCTATGTTGATATCTATAGTATGAGAAACTTAAGTGAAATTGTTGGTAATAACTGCTCATTATTTATTTTTAAAAAAGAAAATGCACTAAATTATATGAGATCAACAATGAAATGTGGTGAAACCCGATCTAATGCCTTTTAAAATAGAAGAATTTATTAAATAACTTCTAAAACCACATAAATAATTCTCTTGGTAAATCTCAATTAGCTTCTGAAAATCAGTGAGTGAATTATATTGAAATCAAAAACACTGTAATATTGTAAAATTACCACGACAAAAAAAATTACATTTATACAAGAAAATAAGATTTCCTATAAAATAAAAATTGTTCAGATATCAATATATTTAAATGGATGTCATCAAGAAAAAAATTTAAACGTAAAGTGTGTATTTTCTTAATCCAGAGACAATAGAAGCGATGTAATTATTTTCATTCCCTAGAATTATGCCATACATAATTAAATCTTAAATAAGATACTGAATATGTTATTCACGAGTAAGATATAATAATTTTATCAATAAATATCTTATTAAATATTCTATTAAATGTGTTTTGAAATTAAATTTATTATATTCATGCACAGATTACATTCTTTGAATCTTTATAGAAGATATCCTATGTTTTTATTTCTAGCGCAGTATAAAATTATAAATTTCTAGATAAAGAAATAGTTACATAGATAAAAGGTTTCTATTTTTTTTTGTCATTAGAAATAATTTTAGTGTTAGGTTTCTAAATATATGGTTTGTTTTAGATTCTAATATTAGACGCATTTAAAATAAAATTTAAACATTTATAATGAAAAAAAGATAACATTGGATTTCTAATGTGATATTTTTATCAATTTAAAGTAGATTGGTTTTTAAAATTTATGTGGTATGTTGTATAGAACTTATAAATGTGCTTTTTATGCTATTTGATGCTATTTAAAATGCATTTAAATGTTATTTTCCCTTTTTATATCATTAGAGTTTAAACATTCATTCGGTTTTTCGTAATAATAATTGTTCATAAAAGTAACATCAAAAGCTACGCTATAAGTACCCTTTTTTATTATTATCTTAAAGCCACAAGGTTTTTATTTCTAATAAATCAAATCATATATTTTTGAAATATACGCTCCTTGTTTAAAATAATTTCATATAGACTTATCAAGTATATACAAATATAAATCAAGATATATATTCGCACTAGTCATAAAAATCAAAAATGAACCTGATTTTACATATCTTACAATATTAAAATATTAAAATAACTTTATATTGGCGTCCCTTTTAGGGTTTAGTGCATGTTAGAAAAAATTATAGATTTATATGTATGAAATAGAAGTTAATCGTGTATTAGTCTGAATAAAAGTAATTTTATTCTCAAATACGTCTAAGTACTATCTTTTGCAATATTTGTGATTCATTCTTCCAAGAATTTAAATAAATTATTCCTCTGCAAAATTATATTGTTAAACGTGCTAAATAATGTAAAACGTTTCAAACTGCAGACCATCATCTTTTTATGTTTTTTATAATGTTATAAGTGAAATATCATATTTATAATACGATTAAGAAAACTCAACATCTTCATAGAGCTTTTCAATGTAGTTTCTAATAATAAATACCACTTTTTTATATAAAACTTTGAAAAAATGACGTATACAAAAATTATCTTTCATTACACCTATCATCAATAATACTCTTAAAGTTTATTTTTTTAAAATTTATATTTAATTTGTACTTTTGAATTGACTGAATTATCATATATTCTTTAAATGTATAATACATTATCTTGGCAGTGGAAAAAATATTTTTAATGTTTGGTTTAGCGCATAATGACTATGAATTTCTATATTGAATAATTTTAAATTGTTAAAATTTTTGTTTTTAGTTATATAAAACACGTGGTGTAATATAATTAGTTACATGTGTGCAGTATATAAATATGGTATTCTGTTGCGCATGTACACCATATATCTCCATACTATGCATTTAAAATACATTTAAAAACATAAAATACGATTAAATTCATAATAAGCACATTTCAAGATATCACCTCGAATAATTATACCCGAAACTACAAATCCTATCCAAAAAAAAACTTAATAATAATGTACTAATATTAATAAACGGTGGTATTTTTGCAACCTTAATACATTTTTTTTTATCAAGTGGTGTAGCATTTTATTTTAACAAACTTTGAAATCGAAAAATATATTTGTAGCATATTTAATTTCCGTTAGTGTTTCTATTTTTCATATTTAAGATATTAGGGTGTTTTATTTGTTCAATTCAAACTTCAGAACTTATACTTTTAGGTGATATTGGTCACCCGTATGTATGACGAACATCAAATTTTATTGAATAATATATTCTAGCTCACAGTTTACGCTTATTTAAATAGTCTAAATTATATTTCGGATGTGTTTTGTCTCCTATCGTGTGGAAATTGTAGCTTGTAAGTCTTATTCGTCGAAATTTCGTGTGTAAGTTCCCGTTTTGAACCCTATATATATAACCAATTAAAAAGAGTTTAAAAATCTGATGATACATACTTTTATGAAGAAATGCTAGTTATTTGGTTTTAAAGTCAATGTGTATTTATTAGAAGCAATAACTAGCATTTAAGTGATCAGGATATACAAATAAACGATTCAGGTAGGGTTTTCCATTTTTTATTAAGAGGTTATAAATTTATTTAAATTTAAACTTTTTGAGTTTTGAAACTGATTTATTATTACAGTAGAAATTTAGCTATTTTAAGAAAATAAAGATTTTTATATTTATTAGGTATTACGGTGAATCTCTCACGTTAAAATATATATTTATAATTTTTCTATATCATGAATGCATTAAAAAACTTGATTTTCGTGGTTTGGTTGTAGAGATTTATGATTCCCAAATATTGAAACATTAAATTTACAGAAACACAAATCAGAGACATCTATGCTATTACCATGAAAATTCTAGACAAAAGACGCTTGTGATATTTTGTGGTTTAAAAAGAAGGTTCAAGACATTTTGTTAGATTTAAAATAATATCCGGTAAACGATTTATTCGGGTGATGACTTGAACAAAGAGACATTGTACGGTTTTGTAAACACGATATAGTATTTAATATTAGTCTCTATTTTGTCTAACAACTATTTTTATCTCATATCAGTACTATATGGGGTGATGTCTAAATTAAAAGCCATAATCTCAAAAATATTCCGAAAAAGTATTGGATTAATTTGTTTTTGGCTATTTATATTTTTATGCGTAAATATATTGTTGATCGAGTGATTTTTTTATTTAAAATTGCAGATATTTATGCTATATGTTAGCTGAATATAATATTATTTTACTATCTTCAAGCTATATAAAACAATTTAAAAAAATTGAATTGTATGCCTCGCTCTAGTATTTTTTTCGTTTAAAAATTGAGGTTCTCAAAATCATTTTCAACTAAAATTGTATTAGATAAGGCGGATAAAAACCTAATAAAAATTTAATTTTTTGGTTTTTTTTGACATATTCATCTTTTTAGATAACGTTTTTGGCTGTGAAAACGATTCGAAATGAATGAAATTTATCTTATCTGCCATGGTTTTACTTATAATATAATAACTGCAAAGTAAATATATATCGGTATCAGATTTTTTTCAAGGCTTAGATATACACATCATAGAACTGTTCAATTTTAAAGAAACCCCGTTAAAAGCGGGTCTGATAAAATATGTCGGAATATTCCTTTGTTAATAAATACATGAAAAATTTTACCCTATCCTATTTTTTAAAATGAACTAAAAATGAATACAATTCTTTCTTCTATTTACATTTTTGGCACATCACGTCGCTCTAGTGATTATTAAATTATGTTTAGAACGTAAAAATGGTATATTGATTCCTTTATAAAATATTTTCTATTGTGATCACAGCCTTCTTTATGTTTTTGAATTTTTTTTAGCACATCAAATATTCAAGAAGCTGCCATTGTTATGTCTAATGTTTAAGGGTAATAAAAAATAATTCAAAAACGTTAAAAAAAGTAAGTTCTGCCTGATTCAAATATTTTTGGTCAGAATATGGAATCAGGGTATGCTTTCTTTTTATCTGATATATTGTATTCTATCAATTTAAGCTATTTTTATGTGTTTTATTGTTCATCTGAAATGGCGGTTAATTTCACTAATTATTGATCAAATAATTTTCTTCTGCATTTTTGCTGCATGATTTCATCCGCAAAGTTCTAAATAATGGTATGCTTTGCTTTATTTATCTGCCTACTTGTTATTTCAAACGATATTGATCATTTTAAAATTATAATAATTATTATTTAAAATTAAATAATTTATATTTATAATTGTTTTGGCATTTTTAATTTGAAGTATTTTTATTCTTCAATAAAATTGACCTGTTTTTTTCCAAATTTTTAATCGTGATATTGTTTTTCACTTTTTAGACTTTAATGGATTATTTGATTTATAAATTTACTTGCTCTATTAAAAAGATCATATAGCAATAATATAAAAAATTTATCCTAATTATTAGTTCTTTATATTGGTTGACATTTTTATGTATCATTCCTTTTTATTTTCATTTAGAATTGTTTTAAATTTTATTATGGCATATTTAGTTTTTCTTAATTCTATAAGATTTAAAGCTATTTTATGGTGAAACCCTGAATAGAAATTCCGAATCTGTTTGTATACTACAATTTATATCAATATTTTATAGTCTGTTAGGTGGTTATTATTATATAAACTTATTTTTGATGTATATTTTCACATTTACTGTTTTAATACAGTAATTTTTATTTTTTTATTTTCTAAAATCGAGTTCTGTGTGCTTTTATTATTTCTTGCCAGTGGTATTTTACTCATATGAGAGAACCGCATAATCATTAAAAATAAATGACCACAATATATTTTTTAAAAATCGAAATAAAGTCTTCGTATTTTTTAATATTAGACTTTTATTTTATTTATGTATTTAAAAAAAAGTGCGACATTATTTCATCCATAATAATTTCCAGTGCAATAATTATAAGTTCTCTATGTACAATTTTGCATTTAAAAGGTTCTTAACATTATATTTATTTACATAAAAATTTACTTTTTAATATTCCCCTGTTCTTATGTGAATTTACAAGTAAAAATTTGTGGTTAATTAAGTTTAATTTATGGAAACATTTAGTTATAGTCTAAATAAAAAGCAAAAGTTTAAATTTTGAAATGGCATTTGAGATTTGACTATTTTACAGAATTTTATTAAAATCGTTGTGTTGTTTCCCGAACTTTTTTTGAATTATTTTAGCACTTTAAATTATGTGTTATTAATTAATATATGTTTAGGATTAAAAAATACGTGTGTTTTTTTATGAAAGGTAGGAATATAAAATTTATATTGATAAAATGAAAATTATCTTGTAGATGGCTAAAATTAATATAGTAGCGAAGTCTATGCCCTAGGTAATAATAAGCATGGATTCTAGACAGATAAATTTTCAAAAGGTTTTTAAAGACTAAAATTACAAGAAAAAAAATCATAATCTGCATATATTTACTCTTACTTAAGATATCATAAAAATAAGTATCAAAACCGCATGTTTTATGGGAAGAAATTTTATCAATGAAAGGAAAAATGTATGAAATGAAGGGTACACTCGAAAAAAAAACATTATAGCGGCTTAATCAAGGGATATAAATGTTACGAAAAAATGCAAATCAATATAATAGTGGGCACGGAAACGAAAGCGTACAGTGTATGAATAGATTTTATTATATAAAAAAATCATATACATTTAATCTGGTTATGCAACAACTCTAAAATTATTGAATTAAAAATATAAAAAGCATCTAAAATATAAACAAACAAATAAAAGCATATAAAAAGGATTGTCGTGCCCTTGATATTTTTAAATGAATTCGAATAAACGCAAAAAAGATATGATCGATATTAAAGGGCTAAAAACACGTTGGAGAGGATAAAATGGCATTAATTTAAGAATACCTATAAGATATAGAAAAAAATATTAAAGGTGCTTTAGTTTTCACGTTTAAAATAAGAAAACTTAGATGAATATCTGCAATATTTATCTTCTGTATTTAATACATTCTTAAAATAAAATATAAAAACCTTTCATCGCTTTTTAATTGGAAATAATATATGTAAGAGTTCAAAATATTATCTAATTTATAGGCAATTCCAAACGTGTGTGGTATTTTTATTATCATATCCACCGCTCTATACCACATAATATTTTATAATATCTACTTTAAATTTGACATCCATAATATTTTCTAATTTTAATTCTTTTGTATTATATTTTTGATTAAATTTGCAAAAGAGATTTTTATATTCTTTTAGCCAGTTACAAAATATTAAATCATATTTATTTTACCCTTGAGATATTAGTTTTAATCGACTTATATAATTTGATCGATTTATGCTTGTAATTTATTCGCTATAAATTTTTCCATAGAGCATCGTATCAAATAAATCTCTAGAATTTTTCAGATTTAATCACAGTTCGCTTTATTTTTTCAATTTTTATATCTTTTTACAATTTTTAATTACTACCTAATATTTAGAAGAGCCAGGATTAATTACGGGTTGCTTAATCTGTGTATGTATCATGGGTTGGCGATTATTTTATTTCCAACTTATTACTTTTTAAAGATATATTCTGTAATTTGTAATAATTTTTGAATATTAATCACATATTTTATAAATAATGTATAAAATTCAAGTTTTATTCTGCTGATATTTGGATATTGTATTTCACTTTCTTCAGAATAGTGGGCTCATTTAATTTTATACCAATAAATCGATGCACATAAATTGAAAAAAAGGGTTTTATCTACCTTTTTAGATTTATTATATAAATTTGTATGATTCATCCCGTTTATAACAGCAAGACACATCATTATTCTGAAATATTTCTATAAAAAAGCGTGAACTAAGTAGATACATTAAAGTGTCACTGAAAAGAATTGGATTGAATTATTTTCTCATAGATTCAATGTATTTTTAAAATAAAATATCTTTTACAGAGATGTTTTTATTTCTCTTATGATTTAAATGCCAAATAAATTTTTTTGATACCTTATTCCCGTCGAATCGTCGTAAAAAGGTTTCATGTGATAATTATTCTTGTATCACTTAAATATACAATTATATCGAGGTTTTTTGTTTTATGTTATAAAGTAGACACAAAAAAGTCATCTAAATTTTCCTATCTTGTGTGGTATAATTGTTTCTGGCTAGAAACAATCGTATTAAATTATTAAATTAAAAGTACGTTTAAAGAATTTTTTTTTAAAATAAGAGAGTTATATTATCTTCTATAAAGAAGGAAAGTATTCACTTAATTTACGGTTTTACATATTTTAGCATGTATTTTTATTTATATTTCATTTCAGCTGGGCTATAGAGTTTTTTGATGGTGTTTATCTGTAATCAGAAAGAATGTATATATAACTATTTATTTTTGTATTTTTACGCTTATTTTATTTTCATTTTCCCAAAAAAAATTCTTTTTTTTTCACATTTAAATATTTAGTTTTATTTTTTTATTTTTATCTTCTCGTAAAAAAACACCTTTTTTTCCCTATTTAAATATTTAGATTTATAATTATATTTTTCATGTAACTCATTTTAGATAATTAACTTTATAATATTAAAGCATTTTTATAAAACTTATATTTTTAATACCGCCTTATTTTTCAATCAATCTGATTTTTGCGTGTGTGTTTTTATCAGACTTTTTACATCATAGTTTATATTACTGATCATAAATCTTAATTAGATTATTTTCGCTATTGAGGCCCTTGTCTTCTTCGACTTTCTACTTTTGTAATATAATATTTTAGGAATCTTATATTTTTAAAGGTGCATGATTTTACTACTTTTCTCGATATGTTAGGATTCTCTTTTTGTGCTCGTTCGTAAGCCTTTTTAAATATATGTTGCGCTATAGATATTGAAACTGCAATATCTGGTATATTCTTATTATTAAGTTTGGATCCGATCATTCTTAATTTATATCTTATTGAGAGCTTGAAGACATTCTGAATCAACTTTTTCGCATATAGTATATAAATATAATACCCCAAGGAGGACAATGAAACAATACAATAAATAATACTTAAACGACAAACTTCAATTTGAAAAAATACCTTGTTCTTTCAAAGGTTGTGATTTCTGTATTTTTCAGAGTTTCATAATATTTATTCAATTTTTCTCCTAAAAATAATATCATTTATAGACTTCAATTATAATTGGTCGGCTAATTATGGTTCTTTCAATATTTTTTTTTGCATAGAATCATCTGACAGCCCTTATTTTGCCATTTTTTGTATCGATATAGTGACTATGTTTTTATTTATCTAAATTTTCGCCTAAATCTATAATTTAAATGATTAGGTCCATTTTTTTCATACAAGGGTATTTTGTGAAATAAAAATTGGTAATTATGCCTCTTAGCTACAAAAGATACAGAAAAAACTGATACGCCGACCCACAGTAAAACAAAGCTAAGGAAATAACCATACACTTGCTTGTGGCACTAAAACCACTTGACTCAATTCCCGAACACAAATACAAGTAATAAAAGCCATTGTAGGCAATATGGGAAGGATGTTTTTCATAAGTAGTGGTCTTTTTTACGTGCTCCGGCATAAATTTTAAAAATTAATTTAGATATTAATATGTTAATCACTGTTTTATCGAAATTTTGATTGGCAAAAAGTATCTTTATTAATGATTATAAATGGTATAATAAACATAAAAGGATTATGTAGTTGTAATTGTGGAAAACTAGAGAATTATTTTGTAAATTTGGGATAATAAATATCACGAACACCATTTGAGGCAGGTAAAATGATTTGTGATGTATTTTTTTCAATTTTGAAATTTGAATTACAGTTCACTTTCAAAAATTAATTGTTTTACTTATTGATATATAAAACAAAACCCGTAATATTACACTTTATTTAACACAAAATCTGATTTTTTTCTATAATAAAGTACACTAAAAACGATAACCACTTTCCACCCCCGGTATATAATATTGTGTGTTTAAATACAGAAATATTATATATTTAGAAACAGTTAAAGTATTTGATTATATTTAATTTTTTCACAATATACCTCTATAATTTTACAAATATCTTAAAATAATGCATAATTCTAGGATTTTGAGATCTAAATATAATTATCTATGAAAAAACACTGTTAAATATGAAATATAATTTGAAAAAATCGTTAAAACATACTCATCTTTTCGGAAATTTAACTTAGGTTCATTTAAAAAAAAATCTTGTCTCTATTGGTTAAGCTCTAGGCGAAATATCAAAGATAAGGCAAATTGAGGTGTTTAAGTGTCATGCTAATAAAAAAAACAAGTTTTCGCATTATTTTGAATCTTAGTACACTGATGTTCGTAATTAATAACAGCATGATTCAACAAAATACTTCATTGTACTATAAATATGCGATGAAGTAAATACCTCCTACACAAAGAGTGAATATTTATATTCAAAAAATCTATTCATATTATTTACACATAAATATCACCACTTAAATTATATTTTTTAAACATAATAAATATCTGGTCACCAAAAATACTTGAAATACATATATTTTATAAGAGAATAAATCAATATGATTAAAAATGAAAAATGATGCGTTCCCTTTAAAAAATAGATGAAATATAAAAAATATAAAATCGACGCATTCCCTTTAAAAGATAGATGAATTATTGAAATAAAATTGATAAATTGATATGTAAATATATTCATTTTTCCAATTAAATGGATTAGGAAAAGGAATAAATTTATAAACATTTTAAAATACTTATTATATTAAAAATCCATATTACTCACAATTTCACACTAAAATCAATAAATGTAAACATTAAATTTTCTTATTGCTGTTAATAGATATAATTTTTAATAGCCTTCACTGATGTCTGATGTTCTAAGCGAGATAGAAGTATGGAGAATGAAGAAACTCCTTAAGAAGTTAAAGGATTCAAGAGGAAATGGAACATCGATGATATCACTTGTGATACCGCCGAAAGATGCGATATCGAAGGTGAATAAAATGCTTACTGATGAAGCAGGAACAGCCTCGAACATAAAGTCACGAGTGAATCGATTGAGTGTTTTAACCGCAATAACATCAGCACAAGCGAAATTGAAGACGTACACCCGAACACCAAAAAATGGGTTAGCTATTTATGTAGGAATAGTTTTGGATGAAAATGATAAGGAAAAGAAGGTAAGTATTGGAATAGAGCCGCTTAAACCAATTAACACGAGTCTTTATTTATGTGACTCACAATTCCATGTTGATGATCTTCTAAGTTTATTTGAGAATGAGGCTAAGTATGGTTTTGTGGTGATGGATGGCCACTCGACACTTTTTGCTACGCTTCAAGGAAACGTAAAAAATATTTTACAGAATTTGAGTGTTGATCTTCCTAAGAAGCATGGTCGTGGTGGGCAGTCTTCAGTAAGATTTGCGAGACTTCGGGTTGAAAGGAGGTTAGCTTATGTGAAAAAGGTGAGTGAAATTTGTGGGAATCTTTATTTGACTGAAAGTATACCGAATGTTGAGGGACTGTTGTTAGCAGGACATTCCGATTTAAAAAATGAAATGAAGAATTTTTTGAATAGACGGTTGCAAGAGAAAGTTATTAAGGTTGTTGATACAAATTATGGTGGTGAGAATGGGTTGAATGAGGCGATCGATCTGTGTGCAGATGTATTGAAAGATGTCAAATTTGCAAAAGAGAAAAAGATCATATCTGGATTTTTCGATGAAATAAAAATAGATACGGGACGGTATGCTTATGGCTTAAAGGATACGTTGATGTGTTTAGAAATGAGTGCAGTTGAGACCCTTATTGTTTATGAAAATTGTACTACTAAAATGCCAGAGGATCATGAGATGCCAGATGAGTTATTTATTGATTGGATAGCAGAAAACTATACGAAATATGGTTGTAATCTTGAGGTAGTAAGTGATAAATCAGAAGAAGGTAGTCAGTTTGTTGATGGTTTTGGGGGAATAGGTGCCGTTTTGCGTTATAAAGTTGATTTAATTGAGCATGCTGAAGATTATGAGAGTATTTCTGATGATGATATTTTCTAATTATTTTTTATAGAGTTTAATTAAAATACTAAGGCTATATTTTTTTGTTGTTTATAACACCGTAGAATAATTTTTTTCATCAAAAGTTATAAAATTGTTTAATTTCAGCTAGATAAAAAAAATAGATTCGTTTTCTAAGGGTTTTAATAATATCATGTTGAAAAACCCATATCTCGTACTTTTCGTCAAAAAAAAAATTATTTTAAAGAAGAGCGTGTTCATTATAGTGATCATAAAAAATTAAATCTTTTCAATTCAAAGGGATGGCCGAGGGTGCAAATCTTCAATATAAATTATTAATGTTCAAATACTCCTCACACAGGGACATTGTATTAAATAAAAATTATTTAAAAGAAGAGCGTGTTCATTATAGCGACAATAAAAAATTAAATCTTTTCAATTCAAAGGGATGGCCGATGGTGCAAATATTCAATATAAATTATTAATGTTCGAATACTCCTCACACAGGGATATTGTATTAAATAAAAATTATTTAAAAGGAGCGTGTTCATTATAGCGACAATAAAAAATTAAATCTTTTCAATTCAAAGGGATGGCCGAGGGTGCAAATATTCAATATAAATTATTAATGTTCGAATACTCCTCACACAGGGACATTTTATTAAATAAAAATTATTTAAAAGGAGCGTGTTCATTATAGCGACAATAAAAAATTAAATCTTTTCAATTCAAAGGGATGGCCGAGGGTGCAAATATTCAATATAAATTATTAATGTTCGAATACTCCTCACACAGGGATATTGTATTAAATAAAAATTATTTAAAAGGAGCGTGTTCATTATAGCGACAATAAAAAATTAAATCTTTTCAATTCAAAGGGATGGCCGAGGGTGCAAATATTCAATATAAATTATTAATGTTCGAATACTCCTCACACAGGGACATTTTATTAAATAAAAATTATTTAAAAGGAGCGTGTTCATTATAGCGACAATAAAAAATTAAATCTTTTCAATTCAAAGGGATGGCCGAGGGTGCAAATATTCAATATAAATTATTAATGTTCGAATACTCCTCACACAGGGACATTTTATTAAATAAAAATTATTTAAAAGGAGCGTGTTCATTATAGCGACAATAAAAAATTAAATCTTTTCAATTCAAAGGGATGGCCGAGGGTGCAAATATTCAATATAAATTATTAATGTTCGAATACTCCTCACACAGGGACATTTTATTAAATAAAAATTATTTAAAAGGAGCGTGTTCATTATAGCGACAATAAAAAATTAAATCTTTTCAATTCAAAGGGATGGCCGAGGGTGCAAATATTCAATATAAATTATTAATGTTCGAATACTCCTCACACTGGGACATTTTATTAAATAAAAATTATTTAAAAGGAGCGTGTTCATTATAGCGACAATAAAAAATTAAATCTTTTCAATTCAAAGGGATGGCCGAGGGTGCAAATATTCAATATAAATTATTAATGTTTGAATACTCCTCACACAGGGACATTGTATTAAATAAAAATTGGTAATTATACCACATAGCTGCAAAAGATAAAGCAAACACGGATACGCCGACCCATTATAAAATAAAGCTGAGACAATAACCATCCACTTGATTGTGGTGCCGAAACAACTTTACTTGATTTCCGAACGTATGTGTAAGTAATCAACGCCATTATTGATATGATGGCGTTGATTAAACCTTAGCGGTGATCAAATTTAAAAAAAAAAGTATCTTTTTAACATAAAATACGATTGTTTGATAGAAATAAATTTTATGTCAAACAGGTGATTGAAATAAATAAAATATGATAAAATTAAAGGTATAATCGATATATATTAAATATGATAATTCAAAGTTGCAATTGATATAAATTAAATTGGAGAAAAGTCAAAGGTGCGATCTAAATAAATTTCCTTTAATCGAAATTATGATGTTTTTGAAATTTAGTATGAAAAAATTATATCTGTGATGAAAATAAATTACATATAAATTTCGAAAAGAGGTGTGATGCAAAAGAGAATTATCGATAACCTTGAATTTTAGTAGATATTCGTAATTACAATAATTATGATGAATTCTTTTTTGTAATTTCCTAAAATAATGTTTATTTGTGCAACTTATACTTTGTAATAAAAGTATATTTGAACGTTAAATGTACATGGCAAGAGTTGAAAATTAAAAGAACAAATATTTTTATCGCTTGAGTTTAGTATTTGAGTTTTAAATATTAAGGTGCTGAAGGGATAAAATATAAGATGTAATTTTATTTGTGTTTTGTAATTCATACCTTATCGTATAAAATAACTTGATTTGATTATCAGTAAGTTTATCTTTGGCATATTTTCATACATCTCATCTTAAATTCTTATATATATCACACCTCTTTTCATTATCTAATGGCATATTTGAAACTTTGAGTTCTTTCGGAATTTCTTGGTGCGATTTATTACCAGACCATCAGCAATATAATTTAAAATAAAAATGTATAAAAAATCAAAAGAAATTTATATTAAATTTGTATTTAAAGCCAATGAAGTCAGTATATTGTATCAAATAGAGCCGACTGGTATATAGAATATAAGGATATGCTCACTTTATATAATATAAATAGGCCTATAATACAAATTATGGAATTTAGATGTGTAATGTTTGCATATATATGTGCCTATTTAAGATTTAAAAAACATTTTTAGCATTTAGATAATCTCTTTAGAACAAAACAGATGGGTTCCTGTTTAAAGAAAAAATGCAGTGTAATCAATTTATAACTATAAATAGAAAATGAAGAGGTAATTCAGTGATGGGCTACCGATGAGGCAAACAAATACAATTTTCCCTACTAATTTTGATCCTGTCAAAAAACGATAAGCTTATTAAACTTGAACCCTGCTCTGAAAAAAAGATTAACTACAAAAAAAAGATTTATAATTGTAGAAAATCTGCTTTTTAATCCTCAAACGAGAAACGTTTATCTTTAAAAAATTTAATTACTAGATATTTTATTTTTATAATTTAGAAAATGTTAGTTTGTGATCCTTCCTGCTGATATAAAACTATTGTCTTTCTAAATTTTATTTAGTAAAAGTATTGTATTTAAAACTTTTAAAGAAAAAGGCATTGTCTTTCTAATTAAAAGAAATTTTTGCCAACATTTATTAAAATCACACAATTCAATTTAATTTAAATTTTCATCAAATTTCAAATGAACTAGCAGAGAAAAAGTAGATACAAAAATATAAACAGAATAAAATTATTGCACGGACGACCAAATTTAATCTATACACGATAAAAAGAAAATATGATTACTTACATAAAATAGGAACAACAATAATCGATAATATAACCAATTCAAAAAATACGTTCTATTGTGAAATGAACTTTCAATCGTATACAAATGAAAAATATGGATATACCAAATCATAACATGGGATAGTGCTTTCAAAAATACTATAAGTCGGATATTAAGAAATTGGGGGTTATGATGGCCGCGGAAGTATTTCACAAATAATATAGTAAAAATAAAACTTGAATGTTTAAGTCTTGAGCGTAGGAAATAAAAGGGTGAAGACTAATAGGACGATGAGCTTGTAACTAGTATATGGCAATTCTGTAATAAAGATCAATCATAAGTTTTGCGCGAGTAAACAATAAATGTAAAAAGAAAAATTAGCATTTAAATGAATATATAAAAATATCCAATGTTCTTGATTAATAAATAAAAAAATATGAGCAGTAATCGGATAAAACTTTTTAGCATAAAAATATATTAATAAATACACTTATCAAAATAGGTATAACTAGCCTTGATAACTTAACTGAAGTTGAGAATGGAAAATATAGAAAGTATGACATCTTGGCGAATGAACTTGGTTTAATTTACAAATGTAAAACAAGAATAATGCAATATCCAATGACCTGGGATGGTATGGTTACAAAATTTTATAAAAAATATGTTAAGGAGTTAAAAATCCCAGACGGAGTAGAAGCATACATGCAAGCCCTCCCCCTCCGCAAGACAATTGAACTCATCTCGTTTGAGAGAAGAAGAGCAGTTGATGAAGATAGATTAGAGGAAGATTTCAAAAGATGTATCAAGGAGTTGTGCAATATTCCCAACATGCTGACCACGTCTAAATAGATAAAATCGATAAAAAGAAAATTAACCCATAAATAAATGTCTATTTAATAAATAAACTTTAAAGTAATAATGGGGGGGGGTAAAGAAAAAACAGGAGAGGAGAACTACAAAGATGAAAATTCAAAAACCGATCCTGTAACGATAATCTCAACAGACAACTTACCTGAAACTCACACGACCACACGCGTTCATACGGCGGCTCTTCTTAAATTAAAACAGACATCAAGTTATCGAACGACAGACCTGATATTTTTGTATATGACAAAAAGAAGAACTGCATCACACTGATCTAAATTGGCGTGACAAGTATTGACAACATAAACATAGTTGAAAATGAAAAATTGATAAAATATGACCTGCTAGCATCTGAACTATCATTAATATACAAATGCAAGACAAAAATTATCCCATATCTTATAACATGGGACGGTGTTGTGACACGATATCATAGAAGGTACCTGAAGGAACTAGATGTCACGAACCAGGTTGAGGCATATATTCAAACATTGGGATTGAGAAAACCCCTTGAATTAATAGGTCTCGAAAGAAGGAGGGGTATTGAAGAAGACTGTGGAGAGGAGAAGATAGCCGAAAGTATAAATACACTGTGTGTACAGAGTATCAAGCAAGTTGTGCCTGAGAACAAAAACTAAAATTACGACTATAAATATAGCCCATAAATAAAAATTACAATAATAAATAAACTTTAAAAAATCGAATAAGTGTAAAAATAAATTAAAAATCAGCCCTCAAATAAATAAACTTTTTAATATTATATGTTCATGCAGGATAAAAATATGTTCTTTGGAGAAAAGTCAAAATGTCAACATCTTGTAGAAGCTTATAAAACAGTAGACCAACTAGCAAGCAGATGTAAAAGAATGCTTAGCCATGGCTATACACGAAGACATAACGTAGTTATAGGATGCATACACTTTATGCTCTCACGAAAATACAATTTAAAAAAATGGGAAGAACATCTGAAAACACTTGATTAAAGAAGTAATTAAAAACAACTAGCAGAAATGAAAACGTATATAAAATTATCACATAATCGATCAGACATTTTCGTGCACAAAAAAAGAAAGACTTGATAACATGAATAGGAATAACTGGTATTGATAATCTAAAGAATGTTGAAAATGGGAAGCTAGAAAAATACGATCTATTAGCAAATTAACACCCCTTTATTTACAAATGTATGTATAACTCGAATATTGCCGTGGTTATAACTTGGAAGAGGTGGTTACAAAACACCAGAAGTTGTATATTAAGGTGTTAGGAATACCAATTGAAGCGCAAGTTATACGCACAAACATGGGATGGAGGAAGACACTTGAACTAATAGTCTTTAGAGAAGAAGATGCATCGAGGATATTGTAAAGATGATGAGGTGGAAAGAAGTATCAGCCGTATATATTCTATGAAGCAATCAAAAGTTTTGCTTGAAGAACTATTGAAAGCTAAGAATTAAATTAACACATAAATAAAAAACATGTTTATGCATTATAACAAGACATTTGAACTCATCTCATTTAAGAGAAGAATAACAGTCGACGAAGATAGATTCGAGGAAGGTGTCAAAAGATGTATCAAGTAGTTGTGCAATCTTTCCGATGGGCTGACTACGTCTCAATAGATAAAAGTGATAAAAAGAAACTTAGCTCATAAATAAAAAATAATCATTTATTTATTGCAAAAAAAATTAAAAATATCGTTTATATAAAATATAGATCAGCGAATTTCATACACTTTTCACGATCTGAACAACATCCTCATCATTAAGAACATGATCCTTCCCTACCTTCTGAGGATTATGTTTAACCGAGCTACCCCAAACAAGGGCATATTTAAATTTTGAGATAATGGTTCTGTGAATAACATTACAAAAGTCACTTACACTCCGACGATCATTTCTTAAAATCACGGGTTCCTCATAATCAATGCCTGAAGATCTAGGCTTTGGATAAATTCGAATAAGATTTAAGTAATTCCATGAGGTCGCCAATAATTCATCGAAATTCCATTTTTTATGTGCACAGACAGGAACAGCATGCGGAATTCTATAAATAATATTAAGCTCTTCTACACTAATCTTATCAATTTTATTGAGGACATACAAACAGGGCACATATTTTCGATTGCCTTCAATTGAATCAATAACATCATCAATTGTATAATTCTTTCCTGATATTTTTACTTCTGCATGGGCTATTCTATATTCTGCTAGAACCGCTTTTATCACACTGGTTTCAATAGCAGTTTCTCCTGAAATAGAAATACCACCCTTTTCAAGTCTTCTTATTTTTATATTTGGTGGGTCTTTGTTCAATTTTATTCCATAAAGATCAAGTTCTCTTTCGATTATTTTCTTGTGGGTTAATGGTTTTGATACGTCTAGAACTATCATTAAAAGACTGCATGTTCGTGCAACTCCTAAAACCTGCCTTCCCCTTCCTTTCCCATCTTTTGCTCCTTCAATAATTCCTGGTAAGTCTAGTATCTGAAGTTTAGCTCCATTAAAAGTCAATGTCCCAGGAACTGTCGTCAATGTAGTAAATTCATAATCTGCTACTGCACTATACGCACCCGTTAAGTTTGACATAAGTGTGCTTTTTCCTACGCTTGGAAACCCAATAAAACCTATACGCGCATTTCCAGTTCGTGAAACGTCGAACCCAGGCTCGCCCCCTCCACCTGTTCCTTTTGGCGGTGCTAATAGCTCTCGACGTAATTTTGCTAGCTTTGCTTTTAAAGTTCCTAAATGATAGGCCGTGGCTTTGTTTTTTTGTGTACGTGCCATTTCATTCTCTACTTCTTTAATTTTATCTTGTACCGTACTCATTGAAAGGGAAACATAAAAAAATTTGGATGATAATACTAAATTTAATTTAATGGTGATTAAATCTAAATTGTCAATCTCAAAACTATTATTTAAGACATAATTATTAAAATTAAAATTTTTCGAAAAAAGGAGAGAAAAAGAGAAGAGGATATAGTCAAGATAATAGTCAAAATGTTCAAGCTAAGCTTAAGAAAGAAATATAGATTTAAATTATTAAAATAAAGCCCAATATAATTTAGAAAAATAATTTATTAAAAAATATAAAACTAGCTAAGTTATTAAAAAGAATATCGAAAACATATGGCATAAAATAAAAAAAGAACCATCATTAAATAGATTTTTTTTTATTATTTGAATAATTTTAGCACATAAACATATTATATCGTTTATAATTTAGAAAGTACTGATTTAAAATGATTTGTAGAGTACTCAAAAATTATTTTATAGAAAAAAATAAATGATCATATAATTTAACTTCGATAAGAATAACTAAGAAAATCGCGTTTATTTAAATAAAAACAAAAATTTGCACCACTAATAATCTACGCTAACTTCACATCCGTCTGTAATGTTCAAAAAAGTGTACATTCATCAAATAATATTTATTTTCACACTATAATTCATATTTACGACGATAAATTTTCAGATTTTAAAGGTTCGGAAGTATATGAAATATCTTTTTTGGTTTTTAGAAATAAATAACCACACTAAAAAATATATCTCATTCTATATAGATCCTATATCTATAAGATTCTAATACACAATTTTTGAATTTTTCAATTCATCAAAAATTTATCTTTTTGACCGCCATTAAATTTTTTCTTCGTGCCTAAATTGATTGGATTCTAGCGTGCATATTTATCATACCTTTATACCCTTCTTCTCTTTACAAATCTTTTTTTTAAGACTTATTAGTTCTTAATTTTTCCTGTATAATATACTTTGATGTATAACAGCTGGGTACAAAACTAATATTCTAATCTTAAATTTGTGTTTGTTTGTGATTGTGTATGAATATCGCTTATTTAACGACCATATTTTATAAAAATTAATATAAAAGCAAGTTTATCTTTTAATTTTTAAAATTCCCATTGCTGAACATGTTCGGCTAAAGTGTTTAAGCTGCCCTATATAAAAATTAAATATGAATTAAAAAAATAATTGCCACAGTTTTTATTATCTTAAAATGTTTTTGTTTTGGAACTGAATTTGTGCATGCATTTTAGAAGAAAATAAAAATAATCCCCTTAAAAATCAAATTGAAACATAATGACGGCCATTAAATAGAAAAAGACCATTAGATCGATAAAAACATAA
Source organism: Rhyacophila brunnea (assembly GCF_057557595.1). Classification (NCBI taxonomy): domain Eukaryota; kingdom Metazoa; phylum Arthropoda; class Insecta; order Trichoptera; family Rhyacophilidae; genus Rhyacophila; species Rhyacophila brunnea. The sequence continues at coordinate 3,157,297 of NW_028233037.1, forward strand.
TTTATAAAAAAAACATATTAAATTCCTAAAATGTAGAAAAAGAAAAGCCCTAAAGTAAAGAAATTTATAAATTAGATTACAAATTAGACGCAGTAAAAATAAAATCGTTGATAAACGCATTTTGAAAAATCACGAAACTAAAAAAAAGAATTTTCTATATTTGAGTTTAATATTTTTAAAATGCCAGTGTCAAGTATCTTTAAGATCGTGGGATTCTTATCGAAAAACTGTTGTGAAATGAACCAGGCGAGTAGTAATTATCTTCGGGGGCTTCATTGTAGATGTAAAATATAATAGAAGGTTCTGGTATGTTGTAGAAATAGACGGAAAAAATAAGAAACGTAAGTATAACCTAGGACATCCAGCAGAGAGAGTTTGATGTGTTTTAAGATTAGAAAAAACTTATGAAAAAAATTTATTTGCAGTGTCTGTTTAAAAAAAGTGATTCAGACATAATCAAGTCAATAATTCAAAAATATGACGATCTGGATAGCATGACATTATTGACGGCTGGGAGGCAAATTTTAAGTTTATTGAAGAACAGATATTTACACATAAAATTGTATATAAAACTTTATAATTTAACTGCTCTTTCACGGTAATTCATACTAATGAATTGAGGCTAAAAATAATATTATCCCACATCGAAACAAAACAAAAAAAGAATATAAGAGGGTATTTTGATTTATTAATTTAAATAAACCAAAACAATGAAGATATATGAATCTGATTACAAAAGGGCTCTATGTGGAATTTGTAAAAAAACAATAATTTTTGATCCATAATTTTTTTTTATAAACTTAATAAATCCTCTGTTACGGGTGATTAAAATAACTTTAAATGTTTAAAACACATATATATGCACTATTTTGCCTTCATTTTTGGACGTATTGTATAAGAGATCACATATGCTCTCCTTCATAATATGCAAATACAAAAGCCGGTTTTATAATATTTTCTAGAATGATGTATTTTTGGTCTATTCTTAGGTTATAAACTTTATAAAATTATGAAAACTGGTGGTCGATCCCATATTTAAATCTTTAAAATTCATATGATATTATGTTTGAAAACGATTTCATCATTATTTTATCAAGTTTCAATGTTGAGTGGTGTAAATGATTGATCTATAATCTTCAATTTCCAATTAATAGAAGGGTTAAATTTTCTGAGCGCAAGGAATTGTTAATTCACCACTCACGTAATAATTGTCTCGGAGCTGCAAATAAAAATTCTAATTCTGATTTGACTAGTCATAGAGATAGTTTTCGGGTTAATACATACATTTGATTGGGGCACTAAAACAAAATAACTCGATTCCCTGACGCAAGCACAGATAAATGTAGCCAATACTGGTATGAATGGGATGTTTTTCAAAATGTTCTCGATTAACTTAGTCAAATTAAACCATTAACTTTTTTTCTTTTTTTGTGTATTTATGCTTTATAACATTTTAAAAGGCAAATATACATATTTTTTGTATCTTTAGATAAAAAAATAGACTCAAAACAAAAAATTTTAAAACTGTGATAAATATGAACAAAGATAAATAAAATATTAACTTTTGGATTTTATTTATGAAATATATGTAAATATAATGGTGGATTCAATTTTATTATACGATATCTATATGGATATGTGTTTGTGCAATTTAAACAAATCAAATCAGAAGTATTCAAATCTTGAAATGATAGTTTAAGATTATACTTAGGATTAAAATCCAAGATATTCTATATTTTTTTTTTCGCGTCTAAAATATATATTTATGATATGCCTTTCAATTCTAAAATATGTAGCGATTGAATGAATAATTATATAATATTGAGCAAAACTAACATTGAGTAATGTGCTAATGTTTATGGGCTTCATCTTTAAAATTCATTGTGACGTATAATGTTTATTTACGATATAATTAAAAGTAAAACTAACATTGAGCAATGTGCTAATGTTTATGGGCTTCATCTTTAAAATTCTTGTGACGTATAATGTTTTTTACTATATAATATTGAGCAATGTGCTAATGTTTATGGGCTTCATCTTTAAAATTCTTGTGACGTATAATGTTTATTTACTATATAATATTGAGCAAAACTAACATTGAGCAATGTGCTAATGTTTATGGGCTTCATCTTTAAAATTCATTGTGGCGTATAATGTTTATTTACTATATAATATTGAGCAAAACTAACATTGAGCAATGTGCTAATGTTTATGGGCTTCATCTTTAAAATTCTTGTGACGTATAATGTTTATTTACGATATAATTAAAAGTAAAACTAACATTGAGCAATGTGCTAATGTTTATCTGCTTCATCTTTATAATCGATGTGACGTATAATGTTTATTTAAGATATAATTAAAAGTAAAAACCATGCATTTCTAATATATTTATTTCTAAAACTATGAGGTTATTTTGTTAATGAATGCTCTTCTCTTCGGGGTATCATTAAAAATTGACATAATAAGCTTTTGTATTTCGTGTATTTCTAGGCAAAACGACTTTTCATCATAAAGCCGCTCAATTTCGAGCAAATTTGAACCTAATATCAACTTATAACAAATCATCTTGCAATAAGTGTCTAAAATATTTTTATCTGGGCATAATTCTAGAATGTAAGTAATAAGCTCAGAGAAAGCTTCAGAATCTTCTATCGATATGGAATTCAGCGAATAAATATAATTTATCAAATTTTTATTCAAAGAATCGAAATACGAGGTCGTAAAGGATAGTCTTATAGCACCTTTTATGAAAAATTCAAGTATTTCTTTAAATGCAAGATAGTTTTCATATATATCCATTTTTAAAGCTTTCAAAGAAACAGATCCTGTAAATTTTATGTCATTTGTTCCTGAATTTTTTACTATTAGGCAAAAAATATCTTCCTTGATCTTGGATAATTCGAATATTTTTGTCTTGAATTTCGATTGAAACATCGATATCTCCGAAAAAAGACAAAATAAGTTGAAAGGTGTCGTTTTTACTTTTTGTAATTCAAAAAATGTTATTATTTCGGATTTTATATCGTTAATTGGCGTCGCCTTTAAATTTTCAATCATAAAAATAAGTGTAACGAAATCGGTTGACACGGTTGATTCTCTAATATCAATTTTTATGTTTTCTCTTTTAATTGAACAGATTTCTTGCAATGTTTCTTTAACTAATAATTCAAGAAAATTTTCTAGATTTTCTAAATCAAATTTAGTGCCTTTGATTAAATCCGCATTTTTATAAAGGTAATCTGCAAAATTAGTGTCTCGCTTTTTAATCAACATCTTTGTTTTTTCAATTAAATTAATTTTGAGAATTTTAAATAAAAAATTAGAAACTTCTTTGTTTCTGATATATAATTCCTGAATATTTTCACGCTCAAGATTGCCATCTTTACAAATATTTAGTACGATTTCATTTGAAGTTTCTTCATATTTAAAATCAGAAAAAGTTATATCTTTAAGAACAGATTCTAATTTTTTATAGTACACTTTCTTTAAATCACTATAAAACCCTTTTTCTTTAAACAACTTGAAAAAGTCTTTAGTCTCTTTGCTTAAATAAATCGAAACATCTTCACCATTGAACCAAACATATATAATATCCTCAATAAAATCAAAACACTTTTTTCTTAATATATCATCATTTAAATTTAATATTTCTGCATCAAAATCAGAAAGTTGGCTTATTTTTTTATCTTTTATGTGCATTGTCTGTATTTGTATCTCTATCTTCTCTAGCTCATTTCTAAGTTCTTTCTCCATTCTCGATTCCTCAATAAGAACCTCCTTCTCGTATTTAATATTCTCTATTTCCTTTCTAATTTCCTTTAGCTCCTTCTTTTTGTCTTCAAGCTTAAACTTTATATCATTTATATCAATAACATCTTTGTACAATTTGTTCATACCATCCATTTTAAAAGGGTTTTTAAATGAATAAATTCATACAATATGTGGCGAATAAATGCGATGTATGGAAAGACCATTCCTTAAAAACACAAGAAATTCAATTTTTGGTTAGATATCTGATGATTTATTTTCATGAAAAATTTGATAAAAACCACAAGCCTGGGTGCTATTATAATAATTTGATCATGACATGCAGAAACTATTAGAACAGGATATTTGACTTGCAATTAAAGTATAATTTATTGTGGTAATTCATCACACCATGAATATTTTTAGAATTTTGGATACGAATAACCATTTTATAAATACCTAGAACAAGAATTGTAATTACTTGAAAATTTTTACCATAAATATTTAAAAATTCCCTTTTTCATGCCACTTAATTTTATTATCCCAATAAATATGATCTTTAGAAGATATTTTACTTTTCGATTAAATAGCAAAAAAATTGTATATATTTTAAATAAAAATGAACCTACATAGAAAAAAACAATTCAATAACGCTTTATGTCCCAAAAAAACACGCATTATTTGAAAAAACAAACCGATGTCATTTTTATTATTATTCTGCAATTAAATCCTTAAATTACAACTTTTTTTCTTTCGTTTAATATTTATTGTATCTGTATTTCATTTCCTTCGATAAAATATATGTAATCGAGTATTCTGATATGATGAACATGTGTAATAGATATAATAAAGTTTTAAATATAGTTTTTTCTCTGCTTTCCATCAATCTCACAGGAACCAACAAACCTGGCGGGAAAGTAAATTTAACGCAAAGTACGGTTTTTTATAGAAAAAAAATTTATAATGATTCAAACTAATATACTGACTAAAAAAATTTAAAGAGCTTAAATTAACATTACCATTTTTACAGTACACAACGTTATTCTTTGAGATTATTGCATGAAATGAAAACGATTGATGTATAAAAATAAATTATAAGACGAAAGAAGATATACATAAAGCAGAAAAAAGGAAACATATATATTTTTTATTCATTTAAAATCACAATTTTAAAATAATTATAATGCTGAGGCAACTTATAGAATTATATTGATTATCTCAATATAATAAAAAAAAAGGCATTTATAAAAAAAAAGGAGAAAGACATACTATTTTTTAAATAAAAAGGTTTATCGTATAATCATTGAGCAAAAAAAAATTAAATATTTTATCCTAAATATTTACATTTATTATTTTCGCCGTTACATTTAATTTCTGCAATAGAGTTATAAATGAACATTCTGGCAAATAAATAATCTTTTTAAAGTAGTTACATATTTTGGATTGATCACAAGAGCTACAAATATTTACCAGTGTATAAATAAAAAGATAAATATACTTGTTTATACAATAAAAAAACTTATTAATTTATAATCCACATTTAATATACACATTCATATTTTTATATTTATACTTTATTATTATATTTGCCTTGGAGAGTAAAACTTTAATTTTCTTTAAAAATTTTTTTTTGCGATTTGAAGAAAAAAAATGATGATTTATATGACTTTAAATGATTTATAGCACAAAATCATATTAAATGTATAAACAAAATTTTAAAATGTAGACAGTACATGCTAGTTTCGAAAAAAAATTTCAGCGATATGACTAATCACTAATTAGCATAAAAAAGTCTTAAAATTCTAGAGATGCTCACAGTTTCATGCTGTAAAAATAAAAACCCTTATATATGAAATAATTTTATTGATGTAATTGATTCTGTCTCTTTATAAAAACAGCTGAAAAGCGATACTTATATCGTTTGGGAAATTTTAGAACTACGTTTTCTACTAATGTTATTTATTTAAAAAATATAGTTAAAACAACTTATTTGCTTCAAAATATATCATTTTATGCGTATATGAGCGGCAACTTTATGAATTTATGTTCGTGATTTAAATTTTTATTTGTTCGCATTATAAAATTAAAAAGTAGAGTATTTCTATTTTTTATAAAAACAAAAAATAATTGTAATTTGATAGGAAATTTGTTTAGCCCTGATATTTTTTTACTCATTCTTAAAAGTACGAGTGCGTTCTATATTTGATATCTATATAAATATTAATTCCTTAATTTTATTTTTTTTGGCTTTAATTTAGCGTTTTGCCTTTCAATATTCTAAAAACCTTTAAATATGTAACTATAAACTTATATTTTTAGTAAATATTCTGATCGCAGCTTTTTTCATTTATTCATTATTAATAATTTAAAGATTGTTACTATTATATTACATTTTACACGCATTTATCTTTTAATATTAGATTTATTCAAATTTAGAGGTTTTTTTTATTTGGAAATTTTATTTTTTACATCACTCTTGCTTTTTTCACACTTTTTTTGGTTACTCCACTACACAAAGTCTGACACAATAGATAAATAAAGTCACCTAAACGGCATTTTTGTATAATAGATCCTTATAGAGTATTATTTATATTGCCTATACCACCACTTACATTTATATGCAAAATATCTATTTATTTCGCAATCAATACCCTTTTATAAGTAATTTTTATGTTCGAGAAAATTTAAATTCATTTTCTAACTTATTTTTCATGGATTTTGATTGTGAAATAAATAGATTAAACTTTTTAGAGGTCTTAAATTTCATAAAAACTTCCATTCCTAATCTATCTTTTATGGTGATTTCTATTATTTCATTCTGTGTAATCTGTAGTATAATTTCTATCATGTAATGTAATAAAAACTTCCATTCCTAATCTATCTTTTATGGTGATTTCTATTTAACAAATCCAGTGTAATCTGTAGCATAATTTTTATCATGTAATTTAATAAAAACTTCCATTCCTAATATATCTTTTATGGTTATTTCTATTTAATCAATCAGTGTAATCTGTAGTATAATCTCTATCATTTAATTTAATAAGAAACTCACATATGTATATTCTTTATTATCTTGTTGATATTTGTTAAATTTCAGCAATTAAGACCATATAAATGCATGTAATTGAATGTGTGAAGTTTAAATTATGCTGATTATATTGGTGAAAGATGATGTCGAATAGTCTAAATATTAAATTCAAAACACAATTTATTCGGCCCATTGTACCGTATTTGCGTTTCTTATATATTTTCATGTAGCTATAAACTGTTGTATTTTTTTCAGCACCCAAAATGCTTCTGATATCTTCAATTTGATGATTTCCGCTAAACTCAGTCTTTTTTATTGGTTTAATTTAGTTCAACAATACACCAAAGATATACTATTGCTCTAAAACAACCAACGAACCCGAGAAATTGAATTATTATGATGCTGTGAATATTTATAATATAATCTTATTGATACTTTGTAATTATTATGCTTTGCTTTTAGAGATCAGTCTAGATAAAGTGCAACAAAAAATCAAGATTTTATTTATTACGCTTTATAATATAAATCAAAAATATTTAAAACACACTAATTTTTTTCATATTTTTTTCTAAATTTTTATTAATTCATCCAGTTTAAATAAATTTCGATTTTTTATTTATTTATCCATATTAGAAGTAAAAAAAGATCAGATATTGTTTATTAAGTTTTCTTTTGAAAAATTAACCCAGATTAACTCTAATTTTCCTTAAAGGGATCTGATAACTCAATATTTATTTATGGCCGGAAAAATTAAATTGGATTCTATTGTAACATATTGTAATATATTCTAGCTTTTATTATTTCAATGAAATGCAAGGATTTTGCATCACTAAAATTCCACAATTTTGTTATTGTTTGATAAGATGCTTTATTCTAAATCTTTTGCTTTTATTATAATTACATCCTTTATTCTGTTCAAAATTTTAGAAATAGAGATATTTGTTCTGTTTATCAGTGAAATCTATTCACTATAAAAACAATACCTTTAATAAGCTGACAGAAAACAATTATAAATTATATTTAGATATCATAAAGTAATCAATTTATACTAGTTTTAATGTTTTATTGTGGTATCGAGCATTATGAACACCCATATTAACATTTAGACGATATCGCCCATGTGTGTTTTATTGTGCTTCCACATGTTTTAAGACCGTAAATTTCTCAAGTATGCTAAAATAATCACTTATAACCATCATTGACTATAAATTTGCCAAAACTACTGTGTTTGGTAGCATGAATTCAATTATTCATGTCTTAGATTTTTTATCACTATTTTTGGAATAATTTGCTATCCGAACGAAAAATATACCATATCGATCAATCAGAAAAACAAGTCTGCATTTCAATAAATGGTCCCAAAGAAACAAAATTTACCTGGTATCTATTGTCTCTGAGATATTATGATAAACAAATTATATGTAGGTTCTATCTTCAAATTCCGATCGTTTTTTTTTCTTTATGGTATTCCTGTAATAGATCCAGTATTTTCTGGTTCCATTCATGTTTAAAAAACAATTATTGCACGTATTCTTATAATTTGCAATCATTTTGTTTATTCTAATCATAAATTTATATATTTTTATAGGCTATTTTTTAACATTGTGGTTTATAAATTGATAAAATATGACATCCACATAATTTTATGTGAGAACAATATATTTAATGTCGAAACTAGAATTTATAACGTTGTGGTTTATAAATTGACAAAAAATGGCATTCACATACTTTTATATAAGCACAATATATTTAATATCGAAACTAGATCTTTTCACGTTTGTTTGGCTATAAATGACTGTAAAATCAAACATTTTTTTATTTATAGGGGAAGTTTCTGCCACTTACCGAAACAAAATATGAATGAGCTTTCCTAATATATTTGGAAACATTTTATGTGCAGAAATTTATTTAATTATCTCCTGTTCTATATTTTATGTGCACATAAAACATATATATAATTTTTTATTGAATTATGCAAAAAAAATATGTTTTGCTCATAATAAGTCAAGCTATGTATTTTTGTCTTTTTTTACTCACACCAAGCTTCTTTTATGGCAATGATGTTGTATAGAATTATCCAATAGAAACTCTATTTTCTTATCTTCAAAGTCTTATGTATTCAATTTTTCACCAATTATAATGCATTTTAAAATATTGCATTTGTGGTTATCTTTAAAGCAATTTTTTTCGCACTTATATAAAATTGAAATTGCCCATATAATGTTTTGTGCTCTCGTGGGTTTCATGATGCTTTTAATCTGTACAAATCAAAGTAATTATAACTACTCTGTTGCCCAAGAAACTCCTATTGACTGTAAACTTCCGTTTCTAACTTTTGATAAAAGAACAGGTGAGTGTATCAGTGGATATATATGTTACACACTTGAAACGGATCTAGAAGTATACCACTGTACCAAAATTACAATCATAAAGTGTAGTTATAAAGAATATAGGTACAGCCTGCTTATTTTTAAGACTGAATGCGTTAATTATTATATGCCCCACTATAATCGTTCAATAAGTAAACATTCGAATATCATATACACGATTCAATTTGAAAAATTTGTTCCAAGCTCTATACCAGCCAGATTCTTATCAAAATTTGAATCACAAAAAATTAACAATGATTTTAATCGAATAGAAAACACTCAAGTACAATTAGAAAATATAAAACCTTGGGGTTCATTATCTACAACCATGCTTGATGTAGAAGAAATTAATTTTGTTAAAAAAATTGTTGAGAAAAGCATATATGGCACTGAATTTCCGATTATTTCAGGTGGTATAGACTGCAGAAACTATGATTTGAAGGTAAAAGAATGCTATGATCATGATGTAAAATATACACTCTTTTTGCTTTTATATCGTAAAAAAATAATCTTTTATGCACAAAGAATTGACAATTTATGGTTGAGTGATGATGAAAAGTTAAAATACATGAAACAAATGAAATCATTGAATATCAAGCACAATTTTATAAGTGAAAATATCGCTATTTCCGTTTCTTCTAAAGATAAAAATAATAAGTATATTATCTATAAAAATAAAATCAATCAATCCATCGTTGCAATACATAAATCTACAAAAGTAGGATGTGGATTTGAATGGGGTAACGGTGTTTACATTTTTGAAAATTCAATAATCGAATCCAATGTTAAAATTGGTGAAGATTCTATAATAATGTCTTGTTGCATAATTCGTAACAACTCTATAATAGGAAAAAATTGCATACTTTATGAAAATGTGATGATATCCAATTATGTGAAAATCGGGGATAGAAATCTCATAATGCAATATTCAACAATAGGAACGAATATAAAAGACATTAATTATATTGAGAATTTCTATAGAAAAAATATTATCCAAGAAGTTCATTTGAATATTTACAAGAATATGAAATGTAAAATCTACATTGGAAATGGGAATTATATTCGATACGGTGTTTTTGTTTCTAATTTATCTATCATAATGGATTATAACTACGTAGAATTCGACGTTATTCTTTTATTTCCCGTATTCTGTGAAGGGGGTAATACACTAAATGAATCTATATTCAATATTATTTCACCAGAAAATTATCTATCGCAGTGATAAAGTATGAGTTTAACGATAGTAGATTCTATTATTATCAAAAGAAATCGAAAAAGTGGCGTGTGTTGATTAAAAAATCCTTTTAAAATATAATATACCCAGCCAAATAAAATATATCTGTTATTTTACATTAAAAATATGTTATTCATAAAAAAAATATTTAGAAAAGTTGAAAAAAATTCAATTTATTCATCAGAAAAATGTCTTTTGGTGTAAACTAAATTAACATATTTTAAGGTAAATTCAAATATATATTATACTTAGTTAGTTTGAATATATATTTTGCCTTATATAAGTTTTTATTTATTTATGGGTTAAGTTTCTTTCAGCAATTTCTAGTATTTAGACGTAGAAAGCTTATTAGGAACATTGTCCAACCCCCTGATACATCTTTTAAAACCTTCCCTGATCTATATTCATCAGATGCTCTTCTTCTCTCTCATTAGATGGGTTCAAGTGTCTTGCTACCTTACATATTAAACGAATATTTATATAAATTTTCTTTTCTGTGTGATCTAAAAGTATGTTAAGAGCCTACAGTAAATTGTAGGTTAATATATGAAATTTGAAGCTATATTTTGTTCTGTATATCTTTTAAATTTATAAAAATCATTTTAATTAATTCTCTCGTCAATAATTTGCAGCAGCCATTTACATTGAACTAAATAGAAATCACCTGGAAAGATATATTTTAAACGTCTATATAATTTTTGATCCTTTATGCGATAGAAAATCCTTTCAATTCATTCAAAACTGCTCTTTAAGCTTCACTTATAATCTTCTTGAAAATATTAAAGTTATACTGCTCTAATATGGTATTTTCATCATTTGAAATACAGTTTATCTGTTTTAGAATGTTTCATTAGCAAAAAAGCGAAAAATAAAATAAATGTAACCCATTGCATCTATCATTTTGTAAAAAACTTCCATAGAATATATTCTAGGCAGATATTACTACATTTATATATTTGTAATTAGATCCGATGGTTATTCGAGGTATATAAGAGATAGAAAAGATTTATATGGGCATTAAAAATATCATCTCTAATAGAAATAGTGTTTGAAACATAAAGAGTGTCTAAACTAAAATAAATACTTCATACACTGAAAATATAAAATTTAAGAAATGGATCATTTGATATATATATTTTGACCTAAATATCTTTTTAGGAAATGTTAATATCAAATTAATAGTATATCACACTGAATTCATACTGATCATTTGGCAAAAAGAATTAATAGTAATAAATACATCGCGTTTATCGGATCACCACTAAAGGAAACATCCCATCATGCGTACAATTTCTTTTATTGCAGCATTCGAGAATTGAATCAAATTTTTAGAGCGCTAAAATAATCAGTATTATTATAAAACATAATTTTTATTTTACTAATAAACCTTCTACCAGTTTTGTGTATCCCCTGCAACTGGGTGGCATTAATCCCCTGATCGGTTATTCAAAAATGTTCTTACGGGAGAAGATGTGATTTCAAGCCTTTGAAGCTAATAGGTAGAATATTTAAACCACTCAACCATCGTCACTTGCTATTTATATGGATGAACTAATTAATCTAAAGTATAAACATTACATTTCGCATAAAAAAAATGTGCTTTATTGATGCACCAATATTTTGATCTTTTTATCAAAAAATAATGCATAATATCCAAATTTTTAGCTATTTATACATGGATTGAAAACCTGCGACGGTTGCCAATTTTTTGAATTACATAATATACATTGGCCATAATTATATGATTAGCGAGTTTCTTTATGTAACATGATAAAAAAACGCAACCACTGCATCTAAGAAAATGCATTTGTATTTTATTTTATTTTTACAATTTTATAATAAATTTTTAAATTAGCGACAATAGAAAGGTGATGAATTGATTATAAAATATGCACCCCCTTGCGAAATACTGGTTCCCACAAAAAGTTATTATAAGCATTATAAAATATAAAAAGAATAATAGATATATTCAATTTCATATATATCATGTTGTGAAGAATTACTGTCATCTGAAACGATTTTTTTCTTAAAACTTAAACTACCCTTTCTTAAAAACCTCCCATGATTTTAGCTGATCTAGAAGAAAAATATTGACAAGAATAAAAAAGAAATCGAATGTATTTTTGATATATTTAATTCAATTATTAATATAAAGGGGTTTGAATTTGTCTTAATGTATTTGCTTACAGTATTTTTATTTTGGATTATATTCTAAGAAATAAATTAATTAAAAGCTTTAAGAGCCTAATTTTTAAGCAAAATTTTAAATTAAAAGAGATATAACTAAAATATCACAATGATATCACTAGAAAAGATACAACAGATAAAATTCATTTGAAACCCAAGGAATGATTAATTCTGTGCTGAGTGTTTTAATAATACGTATGAATCCATTTACTCTATTATAAACACCATATCACATACAAAATTATCTTGAGAAAGCAAGCATCTGTTGTTATTTTAGGCTTCTATGAATATTTATGGATTAGTAGTTTAACAAAATTTTGGGATCGAGAGTCAAATTTCTGGGGAAAAACATAGCAGCAAAATCACAGGTCTGTCATCAAAAAAATATTTTTGAATTAAAAATGTTAATAGAAAAAAGCTTTCCCAATTTTTAAAATTACATGCACTTATAAAAAGCATGGATAGAAATAGAAGAATGGTGAAATGATGATAATTTTGCAGTGCTTTAAATGTGCATAAAAGGCCATCTATATGATTTGTTAAACATCACAGTTTAGATAGGTTTAATGGCGTATACAAGGTTCTCTTGATGAAAATTTTATATACATTAGAAAATCACAGATGCGTAACTTGAGCATACCCGTTTATATTTAAAGGGCAAATTAGCTTTAGTTACACACAATAATAAATATTATATATGAAAAAAGACAACAAAATTCTATTATAAAATAGCTAAAATGATTTTTCTTTTACTGGAATGGGAACTACCTGAATGTTTAATTATATTTTTACTGAAAATGTTTGGTGTAATTTCCATATGGAAATTAGAACGTGTATTATAATTAAGGGTTGAAATTACTGCCTAATATCATAAAAAGTATATTTGATGTTCTTTAAATTTTCTATAGCACATTTGTATTATTTCGGGATCCTTTGGTTCACAGAAATTCTTTAATTTATATTGGTATTAATAAGATAAATCGAATTTTCTTTTCATTGAATAAAATCCATTATTTTTTATAATTTTTCCATATGCAATATAATTACTAGTTATCGGGCAATAATTCGCTTCGGGTGGGTTTTTAAAGTAAAATTGTTCTATTTACAACTATAAATTGAACCCTAATCATAGAAAATTTCGATTATTGCAGTTTAATTTTTATTAAGTATTTGTTATATGATATGCAAATTTATTTTCCGTTAATTCTGTTGCAAATTTTCTATCATAGAACCATTTGATTACATGCACAATAAGGGTGAATCACCCTATCTCTTCAATGAATCACCACTAATCAGAAATCACCACTTTTGGGTGTAATGTGCAATAAATCGTGGAAACAGCTAGATCCAAATATCCTAGAAAACTTATATAATCAAAAATTGTCTATTTTCCCTTTTTGTATTTTTTAATACCATATAGAATGTGTATTTTTTTATCATGCATATTGACGGAAGATAAATCTAGCGAAAAACTTATCAAATTAGGATTTTCAAACTATCAAAAATTGTTCAATCATATATAAGGGGGATATGTGTATATTATTACAAATAATGGATATAATGAATTTTGTAAATACCATTATGAGTTGCAAATTTGTGATATATTTTTTTATTTGAAAAATATTGAAAGATATTATGTGTCTTTTAAACTTAATTCAATTGTGATTAAAACCTTGATTTCGAAATTAATCCAAAGAACATAGCGATTGTCTTTTATATCAACTTCAAAAACTAAAAAATACATTATGGAAATAGTCTAAAGGCTTGAAATTTGGCAAAAATTTTAGATACTTTTTGCCTTTAAAACAAAAAATACCCTAAATTACCATTTCATTCTGAAAAACATTGAAGAAATTTTATACTGCTTATCCGAATTCTTCGTATCTAATAATCAAAAATAAATATTTTAATATATCTATAATAAAAACTTAATGCAATGGTGTTTGATTAAGATTGGCATTTTACATTTATTTATTTTTTTGTATCGGTATTAACACATAAGAAACAAAAATTAAAAATAAATTAGCAATAGATTTTAAAAACTTAAAAAAATGGATATATAATATTAATCTAAAGTTATATTTTTAATAAAATCTGAAATTTTTAAATATAATTTATCTTTTTAAATGCGGGTATTTAATTTTTCAAAATTATTTAGCTCAATAATAAAAATAAAATAAACAATTGAAATATATAGATTTCAATATTTTTAACCGACTTTTACCAATCAAATTTGATCATGTTTTGAATTCCGCATAAGTTAGATGTAAATTCAAATGAGTATTTTCGTTTTAAAAACCAAAAAATGGTAGTGAAAAACAAATCTATTGTAGAATATATGATGATGTTGGTTGTTTTAAATGCATAAATAAACCAGTGAAATCCTTTGCATACATTATTCCGTAATTTGTCCGTATGATTATGACTAAATTTAATCGTTTTTAAGTTGGTTTAAGAATGAATTAACTATAATTAAAAATAGGCAGGTAAAATAAATAAAATAATACCCGATCGATTTTTCATCACTTGAGCATTACAGACAAATTGAATTAAAT
Source organism: Rhyacophila brunnea (assembly GCF_057557595.1). Classification (NCBI taxonomy): domain Eukaryota; kingdom Metazoa; phylum Arthropoda; class Insecta; order Trichoptera; family Rhyacophilidae; genus Rhyacophila; species Rhyacophila brunnea. The sequence goes on from NW_028233037.1 coordinate 3,172,417, forward strand.
GATATCTTCTGGTCAAACAAAAAATTGACAATCGAAATTAAATAATCTAATAAAGCGTAGATATTAGGATAAAAAAGGCCTATCGTGCTATTACTAACATTTTATTAAATTTTTATTGACTCCAGAAAATTTCTATGATATTATAAAGAAATAGCAAAATTATGCACATGCATTGAATTTCCTGATATTATTTAATGCTATATATATTTAGTTCGCTTTTAATATGTTTAGCGAGCATAAAAAATTACTATTATGAAACGTCAAAAATGGCATCATGAACTATTTTACTTGACAAAAAAGATGAAATTAAAATGTATTTTAATAAAACGATAAAAACACAGTCAAATAAAATTCAGTTAAATAAATATTCTATGATAACTTTATATAGTTTTATACTTTATTTAAGAAAATTCTTCGTTTATATTATATTAAAAATAAAGAGGTGGTATTACGTAGCATCATAAATGTATTTGTATTTTCAGGAATTTTAATATTTGTAAAATAAATATATTTTCATCTGATTTAAAAATACTTATCCGTTTTAAACTTATTTTACTTAAAAAATTACGTATCCACGGACAGCTCTAATAATTTAAATACTTCGTTTTATTCTAGAATAAACAAAATCGTTGATAATTTTGTGTTTGCATATTAAATTGTTATCTTAGTTTCCTGTATATCTTTCCTGTTATTTTATGTAAACATATTGTATATTTTTTTTTGAATTGACAGTTTATTACGCGTTTATGTTAGATTATTAAAAGTTAGTTTCGAAGGATTTTTTGCTATCGATTATTTATATATTTATTTAGGGCATAATTTGATTTTACAATTTTTATTTTTGCCTAAGTAAAACTTTAGATTGCTCTATATATTAGATTTGCTCTAAACTTTTTCAAACAAATCATCCTTACAGTTTTAGAAATGCACCTTATAGACACAAAATTGTATATTCAAGTGTTTTTCCTAATACCTTTGTTTGTTAATATGCTTCCACTTCCGTTGGCATCCAAAATTGTTATCGATTAACATGTATAAATTTTATTTATGTGTTAATTTATGATTTGACTGTTAAATTTTTCATAAATATTATGTGATTACCATATATAAATTTTTATAAATTTTATTTATGTGTTAATTTATGATTTGACTGTTAAATTTTTCATGAATATTATGTGATACAATCATCCTTAGACCAAACCTCATCATATGATGGCAGATATGAATTAAAACAAAACCTATACAATAGAGCATCCAAAACTTTATATTGAACAAAAATAAATTATTAGATCAAATTTACCCATAAACAAATGTACAAAGTTTATGTTGATAAAACGGTGGGATAAGTGATCATAACTAGCCGTGGCAACTTAATTAAAGCTGTGAATCTTAATTATAAGAAGATAAACATCATTAAAAATGAATTGATTTTATATAAAAAAAACCAAGAAAAATATATATAACATTTGTAATGACTTAGCATGGGGAGGCTACTAATTTTTATAAAAAATATGTATGATGGTGAAAACACCAGATACATTAGAGGCATGAATGTAAGCTATAACACTTCGTAAGACACTTGTACACATTTATTGATTTAAAGAGGTGTATTTTTTAGTGATGCGCCAGGGAAATATACATAGAGGAGTCTTGAAATATCCCCAATTTAATAAATGTGTTTTAATAAAAAAAATTAAAAATGAAGAAACCTTTGCCGAAAATACAAATTAGCTATTTTAAATTGAGCTTAATATGTTATATTTTTTTAGGCTATTTGATTATACTAAACCCGCTGCACTTTTTACAGTTTATAGATTTAAAATGAATATTAATATAATTTATTTTATATGATTATAGCAATGTTACTGGCCGAATTAACGTCATTAGGAAAAATTAAATAGAAAAATATTATTTTAATTGTTGCATCTCTTTATTGTCATAAATATATGGTAGATGTTTTATTGATCGCCAAATGATAAAAAATAATAATCTATGCATCTTAACATGAGCTAGTGGCAATACACGTAATTCGTATATTAAATTATTAGAAATACCAATACGCACGCTTTCACACAAACAATAGGTTTGATAACTATAGTTGATTGTAAGTAGTGAAAGGAGAATAGCTTTTGGCAAGACCAAAATTTGAAGATATTAAAAAATTAATTGCTATATAGAGATATCTGAAATTTATCATTGTTATAAATTATTCAAAGTTATAAAATATTACTAGCAATATTTATATTTTTTTATTAAATTTTTGTATCAAAATTTTTTCATGTATGTTTTTTTATTTTATTTCATCAAAAATTTTAAATTAAATTATATAATATTTTATATGTATTTATTTTTTTAAATTTATTCTTATGTTTATTATTTATTTTTTATGTAATATTTATTTGATTTTTAGGATAAATAGAAGCCTTTCGATTCGCTACAATTAGATTTCTGAATTAATAATGAGTTTCAAATATAAAATAAATTCATTTAAATATACTTTAGCTTTAATTCATGTATAACATATCATTTATACCTTGAAAAAAATTTATCTGCATTATTATCAGCGTAAATATAGCATAGTCACATAAACTAAAAAAATAATTACGACAACAGACTATGGTCAATATAAAAAATTACTAATAATTGGTTCAACATCTATAATTATAATTCTTTGGCATAAAAATGCAGATTATTCTAAATTTTTTTGGATTTTATTGCAAACGATGTATTATATTTACTCGTATATTAAACAGAGCAGTCAAAATTTTTTACATTGCTAAAAAACATTAAGATGCAAATTTTTCAAAGGAAAATTTATATTTTTACAATTGTTATATAGTTCTAGGTTTTGTTTTTGTATCTTTAAAAAAAATATGGTTAATTTCATAGACATCATTAACCCAAATGCTTAGAAAACCCTATTTTTCATGTAAATCTAGATTCCATGATTTTTTAATTCATATTTTTTAGTAGATGCTCTCTAATATCTTCTTAATTGTGAGTATCGAGTTTCATCAAGAATATTTATAAATTAACATCAAATAGAGAAGCAATTTAATGCTATCTACATTGAGTTTTAATTTATATCTAATGAATTTTTATACTATGAGTACCTAATTTTATTATTTTTTTCAAAATATTAATACTTCATTAAACAATGATGATCACTTATCATGAAGATTAATTTAATATCTAACCATAAACATATTTTGAATTTATTGGTATCCCTCTCAAATAGGCAATCTAGTACCAAATAAATTATATAATAGTAATGAATGGTAAATATAAAGTTATGTACAAATGAACACTCTTAAATTTACATTAAAAATATAGAAACATGCTTTCTTTTAATTATTCAAATTTGGTCGTAATATGGACCTTTCGTATTTTTTTTTGTTTTCCAATTTGAATTTTAAGAAATTTATTTTTTTTAGTTTATGTTTTGCTTTTATAATGCGATAAATTTTAGGACATTCTGTAATTTAAATTTTTTTATCATTGTTGATCTATCTGTTGTTTCAAAATATTTTAAAATCACAGCCTAATATATCATATCAATAAAAAAAAATATCATGCAAATCTTTTTTTATCTAGAACTATTCTAATTTGTCTGATAATTGATAATCAAATTTGTCTCCTTTATTCAACCATCTGATACTGTTTTCTTGTCAACCTACCAGATATTTCCATCTACATAATTATTAAAACAAAAGATACCAAGAACAGGAGACTTAGAAAATAAAAAGAAACACTGTAAGAAAATTAACCATCGACAATCGACCATATAAATATATATAAAATACGAAATTGAATTTAAGACATACAATTTAATGAAGCTAAATTCTAAAAAAATATCATATCATATTCATGAGACGTCAAGCCAGTCCACATCATATGATCCTTCTGGAATAAGCGTAAATGAACCTACGAATCCTATTTCGCGGTGGACTTCTGCTACAAATGAAGGAGAACAATATATTATTCTAAAATTAAAAGGACCTTCGATTATTACCAGTCTAAAGTTCGGGAAATTTTGTAAGATTCATGTATGCAATATCAAAAAATTTGATATTTATAGCTATAATGTTTGGGAAGAAAGTAGTACTAAAGACGAAGCAGTAGTTATTTCACAAGAACCATCACCAAATAAAGATGGTGAAACCGAAATGAAAACGGAAAAAGAAAACGAAAAAAAGAAATCACAAAAAATTGAAGATGACCCCATTGAATATGAAAGCTCGATTCCTTTTGAAGCTTGTTGCATAAATCATATACCATTTACAAACACGGAAAATAATCCAATAAACATACTTCATGGTGGACTTCTTAATGATACGAAACCAGAAGTGTTTCCTGTAACCTTTGTTTCCAATAATACTTTTATTATAACTCGATATTTAAAAATTGTTCCCAGGCAAGCTTGGGGAATAAATTTTAATTATTCACTTTGGTATCTTGAAATCCAAGGATATTGTTTGAGCCTCGACTATCCTTTTGTATGTCGAAATCCGGCAATATATGATTTGGAATTGAACGAAAAGAACAATAATTCTATCAAAAGTTCTGATACAAGAGATATATCTAAACCAATAGAGAATATATCCAATTATAATGAAGACCCCGAAAGCTCATCAAAGAATAATTTGTTAAATATTTTAAAAAAATTTGATAATATTAAAAACCATAATGAATTATTAATTCTTGCTTTAAACTGGAATAACTACCAATTGACGGGAAAGTGCTATGATTCGATGATAAAATTTCTCAAATTCAAAAATATTTATGGAGTGTTAGGAAAGGCAATAAATAAAATTGGAATGGAAACTGATGCAATAGACGATAATGAATTTGTTAGAACACTGAAAAATTTGCTGAGTCAAGAAGATTTTGAAACAATGGAACATAAATTGATGGAATGGGTCAAAAATGGTTCAATTAGAATCGAGGAAAATCTATTATTAAAGTGGGAAAATGTTGCTAGAGCTAAGAAAAGAAAAAATAAGGCAAGAGTTCCTATTAGTGTTATGGATTATTTAAATATGTGTCGTTTGAAGGAAGATATATATGAAAGAGACTTGTTTTTTTGCACCGAGGATCCTACAGATGACATTGATATAAATGAAAAAACTAAAACTACAAAACCTTTAAAAATCAAAAAGAAACTAGCTTGGCCCATAGAGAGGGGTGGACATGCTATGAATACGGCTGGTAATTACATTTATATGCATGGGGGCTGGAGTGGAAAAGATGAGCTCGCTGATTTGTGGAGATTCGATTGTGTTAGTGAAATATGGGAAGAGCTCTCTTGTAATATAGGGTGTAGGTCTTGTCATCAAATAGTATATACTGATGATATAGACAAACTAATGAAAATTTCATCGTATAAAAATTCAACCGATGAGCTAGAAGATGTCCAAGAATCACATACAATTGCAAACATACCGGAAAATAGTTCACCTGATGATAAACAAAAAAGATTTATAGACACCAAGTTCGATGAATCCATTTTGAATCAAGCAGAATCTGGCAATGGAAACGAGAATTCAGTTAAAAATGCACCAATCGACGTCTGTATAAATCAAGCAAATGAGAATAATCCATTATCGGGTTTTGAGGATTGCGTAGTTATAAATAATTTAGTCAATTCGGATTCTGAAAACCAAGAGATCCGAGAGAATGAAAGGCAAGTGAACTTGAAAGATAAAGAAATTTCCAAAAATTTCATGAAAATCAGTATAAATGATCATACAAAAGAAAATGAAAATATTCAGAAAAAATCAAAAACAAATATAGCATCAAACTTTATTGACAATGATTCGAGATTCAAAAAAAAAGAAGGACTGGTATTTATAGGCCAATATATTATGTCGGATTCCTCTATTGAAAAAGTCGAGGACACAGAAAAGCCAGGGGTGCTTTTTCATGAATTAAATACACATAATGGTACATCTACGCAGATAGGAAACAATGAAATAAATACGTTATACGATTGTCAATGTGTGAGCACAGGAGATAAAATATATATTTATGGGGGTAGGGTTATAAAAAATTATGAAAAAACGTTTAAATATTCTGGTCTATATTCTATAGAAGAGGGGAAAATATCGGAAATAATTGACAATGAAACTACCGGTTCTGCAATTAAAGAACGTGTGGGGCACAATCTTATCTACTTTGAAAACAAATACAAAACAGACCATTTTTCAAAGAAAACCAAGCGTTTTCCATCAGATGATATAAACAAATTAAATCAAGTGGAAGAGGGCATTAACAAAAATATCGGAAACTTTAATAATAATAAAGAGATATTCCATGATGCTAGATTCAAAGGTGCAATCAACAAAATTGTATATCCTCGAAGAAATCTGTTTATAATAGGTGGTCAAAGGGATAAGGTGAATATAAAAGAAATAAAGGTATATGATATAGATAAAAGACATGTTTGGAAAGTAATAAAATTTCCGATAGATACCGATAATAAGATTGTGAATAGAAGTGTTCTTGTAGATGAATATATTTATGTTCTCTTCTGCTTCGAAAGTGGAAAAGACGGGTCTTTTGATAAATTGGAGATGCATAGATATTCTATTTTCGAGGACCAATGGGAAAAGATAACATTCGAAGGAGAGTATCCTATCCCAAGAAGTGCACATGGTTTCGTATACAACAAAGAAAATGAGGCAATTTATCTTTTTGGTGGAAATATTTATGATTGCCTTGCCTCTTGTGAAGAACTAGAAAAGGCGAGAAATAAAATAAAATGTCTAATTGACCGATTCGATAGCAGAAGCCGTTCTATTCGAGAGGAAAATGCAAATATGGACAATAATGCTGACTCATATTTATATGAAGATGACGAGGTAATAGATGATTATGTGTATTCAGAAGACAGCCATAATGAACTTCAAAACATTTACAATGATATTGTAACCACATATGAAGATGCAATTGAAGATTTTCATGATGATGGAAATGAAGGTCAAAATCCAGAAGAAAATGGAACGAATAATCCAGTTTGTATTAAATCACGAATAAAACGCAAATTCTATGAAAGAAGAGTCAATGACATGTGGAAGATAAAATTAAGCACGGAAAGGGATAAAATTAAGAAAATGAAATTTCAAGTAAGAAAACACAATTTTTACAGAATGGTTAGTAAGGGTGAATATAAAAAAGCTATGATGTATCTCCGGGATAAAATACACGATCTTGTAGATCATAAGGATAAAACTGAATCCGACAGGTACATTAAACTGTGCTTTGAATTTTACAGCGACAGTATATTTATGAAGGATGAAGAAATAGTGGATGATATTTGGAAGGTTTTTACCGAAAGTAAAAAAGAAAAGGTAAAGAATTTATGGGAATGTATATAACTGAACAAATAGACATAAAAAAGTTGATAAGGAGTAAGTGAGGTAAATAAATCCAAAGAAAGATAAATTTATTAAGTTTTAAAAATTTCAAACTCTTTTTTATCGTTTTCTTCATTAATTTTTCAGCAACCAGCAGCAAAATCTGTATTTTTTTTATTATTCTCTATTTAATAAGATTGAAAATGGTCACTATCTGATGAATTAATTATGATCTAGATTTTCTCGATTCTGCTAAGTTAAATTTAGTCAGGTTTTTGACCAAATCTTTCTAAATTGAAGCGAATTTGAAAATATCTATTAGTCTTATGTTATGATTCATAAATAGGATTAATATTGGCATAAAAACCTTTTAAGTATACGGTATCAAGATTAAGATAATCCCATTTGGCAGTAAAAAACTAAATAATATCTAATAACCACATTCGTGCCTAAAATATTCAAAATAAGAACCTGATTTATATAAGTAATTTCGTTGTATAATAACAGTTGGTGGTTTTCTATTTAGATAAAGAGAATAAAAATGCATGAAATATTGGTGCTATTTGGTAGTTCATCTTTCTTTTTTTTTAAAATGTACAGACAAGAAAGCTTGGTGAATATTAACCAGTACAAATATACACAAAATTTTACATAATTCCGAAGGGGCTTGTAAAGTTTACTTCGGTTAATAAATAATTCTGGTAATTTTATATAGATCAGACCATGCATAATTCTTCACAAAATATGATCTTAAAAATAAATACAATTTTTTTAAAAATTACACAATATAAAATCTACCAATATTTCAAACTGGTAAAATAAAGATTGCTATAGCGTTTTGGTTTATTAGACTTTCGATAACTATTTTGTAGGTATAAGGCGTGATATTGCTACTAAAACATTGATGTCTGAGAAAAAAATTGATATAAGCTATAAATTTAACAGATTTATTTTTTAAAAGCATTTTCAGTTCTTTAAAAAGTTGTTACACTATTCTTAACATGATATTACCCTAAAGTAAATGGTAATATGCATATTTAAATGACATCGGAACAATTAAATATATATGACTGACAAATATGATAACCGAAATTCATAATAACAGCAAATACGATCAGAATAGTTTAATGATAATGCATTATATTAATATAAATTGATTTTAATAGACAAATATGAATTATCCAATAAATGTATAAGGGTTAAATCTGATAGTAAACATATAAAAGGAATAAAAAGAAATGCGCTATTTACAACACTGCCGCTTTACCTATTTGATTCCAAGAAAAGAGGTATATTTTGGAACCATTATATTTTGTAAATGTATTTTCTTTTAAATTAGAATTCACAGGAAAAATCGATGATTTATAAGATATTTAATTGCATCAATAAAATTATCCGATTTTATTTAAAAAGAGCCTAAATATCCTTTCATCTCTTCTATCACAAAAATAAAAGAGCTTAAAAGCTTATATAAAGACCAGAATGTCATTAATGAATATATTTTGTGGGTAGGTAGAGCCATGAAAATCATCATACTTTCACGGATTTTATTTAATTTTTGTTTTAATGCAGCGAAATGAGCTACAGATTAAAAAAATGATCATAATCATGCCAAGATAGAAATATATTAATATGTAATCAGCGTGATATAAGACATATGAAATAATTTTGTCTACTATTTAAAAAACCAACCCAAATTTTATATCTAGATATCTTATGAGGTTTATTAGTTTTTACATCATATGAAAACCGTTGAATAGTATAATATTTTCGAGTATGTCTAACTTCATGAATGAATCCATCATGCAGTAATTTAGTTATTTTTATAATTTTTATTTCCTAATAATTTATTTAATGCATTTCTAAGCACGGTTAAATTTAAATACATAGTATCTTTTAATACCTTTAACCGCGTATGCCCTATTAGAAAAAGTCCATTTTTAATGCAAAAAAGATCTATGATAAACTTATGATTGTGATTTAAGTATTCAACTTGATATATAGTTTACTTATTCATATAATTTTACACAACTTTTTCTAAATTAATCTCCTAAAGAGATATATTCTCGAAAATCTGCTTTAAAGGCAGAAAAAAACTACACGGATATGTCGATAAATGTATACATGATATTTTGTTTGATTTTTCTAGGTTTTATTTGAATTATTGTAAATTTAAAATGAAGTAAAAACATATTCTCTCGAGAGCGGAAATAATGAGCATTATAAATGTTTACAAAAGTCCCAACAATTAACAGAAAAGGATTTTAGCTTAGAAATTTAGGGTTTATTGAAGATTTCGTAATTTATTCTACGACTAAAAATGGAGTTTATAAAAAAAAAATTTATTCACAATCGGTTTCATTCTACTATATAAAAAAAACTATTCATTACCAGGTAATTCCAACGCGGTATTTTTAATTCTTTAGTATTTGCATTATAACATGATTTAAACATAAACAACAATAAAACAGTTTCTGTGAATTTATTAATGTATTTATGCAATTTTAATCTTTTAAATTAAATAATATAAAATTATATGATATCAATTTTTTGACTTTAAAACAATATAATCCTCAACGACCATATTAATATTTCAACTTGGTTATTTTTTTGGCCGGCTTATTACAAATAATGGAGGGTTTTTATCTATAATAAAAAAGAAAACATAATTAAAGCTTTTTTTTGTATTTTTAATTTTAATCCTAGACATCATCTTTTTTTATGCACAAATATCAGATACGATTTTCTTGGGAACTATCAATGTAAAATAAACAAAAAAATAAATAAATTTTGCTAAATTAATGATTATAATACATATTATAAGTTATGTTTTCTTAATATATTTTCATTGTGTGATTAAAAAAATAAAAAATAAGATTGCTTTAAATTTTTTTATTTACGATAAGAAGAGAAAAATTTTATTGATATGATAACTTTTGTTTTTAAAAGCAATCGAAATCTAAATTAAATAGAGCAAACCTATAATATATAATAATTTTATCTTTTTAAAACGTTAATAGCATATTTATTAGATGTAATACGCTCGGTTTTTTTAAAGAGAATTAACAAATAAATTTATGAAGTTCTTATTGGATCTTTATTAATAAAAAAATACTAAATTTTTTGTATTCTTTTTATTGATGATTCATAGTAACTTTGCTGAGAAAATTAATACATAGGAAGGAAAAACATGATGAAAAGGGCATAAGATTATATTTAAATCAAAATAAAAAACGAATAAAAATTCTGAATAGCTGAAGTTAGAAGAAAAGATATTTATGGGATTTTATTTAAAGTTTATATAATGAATTTAGATAAATTCATCGAAATAGAGATACAAACTTGAAAATCACGAAGATACTAGTAATTTATATATAAAGAAAAATAAAAAAAGCTATGAACAATAAAAATTGTACATTTATATAGAATGAAGTTACTATTTTGGATATATATTCTGCAAACTAGATTATTTAGTGTAAAATTATAGTATTGTTTTCTCTTAAATCTTGATTTCATCATCAGCACTATAATGATCAGCAAATATATATTGGGCTGTTATTTATAGATTTTTGTAGGTTAATTTTTATATTTTTATGTTATGAAATGCGTTTTATTTCTACCAGTTCATCATATTTTAGAAACGGTATAGTATATAATAAATAGTAAAATTAAGTGTATATAATCACTTGCTTTTTTTGTTTAGACTATGCATTTATAATTCAATTTTTTTGTTACAATAATAAGTCACGTATCTCCTATCACTGCTCGATATTGAAAAATAAAATAACCCTTCAAATTTGTATTTACTCAATATTCAGATCACCACAATAAATGTTTTATTGTAGCTTCGAAAAACTTATTATATAGAAAGTAAATTGCATAAAATATTTAATAAATCCTAGAACCGATTGAAGGAGAGCCGTAATAATATAAAAGAAAGGCACGTGTTGTGTTTAATTTGTAAAGATATTTATACAATTTTTTATTTTGAAGATAAATATTTTGGTATATGCAGTCTCTTATTTCAATAATAGGAAATAGCATTGAAATTTGCGTTCACAATCGCTAGTCCGTAGAATATTCATTATCTATTTAAGCTTTTATTAAATTATTTGAATTTTTTTGATGCGCGATATAAGTATTTTCTTAACCTTTTGTGTTTGTCTTATATTTAATAATAAAGGCTTTTATTTAGCTTTTTTTAAGAATACAATTTATATTGAGAAAAAAATGGAGCATATGTTGTGCCTATTAGATTTTTGACGATGACAAAAATAATTTTTAGCCCTAAAAATTTACCATAAAAACTGAATGTATGTGAATTTAAATTGATTCTTCGAAATTCGAGGCTAATGTACTTAAATTTTTTTATCTACTCGCAATTATCTTCTTTTTAGCTACTTCGCCTTTGATTATTATTATATATTTGCTTATTTGATGCACGTCTGCATACGAACCTTCAAATTTTTTGTTACAGTTTGATCTCATGGATTAGACTAGTTTTTAAACTGTAGTCGATTTGGAGGGGGGTAAGATTCCCTTTACTTTTCGTCTCTGGTTATATACCCACTACCACTCTACACTTACCTATATTCTGGCTGTGTAGAGCTTATTCATGTAATGTTCAGGAAAATTTAGGCTTGTTACACGGAAGCATCCTAAATTTTTCACGGCTTATCAGTCTTGTTTATGTTTTACTTTCTAGTTTCGACGGAGCACCACTTGCAGGTATTTATCATTTTGAGCAAATTCATATTAATTAGGGGTGCGTTGTGGTTGGATTCAGTCTACTTCCTATCGTGTTTCTATACCAACAGCGTCACCACACCCAATTCAATCCGAATATTGATAATTATAGCTGTAAGGTGTAAAAAAACGCAAAAATATGGTGCTCAAAAATTATTTACAATGGCAAATCAGGGTGAATACGATGTTCTGAATCGTTATGTAGTCTTGAATATTTAATATGGTAGAATAATATATTTTCTAAGTCCAGGCAGAATAAAGTAAGGATCTTTAGATACTGGAGCTATTCGTTCAAAAAGCGTGTTTTAATTTAATATCGTATTTTTTAAGTGGATAGAAAATGTGTACGGAGAAGTTATCATAGAGTTTAATGCCAAGATATCATGAGTAATCAGAAATTATGATTCATGATCAGAAACAATAATAATAGATGCAAGTAAATTTTGAAAAATAAAAAATTTAGCTGATCATCTGTTGATTGTGTATGATTGATCGTTTTGAGGATGAAAATTTAAGATTAGATGTTGATGATAGATGGACTATAACAGCATTGAAGGATAAATTAAAGGAAAAAATATATAAGGAGTGGGTTATTTATTCTTATTATTATAAATGTTACAGCGATCGTAAAAAAGTGTTTGCAATTTATTTTTGTGTTAATCGCTCAAACATTTTAAAGACATCAAAACCCATGTAAATACTAACTTATTTGAAGAGGCTTGGTTATTAATTAAGATAAATGTTCTATTGCGTGGAAAGACAAAAGATAAAATTAATGTCTTATAAAAGATACATGATCAAAAAAACAATTCTGGTAATTCGCATTAAATATAATTGCATATTTATATAGATATACAATTTATCTGTAGATAAATAATGGATATTAATTTAAAATTTATAATCGCCCCATAAAACAAAACATTAAATAATATGCTCAATGTAACATGATTTTGAATTATTTATAATTTTTTCTTTGTGACATAAGTTTTTATACAGAAATACCACATTTAGGTGCGTAAAAAATATATGGAATTATAAGATCTCGTTCTTAAAATGAAAATTATTTTTTATCACCCTTTTATGTTTTTGGTGTGCATCAAAATCTAGCTATCAATAGAATTTCAAATAATAATTTAATTATTTTGGGTTCAAAAGTAAAGATTCTAGAGCAAAATTGATTTATAAAGATGCGGGAAAAAAAACATCTAATCTTTTAAAACATAAAATTAATAAAAGATGCGTACTTTGATCATTAAACTACTAATTTATTTCTAGTTTTTATATGAGCTATTTTAAAGCGTCTTCTACTAGTTTTATGTATTCCTATATCATAATTTCAAATTATTTGAACTATAATTAAAGGAATAATATTTTTCCTAAGGTTTAGTATTATATTTACACATTCATTAGGAAAAAATGAAATTGTTAACTTTTGTATATCTTCATCTTAAGCATAATCATTATAAAACTTACATAGGGAGAATGAAAATTATTTGATTGATTTATGTAAATCTAGGTATTTATTTCCTTATTGTTTAGAAAAATGTTTAAAGGTATATATTCAACAAATTTAAGTATTAATCATGGTGTAGCGACCTAAAATGATGATATGAATTCAATCTTTTTTTGTAAATAATGATCAATTCGGGTGTATTTAAATGATTTTTTTTAGTAAAATAAGTTTAATAAAAGATTGGTTTGTATTTTATACTTTAACAGAAGGTTTAAGTTAATTAAAAATATGGTTAACAATAGTTTTTTTTTAAAAAGAAGCATAAATTCCGACCAAGAACAATTGAATATATATAACATAGAAACGCTTACCACCTGTCTGCTTTTTAAATTTAAAAATTTAAAGATTCCATGAAAAAATATTTAGCCCGAATTGCTGAATAATTTAAAATAATGTGATGAAAGATTAGAGATAAAAATGTATAAACTAATTAGCTTTCAAAATATTTTAATGAACCACCAAGGTAATTAAATATATAGCAAGATATCGGGATAAGCATAGGTGCAACTTTGAAAATTAGGGGTTATTATCGCCCTCATGCTACGTAATATTTTTTCAGCAGGTAATTATTTAAAGGTGATTATAAATTTAATATATTATCCCCTATGGTTTTGTCGTCTCATTCTCGAAAATTGTGCTTTTTTATTTTCAAATCTTATATTTTTCGAAATTGAAATAGTATGCTTTTTAAAGACAAATTTTTACTACTACTCGTTTATTGGCATTTAAAATTGAATATTTTTTTTAGTTCTTTATATAATTTATCCATTGTGCATATTTGAATTGAGATATATACAACTTATAGAAAATTTATTCTGCCTATAAATATGCTAAAAAAAGGACACGAGTAAGTTATAATGTGTTGATCTGTCTAATTCGAATTATTATGGGTAAATTTAAAATACATAGGTGTTTATAATCATCCTTTTCCACCCGTAAGTTTTTAAATAACCAGCCAAATAATATTAAATATTAATCTCTAACGGTCAAAAGCGAAATAAATGAATGGTAGTTACATAAATAAAATCAAAAATTTGATATTTATACATTTGAAAATGGCTTAAAAATGTATATAACTTAATAATTTATTCGTGAAGTATCAGAAGATTTTTTTTCATAAAACCTGTTTAAATAAATAATAGCTTTTAGTGTTAAAAAATATTTTTCGGAATTTATTTATATAGACTCACAGGATACAACTCTTTTTTATATCAAAAACAAGCCATACATAAATAAAATAGATATTATATATAATTTTTTTTCATGATTTTAGCATCTGCGAATAAGTTTCTTGTTGTTTTGTTGGAAATTTTATATATATACATGATGGTTTTGATCGAAATAAAAATTTTAATTTAATTGTTATGATTCATATCGCCTTTGTTCATTTTTGTGCGAACACTAATCATGAAAAATAAATTTTATCGATTATATTCTAAAAATATTATTAAAATTTATAACATTAAATATAAACATTAATGATTTTATATAATATATTTGTTGGGTAAAATAAAAACAAAGGAACACAATTTAGTCAAATCCAGTAATTCTTTTATTTATTTTTGATTTTTCTGTTTGCCCGTATTTAATTAAAGATAAAATATACGATAATATCTAGGTAGATCAAATAAGTATTAAAAAAATTCTTGTGATAGTATTTAAACAGATTTTCCCTCGATATTTTTTTATTTTAAGATTTGTATTTACAATTGGATTTTAAACGAAAAATTTCTACTATAAGTGTGGAAAATTTTATAATTTGAAAAGTTATATTTTTATGGATTAAAGTCCGCTTTTATTATTTTACCGAGGGATTTTGGTTTTTTTATATCATCAATAGTGGTATTGGCAGTAGTTAAATAAATAAAAGTTTAGATAAAGTGTTTTTAAATGGTTATGATTGTTTATTTTCTAAATTTAGATAATTTATATTTTTTTATTCTGTAAATAAAAATTTGTGGAAAATTCTAAAACTAATATAATTCTTTTACCCTACAATTAAAATCATTTGTGACTCATATTGGGTAAAAAAGCATTTTTTGGATATAATAATAGATAAAAATATAAAAGTACTAAATTTAATTTTTCTATATTTTATTGGTAAAAACAATTATTATATTCGTTTAAAGATTATATCATAGAAAAACATACAGTAGCCCAAAGTTTCAAAAAAAATTTCCTTTTAAAACATGAAACATATAACTTATTTAGTTTCTCGGATAAAATCGATGGTATATTAAGTTTATAACAATCGCGTTGAATAAAAATAGTTATAATTTATTTAGTAACTAAAGGTTTTAACGAATTCGTGCAAAACATTTACAGAAGAAATATTAGACCATAGTTGATTTAAGTAATCTTTTTAAAATATAATGTGAAAACATTTATTATAAGGCCAGAATAATTATTTACAAATAAAATATATATTTAATAAATTATTTGTTATTATAATAGGCAAGAAAAATAATTACAAAATAATTTTTTTTTGAATTTTAAAACAAATAAAATCTAATTCTAAGTGACAGAATATCTCTTATTATAATATTAATTTAAGCTTCTTAGATTTTTCGTTTTCGATGAATATGGATCATCTTTAGCTCTCTAATAAATAAAGAAAATCAAATGATGCAATTATTGAGATTTCTCAGAATAAAAATAAACCTTTTAATTCATGAAAAACACAATTGTAATAAAAAAATACAGGAATTCAATTTTTATAAAAAACGGAGGAATTTAATATCAAAAAAATACAGGAATGCAATTGTAATAAAAAATACAGAGGAATTTAATATTTATAGACAGGTATTTGATTTTTACAAAAGGACAGTAAATCAACTCCAATAAAAATGTATATAAAATAATAATTTTTATTATATTCTGCATGTGATTACCAACTGTTTTTTTCAACTAAGACGAAACGCGAGCTATAATATCAATTTAATATTCATATAGATAAATTTTACATGGCTGATTTCGATTATAAAATATACAATTTTCAACTATTTAAATATATAATTACAGCCATAGTCTGTATCTATTTAAACAATAAATAATATTTTTATATGATTATTGCGGGTATAATATATTTTTATAATAATAAATAGTCAAGTGCCCATTAGTTTTAATATATATTTCAGTTTATTTCATTTTTAGGCGCTTAAAAAAACATATAAAAAAATAGATTTTGCGAACTAATTTAAAGGACAATAATCCTATCGGACTTTGTTATTTTATACTAAAATTTTAATATGTAGAATACTTATATTTTGCCCTTCAGTATAATTATATCCTGTTTCTTTTTTTAAACCATATAAAGCTTTAGATGATACTGTAGAGCAGAACAAAAACAGATGTTTGTGTTTTAAATGTTTATAATATCAATTTTTATTTATTTTTGGGCAGTATACAATTTTTACTTTTAATCTTTATTAATAAAGTGAAATTTTAGCATTATCTTTAAAGTATCCATATTTATGTTCGCTTTCATCACATTAAATTCACAACATTCACTATTCATCGTCTACTTTCAAAAGTCAACCTCAAATCTATTTTTTTGTTCGTATATTTCTGGATTCGCTAGGATTTATGACACATTTGTGAATGGTTTTCAAAATAGTATTGTAGTTATTTTATTTTTAGGTGTTATATTAAATTAAACTGTTTAAATTTATCTGTAAAAATATAGATTAATTTATAGAACAGGCTATGTTAATAATTATTTCTGTCTCGTCTCTTTACAATATTACCCAACGCATCTTATTACTCCAGACTTATTAGTTCTGGTGTGTTCCGCTGTCATAATATTGTGTGTATGTTTCTGTTTCATTTGGCATTTCTAACACCTACATATACGATTTATGGTATTTTGTGAACACAACATCCTTTTTATAACCTATGGTACTATTCCTATCCTGTATTTGTACTAAAGTAATTTTATTAGCTAGTAGATCACATTTTTTAAAGTGGTCAGATTATCACTACTCCTTATTCCCATTTATATCAATGTGATCATGTTTCCCTTTTAATATAAACAAAAACATTTGGACGATAATTTCATAATAAATGCTATTGGATTTATTTATAGAGCTAAATCTAAGTGTTGTAATTTTAATTTTTGTTCTCGAACACAACTTTCTTTTTTTCCTGTGCGCATAGCGTATTTATACTTTCAACTATTTTCTCCTCACCAAAGTCTTATTCAATGGTTAATCCCAACCCAAGGTTTGTATATATCCCTCGATCTATTTCTTGACTTCGAGATCTTTAGGTACCTTGTATGATACTGTGTCATCACCTGTTCCCAAGTTATAAAATATGGGGTAATTTTAGTCTTGTCATAATATAATAAAGATTAATTAATCTAAAATGGTATTCTCTTGATAAAATTACTTTTATATTTGATATAAACTCAAATTATTCTATGAATTATATTATGCCATGATTTATAAAATAATAAATTTCCATCATTCTTCCCCTTTTCCAAGACCGAAAATTTTTTATTGAAGATTAATACATTTAAGCAAGTATTCTCTTGATAAAATTATTATTAAATTTGATATTAATTCAAACAAGAATTATTCTTTGCCATTAAATTATGGCATAGATTATGAACTAATAAATTTCTTTGATTCTTCCTCCTTTTCCCATACCCAAAATTTTTTAAAGCCCCCCAATTTGATCAAAGAATTAAACGCTAAAATGTACAATAAATTTCCAAACATAGAAGCACCCCATTTCGAAGAGCTTTACGGCGCATCACAAAAAGACAGCCATCCGTATCCAATAAGCAAGACACACAACTTAAAGAATTCACAAACAAGCAATATAAATGAAGAGACATCAAAACATTTTATAGAACATTATCCTCGATCAACAAAAGATGATACGAAATTTTCAATACCAGGATACAGTGATTGGTTTGATTTAAACACAATAAATATGATAGAAGTCAACAGTTTGCCCCATTTTTTCGATTCACCAGAAGCGAATACTGTAGCTTATAAAGAATGGCGGAATATAATGTTTTTGATGTATCATGAAAATCCTAGAAAACATTTATCAATAGTTGATGTTCGCAAGAAAGTGAATTGTGATATTGTTAATCTAATTAGAATTTACGTTTTTCTTGAGAAATGGGGACTGATCAATTTCAATTGTGATGTTGGAAGTAAATGTGTTTTGGGGAAAAAGAATGATGAGTTTTTTAAGTCTATGACAGAAAAGGTTAATGGAAAAAAGAAATTTAAAAGGTTTGTGGATCCTTCAAGTATCTATTGTGCTAATTGTTCAATTTGTAATTTGTCTTTGAATAAAACAAGCAGCGGTAATAATAAAAATAATATGGATGGTAATGATAAAAATAATGAGGTTTGCTTTTATATGAATATTAAAGAAAGTGGATTCATTTGTGAGAAATGCTTTCTAGAAGGTGGCTATTCAAATTCATACACGGCAAACGACTTTATTCCTTTTGGCGATAACCATTTGAAACACGTATGGT
The DNA here is from genome assembly GCF_057557595.1 of Rhyacophila brunnea. Lineage (NCBI taxonomy): Eukaryota > Metazoa > Arthropoda > Insecta > Trichoptera > Rhyacophilidae > Rhyacophila > Rhyacophila brunnea. The sequence continues at coordinate 3,191,531 of NW_028233037.1, forward strand.
CAAAGAAAGACGAACTGCTGCTTCTTAATATGATTGAAGAGGACTGTGAATGGGAGAAAATCGCAAATGAATTGGGAAGAACACAAACTCAATGCATTATGAAATACTTGAAAATACAAGAAACTAATTTTCTTGAAGGAAATAACAGTTCGTTGTTGCTCAATAAACTTTCTAACCCTGTTATGAGTGTTATATCTTTTTTGTGCGGAAGTGTTAGTCCAAAAATTGCAGGCGAAGCCTCGCGATTCTGTATTCAAAGAATTTGCTCTTTAGATAAAGACGAGAAAAATTCTAACCATTTCTTACCAATGGCCACATTGAGTTTCGCAGGCGAAAAGGCGCTCGAACAGAAAAAATTGGAAGAGGAAAAAGTCAATGATCTTTTAAAGGTTTTAGTGGAGTTACAAATAAGAAAAATGGAATTGAAGTTACAAGATTTTGAAGATCTATGTAATAGCCTTGAAAAAGAAAGAAAAGAATATAAAATTGCAAGAGAAAATTACAGAAAAGAATACGAAGAAATTAAAAGAAAAAATAACAACGAAATGTAGCTTAAATAAATACAACCCATTTTGATATTTCTAGCTTATTATCCCAATTCAATATTTTTATTTATTACCCTTAATTATTTTATGTTAAAGCATCTCTTAACTATCAACCCTGATTGTTTTGTGTTTAAAGCATCTCTAAATATCAGTGTTTTTATTTTGGATAGAAAGACTCTCTTAACTATCAGTGTTTTTAATTTAGGATAGAAAGACTCTCTAATTAATAGTGTTTCTAATTTAAGATAGAAAGACCCTAGTAGATATCGATGTTTTTAGTTCTAAATTTACAGTTCCACTTAACTATTAAATAAAGCAATTTTTTCTTTAAAATGTTTTCAATATTTCTTCGTATTAAAAATGAATTGTATTTCTGATTAAGCTAATTATGAGCTATTTAATTGATGTGTTTATTTCAGCCTATAAGCATTTTATGCCCCAAATGAATTAAAAGCGCGATACCAGTACAGATGATTATTTATCATAATTTGGAATTGTATGCTAAAATGATCATGTCTATATATTTCTTTAGCGTTAGATTAAAAATTCCACTTCGTATTGTTTGTTATACAGCGTAAACTGATTTTTTAATGGTAAATCACCATATAATTCCATTTCAGATATTAATTATTCCATGATTTAAGCATAAATAAGAAAATATGTGAATGTCTTGGATTAAACTATTTCAAACCCAGACAATAGATTTACTGGAACAACCTAAATGTAACTTTAAATTACACAAATTTTAATATATAAATATAATTTTTAGAAAATAATTTCGCTGAAATGAAATATTGCTCCAAATTTAAAATACTTCTATTGATGGATGAATCAATAATATTAAAGATCTGTTTTTATCCTCGTATTTTTATAATATCAATTTTTTTATGAAAAATATTAAAAACAAATTTGTGATTTACTAGTTTTTTTTATCAAAAACAATTTTATTTTAGCAAAAAATAAAAATATAAATCATTTTTTTATGCAAATATTTTATTCAATGCAATTTTTCGTGGTCCAATAGTATTTATAACTTGTAACTTGCATCTTTATATCCTTGTAAAATATTTTACCTACTTAAAATACACATGAATAATTTTTGTGTACATGAATTTTTTTTTTGGAAATTTCGGCATAATTACGGCTGCTTCTTAAAAAAAAATTTGTACCTATAAAATAAAAGAATAAAAAACATTAAAGGATCTACAATTCTCTTCTTTACTATTTTAAGAAAATCAAGCCCGTTTATTATTTAGATAATTTTTGTATTTTTTTTTATTTAATTCGAGGTCTGTTTATAAAAAACACAAATTTTATGCTTTTTTTATGTCAATGATTTAAAAAAAAAATATATGATAATTCCAAAATTACCTTTTTTGGGTATAAACAAGCAAAATATTATTCAAAGATTACAGAATGGATAATAAAAAGTCCCACCATCTTATTTCTATAGTTAATATAAAAATAATATATTATAAATACATTAATAACAAATGAATTTTAAACACCTCTACACATTTTAAACACACTAAGCAGTATATTTAAGGCGATGAAAAAACATTTGTAATTCATTATTGTTAAAAGTGGAAGCCTTGGGAAATCAATTATTTTATATATTAATCGATGCAGCAGAATGTATATATTAAAGTTAAGAAAACATCAAATGTATAAATAATCGCCGAATAGAATCGAAGTATTCTATATATTGATCGATGGTACATATTGCATATATGGTAAAGTCAAAAAACATCAAATATAGGATAAATCGCAGCAACAAATCAGGGTATTTTATATATTGATCGCAGCAGCAGATTGTACATATAGTAGAGTTAAGAAAATATTAAAGATAATTTAAATCGCAGAAAAAATCCAATTATTGTATATATTAATAGATGCCATATATTGTACATATAGTAAGGTTAAGAAAACAGCAAATATAAAATAATAGCTGGAAAAAAACAAAGATTCGATAATTAAAAACTACCGGCTTTATTTTTCTCGTATTCAATAACAATGTAAACTAGATTGGAAAAATCTTGAGCAATCGATATAGATTTCACTTTAAAATACATGTTGTCAAACCTGAAAATAAAACACAAAAAAATTAATTTCATAAATAATAAGTCTCTGAAATCTTAAAATATGTAGGTGAATCTTTTTTATACCATCTTTAATCGAAGCCTTTGGCTAACTTTAAAAAATATAATATAAATAATCCAATAAATTATTACTACTTTATACTAGAAAATTTCATTTACAGCATTTATGGCAAGCATATATTTTTTTCGAAGCCTGAAATTATTTAAGCTCGGTTTTTGGATCTAGAAATAAATGATAGGTGTTGTGCTATTAATGAATAACTTTATTTGTTTTTATAACTCAATAGAAATTTATATTCAAATGTATTTTACAGTATTAACCTTATAGTTATAAAACAGGAGGGTGAATATAAAAGACCATTAAGTTTATTTTAAATACCCGAGAGTGTCAGCAGAAAGCTAAATCATACGCACAAAAAAATAAGGTTAAGAACGACACTTGGATTAATAAGTATTTAAAGAAGAAGATACAATATGTAGAGAGCTTTGGTTAAAGTATGTGATTGAAAGAAGTATAAACATAGGCACTTTTACTAATATCTATATTTCAGCTCGGTTTGAAAGAAAAAAACCACTAAGATACAACTAACAATATTTGTAAAATTTGCTAATTTATTTGATTCGAGATCCCATAAATGTAATCAAAAAATCTATATGATAATATTTGACAAATTTATATGCAAAAAATCAAAATCATTCTACTTGTTAAATATATTTATTAAATATACGCCCCATAAAAAATATATTAAAGGTGTTAAAAATTTCGGACGAAGTAGAAGCATACATGCAAGCTCTGTGAAACCGCAAGAAACTTGAACTCATCTCAAATGAGAGAAGAAGAGCAGTTGTAAAAGATGGATCTGGGTAAGGTGTCAAAAGATGTATCAAGGAGTTGTGCAATATTCCCAATATGCTGACCACGTCTTAATAGATAAAATTGATAAAAGAAAATAAACCCATAATAAAATGTTTATGTCCATCCATTGCGCAAAATGAATATATTTTTTTGATTAATGCAAATATGTCTTTTTAATTAAATCATATTGAAGTTATCAAAAGAATTCTTTATTAAAAGAAAACACATCATTTTGATCTGATCAAATTATCTATATATCATAAATCTGTAGACCCAACATCAAATGGTGTTTTATTTATTATCATTTGCATTTTCAATGCTACTATTAAAATACATTATTCTATTTGTCAAAACTGAAAAACATCACCATGAAATTTTGGCCAATAAAGTAGATTCATCACACTTTTTAGATGACCTTAATACATCAGTGGAATCGAATGACATCATAAAAGAAAATAAAGTTGAATTCATATCTCATAAAGGAATATCTAATGGAAGTACTCAACACATATTCAACAATATACACGAAGAAAATAAAACGGCGAGCTCGAAGAATACAAACAACTCCGATATTCAAAAAATTAAAAATGAACAGGAAAATTTATCAATAGATGTCGATATGGGTGCTAGAATCGAGAATTTCTATCGTAGAATTGATAAAGTGGATCTGCTAACACAATTAAAAAAAGATTTTCATCAACCTGAAGGTGCGGATTTTAGATTTATAAAAAATAGACTTGGAAAGCTTGATTAATTTTATTAAAAACGATTTTAGAATCATAAAGAATTAACAGAATATTGCTAAAATAGTGTTTGTTCAAAATTAAAGATGCTATCTCTAGTTTAATTATTTATGAATTTACTCGTTTTTTGACAACTCAATTTATTCATAATAGACTCTAGTTTGTTTTATTGTAAATATTTGGCCAATACCTAATTTAATCTTCTCATATTTATAACCTTAACCTATGAATCTTATTCTTCTACGAAATATTGATATAAATATTTCGCTAAACACAATTTTTTGTAAGTACTATTCCCTTATAGTTATTTTAGAATTTATTTTAATATACGATTTTTGGTATTTCACGATCACGAATAATATTTTATGGCATATGACAATATTCGTGATCTATATTTATAAATTATGAATGATTCGTTGGATAGATATCTAATTTTAACGGTTGAAATATTTACTAAAACGGTCATATATATTCGCATGTAGTTCCTATTTCAGTTATTATATCAAGTTTTTCTTTTATCATAAACACACACATTAAATGTCGTACATGCAACAATTTTAAATATTTTTTAATCTTAGTTTCTCTTTTATAACTATTAGATTGCTGGCCATTGTATATTTAACCGCGTTTTTAATGATTTCCACTGACCTTCAACGTATTATATTCTTGTAAGCATCAAATGGATGCATCTCACCGCGCCAATATGTTTAAAAAACAATTTTAAAATTTTTTGTTAAAAATACACTTGATTAATAATCTAATGTTTATTATGCATTATCACGCAATTATTTTTTTTCGAATTTTCACAGAAAAATATATTTCTATCCTGCATTAATCTAATCTTGATTTATATTTTCTATTATGCTTCTCGCAGTATGAAATTTTGAAGATACGGCTATGAAATCTTGAAGTTACTGTGTAGGTGAAAGATTATTCTATTTAGTTGTTTTATTTTTTTTGCTCGCTATATTTGTCCTTTTTTTCTGTTTAATTGATTTTATATATGTCTTTTCTTGACTATAATTTGTCATAAGGTACTCTTCAATAGAGGAAACAATTGTTTTTTTATGACTTATATTTATAGATTGGAGCTCTTTTATGTTAAAGTTTTTTCAGGTCTCTGTATCTTATTTATAGAAAAGATTTTATTAAGGATATAAATTAAATGATAGATATAGGAGAATAAGTATGCTCTTTTTAAATATATTCACTTTTTTTTGCTGCCTGTGAATATACAGATTCGTATATTTTAACTTAAGAAAAGGAATACACGCAGCAGAAAAATCTTTAGTTTTGTAAGATATGTCTAAAAAAAATTTAAAAGTGAATATAATATAGAATAAATACTTTGAACCTATATTTTTATTATTTTATTCTTGGGTAGATTATAAAATCTTAAATCATTTCATCAAACTTGTTTATTATATTCGAGCATACTATCTTCTAAATTCATCTTGCTTTCTATCGCTAAGAGTATTATATCCACTAGCCCTGGCATCATTTGCTGTATATATCAATTTTTTTATTTCAAGATCTTTGTAATTAAAGAAAATTAATTGTTTTTTCTATCGTAATTGCAGGTTTTATGAACCTTTATATTGAAGAATTAGGTTATTGTACACAGAAATTGTGTTTAATAAGAAAATAGCATAGTGGAATATTCACAGAAGAAAATTTTCCTTTAAGAAATAAGCTTAATATGAAACAGTAAAAACGATCGGTAATGCATAAATCACCAAAATATATTATTCCTTTGTACATACGTAAATTTAAAAATATTTATTGAGATACCCTACCGAAATCTATTATTTTCTTATTATCACACCTATAAAATTATATACCTCAAAAGAAGATATAGTTTTCCGAAATAAACAAAAAAAGCCCTGTATAGACAGGTATAAACTTTTTCAACATTCAATGCTGGATAAAACGGTTTATTGAAGCATTATGAATTTATTTCCACGTTTATTGGTACTTTAGATTTATCACTTGTATTCAATTTGGAGTGTGAATACAGTTTATGATTATAGATTGCGTCTTCCAGCAACTATGTGAAATTTTTCTCTGATTTTCTAGTCATTTTACCAATATTATGGATAGAGATAATATGTCTAAACACAATTAAATAAATATTCATTTTTTGAAATTATGCAAGTATTTTCATTAAACGAACAGCGATATATACTCTTATACTTACTTATATATTTATTTATTTTAAGTCTATTTTTTCTTTTTCTTTTAAATTTTTGAACGCGAAAAACTATAGTTTTCTCTAAATTACAGATCTGAGCATAATTTTTTAGGCTTATCATCTTTAAAGTCTTTCTCAAGACATCTTCTACACTCAGGACCTATAAATTATGGTGTTTTTCCTAAATCTATTGTTTGTTGATATGCTTACGCTTCCTTTCGCATCACATATTCTTTAATATACGACTTATGGTATTTTTTGACAAAACCACCCAATGTTATGACATATGAACTATTATTATTTATTTTTATATGAGTACAAATTCATTCGACAATAGTTCATATTTTTCGCGTATCAGATTTTATATATTGGTTAGGTTATCGATACTGGTTATTCCTATTTCTATCAAATTGATTAGTTTTTTGTTTTTATCTTGCACGAATAAATCTGGATGGTTGTGTAATAATTATATATATATTTTTATCCTAGTTTTCTTTTTATCTCCGCTAGTTCATTTTATATAATTTCTTAAACCGAGTGTTTCTTATTATTCTTGGTTTTTTTAAAGTAGAATTTTAGCGGGTAAAAGTCTATGCATCGTACTGTTTCGTTTTGCATCTATGCATGGTCATAGTCTTAAGGTTTATGTTATTTTTTAGAATGAAATCGAGATTGTATTCTATTTTCAAATAAAAAGTGTAAAATCTGGCACAGACATCTGCTTGATTATTATTTATATAATTGATTTTTGCTTGAGATAAAAGAATTCGACATTTTTATTTAGGATTTTTTCATCCCGTATAAATAACATATTTACTTTTCTAACCAGATGCTTAGATTTTATCACACATTTATACTAAAGTCCTATAATATATTATTATCATCATTCATTTTAAACTTATAATATTTGTTAAAGTCCTCCAAAAACCTTTTCTATTAAATTCAAATTTATTTTAATGAATTTGAATGATATCAGCTAAATATTGCTCGACTAGCTTTCTTTTTTATATTATTACTATTTAAGAAGCATGTAAAATATATATGTTTTCTAGAAAATTATTATGAAGTCTAATCGATTAGTAAATTCTCTATATTTTAAAGTATTTTTTTTTGTGATAACGAATATCTAAGTCTGCGTTCTTATCTAGCAGTTTTTCGTTTTTTTCATTGTGTAGTTTTTTTGTATAAAATATATTTCTCAGTGAAATCCCAGACATTTATACAAATTTTGGTTTTTAGAGATCTACTAAGATTTTTTCGAATTGGTACTGTCTTACATATTTTTTTATATCATTCAAATTTTGCTTGTTAAATTTGCATCATTCTACTTTCTTTGTTGACTTAAAGCGCTTATCTCCCGATTACAAAATATTGGTAAATGCAACAATAAAATAAACTGTAATTTGAATATTTCACCATGTTTGTTCGTGGCTTGTAATTATTTTTCTTCGAAGTTTTCGTAATCCAATTTTCATACGGGATTTATAATCCAAATTATATGCTATAATTTTATTTATTTCTTAAATGGCAAGTTACTTTATACTCTTCTTGTTTGCATATCTTCAATTTTATTCAATTTTGGCTCTGCAAGATTTGAGGATAGGAAAAATAATTCATGATAGTCTTAAATGTATAAATTTTTAGAAAAGTTAATTCATTATATATTGTGTTAGAGGCGTAGTATACATTTTTTTATAAATTTTATCTATCCCATTATGTTATTACTTGATCGAGTGGAATCTTATACTGTTTTTGTTTCTTTCCAGGTTTTTTTTATCATGCATATCATTTCGTTATATATATAACTTTATCATACAATATTTTTATTAAAACCATATTTTTTACATAAGATTATCTTAAAACAGTTGCGTGAAGGTGTAAAGGGTTAAATATGCATCGATTCTTATATTTGACATTTATTTATGATATATAATTGTGTTTTTTTTCTATAAAGTGAATAAGCGCTATCTAAAAATATCATAAGTTGTATATGAGGCCTATGGAACACATATGAATCAGAGAATACACATTAAAAATAGAATGACTAATAATTTTAGTTAAAGATTTGAAAAGTGAATTTTTACAGATGAAAAGTTTAAAATAATAAAATTGAATAGGCATAAAATAAGCCCTATATAGAATCATCTAAAGTTATTCTATATTTAAAAAGAGTATAAATCAATAGGATAAAACCAACCCGTGGATAAATGTAAATTATTGTGTGGTTTAAAACAAACTTAAGATACATAAAAAGAAATTCTTTAAATATATTTTAACACGTAATCTAAAATAATCTAATTTTATAATTTTTTATAAAGGTTTTCTCATATCTTATAGATTATTCAAATATATTACAATTTTAGCCATTATAAATTTCCAATCTGTACGTTTTCACTCCGTGAAGATACTATTTTTTTAATTATCGTGATTAAATCATAAAACATCGAAAAAATAAATTGATATTGTGAATGATTGAGGCTCGAAAATTAGATATCGGATTTCTTTTTTCATAGAAATTATAATTTTATTTCTTTGCTACAAGAAGTTTTAGCTATATGTTATGTCTAAATGAATAATTCACCACTAAATATTCCCGAATTTGATTTATAATAATATTTTCTGTTATTATTTTTTATATGAAATAAATACTTATTGGTAAATTTTTATTTACGGAATGCAATAAACACAAGAAACACGGGTAAGTTGCATTTTTATGACTTTTTAGATCCCAGCAACACAAAGAAACATTTTGAAAAAAAGAATCAAATCAATCTGTCTTTTATAAAAAACAAATTATTTTCTAAATGAAAATTTTGAATATATATTTAGAAAATTGTATATAAAATGATAGAATAAATACATAGATAGTTCGTAAAAGTCACATAATTTGTAAATATTATTTAAATACAGATCAAATAATGATTCATATAGAACTGAATCATCTATTCTTTCGCTGCTCTACTAAGATATAAAATATATGACGGAGCATAAATTATAATTAAGTTTTATAAATAGTTATATAGATCAAAAGCTATTATTTAAACATTAGACTAATTTTTTATATAATCCGAATAAATATTTACAAGCACATAGAATTCCAACTATCGCATTTTTATGTGATTTTTATTGACATTTGATGCGTATGAGTATTATAATTAATACCGCAATAAAGAACAAAGATATACAGGAATAGTATATTGGCTTTTTACATTTCATAGCAGTCTCTGATTTTAAATTATTCGGCTGCGGCGATCTTGAAAATTCACTATTTTCAACATTATTTTCGAGATTTTGACTTAATTTATTTGAATCTTGAGCGATTCGCACGGTTTCTTGTAGTTGAATCGGGTTGCTGCCATATATTGAATTTTTATTTCCATCATATTGAGGATCATCAATTCGGTTGTATTCTAATCCCGAATCTAACTTTGTAGATTCTTCGAGATTTGATTCGGGTAAAATAAGCAATTGATTCTTATTGCAAGACTCGACAGAAGTCAATTTATGCGTAGAAATTGGATTGACATTGTAAATTGAAATTTCTTGCGAGTTTAGATATATTTTTGATTTTTCTAAATCCTTTTCAGCATCATAACACATTGATTCGTTTAATGAATTTATACTTTTTCGCTCGTTTATAGGCTCTTCAGAAATCTTAATTAGAGAAGAATCTATGGGAAGAGCAGTGTTCAAAGTTTCATCTGAAACTGTTTTCATAGAAACATATTTATCTTTAGTATTATTTTCATTTTCTTCTGGGGCTAACTCTTGAGAAAGATTATCATCTAGTTCAGATGTTGCTTTTTTTTCGGAACATGCTGGTGAATCAACAATTTTAAGAGATGTTTGAGTGGAATCAGATACAAATTTTCCTTCTTTATGTATTTTATTATTATTTTCTTTCTTGTATTTTTTTTTAGAAAAAATATTTTTGGCTGGAATGTAGCCTTGAATGGGAAATGTATATCTATTCCTTTTGTTAATTAAGCTTTCTCTATCAGATATCAAAATACGCTCATCTTTAGTACAAACATCAGGAATAGAAACCCTCTCTTGATGTTTAGGCATCACGACGGATCTGAGAATTTCTTTCATTCCTATAGAATCATCATTTTCTAGTCGGCAAAAACAAACATACCCATTGGCTCGGGAATCACTATTTAGGACACGATAAAAGATTAAACTAAATTTAATTTTTAATAGGGTAACCGTAGCAAAAAAGTAAGATCCCATCATACTATTATTCTTAAAATTCACAATATCTGTGCATATTTCTCTTTTTTGATCCAACGAAAAATCAAAAACATTATTATTAAACGCGAAATTATTTTTTAGTAAAAATTTATCATCTATATATAGCATTCCGGATTTAAAACAGCATGTTTTGTATTGCATAATCAAATATCTAAAAAGAATAGAGCAATCAGATGTGTCTGTAAGTAATAAATTATTTCCTATAGTCAAAATATTGGAATTCATGTTAGTTTTTTTAATTTCTCTTGTTTTGTTTTTCGTTTCATTGCTTTTTTTATCCAAATCATCAGAAATACAAGAACCATTTTCTAAAATTTTCTCTCGATTACTGGGTAATTTGCTCCATAAGCATGAAAAGTATATGGATCTATGAAATTCACTTATTCTTTTATTTTCTTGTTTCATAGTTTCTTGTGATGCATCGGTGCTTTGACGATTATTTCGATAAATTCTAGTTCCCAATGCAGTTCTGAATGAGTACCCTGAGAATATTGCTCTAAAGTCCTCCGCAAGTGAATCGCGATCATCAAATACACCCTTAGAAATAGTTTCTTGTTTTTCTAAGACATTTAGGTCTGGATCCAAACAATCTGCCGTATTTTGCTCTTGTTTAATCACATCAATGCTGTTTTGCATATTTTTTTGGAATTTAATCAATTTTTGATCATCTTCAATGTTTTCAATTTGTTTATTTTGTTCTTCTGCACCATAAACACCTTTATAAAACATTTCATAGCTAAACGCGAAAAAAAATATTTTCTTGAGAATTAGATTCATTTCAATATGGTATTAATTATTACAACTATTTTAATCATATTTTTTTCTGGAAAAAGATATAAATATAATCATAATTCCGGAGTTTTGCAATATTTCCAAGAAGCCAACAAATCTTAGAAAAAATTTTTTTAGATTAAATAAAGTTAACACATAATAGGCATAAAATTATAATCCAATTTCATTTCATAAGCTGATTAAAAGGAGTTAAGAATTTTTGCTATAGCAAAGCGTACGCACAAACTATTAATTGAGGAAAACACTTGAACTAATAAGTCTTGAAAGAAGAGAATGCATTAGAGATGATTACAGATATGATCAGCATAAAGTGACATTATTCTATAGAACAATCACAATCTTTGCCTGAACAAATTAAATAGTTATAAATCAAATTAACATATATATAAATATAAAACATCATTTAATCCAATTATTAATTTATAAGAAGACCGGCTGTTAATGATAATAATTCAAACAAGATATCAAGAGATACATTAAAGGAGTCTTGAGATATGACAGATTTCCAAAAGATCTTCGACAAAGAATAGATGTGTGCTCAAAACTTAAACTATCAATAAAGATATCATTTGATATTTTATTTGAATAAACTTTGATTTAAATCAAATCATATAAATTTGACATTTTATTTGAAGAAATTTTCATTTTTTTATCTAATCATTTATTGAGATAAATGACACTTGATAAAATAAATCATTTTAATCCAAGTTTTTTTTATCTGCGATAAATGAAGATGTAACAAAAGACATATTACGTTATATAATTTATTCAGCTGTATATTTTTCAAAAACATGGTTGAAATCTTATGAACTTGTAGTTACTATAGTTATGAATTAAACTATTATTCAGAATAAATCATTTAATGCAATACTTGTATTTAATTGAAATGAATGCCTTCAGCATGTATTTTTAATAAGCTGTTAACCTTTTTGTTTTTTTATGCAAAAACTCTGATATTTATAGTTTATACTGGCTTATCAGTGAGCGATCATTATGGATATATTATTTCATTTATTTATGTGGTTTTTTCCTTTAAGTTAATTATTGGTTGGACAAAATTTTTTAATTTTGGAGAGAAAGTTTAAGAACCTAGGGTAAATTCTATAAACAAAGAATCTATCAAATGAATTAAAAAAGTGGAAAATTATATAATAGGTATTTCAAAACTTATTTATTGATCAATTTGTATAAAAGTTTAAAGAAAGCTCTTGAAACAATTGGTAAACTTAGCTTTAAAGCAAAAATCATTTATATAAGAATCCAGATAATCATTATTTCTGTGGCACTTTGTTCTCAAATTTTTTTATGGTCTTCATCATAATAACTCGACACTCTGAGTATGTCCAACATTCTCTGAATTTATTTATGAAATCATTAGAAGGATTCACGAAGGAATGATTGTATTCTTCAGTCGAGGAAAATACAGAAAAATATGCTAAGCACATATCGGATTTGTTTAAGAGTATTTTAAAATGTAGTTGCTTAAATTGCCTTCAATTCTCAATCCATGTTCTACTATTGATACCATCAATAATATACTTATTAGTGACCCTTTATAGCATCCAAAAAAACAATCTTGCATGCGCATTTCTTGATCAATCTATTATATTATCTTTTAATGGCAATGTTTTATAAATTTCTAGATCTAATAGCTTGGCCATAGAATTTGATGACAAATTTATTCCCACTATTATATGTTTCTTAAACCAGTCGGTTATACCTGGAAAGTTATTCCTGTATTTAGATAGCATCACAAAATTTATTTTCTCAAAAAGACATTATTTTTTACGTAACCTGATAAACAGATATTTATAAGCCTTGTATTTATGTGCCATTTCCAATTTATATTTTTTTGAATCATACGTGAGAAATCTTTATACAAAAAAATTTGTTAGTGCATTTTTTTTTAAATTTTGCAAAGGGTTATATCTATCGCAAAATTTTTCCGTCATGAAAACCTCGATGGTTATAAAAACTCTATATTAACATAATCATCCCAAGTTTATAAAAATTTTAATCTTCATAAATATTTTCATTTTTTTTATTTATATTTTATGTGATAAAAAATTTACTTATCTTGTTAAATCATAGATCATGTAATTTCCCTAAGCATATAACTAACTGTGTTCGCATTATGCATAGCGCATTGTTATTTCATTCTATACCAGGCAAATCATATTTTAAACCAAATAATGAAATTGCCGACCCTTAACAAAGATATTTATCTTTACCAAGGTTTAAGAAACACAAACCACCAATAAATTTATTTTTACCATATTCAAAAAAAATATCTAAATTATTATCTTATTTTTTATGCTGCTTTCCCGCAATCTTTTCGTACATTCATGAACACGTTACCACTGAATTTTTTTTTGTATATTGAGATTACAGCATGAATAAAAATCTATAATTGCTATATTGTGATATTTTTGGCTGCTTTCGAGTGTCTGGCCAAATATAATTTTTTGAAACTAGTTAAACTATGTTATGTAGGGCAAATATAATACTATTATGGATTTATGCTCTTATTTGTTATAACTAATTAATACATAAATTTAAATGAATTTTTACAAGTCTAAATAATTTTTCATATATTAATTGAGTTCATGTGCTAGTTTTGAAAATTTTTAGTGTAATAAATTATTTTGCCTCTGATTCAATTTAAAAAGATAGAAATCTTTATTTTCTAGTGTAAAAAATGCGTATTTTTGTATCTGGATGCATAATTTATGAGTTAAACGGCTAATATTCGAAAGATCGTGCTGCTTTTAATTGATAAATTACAGTGTTCTATGTTAAATCTTCCTTGATTTCTTAAAAAAAAAATTGGCATTGTAATTTAATTTTAAAGGATATAAAGGTTTTTCAGCTAATATATTTATACTGACAATTGCCTCAAGTTTTTGTTCATTTGAAATAAAATATATTGTTAAAGGAAGATAAACTGTATGAAATCCCATAATAAAAAATGGAGAATAAATAAACAACATGTATAAATCTTGTAAAGTATACTAAACTATGAAAATGAAGGGATGAAAAAACAGTTTAATTATATTTATGTATATTTATATAAGGACAAGAAAACACGGTGAAAACAAATAACATGATAGTTTCAATAAAAATATACAAAATAAACATATTTTGAATACATTATAATTTTAAATTCTTATTTTTTTTATTCTATCCCATATTTACAGTTTAAAAAATAATATGTCATCACTATTGCATGCAGTAAAACTTCATCAGACTACTCATCTCTTTTATTTCGCTTAAAATTATTTATTTGTTTTGGTTACATATATGAATAAATTTATATGTTTCCATACTAATACTAGTAAATAGATAAATTTGTAGGCCGAATTTTGTTTATGATTCAATAAAGAAACCGATAAACCAGATCAAATCATTCCACTGTATTTAATTTTTTTTTAAACGAATATTATCATGTTTATAAATTTTAAAACGAGATTGATGCAACAGCTAATATATCAAGAAAATCAAAGTATTATACAATTTTTTAATACTTAGCGGGAAAAATTTTTTGCAAAAACAAATTTCATTTGAGTATTTAGAAATAAATATTGTTGCGGTTTAATATCTAATATATATTTAATACAAAAAAATAAATTTGATGCTATTTCGATAAAATATTTACAAAGTGGTTTAAAACTGTGGATTCATTTAAAACAAGCTGTAAAGCGCCATGCTTATGTTGGCGCAGAAAACAACAAAAAACCCACAATAATCAGACAATAAAGATTTAATGTAAAAAAATCAATAAAAAATATTTTCATTTGATTTATTTATACATTATTTACTATACTTATATGCTTTCTGAATTGCTGTTTTTTTTAAGAAAATATTTTTTCAATAATAATTTATAACAAAGAAACATAACCAATGTTTATAATATAAGAAAAATTATGGAATATTTCAATTTATATTCACACTTAATTTATCTAAACCGACTGAGTATTCGCGTTGTTATATAAAAAACACGTAATAATTCATTTAAAAAACACAAAAAAAATCACGAATTTATTGAAAATAATATATGCAAGTGATATTACCCGAATTTGTTATTTTGTGTTTCTAAGGTCAAATTATTTAAATCTTGATTGCCTATAAACAATAAAATCTTTCTGGTTCCTCTTTATAAAAAAAATACAATATTATAGCTAAATGATTAACCTTACCGGGTAATGAAATTGAATCTTTAGATAAACACATTTAATTTTATGATTGAGTTTCAGTATATGAAAGCTTAACTTTATTAATAACTAAAAGATTTATAAATAGAAAAATAAGAAATAGTAGATAAATATAATTTTGAATATAAATTAATAGTATTTAAGTTTGAAATAATGCCATTATTATAAATAGTATAATAGGAATATAATATTTAAGATCATTGAGAAAACAGATTAGGCCCAGAAATAATGAAAAGTAAATTTCAAAAATAAATAGATAGCTATATAAATGATAATAAAAATACATACGATATTGAGTTTTTTAATTGCATTGGAAGATTAAAATTATTATATTTATATATAATCTATGATTGACTCACATATATCCATTCATAATTTAGGTTTATTTTGAAAATATTGTTTCAAGCCTATATATGCAGAAATTTTTCAAAATTAAGAACTTGGTGTATTTCATTTTATATTTCTGAAAGATTTTGGAATTGAATATTACATATAAAGATAATCTTTAAATGTAATTGTTATGTAATCATTTTATTAAAATTCAAAACGGGCATCAAAATCATATATCAAGGTTCTTTATTATAGATTATCCATCAAATTTCTTTTTAATTTTTAAATGAAAAAAAGGTCAGAATAGGTGTTTTTAGAAATACTTTCTAAAGATTCGTTTGTATTTTTTAAAAAAATAAAAATAGCATGCAGTTCTGCCTTTAATCTCAAATTTACACAGAGTAATTGTTTATTTCACATATTTATTTTGAAAGGCATATTATGTTCTCTTATGGAGTTTTGAAGAAATTAGTGGAATTTATATGCATATACTAATATTTCCAATTTTTTTTTGTTTATTGAGATAAGATTGAAAAAAAAGAGTATATTGAATTTATGCCAAATTGCTTAAAAAAACTATTTTCATGTCACTAAAAACACTAATTATTAATCGCACAAAATAACCAATAAATTTTCTATAATATTGTTTTGCGTTGCTTTGATAAAAAAAAGTAAGAATATATTACACCTGCCGTAATATTTTGATATTGATTATTATTTTTACATTTTAAAGTCATATTAAATCAATCGTAAGAACTAAAACCGCGATGAAAACTTTAAGTATAAAACAAAATTCTTATTAATGAAATAAAATAAAAGAAGTTTATGAATCATTCTTTTTTTATACTCCATGCATACCTTGAAGTTGCTCAAAATTACATTTTTTTAATTCCGTTGGGCATTACATAAGTTTTTTTGCTATGATACATAAAAAAATGCTATTTGATGGAGATCTTTAGGTTTTTATCATATAAATTTTACCATAATAGTGATTTTGTTGCAAAATAATCCAGATCTATGATAATTTCAAAATTCTTGACAATTTAAACATTATAATGTATTATGTGATTTTGAGAATATATTATTGTTAATTTTATGTTTAAGCAACTATAAGAATCCTAGAAAAAAAATTTATTATTTTTTAGTGATTCATGTAGTGAAATTTATAATATCAAGAATAAATCCTTTAATATTAATTAAATTGTTAAAAAGAGTTTTTAGAAATATAGCAACCATGAAATTAATACATTAATTTCCGAAGGCAAAATAATATGATGATTCTAAAATCCAAAATACAAAATTTTTTAGTTTGGACACAAAAAAGCTTATTGCGACCTTTTTTTAAAGCATACTATTTTGAAATTATGGATAAATTAGGCTAAATAAAATCCAGAACTCGAGAGTTCACAAGCAATACAATGAATTATGAAATTTTCAGGGAGAAGAATTTTTAATTACCATACAAAACTGTAACCAAAAATTTAGGCTAAACCGATTCAGGTAAATCTTATCTATATTCAATTATACTTTATAAAAAAGAAGCAATTTTTTTCAGTAAAAGAAGAATCGAGTTTTGCAAAAATTACATATATAATACAGAAAGCATATATTTTTAAATAAATTCAAAGAAATCGAATAAAATCGTAGTAAGCAAGAAAACCATACAAATTAGATTAATAAATTAAGGATGGCGAAAAATCGGGGAACTTCAACGAGAAAATAGTTTTTTAAAACAACAAGCGCACCCGATATCTTTTAAAAAAACAGTAAAAGCCCACATCAATAATTGAATTGCATTTTAAAGTGATAATTTTAAAGAATATAAAAAATGTGCTTTTTGATGCCTTTATATGTTATGTATAACGCACGTAACGAAAAAGAGAACTTACATTTATTTCAAACACATGAGACACCCACATAAAAATCCAAGGAAAGTGGTAGGTTAATGATGGAAACAATAAAAAACCACAAAATACATAGAAATAGATACAAAAATATATTTTTTCTTTTCCGTGTGAAGTTAAAAGAAACCAGTTCCATGCAAAGTATAGGTCATAAAAATTTTTTTAGATATTTTTCGATTATTCTATAGAATGTAGATATACCAATTTTTATTATGTTTCTGTTAGATAAAAACGCAATAGATCGTAAAAAAAACTTAATAAATTAAGATATTCATGAATTTGAAAAAGCTAATAAGAGAACTCTAATGTATTATTGAGAAGAAACAGTAAAATCTGCATTATCTTTATCAAATTATCTTTCTACTCAATAATTATCCCATTTTTTCATTTCTTTTTTTTTGAGGGCAAAGAATCTTGATACTAATGGACAAACTGCAGCATGAAAATTTGTCTACTCCTTCAAATTTCTTGCTCTTCAAATATTTTGGGAGCTATAATTTTATGAATTTGTAAATTAAATCCATAAAATTTAATTATTTCACATGTTTGAAAATCTAAATATGAAATAAAGATTACAAAGAGAACTTACATGCAATCGCGTCTTTAGTAAGACAATTTTATATGAAATCATGATATTTGAGTTTTTGTTATCTTTGTAATAAATAAGTAAACAATATTACCAAAAACACTTCATAAAATATTTTTTAATTAATATACTATCGGCATAAAATAGTTAATATTAATAATGTGTTTAGTGAGTATTTGCCTAGTGGCTCATCAGAATACTACAAATGTATATCGTATAAAAAAGGGTTAACTATGACCCCAGGAAGGACTTAAATAAACATTTAATAGCCAAATCCAACATATACGTTTGAGTGACCTTTTAGATAGCCAAGAGGATTATGCAAAATTCAATTATGGGGAGCTTCGCATTATAGCGCATACCACTTAAATTATAATTTCTCCACAATTAAAACTTTATGACTAATTTGAAGGATTTAGGAAAACTTTAGACGCATATTTTTTTGACAACTATCAATTTATAATATTCAATTAAATACAATTTACTAGCAAGAAGAAATAAATATAATTTTTTTTAAAGAGCTATTTTTTAAGCGCTCACTTAAATTCTCAATGACTACCAAGCTAAATTTAAATTAAAGCCCATACCCAATAGATATTAGAAACAAAACTAAAAAAGGTGTTATTGCCTCCCAAAATTTTATTAAATTTCAAAAAAATCATAAATACTTAAACGATTTTCGTGTAGTTATTGAACACGTTTACTTAGATAGCTAATATATCTACTTTTTTGGTGAATTATATGTTTATTTTTTTATACGAAAAAAATCCAAAAGTAGCTAGTATAAACAATTTACTATATGTAGCGCCATTTTAGATAAATAATATTTTATCTTTTTATTTGATTGCAATTTTTTTATCCTAAAATTAAGCTTACGAGCACGGCTTTCTGTTTATTGATGAAGATTATTCTATCTGATAGATACTAACACACAATTTTTTATCAAGAAATGGTTTCACGGTATTTTGTTTTTTAAAAAAAATAAAATGTTGTAATTTTAAAGAAAAAATTGCAATGAAACACCAATAACAGCTATTTTTTAATGATAATATAAAGTCAATTTAAGATTATAATACAAAGAAAAAACTACGATCCATAAAAAATCCGAATTTTTTTTCGAAAAGATTAAAATGTGATAACAATTTCGAAAAAAAAGATGATCTGCAATAGAAAAGGGAAACAAAATATTAGAAGAAAATCATTAGATCTAACATTTCCAAACTTACACATCAAATTGATAATCATTGAAGATAAAGGGTTATATATTGTTTTTTTGGTGAAACTAGCATTTACAGACAGTATGGGTTGAACTAGTAATTTTTTAAGTTTTTGTAAAGATAGGAGATTAGATTAAGCTAAAATCCCTAAATAAAAATAAGAATGATCAATTTTATGCGTTTTAATTTTAAATTATAATATTTCTTGGTTTAACTCAGATATGATAAAGCGGCTAAATAATAAATTAAGCAAATAATTTTTGACGGAAATTATTTTTTAATGATATAAATCCATTACAAAAAGTAACGAGAATAAATATTCTACATAATTATGCTATTTTTAGAAACATTTACTTATGTTAAAAAAACTGTTTTTACATGCCTTAGACATTATACCAGTTACATTTATAAAAAAAAGATTTAAATTTCTATACCATTATATAATATATGATAAATCTAAAGTTTTATATTTAGAGTCTCAATACTAAAATTAATCGATTAATATCACATAGAAATGATCTTTCAAGATTTTAAAATGACTATTTTAATGAAATAGTTTTTTAACATTAAAATTAATATAATACGTTGTATTTTATAGTTGTATACAAGTTAGACCAGATATTTTCTGTATCAATTTCAAGATTGATATAATTTTAGGAATTACTTTATAAAAAAGTAAGATTTTTGAATTCAACATGAAAAAGAATTTTGAGTAAGTTGTACAACGAGTTTTTCAATAAAAAACCAATTTTTTTGCTTAAATAGATGATAAAAGTTTGAATTTTTTTGTACATTAAATCCCTTTTTTCTTGAAAAAATAGCTATCTATAGAATGTGTTTGTTTATTCATGCAAAACGCATATTTGAATTCCCGAATACATAAAACCGTGAAATTATCTAACTGAATCTAATCAAATAATAGTCTGATACTTAAAAGAGAAATATGTGCAACTAGAAAAATTTAGAACCATTTTATGTATTTTTTATTACGAATCTCTAGATTTTATCTTGTGTGAACCTTTAATATTATCTAATTTATCAGCCTATAAATTAAATGAATACATTAAAAAATTTACAAGATTGCATGATTCTTGTGTTACGTATTCTTTTTTATTCATAGATTCATTCACTTGCGTTTTTGATCTTTTCTTAGATATTTAATCTGATAATAGTAATCTAAGTTTAAAATCTATTCATGTTCAAAATATTTTTTTTTGCAATTTGTACCTGATAATTTTCAATCCCGTACCCTTATAAATGCCATCGTAATTTATTTATTGTTAACAGAGATATTTCTATGCAAACAAGATTCTTAAACACATATATAATGAAATCGATTTTCATTTTTTTCTCGATATGAACGAGAAAAAAATACATTTCACAACAAAATTCAAGTGTTAAGAAACTTTAAAGAATTCTTTGAATCTATATAGCAGGGTTATTTAAGTGTTAATCTATTGTTAGATCTTCTAAATACGTATCAAAATATTCTTATTTTTAATATGTTTGCATCATACTTTTTTTTGTAAAATAAATTTATGTGAAATTAGAACTCATATTCTCTAGTCGTGCAGTTTTTTAAGGAAAATTTCTTCTATGTAATATAATTGTTTTAGAATATTTCGTTTGTTTAAGACTAATTCGAATTTGAGCTTATTATTTTATTACATGGTATTTGCCAATCAAAGCAGGAAAAATTGTTGTAAAAAGACATTTGTATATTATGTAGCCGATTAAAATTCCAAGGCTTGGAATTGTATTTATACCTAAAATAAGATTATTTAAGTCAAATTCTAAATTTTAGACTATTATAAAATTCACATTATAATATTCAAGAAATGTAGCAATGTGTCTTTTCTTAATTTTAAAAAATATTAATATAGAAAAATATAATTGAACAAAAGTATAAATAAAGTTTTTCCGTATTATTTTATTCCACTTCTATTTTTTTGGATTGTTTATCAAATTTTCAGCTTCGAACATTTAAAAATATAAACTAAAAATCTTCAATGCCACAAATTTAAACATAAAACTTAGCATAGAAAGCTTATCTGCTATTAGCTAAAAATAACAAGGTTTTAAAATTTCGAGTGTTTCAGTGGTTTCTTAATAGAGCACAGAATTCATAAATTTTATTCTTTTTTGGTATAATTTATATTCACACCCTTTTTTATGAATATAAAATATTTAAATAAATATGATAAAGTACAGAATCATGTTAACCTACTCAATGCATTTATTCAAGAATAAATCGTTAATCTAAAATTACAAAACAAAGATTATACCATAATTCGCAGCATGAGATGGAGGGGTAACACAATATTATAAAAGGTACCAGAAAGAGCTTAAAGTTACAAACCAAATCGAGGCGCATATACAAATTATAGGATTGAGGAAAACATTATAATTAACAGATTTTTAAAAGTGGGGATGTGTAGATAAGATGTAAGAGATGAGGAAATAAATAAGATGTGCGCATACAAATAAATCACCCTATGCTTGAAAGAAAATCCAGACTAAAATATAAAAAATTAAATCTAAAATAAAAAGATTATAAATATTGAATAGAAAGATTTAAATCGATTGACGGGATTCGTAGATACACTTAATATTTCTCTTAGTACGAAAAGAGGATATAATTAGAAATATTCACAAATAGGTTTTTATGTAGCATTCAAGAACACAGACTTACAACTTAAATCGAGGCGTATTATAAAAATATAGGATTGAGGAAAGACGCCTTGTAGAATAGGTTTTAAAAAGAGATAGGTATTGAAGAATAATATGTAAAAGAAGTGAATATATTATACGCGGGAAATCAATCAAGTTATGCCAGAATCAAAAATCAAACACTACCATACAAATAATAACCTATAGACAAAAAGATATAAATTATTAAGAATTAGATTTAGTGACTTATAGAGCTATAATATGTTTTGACTAGTTAAAAAGGGAATAAAATAAAAAATATATTTGCTACAGTTATAATTTTTATTATTTAGCACCAAGTAAGATCACCGAGGGCACTATCAAAGGCATATTCGGATTGACCTATGTTAAAAAAGCCTTGTTTCAATTTAACTCTCCATCGATGCTTATTTTTGTCGACCTTAGTATACAAACACATCATATAATTGGGATTAATAGCTTCCATTCTAAGATCACTATCCCCACTATCAGTATCCGAAAGAATATCCTCATTTGAGTCATACTCTTTATCCTCAACGGGACTATCCACTATACTTGACTTTAAAGAAGAATCACTATTAGAACCATGCCTTTCGTTACTTGGATAATTCAGTTCACCATAAAAACTAGATCTTCCATTAATCTCATCATAAGAAAATTTATCGCTACTGTGTCTTGACGAACCATTTGAATAATAATCATCATGATTATTATTATTCTTCCCCCCTACAAAATCCAATCCTCGACCATCAAAAATCTGGCTTCGATTATCAAATGAAGAGAGTCGACTGTCCGATCTGTTCATGTATCTATACATATTCATATTTGATGAATTTCGTAAATCATCTTGTATTGTACGGAATTGGTAATTTGACGAATTATCCACTCGTGTTGTCATCTCTTTGAGTTTTCGTCCCCAGCACATTTTAATGTCGTGAACATGTTCTCGCCCTAGTCCTACTGTTTCGGTATCTTCACCTATTGCTCGAGATACTTCTTCGATTATATCGCGGTATACTCGTGAAATTTCAAAATGCATCTTGTGATGGAATTAAATTGGAAGGGTTGAAAAAATTATTATTTAATCCAGTAATATTTTGAATAAAAATTTATTACGTATAAAACTTGAAATTCTCAAATAGTTAAGCATAAAATATTAAAATAACGCATAAATATTGAATTGGCTGAAGATAATACACTTTAAAATCCTTCTATAAATGCATAATTGCAAGTTTTTGAAATAACCCTACATATTATGTTATTTATTAAAAAAAAAATTAAAATATTTAATCATGTATGAAACATTTAGTATTGTCAGATTAATCTATAGAATATTAAATTATTATTGCATAATACTTAAAAATAAAATTATTACTCATGAAAGAAGAAGAGCAGTTGATGAAGATAGATCAGAGGAAGGTGTCAAAAGATACATCAAGGAGTTGTGCAATATTCCCAACACGCTGAACACGTCTAAATAGATAAAATCGATAAAAAGAAAATTAACCCATAAATAAATTAAATATAAATTACCAATGAAAATAATATTATAAATGATCTAATTAAGCAAGAAAAAAACATTTTATATTCTAAAATTAATGCAGAGTATATTGGATTCTTGAATTAACATGTTTGAAAAAGCAATTAAGAATAAACTGAAATTCTTTAAAATAATTATGCATAAACTTGAAATAATAGAAAGAAACACATCAAATATTAAATCTATAAATAATTAAGCTATTTTAAATACTCTACATAGGAAGATCCAATAGAATAATAAAAAATTACATTAGATTAATTACAATTTTTTTTCAACCAATCAGACGATTAATATTCCAAACATACAAATATTTTCATAATTCAATTTCTATTAAGTTCTTTCAATAATTTTTTTGAAAATTATTCCTACAACAAGAGAAATTAAAGTTGGTTTTAAAATATAATATTTTTTATTGGTGCAAGATTTATAACTTGTGATTGGGTGGTTACAAAATACCATAAGTCGATATTAAGGAGTTAGGAATTCCAACTGAAGCGGAAAAATACGCACAAACAATGAAATTTAGGAAGACACTTGAACTAATAAGTCTTGAGAGAAGAATATGCATTGAGGAAATAATTACCAGCAAATATAAAGTTTTTTTATACAACTATAAAAAGCCCAAAATCAAATTAACCCATAAATTAAAAATAATTGGTGCAAGATGACAAAGCGAGATAGTAAGATATTTTCATTTCATGTTGACAAATAAATACAGTATGAAAATCTGCAGACGAACAGCTCAAAAAATAATTGAAAACGAATTTGAAGATAAAAGAAGATACAGCAATGAAAATAGACACCAAATTTGAGAATCACAACCAAATTTTTTATTATAAGATAAAAGAAATCGCTATCCCTTTGATAGAAATTGGCTTGACTAGTATCGACAATATAAACATATTTGAGAATGACGAATTTAGAACTTATAATCAGCGATCATCACAGTTGTAATGGAAAGACATGTGCAAGACAAAAATTATTTCATATTTAGCAATTTAGGATGGGGTGGTTAAAAAATATCGTAAAAGTTGGCCAAAAGAACATAAATTCACGAACCAAACGGGCATATACAAACCCTGGGATTGAGACAGACCCTTGAATTAATAGGTCTCGAAAGGCGGAGAGATAGATAATAAGAATAAGGTTATGATAGGAGAAGAAAGGCGAATGTAAGAATACGCTAAGACCACGATAAATCAAACAGTGTGTGCTGTGCTAGGGGAAAAAACTAATACTATAACCATAAATAGAGAATGATAGGTTATATAAAATTAAATAATTTTCAAAATAAGAAGCCAAGCCATAATACACATTATAAAATAGATCCAAATAAAACCTATGAAAATAAACCAAATATTAGCTTTGAATGAAGTTTACAAACCAAATAGACAACTTAGTATTAAATATTATTATTAATATGTGATGAAGGGTGCAGTTGTTTTGAAAACGCTATAAGAAGTGGCTGAGTTCCAAGCTCAACGCCCCTCCGGATTCATTGGAATTTACTAAAAAAGAGAAATTCGCAAGGGGGCGATTTTTCGAAACTTGAAAGTAAAATCATTGCAAGACCGACAAGTTGAGAATAAATAAAAAATTTCTTTGCATAACGCCGAAAACGTGCTCGAAAATTTAATGAAGACTGCTCCTTACAGCAAGAACATGGGTAAGTGTAGAGTGGTGATGTTAGCATAATTCACCAGAAACGCTAAGCAGAAAGAATCTCAGCCCTCTATATCGACCACGCCTGGTAAAACAGGTCTAATTTATGGAGATAAAACTAAAACAAAAAATATCAAAGACATCGCGAGCGGGTACATCAGATAATCAAAAGTTTTAACAGTCACAAGTGTGATTTCTACAAAGAAGATATATATACGAGCAATTAAATAAATAATAAAATAATAAAGTAAATATGTCTCGTATACAAAAAATAATATTATCACGAGTTCGGAAAATACGGAATACATTTTTATGTAGATTTAAAGGACTTTTTTTACATCTTTAATTTTATTCTGCTTTTAGTATAAATAATTCGGGAAGTTGTTTTTTAACGTAAAATTCAATTTATAATATTTGGATACGATATGAAAACCTGTTCTCAGGCCTAAATAGATTGACTATCGGCAGCATTGAGTAAAATTTTTACTTACAAAGGAATCTGAATTATTTCTAATAAATAAAATGTAATTGAGGTTTCCTATTTAAGCGATCGCATATGCTTTCAATGACTGTAAGTTTAGGTATTTTTTTGGTGTACAATTGACACAGCACTGATTTCCAACAATGTTTATTCATTATTATTTTTCCTAAAGAAAATTATTAATATCGGCAACAAATACATTAAAAATTAAACTAATATCACCAAACACATCATTAGAAAAGGAAAAAAAATATTGTGGTTTTATTAACATTTAAATATCAATCTTGCTTGATATTTTTTCATTATTTGTAATTATGTATTAAAAACTTTACAATTTTAATTACATTTAAAATATGATAATTATTAAGAAAAACAGCTTGTATCACATTTTAATTTATTTTCGGAATTTAAAATTCTGTTGTTAAGCTCAGGAAGGGAATAAATTGCATTAAAAATGTTTCTTAGCTCACTTCATATACCGCCTTCTAAAATTGCTATAAATAATTTTTATTTCCTTTTAATTCTGCGGTTTTTAAATGATTCAAATAAAAAAATATGGCCTATCTAAGTACTGTTTTAATCTTTTTATCAGAAAAAAATCTTCTTTGATACAATAAAAAAAATATAGAGAACTTCAATTATTGTATCCTTTGAGTTGTAATCTATGACAATAAATCAAAAAAATAAAGAGATTTCTTCCCAGGTTTTATACTAAATCACCACAGGTGTATTATCAAGACATTCGTGCTACAATTTATTAAAAAATATATATTTTGAACACATTGTAAATTAAAACTGTCGACCACTTAGCAAGCAGATGTAAAAAAATGCTTGATCATGACTATACAAGAAGACACAACGAGATTGTAAGATGTCTTCACTTTATGTTGGCAAGAAAATACAATTTCAAAAAAACCAAAAAAATCCGCAGACACTCTGTACAAGAAATAGTGGAAAACGAATTCGCAGAGATCAAAGTAGATCCAAGAATTAAAACAGACATCAAGTTATCGAATGACAGACCTGATATTTTTGTATATGACAAAAAGAAGAACTGCATCACTCTGATCGAAATTGGCGTGACAAGTATTGACAATATAAACATAGTTGAAAACGAAAAATTGAGAAAATATGACCTGCTAGCATCTGAACTGTCATTAATATACAAATGCAAGACAAAAATTACTCCATATGTTATAACATGGGACTGTGTGGTGACACGATATCATAAAACGTACCTGAAGGAACTAGATGTCACGAACCAGGTTGAGGCATATATTCAAACCTTGGGATTGAGAAAAACCCTTAAATTAATAGGTCTCGAAAGAAGGAGGGGTATTGAAGAAGACTATGGAGAGGAGAAGATAGCCGAAAGTATAAATACGCTGTGTGTACAGAGAACCAAGCAAGCTGTGCCTGAGAACAAAAACTAAAATTACGACTATAAATATAGCCTTTAAATAAAAAATACTTGAACACATTGTATACTAGATTAAACATAAAAAAAGAACGTTAAAAATAATATTGAACTAAATAAAAATTCAAAAATCTTTGGCTGAAAGCTTTAGTATAAAATGATTTATTATCGATTGAACATGGGAAGATGTCAAACAAAGCGAGAATTTTTTTATTTTATCCCCTAAAAATGCAACCCTACAAAATATACGAAGCAAATATGAGAAAAATATCAAGTAAATAAGAAAGATATACTACAAATATTAACAAAAATATGTTTGATGTGATTAAGTGAATTGTATTGAAAACTAATATATGTGTATAGATCGAAAGCACATGATCTTATTTCAAAATTTATGTACCGTTAATAGGTATAAAAAAATAATATATAATTGCGAAGAAACATGTGTTTTATTGTTTAAAAATTTCATCTTTTCGATTTATATTGGGTTTATTCACGAAAAAATTTATTAGCTAGCTGGGCTATATGTAATTTTTCCATGCTCAAGATATCCCATATTGACACATTGATTGTATATTGGTAATTCAATATTTATAAAGCTATGATAAACTCGTTAAAACCGATTTTAAAAGAAAATAAAAATCCTAATTAATACAAAATTATTTAAATATATTTATTCGCATTCAATATTTTATCAGATAAATCGGCGCTTTATAATTCATTTTTCAGTTAAAATGATAAGTGAATAGCATAAATCACTGCGAAATATGGGAAACATGATGCCTCTATTACAATTTTTTTTTGTTTTTATGATATTATTTTTGGTAAAGATGAAAAATTCTAAGTATAAAGAAAAGTTTTTTGATATGATAATGTTATTCCATACTTATTACAATCAAATAGTTTGCATATTTATGCTATTTCATTTTGTGTAATATGATTTTATATATAAAGCTAAAATTTTATGGTCATAAACTTGCGACTACAACTTTATATTTTTTTTTATATTCTGTGCATTTTTTATTTTGCATAAAATTGCTATAAAAAGAACTCTTAGCAAATAAGAATTTTCATATTTTGTATAAATAAAATAAAAAATTGGATACCTTTTACAATATTTCAGAATGGGTAAAACTCTACTAAAAACTAGGCAAAAAGTTATCCCAAAAGAAATAATTGTAAAATAAAAAATGTAAATCTATTCATTTTTTAAACTTTATTAAAGTCTAATAAAATTAAAATATGGCTCATATATTATACATTCGCTAAAATTGCTTCAAACCCCGTAAATTTATTGAGATTTATAAATAATATTTTCACAATAAAGCTAATTTTATTCTATTAACTGTTATATTGGTTATAGTAGCCTTAATTATTACTTATTCACAAAATTAAACCACAATAAATTCAATATGTTAAAATTAAGAAGAAAAAGCTTCTTAGTAATAACCCCAAACGCCGAATTAATGAATGAAAATAACTTAAAATCTTTATTATCTGTGAGAAAAACTATTTTTATAAATATATTGTAAATACTTTAAACGCGGTTTAATTTTTTAGATGAAACAAAACCAGAAAAAATTACAATCTTCAGTTTAGTTTATGATTTATTACCGTTTATTGCCTTCAAGGCAAATAATAATATTTAAGGGCGTTTTTTTATAATTTTCATGTTTGCTTGAGTAAGATTCCAATTTCTCTGTGTACTATATTCAATTGCGCCATCTATAAATCCTCTTTACACAGACCTTATATTTCAAGTATTTAAAACCCTTTAAATATTTTTGTTTAAGTAGAACTTAAAAAGACATGTAAATTCATACTCAAGTAGCAATTTAATACGTGGATTCATATATAATTTATGTATTGTTTTATCGAATCTGGTTAACGCACAACATATTTTTATAATTAACATAAGGATATGAAATTCTAATTTTCTACGTCTTTAATGCGGCAATATATTTAGTATTTCAAGGCGATAGCAAAAAATTTTTTTTTTTTGTAAAATAATAGTAGATCATCAAGAAATTAAATTTTATAGATCATCACCACAAAAAACATATTTCAATAGGAAAAAAAGCGCTTTTTTTGTGGATATAAAAATAAAATACCAAATTTTGTTTAAAATTTATAGAAACCTATTTAATTAATGAATGTAAACTGTATTTATGCAGGGGAAAAAATGATAAGCATAAAAAATATCTTTAATTTTAATGCTTGATATATAAATAAGATAAACACTTAAAATATCCTCAACACTTCAGAACATAGCTTCCTTATTATATTTTTCCAACAATCATTTTTACAAAATAAATGTATTTTACTAGTTTTAAAGGTTAAACATATACTTAAATAACCATTGTGATATTATGACAATATTAAATCATATAAAGAAACGATTTACCTGTAAACAAAATTTATTCAATAAAATTACAGGCAAAGTTATTAAATTTTAGGTAAACATTTTTAAGTATCACACAACAATTGTATTATTCCATCATAAGTCTTATATCTTTTAGTTAAGAAATGTCAAATTTATGTCATAAACAGTAAAATAATATGTTCATTATACAGTCTTTTTATAAAATTGATCGTTTCTTAATATTTTTCACCGTTTTTTTCTTTGAAAGGATGATTATTCTTTACGTTTATATTGTATTTTGTAACTTTCTAAGAATTAGATTTAATTCGATAAATACGTATCAAGAACACACTAAATAAAAAAAATGTTGATATATTATCACTGTTATATCAGAAAATATGTAGCATGAAAATGCAAAAAAACCTTTTTTATTGCTGAAAAAATAAAAAAAAATTATGTCTAAGCTCGTTTTCAAGAGAATTACTGTATATTA
This sequence comes from Rhyacophila brunnea, assembly GCF_057557595.1. Taxonomy (NCBI): domain Eukaryota; kingdom Metazoa; phylum Arthropoda; class Insecta; order Trichoptera; family Rhyacophilidae; genus Rhyacophila; species Rhyacophila brunnea. Next base: position 3,221,902 of record NW_028233037.1, read on the forward strand.
TTGACGATGGGGGTTTTATGCTTACCATTGACTTTAAGCAGAATTCATATAAGTAAGGGCCTTTTTACTTCAAAAAAAATTATTTGCACGATATAAACTGACTTGGACATAAAAAATATGAAATTTTTTTTTTGATGCAGTTCGGTCTGAAAATTTAGCATCAAATTACTTTGAATATTATATTGTTCCATTGAGCAGCTTTAACTCAGAAACAAATAAAAAAACCATGAGCTATTTCTATTTATGCCTAAGTTGGGATATTATTAGGGTATATACATCGAATCATAAAGTGTATTATACAATATTAATACACATTGTATGTTAAATCTGTTACTTCTTTTATTTTTATTTTCATTTTAATTATCATTATAAACCATAAAATGAAAACACCAACAAAAATACATAATTTATGTTACTTTTGTGTTTATTTAGGTTTAAACTCCCAGGAATATTCCTAGATATTTTTCTAAAGAAAGAATCAAGATTACATACTAAATTAGAAATTTTGTGTCAAGGTCCACAATTCACAGGAAAATATTTATATATCATGTAAAAAAAATCAAACCCCAGATTCGCATCACGAGTGTATTTTGCGCACATCCAATCTTTATTTTATAAGTATTTCATGATATTAATAAAATTTCCACATGAATTTTGTAGATATTGTATGTAAAATAAAGATGATGATCTTTCAAGATCTTTTTTACAAAAAAATTATTTTTTATAATGCCTCGGTATAAGCTTCCAGCACAAATCATTCGACTATTTTTTATTATAATGCCTGTTTAGCTAAAAACTTCAGAATTTTTATTTTAATCGAATTTGCAGTGTTTATGTGCTGAATAGTATGGACTTGAAAGAATATGATATTGTCTTATCAATGGAAAATATTGATTTGAGACAAAAATTGTACGAAAATTTATTTTGTTAAAAGACCATCTCAGAAATATTTCTTAGAATTAAACCTACAATTATATGATATTATTAATATCCATTTAATCAATTTATTATTTTCGCTTTTCTATAAAAAAATATTTTATATAAAGACGCAATATAGACAAATAAAAGCTCAAAATAATCAACAGGATCATACATAATCGTTCTAAATTCTAAATTAAGAGCAATATAAAAAAAATTGAATATTTATTGACCACTTAAAGGTATAGTTGAATCATATGTCACTTAATATCACCAACAGTCTGCATTATTTTTGAAAGGTTGCTCTAAATTTTTGAAATGGTTTTTGAATACGGAAACAGAAATATAGCTTTAAGCAACAGCGTTGTATTCTTTTTTAAAATGCTTTAATGAATTATAATGCAACAGTTTTTTATCAGGTAACAGTACATAAGATAGAGATGTGTTTCAATTTTGGATTTTCTCTGCTGTGTTTTCCTATATATCGTATATTTAATTATTTTACGAAAAAATATACTTTTTATATAATAATTACCAACAATTAATTTACTAGATATTTATTTATGGGTTAATTTTCTTTTTATCGATTTTATCTATTTAGACGTGGTCAGCGTGTTGGGGATATTGCACAACTCCTTAATGCATCTTTTGACACCTTCCCCTGATCTATCTTCATAAACTGCACATATTCTCTCAAATGAAATGGATTCAAGTGTCTTTCGGTGCGTGAGAGCTTGCATGTATGCTTCTACTTCGTCCGGGATTTATAGCTCCTTAACATATTTTTTATGTAATTTTGTAACCACTCCATCCTAAATCATCACATACGGTATTATTTTTGTTTTAAATTTGTAAATTAAACCAAGTTCATTCGCCAAGATCTCATACTTCCTATATTCTTCATTCTCAACTTCAGATAAGTCGTCAAAGTAAGTTAAAACTATTTTAATCAACTTAATACATTTTCATATATAGAAAAATATCTAGTCTATTTTGTTTGAGCAAAATAAATGTTTTTATTCGGGTATCAACTTTTATTTCTGCATTTTCGTTTTGCAGATCTCTTGAACTGAGTGAGTTCTGATCTTTTTGGTTTTCTTAAAGTTGTATCATTTTGATAGGAGTAAATGAAGAAATCTTACGATTTCATTGTGTCTTCCCGTGTAATCATGCCCTAACATTTTCATGCATCTTGTTGCAAGCCGATTAATTGTTTTCATGGATTCGTTACAATGTGAACATTTTATCCTCTCACCGAAGAACACATTTCTGTCTTTATAAAAAAGAATTTTTCCTCTTCACTTGGTTATATTGCTGTATTTTATCCATCTTGATGATCCAACAATATCAACCGCATTATTATTCTAGGCTTCAAAAAGGGTTTTTTATAATATCATAAATTATATATAAGATTAACTGATAAAAACAACCTAATTATTGAGCACAGCATAATCATCCAATCATAAGTTTTAGGCTCCAAAGCGTATTTAGATGGGTTTCGAATTAATAATTTTGATCTATATAGAGTCTTTCTTGCATTTTCAAGTATACGTACCAAGTTAAACATTAAATTTTATAATTTTCATACCAAATCCAGTAAATTTTTTGGGATTATAGTTAAAAGTATATAATCGTACTTAAAACCTATTCTCTTATGATCATCAAAGCATTTAATATTATTTTTCTGATTTTTTTATCAAAAGCGCATTATTGGAGCTGCACGTGTTTAAAATAAGGGGTCCGCATTTATAGTCACATAAACGATATTGTTTATGTACATTTCTTACGAACTCTAAAAGAAATAAATATTTTACTATTTTTAATCAAAAAAACCATATTTATATTCATTTCTTATAAATAATGAATTATATTTAAACATAAAATTTTGCTAATCTAGACCCTTTTAGAAGGTTCATGTCAAATTCAACAGTAATACTTAGATAGACGTAAAAATACAGTATAATTAGATTTGAATCATATATAACATCTATCACAATTATTATAATTTATATGGATAAGTTACAAACACAAAATTACGCTTAAAATTATCGTAAATTGAATTCAGAGAGATGATATCCGTGTCCGTAAATATAATTTTTTTTATGTATAGTAAAAAAAAATACATAGTATCACAGATATATTTAAATATGATATATTTATGCTATCATTTCTGTGTAAATACATTATACGTTTTATGACGGTAAATCATCAATCAAAGTACATTTATAAACAAACAGTTATGCAAGTTCTATGCGTAAAATCATAGTTAAGTTTCGCTATATTTTTTTAAACAAAAATTTTTCCATTGAAATAATAGATGTTTATTGTTGGATTATACCTTGTGATTAAAAAACATTAACGCTTGTAAGTTTTTTTTTATAATTTAACGTTTCAATAAATAATTACCCCACATAAAACCGCTTTAATATAACTGATATCGATTATATAGGTTGATTATATCTGTTCTATTATTGTTTCTTGTTCTTAAAATGTTGTCTGTATTGTCATAAAAACCAAAATTTAATTATAATCTGTTTTTGCGGCTCTACATCACTTGAAAGCCTAACGCGAAAAGTCATAATGGATTTTGTACGTAGTTATAAAGCTAACATTTACATGACTTTAAACTATATATAATCTATTGATTATTATGTATATATACATGTTATTTTAAATTTATATTGAATTTTTGCGATTATTATATCAGAAAAAGCTTCACGCATTTTAAGAACGTTTTAATTCGAGTATCAAAATGGGTCATAATTTAAAGCTAATATTATTTCCTGTTTTTTTACGTTACCCTCTATACACACTCTAAAAATGTTTTTTTTGCTATTCCATAATACTTACAAACACAAATTTATATGTTAATGGTAATCGAGTTCCTAATATATTATTGATATTCTTATAATATTCTTTTACTGCACGAAATAAGATTATTTCACGTTCTATATACTCGGAATAGCACCATTTATTATCTTTTATCGATTTAGCTTGTATTACCAGCATAACCAATTACCTCTATAGCTAGAAATCTAAGTTTAGCATATTTTTTAGTTTTATGATGTTCTAAAAAAATTTTCGTTGTTTTTTGTGTAATATCGATCGTCAGTTAATTCGATATTTCCAATCGATTTAATTTTATCTTATTCTGGAATCATAAGCATATTATTATCATAAAAAGAACAATAACTGATCATGAGTTATGTCATTTTTTTGAAACATATATGTATATACATAGAGCCTTACCATTAATAAACTTCTATTTCCAATAAATAAACTTCCGAAAAGCTAGTAAATGATAAAATACTACGACAGAAGAATCTTTATCGAAGCGATAAAAAAACATACAAATATCTTATTTTAATATCATTTCAGGTTAAATGTGACATAAAAAACATGAATTAAAATTTATAGAAGATAGCCAAATCATTCTGTGGTCAATCATCATAAAAATTAACGATCTTACAAGGTTGATATGAGAAAGACATATTTATTCCTCAAATTAGAATTATAATAATCAACATTATGTATATTTGCATATTTATGATTTTATCTGATCCAAGCTTGCATAAAAATATTTTTTGTACTCTTAAATATTTGTTTATGCTTTTAATTGCGTTAAATAATATATATTACAAAGATAACAACCATACAGAAGCATATAAACAAACAATTTTCATTTTAAATTATGCAACTCGAAATTTAGATAATTTATTCTCTTTATAATGATTCTAATTTTAACTAGTGTATTTTTTTTGTATATTTCATCAAAGCTACTTTTTTAATAAGAAATAGAGTATACGAAAACGCGTCTAGACGTAGGTGATATGTTATATTTTTTGTAAAGGATTTTTTAAATATAGATAACATCAGTATAAATATGTAATCAGTTCAACTTCAGTTATATTCCGTGGATTTTGAAAAATATTGATATCTGTGGTGTATTTAGGCTTATATTTTATTATAATCGAAACTTAAATTACAAATAAATATTTCCTCATAATATTAAAATATAATTTCTATAAGCATCTTCGACACATATTAAATATAAATTTAGTCAGCTAACAGCTAGTCACCTTTTCTTAATATAGTACTTAAATTTGTAGCTATACGTTTATATTATATCTACAAGAAATTTATAATAATAAGTTAGTAATTTTTTAAACTTACATTAGACATAGTCGGCATCTGAGGCTGGATACACAATAACATTTTATTTTCCCTTTAATTATAGGCACCTTTTTTCCTCAAAACATAACACTTTCAATAAAAATATTTTTCGTATTGTATTTTATCTATATCCAAAATTTTTTTAAGATTATTTATTTTTTTACATTCAGGTTCAAAAAATGAAGAAATTAGTTAATAATTGCGATTTAACCAATGGTTTTTTTAATATGTATATTAAAACAAAGTATTGTAATTTAAAAGTTGCACATTCGAAGATTTTCATTAGCTATTTATAAATAAACCAGCTCTATTTGTTTCGAAAGAATGTAAATATTTGCATGAAATTACGACTTAGAAAAGCCAATAAGGATTTTTATGTTTGATATAAGACACAGAATACTTCATGTTCATCAAATAAACATATATATTTCGCCCTTTAAGTATTTTTAAGTATATTTGAAAATTTATGAAGTTGTGAATATGCGTTATTTTATTATTAATTTTTTTTTTAAAGACAAATTTTATTTTCTTATTTCTTACATAAATGCAGGTCTAGAGAAATAAATCCTTCTATTGATATTTAAAAATCTAATTTTAGAAATCGGCTTGCATAAGTGAATTCTAATTTAAACAAAAAAAAATTAGAATTGAATAGAAAATATAGCGGTAAAAAATTTTACTTAAACTCAAAAAAAGTGAAAAAATATCTATATAAAGTACAAAAACTAAAATTTTCGATTTCAAACAAGATCTACAGAAAAGACATGAAATTAAGAAAAAATTTGAACGAATTCTTAAATTATATAATAGGGATAGAAAATAGAAAGCATTCTCGCTTAGTAAATATAACATAAAAATACCCTAAAAAAAGTCATTAAACTATATGTAATAAACAGAAATATTAGGAAGTCTAAAATAAAATTAAATGGGATTTCAGATGTATTTTAAAAGGTAACTAGCTTGATCAAAGACATTTATTAAAAAAAGGAAAACATCAATCAAGAAAAATAAATAAACAACTAAGTCAGTTATTGACCATTGATATCAAAATGTTTAAATGAAAATGGTTTATTACAAAAATAAACGCTTCTTAAAAATGCTAAAGCATAAAAAATATATTACCATTATTTTCTATCGACAGCATGCATAAATATCAAAGTTCAGAAAGTCGAGCATCTACGGTACAAAAGGATATATAGAGAATTCAACCAAGAAAATCCATTTTAAAACCTAATATTATAAATAACACCACTCGATAACAATTACACCGATGAAATCTAGTACTGAATATATGTACTGCAAAGCCTTGGTAAAAATATAAATTTCTTATATATATCGCCAAGATAAATAGTGTATGATTTTGAATGTGATTTATATATTTCTTTAATTTTGAGTTTTGAGAAAGCCTTCATTGTGGTTATTATTTCAATTGTAATGAATAATCGATATTAAAGGTCGCTTATTATGTTTTGTGGGCCATTTATCACGTCATAAATTTATTTGAAATTGATTGAATAAATTTGATCCAAATTTTTACGCTATAAATCCCGAAATGACTTTTTATCCATCTATAAATCAAATCCAAACAAATAAATTATATTTTCATGCGCTTTAAACTCACAAAAGCTTCATCCCCGAACAGTAACCCGACAATATGTTAGGAAGAAACTTCATGCCAATTGTCCGTGTTTTAGAAATACTTTAAAATGTTTGCGAGTTAAGCATTTTATGCTTATAAAAACAACAAATTTATCAAGACATAATTGATTTTTCTTGATAATATTGATAAAAGATTACAATTCAATGATTTTATAAATTTTATTGTTAGATGACAATTTGATAAAAAGCATGTATTCTATAGCAAAGATTCTGGTTCCGTAAGATACACAAATATTGAAAGAAATATAGATATAAAGCTTTCATTCGTGGGTCTCATTTATAATTTAATTATTTGGACAACCATAAAATCCAAAGTTAAACAGGCTTCTAGATTTTTGACCTAGAAACCTATAAATTTCGAGCATAATTTCCAGAAATATTGTTGTAAAATATAATTGATATAAATATTTTTGGTTTTACGCCTTTGTATTAATTATGGAGATGATCAAAAAAATTTGAATAAACGATATTTTTTGTAATTTACAACATTAAAAAGTATCATTAACTATAATTTGTAGCGGTTTAGAATATATTAAAATCTCCAATCTGTTTAAAAAATCTAACCAAGACATATCTATATAAAAAGTTATTACACACGTTTTAATCACATATTCTTCGATAATTTACCATATTTCTTATTTTGATGTTTTATTTAAAAGATTTTCTTAGCTTTGATTTGAGTTGCATGTTACCATCTCATTTTTAATCCTAAACTTTTTGCAATCTAAATATTTCATATGTTAAAACATTATTTTTTTGAATCTATTTCGTCTCTAGACTAGCTAAACATTTTTATTTTATATAGGTAAAAGCCTTTCGTTTAATATCCCCATTATTTCAATAAATGTATGATACTTATAGATCTTTAAATAAAATTGTTTGTATTTCCCTATCTTACTCCGTTAAATAAACGCATCTATACCTTTTGTTACATTAAGTGGATATGATATACTACAAAAACATAAATAAAAGAACATATTTTATAACCCAGTATCGCATTTTAACATATAAATTCTTGTTCTAACTATATTAGCGAATTGTATTCTTTTTTTTGCCGTTAATTTTTTTAAATATTATAGGTGAATCAATTTTTATAATACCGATTGGCAGATAGATTTTGTATAATTTTGACAATCACGGCGCTGGAAAATTCACTTTTATTTACATTCATTTTTATGATGAATAATTTTTAAAAATGCAATTCAAGTACTTAATACGTTGATTGATTTGACTGAAGGTAAGCGATTAGAGTCTTGAAAACTTTATATAAATATATAACCCTATAGAATTACATGAAATTTTTGAATTTAAGGGGGTTGTTTTTATTTACATTTATATTCTTCAATTATATCGCAATTTTTAGAATTACAACAAGTTAAAATCAATCAAATGGCTTCTTTTAATATTTTCGGTGGATCGCGTTCGGCTTTAAATGAAAAATTGAAATATTACAGGGCACAGAAGAATCACAAATTCGCAGAGAAATTATAGGATCAGATTTAAATAGTATGTTTTCGACTTTTAATCCTATAATAAACCACAGCTTCCATCCTTAAATTTCATTATTATGGATATCTATGGGGCGGTGTTGCATATCAATCGGCTTTGTAAAAATAATATCCAAGCTTTTTTGAAAGCATTGATGAAATCCGAAATTATAAGGCTTCATTTAGCAAAAAGAATGCTCAAGATTAATTCATTGAAGTTATCACTACAATATAGAACAAATTTATTTCCTATAAGTACATTGAAATATATAAATATATATTCTTTAAATGTGATTTTATATAAAGATAGCACATTAAAAACAGCATTTGTTGGCATTTATAATCCACTAGCGACGAATCAAGTTCAAAACACAGAAGTAATTTCAGAAAATAAATTATGTATCGAGTTTCGACCTCATTTACAAGAAAAAACAGAAAAGATATTGATTAAAGATGCTTTTAAGGCTATAGATATCGCAGGATGCTTAAATATACCCGTGAATTTGGCATCAAGATTTCATTTTTCTGACATTGAAAGGGATGAGCAACACGAAAATATAGTTGTTAATGAATATGAAGAAATCAATTATATATTTTTAGCTTATAACACACATGAAATCAAATATACTCTTAATTAATTATATGAAAAGAATGTTACCGTTGAAGAATATGTTTTTTTTTTCAAATTATTTTTGAGGCATTCAAAACATTAGTTAATGATTCTTTAAGAAAAATAAGATCGCATATTTCCAAAAAGAATACTTATGAAATGTTTGTTGATAACCTTGGAACGTTAAAAATCGTTAAGATATATATAAAAAGTCTTGATTGTTTTCCACTTACTGAAAGCACAGATAATTTGATGAATAAATCGAAAGTTAAAAAGATGGTGTTGGAAATAAATACCAAAGAAGTTAAAATGGGAAATACTTTATTGAGGACAAGAATATCAAATAACACCCATAAGTTAAATTATGTGATTAATATAACACTTAATAACACAGAAAATATTTACGAGCTTAAAAAACTGGATCTTATAATGCTCGTTGTTCTTAAGAAAGATAATTTTTTAGAACCAATCTACTTGAATTTACATGTTGAATTAAGTTTTGATGGAACCAAATGATCCAAAAAACAGCAATTTTTTCAAAATTTAATGATGCCGGAATGCAATCAAATCTGCCGACCGGAGTCTCAAAAAAAACAAATAACTTATCAGATTCCAACATACAGCGAACAAGTGCACTCAAGTCTTACAACAGCAGATATTACACACAGACCATTGAGTATACTAGAATGTTCTTCCGATACGATAAGAGCGTCTATAAGCGAAGCACCGTGAATATAATCAATGGCACATCCGCAAGACAAAACATGCCCATCGATTCAATAGTGAGTTATCCAGAAAACCAACCTATTTTAACAAGCCTCGCTGTTCGAATCGATATAAAAACCAACAGACTGCCGGAATTTCTTGAACATATTATTCAGGATCAAAATATTACAACAATAAAGTTCGTAATCGACAACAAGCTCTTTAGATGAGCCTTTACAAATTTCCCATGATCAGCAGATTAATTTAGAAAAATTACAAAGAGAAGAATCAAATTCCTTAACAGTAAATAAAATCAATAGTTTATCTATAGATCGTGTTAAGAACACGTTTTACATTCCTAAACAGAATTCCGGGGCATTAAAACACCCTTACAAGATGATGGGGGCATGTCAATATATAATACCAATAAAAAGAACAGAAAGAACATCAAATTTTGAAACAAATAAATGCTTTTAGTGCTCACACTTCCCCTCGAACTTGCATTCGAAATTTGCACAGAGCACCATCAACAAATAAAACTCCAAATTATGCAAACTTTTATGTCGAAAACAATAGGCCAACTAGTCTAATGAAAGAAGATTCCTTTTTCTGTACACCTTTAATTGTAGGTATTTTTTTTACTTTGGTTTTACTAGTGTTAGTGGTTGCATATATCTGTATTGGTTACGACATAAAAGCCTTAGAAAAATAGAAATGTAGTAAAAAATAGACATACTTGTATATTTTTATTAACATAGAATCTATGAATTATTCGTAATTTTGAAGATGTCTTTCAAATATTTTTAAAACGACTTGATAGTTAAAAATACTTGTTTTATTAAATACACAATTTGAATTCATACTTAAAAATATATAAATTCGAGGACCTAAATAAAAAATCATATTAATAATGCAATTCAATGATTGTTTTACCATGAATACATCGATAAAAACATCCTATAAAATAATACCCAGAAATTAGGAATTAAGACTTGTTTTTGTGTTCTTTGATTAATAGTTCTATAAAATAATCATATAACCAATTATTTAATAGATTTATTGAAGATTCATCATCATAAAATTTCTAAAGAATGGTAAAATAAGAACTCAAAATGAGAGTAAGATATAGTACGATTAACTCGCTACAAAGTGAGGATATATTTAACCGATCTAAACGTCGCAAATAAAACCTTTTAAAATCCAATGAAAACATAAACACACGTACAAACAATATACTCGAAGAAGACACTTGAATAGATAAATCTATCAAATTAAAATACAATGATAAGGTTTTGAAGAGAATTCTATTGAAAGAGTGTATCAGAATCTGCGTACGAGTTGTCTTAAGATTTTTTTTGTTTTTAAGACTATTAAAATAATACAAAGCATATAATACAAAATTAATTTTGTTATCAAGGAATATAATTCTAAAATGTACATCTGATCTATAGAATAAAAACGCCATATAATAAAACAGTGTTAAAATAAATTTTATAATGAATAAACTACGCTAACTAGAATGAGTCATAAAAATAATATGCAGAGTAGAATTTTCATTTATTGACGAGCATATAAAAGGCAGAAAAATGATAGAATTCGACGCGGAAATATATTGTATATCTTTGAAGAAAATTTTACCCCCATCGTATGCAGGATAATAATAGTGCCAATTTAATCGAACAACTGAGTTACTAGATAAATATTTACAGTTTTATAAGTATAAGGAATAATATGAGAAATAAAGGGCGTTTTTGTTTGTTATTAATTTTGATTTATGATAATTCATAAGATTTTTTTGATAAAGAAAGTGCGTAAAAACAAGTATAAGATCGTCAAATTTCATAGGGTACATAAATTGAAACATTTTGAATACAAATTTCTTTAATTATTTTTTTATCTTCTTCTTATGTAATAGTTGCCATAAGAAATACGACTTTAAAATTAAATATAATGTTAATCAAATATATATTTTATTTTTTCATTCTCTTTTACTATGCACATAATTAAAATTATTGTATTAAAAAGAACATGTGAGTTTTTGCGGTATGTAGAAATTCCTAGATAATATCTCGAATTCTGATATATAACCAATGAATTATTTATAAGTTTTTATTAATCATTAGAAAGTTTATCATAATTATTTAAAAAAACTGAGTTTGGTTAAACAAATTTGATCGTATATTTCGACACAACCAAATTTATACGCATATTTTGTTTTCTAATGTCTGAAAAAGTATAAAAATCTTTGAAAATATGGTAATATTAATAAAAAATAAAATCTTGTGCTGAAAATTTATTGTTTCTCGATTCAAAGAACATAGTGATAGGAGGAAAAATAAAAGAAAAAGCATATGCAATATGCTATAAAAATGCTAACGTAGGATTAGATTAAAGAAGATTTTATGCACAGTAAGATATAATAAGTGGTAATTACATCGCTCTAAAAGAATTAAAAGGTTTTTATTATATCTATGGAAAAAAAGGTTTTCCATAAATTTTTATATTCAAATTTTTTATGGTAAAAATTATCCAATATCTTATTAAGAAATTTTTTATAATATATAATATCCGGGTGTATAGGGTGATTTTTTTATTGTTATATTGGTTTTTATGCAGAAAATGCCCATAGAATTCCTTTTCGATAAAATTCTGACCAAGGGATTTCAAATATACCCATAAAATCTAGATATTTAGCAAGTTTTGCACATTTGAAATTTATACAATAAATTTTTATACGAAACACTAATCTTATACAATGAAAATTCCTATACTTCTGTTTTGTGCAAAAATATAAAATAAATATCGCTGAAACACAGTTAATGAATGAAATATATACAACTCACAAAAATCTGTCGTATAAAAAATATTTAACAAAAGTTATTTTACCTTTTTTTCATTTACATAATTTGTGCATTGATCTTTAAAAATAGCAGAAACCCGAAGATAATATATTTTTCATTCAAGAACATATTTGAATTATGTATATTTAGCTCCCGAATAGTCTAAATTAATAAAATTTATGCTTTTGTGCATGATTTTTTTTATCAGAAAAAATGTACTGATAACTTAATTTTAAAAATTAATATTTCATATCTATATTTAAAACATGACTTAAGATTTATAGATTGGTTATAAATACAGTCATGCATTTATAAATGAATGAAATGAACGGTCACACTTAACTCTTTAAGCATAAAAAAAGCAAACACATCTTGAATACTATTATTTCGTTTCTAAATTATATGGTAATGTCTATAAACTCCAACCAAAATTAATCAATCTATAGTTGTATACCAATATTCACCAATGATATTACGTATAAAATTTTATATAAATACTAATGATCCCTATGTGATTTTTTTAGATATAATTTATCTGGATACTGAGTGCGTGAACCACGCGCCAAAATTTATATAAAACAATTATATTAGACAAATATACAATTATAATATTGGCATTTTAAATCCAATGATACTGCAATAGTCGTAGGAATATGAATAAAAATTAAAAGAAAAGTATTGTATTTGTTTACCAAAATAAATTCAAAATTGGCACATAAAAGCCTCTACAAAGTAATACATAATTGTAAATATAAAAATCTTTATTTATAATACTTTTCGAATACAATGTAAACAAAAAAAAATAGGCTTAAGATGGCAATATTGAGGTAAAACACAATAAAATTTCTATAATTATAGATCGACATTATGCGCTAAGCCTAATATATTTCAATGTAAATGATACAACTACAAAATGTAAATACACTATAAGATATCTAAACAATGAGGGTTTTTTAATTTTTTGGCAATATTCTAAATCATAGAAACTGAGTGCAAGCCGAAACATACAAAGTCTTATGGATAAATTTTAAAAATCATAAATGCATATTTTTATTTTGAAATACTCGCTCGTAAATTTTTAAAATTTTGATGAAGGTTGTGCCGATTATTTTTAAAAGCCTATATATACTTAAAAAGATTGAAATAATCCATCGAAGTTTCATTGGTTTTAATTTTTTTAGACTTAGTTTTTGATATTATATATATGGCAAGAAATCTATCGATTTTTAGCAAAAAAAACATGCATATAAGCCAGATAATTCATTTGAATTTTTTTATCCTTTTCTAGGCTCTAAATCATGTAAAAGGTTTTTGTAAGCATATAACATTATTTTTATGCCTTTCTAAGAAATATATGCGGATGAATTTTGTTATCTGTTCCAAAAAAAATATTTTTATATAATTCGATATTTCTATTTCTTGTTTTAACTTTTATATAATTGTTTATTCACCAGCCAATGTGTTAATTGCAGTATAAGATGGTCTTTTTCCTGATACTTTACGTTAAAAAATCTTTTTGTATCTTTTAATGAACAAGCTTTTAATTAAATACTCCATTTTTTTATTTTAGATATATAGTTTTATAAAATGGATTAATAAACGATGTTTGGTATAGTTTACTATTGTTCTCATGTAGAAACGCCACTACATTCCATAGAAAGCTGTAATGAGGGATATTTTGTTATATATTTACAAATATATTTTCAAACCTTACCTGGTAAGGCTTTACAAAAAAGATTGTTTTTTTGATTTTTCTTTTTTTTAAAAAGAGCCCCACAAAACAATCGCAAAAAAATAACAGGAATAAATACTATCTTTCTTAATTCAAACTAGGTAATGAAGATATTCATTGATATTCTTTTCTTTTTTTATGGTTATTCCTAATTAATAACTTATTTTTAATGTTCACCGTGTCTTTATTGCCCCATAATTTAGATTTCTATGGTTTTTTAACTGAATACAAGCTTATTTTTGAATTAAAGCTCACATAAAACTATTTTTATAGGCTGTCATTTATTCATATAAATGATGGATCCTTTTTTAATGTTTTTACAGTATAAAAAATGTGATAATACCGCTACCACTTGTAACATTTACATCACAATAAATTTTTTTTCGGGCATTCTTCTCATACCAGCGATAAACCCCACCAATTCTACTCTGTGTCACCTATTGTATTTATTATTTCCAAGTTTCGTATCATCAATTAATAAAATTACAAGCTTTCCAACTTTTATATACATTCATGCAGCCATTTTCTTCTTAGATATATCTCTAAGAACTCCGCACCATCGTCTGTTGATTTTTTTCAAACACCAGCCCTTGTAACTGTAATTATTATGGTCGAATAGATTAGGAGAGATAAAAAAATTATGCATTTTTCATTTATTTATATTTCAATAGTGTAAAAAATCCATCATATGTTAAGGCTATTCTAAAAATTATTTTTTATTTAAGGGCTATATTTATAGTCGTAATTTTAGTTTTTGTTCTCAGGCACAGCTTGCTTGATTCTCTGTACACACAGCGTATTTATACTTTCGGCTATCTTCTCCTCTCCATAGTCTTCTTCAATACCCCTCCTTCTTTCGAGACCTATTAATTCAAGGGTTTATACTAAATCCCAAGGTTTAAATATATGCCTCAACCTGGTTCGTGACATCTAGTTCCTTCAGGTACCTTCTATGCTATCGTGTCACCACACCGTCCCATGTTATAACATATGGAATAATTTATGTCTTGCATTTGTATATTAATGATAGTTCAGATGCTAGCAGGTCATATTTTCTCAATTTTTCGTTTTCAACTATGTTTATGTTGTCAATACTTGTCACGCCAATTTCGATCAGAGGGATGCAGTTCTTCTTTTTCTCATATACAAAAAATTTAGGTCTGTCATTCGATAACTTGATGTCAGTTTTATTTCTTGTATCTACTTTGATCTCTGCGAATTCGTTTTCCATTATTTCTTGTACAGAGTGTCTGCAGATTTTTTTAGTTTTTTTGAAATTGTATTTTCTTATCAAAATAAAATGGAGACATCTTACAATCTCGTTGTGTCTTCTTGTATAGTCATTACCAAGCATTTTTTTACATCTGCTTGCTAAGTAGTCGACAGTTTTAATTGAGTCGTTACAGTGCGGCACCTTGATCTATCTCCAAAGAATACGTTTCTATCCTGAATAAAGCAGAATCTCGCCTCTTCTAATGGTCTGATATTTTCATATTGTAGCCACTTTGAGGATCCTAATATTTCAAGCGTTGATTTTTTATGAACATCGAAGAGTTTTTGATGTAGTGTTTTTTGTTTTATTTTACACAAAAAAACTCTCTTTTTGTTTTAATTCAAGCGCAGGAAGGTCTATGTCAACGAGGCCATATTTTGTTCTGAGGAATTCATTTATTACGGATAGGTGTGTTACATTTTCATTTTCAAATTTAAATTAGTAATTACTATATAATTAATCTTTATAATTTATTTATATAAAGAAATTGAGAAATGTCATGGAATTTGTCAATTATTCTTGTGATTCGAAAAATATAAACAAATTATTATTGAGATGATTTTTAGTTTCACAGAAAGGTATGCAGGGCTTTATTTTCTTTTGATTTAAATGTTTTATTGTCTAAAAGCATCTTTTATTTTTTTGGTAATATATTTTTCTTTTTAGATCACGTAACCAACAGTATTATGAATTTTCCTTCCCATTTTTATTTATCGAATCCCCTCGCCATTTTATTAAAAGAATTATGATTTTTAAAAAACCAACAAGGGAACATGTTTATTTTAGATTCCGAGTATTGGAAGTGAATTACTTCTATTATGCGGAGAAAATCATTTTTTAGATATTAAGTACATTCTAATTATTTTAAATGCATAAAATACAAAAAATAAGTAATCTAATTTGCTTTTTATCAACTTTGGCTGGGGTTTTTTTCCAATCCGGATATGTCACACAAATAAAATCACTTCAAAGCCATTTATATATGTTTTAAACACTTAGACAGAGAAATATTTTTTTCCATACATTTGATGATAGAAGTTGGCTTGGTAGCTATATAAGCTCTCATGCACGAAAAAGTCATAGAAAAATTATTAGTTTACACATTTTTTGAACTCTATAACTCTTATCCATCAGTCACAATTACATATCTTAAAAGATTACGGCTACTGGTTGATAAATTAAAGAGTTAAACGTTATTTTTGATGGTTCCAATTACGTAGTGCAGCTATATAGATATGATGATAAGCAGTTGAAAATGTAGCGGATAATGATATTACTAGATTTAAGATAATAAACAGAGCCTAATAGATCCCAATAAAATCGTATATTGTTAAAACAAGAAATTTACAACTTTGAATAGAGACATTCATATGATACAACGTTTTTACTTATTTTACTCATGAGCCTGGGCGAGTATCTTATTTTGATACTATTTTTTACGATTCTAGAAATCAAAAATTGACAATTGATTAATTATTTAATCATAATGTTGTTGTTTGAAAGACTAGAAAACGTGTTTATTGGTAATAAATGCAAAATTGTTTTTGATTTTTTTATAATATTATTTTTATCATAGGAGAATTAAAAAAAACTATAAGATGGTGTTTCTTGTAATTATTCGAGAAATTCAAAGGTTTTGTAATTAGAAAACAAACATAGATGTGTTTTAAACAAACTTTTGTATTTATTTTGTATAGTAAAAAAGCAATCAAAAAATTTAAAATAAAAATTTGTGAAATCTTATTAAAATGTATTAAAATATAATTATATTCGTCATTTGAGTATACATTGGTATTTATAAAGGGATTATTAGCTTTTCATTTTTATTTTGTCTCACGAATTATGCTATCATAGAAAAATACGTGCTTTATTTGGAAAAGACTTAGTTAACAATTTAACCAATAAAAAGTAAATTAAAATTCGATAAATTAAAATGATCGAAACTTCATTGTTATGTGTTTTTCGTGCTTTATTTTGTTTTCTTTTATATATAAAAAATTAATTGCAGAATTTTGAGCTATAATTTTTTATTGTGATCATATTTCGCAAAAATTCGGATTATTTTTTAGAAAGAATATTTTTTATAAAGATTTATATAAAATGCTATATTGATCCCAAAAATCACAAGAAAAGGCATAATTATAAACATGGCTTCTTATTGCATTCTTAGTAAAAAATAATCTTTGTTCACCCAAGAGAATCTTATAAATTGCTTATTATGCACAAATCATGGTTATTTAAAATATAACATCATTGGTTATTTTATTTCGTCCTAGTTATCCAATAAAAATTCTCGAATGTTTGACGAATTATATCAAAAAGTCATACTGTTTTATTGGTAACTGTATTCTTTCATAAAATTATATATTTTACCGCGAATTATAATTTACCTTTCCATATATGGTAATTGTGGTAATTGGTTGATTTTGGAGATCTCCAAAATACAATATAAATAGACTCTCTCCATAAAATTTAATTATGAGAATATTTCTAATTTTTTCGGTTCAAATTAGGTTGGGATTTATATTTATGATTTTTAAATCTTTAAGTGCTACAACACAAGGGATACATGAAGTCGATTCATATGAATTTTCTGTACAAAATGTGGTAGATTCTGAGGTTCAAGGGCAAATTTATGAACCACACTTTGAAAGAAGAGATGAAAGAATGTTTGAAACTCATACTAATTACGATTTAAAAAAAGTTTCGAATATTTCTTTCGACAAAAAATCACTAGATAATATGAAAAAAGAAGCGGATAAATTATATGATTTAGCAATTTCAGTGATGCAAAATATCTATGAAGAGTCATCAAAAACTAAAATTTCATGTCAAAGTCTATTGGTTTTGCTAAAAATAAGACAAACAAGTTTTTTTCTAAAAGAAAATTTAGAGATAAAAAAAAGTGAGAAAATCGATGATATGATAGATTCTATGGTGTTAAAAAGCTCAAATTATAATGCTAAAGAATTTTTTTCTCAGGAATCAGCCACATGTATAGAAATAAATGTTATAGAATTAAAGGAAGCAATACATTGTGTAAAAAATGTATTTGAATGGGAAGATTCGTCAGTAACTAAATTATTTAATGAAATGGAAAAATCCATTTTAGATATACATATTCTTTTTCAAAAGAATTATATATCTTCTGAAGAGGAGGGTGGATTTTTATATAAGTATTTCACGGATTTGGCAATAGAGTTAAAACGTTTTATAATTCTTTTTGGATTTGAAGCCACAGATTTGGATGAATATTCTGAACTTGTTCGCTTTTTTTTTTATTTATACGATGTGTCGCTTTTCAAATTATTGCTAGCTGAGTTCGGGCAAAATATAATACATATTCGCAAAGATCAACAAATTTATTTGCCAATAGCGCCTAATATGTACCGTATAATTAATGTTTTTTCAACAATGTCGATATCTTGGCCGCATAGAAAAATTTTTGATGAATTTTGTGCGGACTTGAACCACAAAAACATTGGAATTCTGATCATGAATACAGATAAAAGGCCGAAAAATGACTCTAGTATGAGTATTCAAGAGGGTTACGATTATGAAAAAAATATGCAAAATATTAGAAGTCTACATGTTTGGGATAATATACAGGTATTTGTCTTATGTAATTATGATATCTTTCCCGTATATTTAGATGCAAAAATGGGGATTTTAGAACTAGAAAATGTTATAAAGCTGCCATTATTTATAAAAATCGAAGAATTGAATAAGGTAGTTGAGTATGAACGCTTATTTTCACAGAAAATTTATTGGAATTCGTATTGTAGTACGCCGGTATATACAATTTTTAGTGCAGATAACTTAGACACCAGAAAAAATGATATAATAAGTCTTGATACATTTCATGATATCCCCAATAGTGAAGACCCCCTGTTAGGCACCAATACATTCTCATCCGGAATACCAGACGATTCCAATATTATAAACCTCGAACCTGGTTTCTACACATCCAAATCTGGCGATTTAAAACACATCAAGAGTGATGTGCCTAGTACACAGAAAGAAGTAATACTGGTAAATGATACAGAAATGATGAATACGAAAGATGAAAAAGAAAAAAATTCCCTTTTAGAGAATGAAAACGCTCAAAACCATGCTAATTTAGATCTAGTTGCTAGTTCTTGTTCTAGTAATTCGCCAAGTTTTTATGAAATTTCAAATGATCGTGGGAATAAAAAAGGTTTATACCAAAGAATAAAATCCAGGGTTATTACATATGTTAATAATTTATTTAAGAAAATATTTCCAGGACCTCTTCAAAGCAAAAAGACTTTCCCGAAAATACCAAGAAAAGACAAAGGCGATTCTATACGTTTCAATGGTGGAATTCAAAAAGAAACAAATACTATAGCGAGAAAGGAATGTATTGAAGAAGAATCAAAAATAAATTCAGAAAGAGATTCAATATTAGGCTTGCAAAATCCTAGCAATATTTCCCCCCCTACTTCTCTTGAGCCATAAAAAGGTTGTAGTAAAGCCCCGTTGTTAGTGAGTAAACTAAAGAATATGGATGATACAATAAACAATGAATACGAATTTGCAAAAAAAAAAATAAATAAATACCGCAGATAGCAGTTATTTATGATGTTTTCTCCGAGTTGCTAGTGGATACAGTTGTTTGGGTGTTTGTTTACGTAATGAATTTGTAAAAGCATGATTAGGTGTTCTTAAATCCAATGTCTTCAATAAACTTTTGCATAATTTGAAAACTAATGCAAACATAAATTTCCTAATATGCTAATTTTTTTGTTATTTATACATTTATATTTACATTATTTTTTTGAATAATATAAGGCTTGACACCTCAAGAGCGTTTTTAACTGATAATTATTAAATTTTAAAGAAAATTAATTTTTTGATCAAACTGAATTCCCTTCCTAATTTACTAAATACAATATTTTTATATCTCTTTTTACATGTAGATATGATGTTATTTTAGAGACAGAAACTAATAATATTTATATTATTTGCTTATGAATTTCAATATAACCATTTTTTCAAGTTAAAATCAGTGACAATCAAATATAACATATATTAATACTATAATATTATTTTTAATGTGGCAATAATATTAATATTAGAAATATATTTGCTTTTTATAAAATCTATCAAAATTTTTGATTTAACACAGACAAATAGAGATGTTAATCTGAAAGGCAGATTTAAGAATTATTTGATTCTATATTTCATCCAATTTATTGCAAAATTTAGTTCATGTAAATGATCTATGCATCTTTTATGGTAAATATATACGTACGGTTGCTGTTCTATCTTTTAAATAATTATTTTTTATCTGAATAAAAAAGTTCAAAAATGGATCTTAATATTTCTATGTATTTGGTATGACATTATTGGATGGTTTTTTTAATTTCTTATTTCTGTATAAATTAATATGAAAAAAATTCATCTCTAAATCCATCATGCTGAAATTATAAAAATTATATTTTGCATTAAGAAAAATTGTATCATTAGAATTATATTTCAATTTGTAATATAATAACCTGTAGCACTATTTTATAAATGATCATTTATAATCCATATATTTAAATAATGATATTATTTGGGGTTTTCTTAAAATTTTTGCAGACCTTACTACTTATATGATCTTAGTTTATCGCTAATTGTTTTAGTATTGCCAAAAAAATTACATTTGAAATTTTTGATTTATCTAAAATATAGAATAACTTCAATTAAAACGGGATAAAAAACTTTATAAGCATAAAAAATATGCTGTTAAAATTTGAATTTAAGATTTTGCCGAAATATATATGCTAATATTATGATTTATAGTTACTCTTCATGCCTGATAATTTAACCCTCGCCATTTAAGATAAGTATCTTACCATAAATACACGTCAGTTGCCTAAGCATTCATCAATAAACGGTTGGAATATCTTTCAAATAGATTTAATTGATTAAATATGACATTAAATTAATATTCTTGGATATAAATTTTTTTTATGTTATTTTTGATACGAATAGCATCTTTATTTATGATATTTTTACTTTTTACACGATAAAAACGCTTTTGTAATGAATATAATAAAAAATTCGGATTTTTTGTATAATAAATATTTGGTTGATGTCTTTTTTGCATTTAATATCATCATTTGATTCCAAAAAAAAATGGTTTTTATGTTTAATTTAATTATATAGATTACTTGCTATAAGCTAATATCCATAATTCATCTTGCTTTTATGCTGCTATTTTCATAGTTCTTTGTCTAATGTTCAAGAATTATTATTGTCTTCATGAGTTAATATAAGCATATTATGTCATTTTAAATAAATACTTACACTAATTCACATCATCAGTACCACGAAAATAAGAATAAAACAAAAATATTTGGTTGTTGCTCTATAATAAGATTATATGTAGATTTAAAGGCATTTATATCTCCGTCATGTGTTCATTTATGCAAAATTGATTCTAAGGGATAAAGGTTATATATAAAAGGTTTATTTGCATTGGTTATCATTAGAGAAAACCTGTGGTAAAATCAGAGTATTATTGTTTTTTTTTGTTTTAAAAGAGTGTTTTAATTAGATCAAAATTTTAGATGCGTAAATATAATGTGTATAATATGATAGGATTCTTATTTAATGTGTTTTTAAAACTAATTTTGAAAAAAATACATAAATTAAATATTATTTACATCAATCTACAAAAAATATTTTTGTTTCTTACTTTTATGTCTCAAATCTTTGTATAGAAGTTTAATATCCAAAAAATAATCTAGCGCAATTGTATTTAATCCTATTCTTAAAAAAAGGAACTACTAAAGGCTTAAAATACGAAATAAGTTCATATTTAGAGATTTCTGTCTTTTTTTAAAAATTGCTTACATCGCTAATAATAGATCTGATGCAAAATCTTGGATCGAGAAACTATATCGTAAATTATTTTCATTATAATTTTTTTGTTTTTAAATGTACGCAAGCTTTACAGAATTCTCTTTTTCAATATCTATGCATATGAATTTGTTTGTCTTTATGTATAACAAATAAGCTGAACTTTCTATTATCCTAAGCATGTCTTATTAAAGATCTTATAATCGGATTAAAACTTTACTATGTCTATTAAAGACTTTTACATATATATTGGTTCAATAGTATTGACGCACTAAAATGTGTTATTTTTAATTTTTCAAAAAGCATTTGCATTTTACTATCGACATTATTTAGATTGATAAACTATTTGCGGAGTTGACATGCTAATTTAAATAATACTCTTTTAAAAAGAATTATTATCTGTGGCGATAGTTAAGTAAGAAAAATATTCAGTCTATTATTTCAATGATTGAAAAATCGAATCATTACAATGATTTAACCCTTTTAAATGTTCAAATAATTGATCAATACATCCTAGCCACAAAACAGCAAGATAAAACTGGTCAGTACAACAGCAGTAAAAAAGACTTTTAGCTATGATCATAGACTTTATTAGTGGCGCAAAACAATTCAACTCGATTTCCGAACGCAAGTGCTAGAAATAAATGTTATTTTTGATATATTGACATGTTTTCATGCAGCTTTGGCCCGATTAACTAAGTCAAATTTAACATTTTATCTTGATCTTTCATTTATTCTAGCTTAATGTTTGCTTCCATAATTTTTTTATAAATATGTATTATTCGGGTAAAAATATTTAAAAGTAGCTTTTGTCGTGAAAGGCGCAAAACTTATATTTGAAGCATATTAACGATCTTTATTTGTAAAAATGCTAATTTCATAAGTATTGCATTAATTATCTTTGTATCAAATATCGTCATTTGAAACTATTAGGATCTAGGCTGCCATCTTTAATATTTACTCATAATTTTATGTAAATGGACTCTGTGAAGAGTAATTTAAATTTAAAAACTGTATTTTTTTAAGTAATATGAGGTAAGAAAATATTAATAACAATTGAATAATTTAATATTATGCATAAATAAAGGAAATAAAAAGATAAAAAATATAATATATTTGAAATCCATGATGATTTTATATTCATTGTTAAATTATGTTATAAAATACACTTATTGTACCGAATGTATCTAGTGCAGATATAACATCATTTCGGCAAAACAAAATAATATTTAGGTCACTAATTGCATTATTCTATCCATATAACAACACTTTTTCATGGCTAAGCTGCATATTTTTAATATTTAAAAATTGAAAATCTTTTTATTTTCACATATACGTAAAAATTGAATCTCTTTATGCAATTATTCTTCTGTTTTTATATTAAGATTGGTAAGGGGTTTATATATGCGCTGCATCTATTTTTTTATAAGATTACATCATATTTTTGTGCATATATCACAAGATCGCTTATTTTATGCAACTCGGGCTAGGATTAAAATTGTATGAAAGAAGAGTAGAAACTTATATTTTGTAAAAAACCCGCTCTATAGTAATTTTGTATATTTTAAATACATCTTTTTTATATATAAACTTTATTTAATACTCCTGATAATAATTTCTGTACTTATGGGATAATTCAGATTTTGTGTCTGCGTCTATTTCTTTTAAAATTAGATGTGTTTTAGTGATGAAAAAAAAATTTACGCTGTAATTTATAGAACTTTTAATATTTGGTTAAATCGAGTACTCTTTATTCGTTTTGTCTTCATTTATCTTATCATATACAATTATGGCCAAAAGGTGTTTCCTCACAGTCTCTTATTTTATAGTAAAGGTGCGAATTTGTTTAATCATAGTTGAATCCCTTATTATTATAACAGAAAAAATTTTCTGTATCGAACCAGTCTATCCTTACTTTCAAGAGTATAAATAATTATTTATAGAATAAATTATGTTTATTAGGTGCTTGTAAAAAAAATATGGATATTTAAAAATGAATAAATCTAATATGTAAGCTTTTTATAAAATTTGTTAGGCAATTAATGGAATTTCTAATTTTTTTTAATATAATTATCTAGAAAAAAATAATATTTCTATGATATCCAACAAACAAAAACGAAATAATCTTCAAGTTAAATATCATTATATAATATTTTTACTTTAAGATCATGCTAATATTTGAAAGCTTTTAATAAATTTCGAAATTTGAAAGTACACTTGAATTATGTGGTCTAAATTACCTGCATATTTTTGAATTATTTAGTTTTTTTTACAAAATGTAACCCGAAAAATAGATGCCAATTAATATTTTTGCATATTAAAATTTTTTAATATTGCTGGTGGACATTTAATTGTTAACCAAAATACAATATTTTTAAAAATAGAAAGATACATCTGATATTAATGATCTCCTTGGTTATGACTATAGTACCCCTTTAAAATATTATGCGCTAAAATAACAGATGAAACACTAGGCATTTATATTTTGTGATACTATACATTTTATGAATAAGTAATATGGTTGGTATAGCATAATTTTCATTACTTTTACGACCTTGATATTATTTCATCGCGGCACAATTTTTAATATACGCTGCATATAAACGTTAAAAAAACCCTCTTTACATTTCTTGCTCTAAAAGATTTTGGGTTTTATAGCAAATAGATATAGTATTTAGGGTCTAGTGATTTTTTAAAGAATTACTCTAGTCGTCTGGGACAGTTATTTGTATCTTAAAGGGTGCAAATATTCTTTTCTTTCACCTAAATTTTTCTGTAAAGCTTTTATTTCACAAATCACTTTATATTTTTAGTTCAAATGCATTTATTTGTTATTTATGGCAAATCAATCCCTTGAAAACTTTAAATTTAGACAAAGTTGTTAGAAACCAACTAGTTTAAGCATTAAAATCAATCTATGAATTGATAAATGTCATACGATTAAATGATGATATAAAGCTGCTGTAACAACGCAATAATATAAAATTTTATATTAAGTATGAATAAACAAGGAGTTACTAACCCAGAATAAAAATAAGGTCAAAAATGTAATATTTCTATATAAATGCAAAAATAACAACGAAAACACACGATGGGCATATTAATGCGGTACGAGAAAGGATTAGTTGAACACAGAAATAAAAATACCAGCAAACTAATGAAATAACACGATTTATATTTGCGAGACTCCTTTAAGTGAACCTTTTTTGCTATATAAAAATAAAAATGTATCATTTTTTTTAATTTGTAGAAAAATACAAAAAATAATGGTTCTCTCAAATTGTGGGCGATATGTCCACAGCAAGCAAATTCCTAAAATCAAAATAAAAGATCAAATAATCGTACAATAAAAATAAAATAAATGATTAGAAACTATTTTAGCCAAAGTCAAAAAATATGAAATTGCTAAAATATTTTTTGCATATAAATTAAATCGGCTGATTCATAATTTATGATGCTTTTAAAAATGAAATATATAGAAGAAATGTACAAAGTCTAAACTGAACGAAAGTGAATAGGATGAAATAAAAATTATAATAAACTTGACCCGATAAAAACGATCGTCTTATGTGCCATGAGCATTGAAATATTTTTTGGCGTATTTTTGACAGATAATATAACAAAAAACCAGCTTCTTTACAAAATTTCTCACAAGTAGCTCATTTTCGTTGTAATCATACAAACCAGAATAATTAGAGTATTTACTAATAATGAAATTCTTATATAGTAACTTCTAGGACATATAAAAATATTTTCATTCCTTGGTGATGAATTATTTTGTTTTTTTTTTGCTATAAAGTTAACACAATTTTTGAATCATTTTTTATATGAAATGTGAATTACAAAAAAAAAATATACATATTGCTTGAAGATATAATCTTCTAGGCAATTTTTTTTTATTTATATAAAATATGCATACTACAGCTTCTTCAAATATTTTACATACAAAGATATAATCACATTAGATTATAAAAAACTTGTGGAATTAACAAGGATGCCGTTCGTGCTACTAAAAATATACTAAAAATTTTACATAAATATAATTATTATTTTTCAAAGGAAGATGAATTATATTTCTTCTTTAGGGTAATATTAAAGTATGCAAGTAAAAAAACAGAAAATCATTGGGTCAAGTAAAATAATTTTGAAAATAAAAAGCATAATAGATACCATAAATAGCTTTCATATATAATTTTCTAGGCGTGATGAAATACAAAAAAATAATACGTTAAACTTAATTGATGTAAAGAGCGCAATAAATTTTTTTAATTTGATGTTCATATAAGGAATACGTTACTTCTGCAATTTTCATTTATTATTTACCTTTTTTATGGGAATTAAAAAGTCTGTTCTATTCTATGAGGGGGATAATATAATTTACTCAAAACCAGCAAAATTTAAGTAACCTCTAAAAGCCGAGAACCCGGAAGAAAATATTAAAAAATATACTAAAGATACTATTAAACAGAATTAAACAAGTCAGGCAATTTAAAAATTTTCAGATCTTTTATGTTTGCTTTATTATGATTTTATGGCAACATATGAATAGAAAAAAAAATCAATGCAGTAAAAAATACAAAAACCAACAAAAATATATAATTAGATATATTAAGATGATAAATGTAATTTTTTATTATTATTATAAGGGATATTTTGACATATTAAGACAGATTGTAACGCTTTACAATAAAACAATAAGGATTTGAACACGATTTGATATGTATTTGAACAACTAGGAGTATAAGTAAATACATATATATATAATTGTGCTGCATATGTAAAATTGCAGATTTCTGTGCTTATAAAGCAAGGTAGAATAAATTAGTCACACTAGACCAGCCGGAATGATTTAAAAAACCTTAAGCGCTACATAAGCCTATTCTATTTACATGCAATATGTTCCTATGGTTTTAATTGCTTTTTACATAAAATATACGCTGCTAAGTTGGATGCATAGAGAAAAGAATATCGACGACTTTGTTCAAAAATATTTGATTTATATCATTTACAGTGAATGGATATGAAATGCCGAAAAAGTGTGATCAAGTCTAATACCATATTAGATGTGTAATTTCAGCAAATAAACAAAGTACAATGTGTTAAAATTATTGTCATTTGCATACACTCTACCTTTTATGGTAACTTTTAAAGACATCAAAGAGAAAGGTAAATATATATAGAAAAATATTTCAGTCGTGATTTTACAGAGGCAAGGAATAATAACTAGAATATCATTAGATAACAGATTTTAATTTTATAAAATTCAGAATCACGAAATGATTGCACATTAATCATAAAAAAAACATGCGAATTTTTATTATAATTGCATCATGAGACATTGGGGGCTATAAAAAGAAAAAAAACATCTGTGCAAATACGAATACTAAGATGCATGACAAACTTGGTCATAAACATTGGTAAATGCTTATTAAGTGTAAGAAATTTAAACAACCGCATATAAACTTATCTTCATCGATGCACAAACATATGCAGGAATTACAATCAGAAAATTAAGTAAATTTAAAGAAAGATACACTTAATTCGTGTATATAAACAAGAAATGTGATGACAGATATTATAAAAAATAAAATTTATAAATAAAAACAATAATATTAATCCGTTTGAAGTTTATTTTATCAGGTTGTGATATATAATTATTCTTTATATTATAACTTTGACGCGAATCAGTAAAAAGGTTATTATAAACCATATTTATCAGTTTTAGATTACAAATTTATCTAAAGAGTAATTTTTTTATAGATTTTAATCGATATTTCGAGAGGTATTAATATTTCTAAAAAAGTTTCGTTAATTTGATGTTTTGTATATATTGTATGACTTAAATTATGTGAATGATATACAGCGATAATACAAAATAACTAATAAATAAATTTAATTACCACGTGTAAAAATTCATCATCAATTATGAATTACAAATATCTTTATGGGATTTTTACTATTCAATATATAAATTCTTTTATATTGATTATTGTGATTTTATAAGAGCATCTATAATATAAGAATTAATAAAAATTTTGCTTTATTAAAAACCTTTTTTGGTCATGAAGATCTAAAATTCCAAAAAATTGGTGTATTCTTAGCGTCTGTATGAACAGAAATTTTCTATAGCCATGATTTTTAGTCTTATCATTAAATTACGGGAAAAAAAATTTAAATATGTATATGTGATGCTTAGTATTTATTTTATAATGTGCGTACGTATTTCTATCCCGAATTTTTTTATTTTTTGAAGGCTTTTTTATATTTATGATCACAAAATTCAATATATTGTTCATTTATATGCATTTTATATGTTGTCTGATACAAAACTTATGTTTTTCATGATGAATAGGTTTTATGCTATTTATTTAACTATCTATTGCTTGAAAAGTTTAGAATAAGTACCTGCTCCTTTTTCGATAAAAAAAATATGCCATGATCTTTGATTTTCTTTTTTATGCAGTCCATGGACGCCTTTGTCTCTACTTATTTTTTATATCTGGAATTATTATCTCAAAATTATGGCCTATCGGGAATATTTTCAATAAATAAATAAAATTTATATTGACTTATTCTAAGCTGCCTTTTCTTCTTCAAAATTTACATAGAATTTTCACCTAAGCATATATAATCTCTGTGAAATGTAATTTTTATAAAATAATTGCTTTTCAAATGATTTTTGTGAACTCACATCCGTTTCTATATACATCAAAATATATATTTCGTATATATGTAGCAAAATAATTTGTCATCTATCTCGGTGTCTCTTTTTTATTGGTTCATCGACATCTTATATCTTTTTCTGTATTTTCATGATTGTTAAAATTAATTCGTTGAAGCTTTTTTGTAAATATGCTATCCTTTTTGATGTTAATTGAGACAGCGTTTATTCAACATTATTTTTTCTCTAAATATCAGACCATTTGGAAATTGGGGCCAGATATAATTTGAATGTTATTAATTGAACAGGATATTTTCGTTTTACACCTTGAATACTTATTCTTCTATCCAACTGTTAAAAATTTAAAGCGCAAAATATTTTCTAATATTGACCTATGCGTTGCCTTTCTCATTATTATACCTCTTAATATAGAAAAAGATATATTAATATGTAAAAGTGCATATTTTAATACATTTATACGCATTTTTACAAATTTTTAAATCGTGATAGGCTCGGAAAAAAACATATTTTACTGTATCTTGTGCATATGTAAACTTTAAAATAGTAGATTCTTTGCCAAAATATATAAATGATTGTATTATACTTGATAACTTTAAATTTATATATTTGTTTTAATTTCGTTTTCATAACATGTTTCAACTTCTAAATATAGATTAATTGCCATAAAATAAAATCAGATAGCACAAAAAAATTGTCTACTATCACGCTGATTCCTCATCATTTAAAAAAGAAGCGTATATAATTCAAAATTTTCTAGAATATATAATAATTTTTTAAAATATTATGGAATTGATACTAATGCCCGAACTTTAGAACGATCTTAATATTATCATATTTAGTCAATTGCATATATTTAGTTTCATTCTTATATATAAAATCTGTGATTTCTGGTTCGAAAATATATTTACATGCTAAAATTTTCTTTTTTTTTGTGTAGCTTAATAATTTGCTTTCACTTTTTTTAGTTTTTGATCGTAAAATAAAGGTAACACAGACAGCTCTTTTCAGCCAGCTTTTTGGTATGTTTATGATTCACTCTATTTTCACATCCAAATAAATCGCTTGAGACTGTATTTAAAGGAAAAGCTTAAAAAAATGCTTTTTAGGGGTATAAATATTTTCAAAATACATTGATGGTTTCTTATTGAATAAAATTTATTTTATTTTGTAATCATCCATACGATTATGCTAATATATGTGACGAAGATTCATTCTATATACTTATATTTATTATCATTAGATTTTCTAACTAAATTAGCATTATTTTCTTTGTTTTTTATATAAGCCAATAAATAAGTAAAGATCACTAAATTAAAGGAACATTATTTATCCAAAACTCTGTATCATAATACCAGTAAAAAAATATCAACATTATTTAGCAGTCAATCAAAGAAAGAATAACAAATTTGGATTATTAGGAACTATGAGATAAAAATTTGGAGCCCAACAACTGGTTAACTTCGAATAACCATTACAAAAAAAATAATAATTTAGGGAGTTTTCGAAATATATAGAGATAAAAATATACTAAAAAAATGGTTTATCATTCAGTCTATTAAAATGTAAAAATACCATATGATGTATATAGTGGCAATTTCTTTTTGAATATAAAGAAAAAGAAAAGTTTATAGCGTTCTTTATGTATTTTTAATTTGAAAAAAAAATACATTTTATTATCGGTATTACAAATCTTGCGTATTTGTGCTTTATTTATAAAAAAAATATAAGCTTTGTAATTTTTAAATGAATAATTGTTTGTAAAAACTACACCCTTTATTCGGGGTCTAATTATGCGATTAAAATTTTTTTTTATTTGTAACGCATTATTCAAAGATCCCCTTTCCATTCATATATACTGCAAGAACCACTCTAATAACTTAATCTCTGTATTTGCGGTGTTTTTTTCTTTTATGTGATCAATTAATTATGACACAGATTCTTTTCGGTTGTGATAAATATAAATTAATTTGCGATAATATAGATGAATGGCGTCTAAATACGTCAAAGCTCATGTTTTTAAAAATTAAACTATGATTATTTTCTTTTTGATCGAATTCTTGATAAAAATCACTCTATGCCTTGTGTATTTTTATAGCCTACAAATATTAAGAGATTGTATCTTAATCTCTTTAATTCAAACGTTATTATCTGTAAAGATGGGCTAAAAATATTCAAATTTATATACACCTTTCTTCGGATACATAACTATGTTAATTTTTTATTATGAATTATAAAAAGGCTTACTTTTACTGCTTTGAAATATTTAATTTCTCATTTAAAATTTTCTGCAGACTACAAGAGATGACTATCAATTATGACAAAACTTACATGGCTATATAACGAGATTGTGATTTCTAATAATGAATACTAGGATCAAAAATACAACTTTGGCAGTTTAATACATCATGGGGATGGTGTTTTATCACAAGAAAGGTAAAAATGTATACGGAAAGATCACTAAACGCATTCGATATAACAATTTTTATTGAAATAAATTATGAAGAGATATATAAATAATAACTAATTTCAATCAAATATTTCTTTGCCTAATAAACTTTCATATAATGTATTTAATATTATCAAGATGCGAGACTTCTCATTCCATAAAAATTGCATTTTTTGAATGGATTAATAATATAGTTTAACAGAAAACTAGTAACCTACAGATACAGAAATATATCAGATTGTATTTATTCTAACTCTCTTGGTTCTGTCATACAAAATAAAAGGCTTATTTAAAGAAAGAAACACAGCAATCATGTATAACAAATTTAATATTATAAATAAGATTTTGGGTCAATATTTCTAAAACGTCTTCGTAAAGAAGATTTTGTTGTTCCATAATATTTAATTTTCGACAAGACAGTCGTTTTTTCTAAAATTTTCCCGATTTATTTTATAATTCGTGGTAAATAGATTTTCATTGAACACATATAATTCACATATTTTCTAAATATTGATTTTTTACAACAAAAATTCGTTTGCAACAGATTTTTTGGCGCAATTCTTAATAAAAATATGACTATGAACAGTTTTTATTAACGAATTCATATTTTGATTCATTATTTATATGGTCAAATGTTTGAATATAATTGATGGCCTGTGCCATTATATAAAAAAGTGTCACAGTCTTCTGCATATGCCTTTTTTGATTTCGCCTTTATACGCTAATAAAAGGATAGTGAAGGAAACTAGATAGAAAAAACTTAGCATTTATAGAATTTTTCTTTACAACGATATCATAAGTCAATTCAATTTATTAAATGATATTACTTTATAAAAACAAATTATAGTTACAATTACATGCAAATAATCAAGTAAAAACGGTTCGAAATCCCCTTGAAAATTTAAAAGAAGATTTCTTTTCAATAAGTGAAATAGATGAAAAAATAAACTTTACACTTAGACACTTATTTTAAATCTTCTTATTATATATACGCTGTTTCTTTGTTATTTTCAACCAAAAAATATAATTATTTGCATGAATTAATTATTCTTTTTTTATAAAATAGAAAATAAATGTTTTCTACTCATAAGTTTCATTTTTCTAAAAAAATCGGAAGTGTGCGACGAAAAATACTCTATTTTCATGATTTTTTAACGAAAAAACTAGCTTATGTGTTATAAAAAGTGGTTTTATTCTGCGGATGGTTGTAAACATTGTTTTAGTCTTTTTATTTTATTTTTTGATATAAAAATTAATATCTAGCTTTATAAATTTTTAAATTCAAAAGACAAGTTTTTTTATTCCTTATGCTAGTATTATACGCGAAGAAACGATCTTGAAATATCTACATAATTCCTATAAAAAAATTTACAATAAAAAAATAATATTGAAAATATATGAAGCGACAATATAAAAAAATTGATAATGAAACTGTGGATATATGAAAATAAACAAACACGATGCTTTGAAGCTATTTTTAATATTTTTAATATATACCATTAAAATTTTCAAACACAAAGTTAAAAAACGAATAAAATATCGGATCGCACTACATTGTATTTAAGATATTCAAATAATGCATCAATTGTGTATTTTCTTCTTGATTTTTGTACTGGAACCTCAGGAAAACTTTGAATGCCCAATTAGTTTGATCCCACATGTAAAATCAAGATAATAAACTGGTTATAATTGTATTTAATATATAAGGAGGTGCATTAAACCTAAACGTATAGATTTTATACGGGTAATCACCAAGAAACTGCAGATAGATTCTTTTTTTTATAAACATAACTGCTTTTTAATGTATAAATTACCCTGCTAACTTTTCTAATAAAAGACTTTATAATTGCACACAAAAAATAGGGTCATAACCCTTAAACCTAAATATATTTAATAAATCCACATGATAAGACCATGGAATCACCTGTAGTCATATCATGCAGTAATTGAAAAGGGTATATATTTGATTGATTGATTCATAAATAAATATTATTATAAGGCTTAAGGGTTGGTATGGTTGAATTTTTTGCAAGTCGGCTCTTTCATGTGTAATCGCGGGTTCCACTCCCACCTACTTACCCAATTCGTTATACGACTTTACTTAGAATAAAAATGCCTAGGATTGCGGTCATTTGACCTGCAAAATAAACCATAAAGCATTAAAAATTCATATGAGATAGATGGTTGCTATGTAAGCCGTTGATCTGTACCTTTATTATTGGGAAATACCCTACACTATTTACCAAAGATAAGGGTAAATGTGGTTTTAGCTTGTACACTTTAGTGATGAAAAGTAGATATAATCGCATTCCTATTACATATTAACTGCCGCCTATAAATAAAGGGCTCAATCTACGGTGATTACGGGTTAAAAAAAATGCAGAAGTAGTCCCACAGATAGATGTAGAAGTTAAGCAATGGTTCATAAAATAAAAAGAGAACTTCCTAAAACTAAAAGCAATAAACATAAATATATAAAAAGTAAATTCGACTATAATTTTTTTTACAAGGCTCAATATTGGTGATTTTAATAACGATATAAATTATATTTAATAATATAAATGGGGTAACATGTAATAAAGGAGAGACGAACTACAAAGACAAACATTCAAAACCCGATCCCGTAACGATAATCTCGGCCAACAAATTGCTTGAACCTCATGCAGCCACGTGCATTAATACCACTTTCTTCAAATTCATATAGCTTATCTCAAGAATACACCAGCCGAGAAAGAAAATTGGATTTAAGAGGCTTACACCTCGATCCTAAAACGATTCGGAAGAATGCCGAGATCTGGCTGACAAGAGTCCCGAGAAGTCACAATAATATTGTTATTTGTATTATGAGCATAACCCAAATTTAAATCAAATCATCAAACTGTTTTAAAAAAATGATGGGAAAAAAGACAATTCCGGAAGTTAAAGAAATAGAAACAAAAAGAAGAAAGAAAAGCACGCTCGAGGATGACTATAAACCACTTAATTTTACGCATAACTTTATGAATTAAGCAAGCATTAGTTAGAGTACTGACAGACTAAGAAAACATAGACGGCATAAACCTCTTGACAATAAGGAAAATAACCTATACTTAAATTATTAACGAAATCATTGTGGCTCTGAATAAAGCGGTTAATGCGAATATTACAATCAACTACCCAAAAAGCATGTACTATATATCAAAGATCTTGTAAGGTGTCTAAAAGATTTACGAAGAATTAAATCAAAATCTACCCAGGAAATATTAAACTAAGCAGTAATAAAAGATAAAAAAATAAATAGTTGCGATCAAATAAATACAATGCTTAAATTCAACATAAGAAACTTAGTGATACTAAAAAAACTATAAGACGAGGTTTATAATAAAATTCATGAGACCACAAAAAAAAATGTCCTTGAAGTGATTACCAGGAAACAATGATAAGATAAGATAATAAATAAACAGATAGGGCAATATGAAAAGAGAAAAGGATTCACAAAAACAAATCGCCAGTTTGAGGTCAACAGAAGACAATTTTATAAGGTATTTATAGATACAGTAAAACCGGAATTCAAGGCATAAAATAGAAATATTGTATATTTCTGGTCAAATATGTTGACTTAAAGCACAGAAATTACGAACTTCAATACTTACCTTGCGGTAAAACGCGCTAGAAAACACATCACAAATGATTATTATTTCTGAAACAGAATGTTCTCAGAATATCAACTACCTGCCTAACTGGAAAGCTGCTGGATGCGATGGTATATACAATTCATCATCAAAAAAAATCCAAAATTGCACCAATATTATATGAAACAGTAAAATCAGTGTGCTTTGAAAAAAATAGGTGAAATTTGGTTCTACTCTGGGATCACATACCTCATGCCCAAACAAGAAGTTTTATATGGATCGGAATTCAGGCCTATAACATGCATGTCAAACTTATATAAATTGACAACTAAAGCTGTCACAATGATATTACAAAAAGAAGTCGAATCCTGAAATCCACTATCGGAAAACCAACTTCGGACGGTCAGAAGAGTACAGGGAGCTAAAGAGCAGGTAATTATAAATGTTGCAAAAAACAGTGAACACAATAATGAATTACACGTAACATGGTTCGACAAAAAAAAGCATTTGACTCAATCGACCACGAGTATCTTCTGTCCTGCTTAAAAAATCTTGACATACAAGAATGGATGATTGCCTTTATATCTAAACCAACAAAAAACTACAAAGTTATCTCTAAGATTAAACAATAGAAATTTTGAAGAAAAAAATTAAAAGGGGATTATACAAGGGGATAGTCTATCTCCACTACGGTTTTTTCTTTGTATAGATCCGCTAAGCCGCCGATTGTATGAAAAGTTTCCATCAATATCCATTAACCTTGATAAGAAGGTATTTACAACTAATAATTTTCTTTTCATTGACGATTTAAAGATTTTGTCGAAAGAATAAAGTAACTTAAAACTAATGTCCAATTAGCAACCAAATTCTTCTGATGTATCGGAATGGAAATAAACGTGACCAAATCTGCTACTAACAATATAAATTGCAAAGATATTGCCACTGTAATAGAAGGAAAAGATGGATATAAATACCTCGGGATACTGGAAGATTCCAAATCGAGAACTAACCAGAACGATGGGTAAAATTAGAAAATAAATGCTAGAAAGAGACAAAAGCATATGCAAAACAAAACCAAATGGTAAAAATATAATTAAAGCAATAAATGAATATAAAATATTACAGATAAACTACCACGTGGGTTTATTAAAAACTAGAACGCGAAGACTTTGGAAA
This sequence comes from Rhyacophila brunnea, assembly GCF_057557595.1. NCBI lineage: Eukaryota > Metazoa > Arthropoda > Insecta > Trichoptera > Rhyacophilidae > Rhyacophila > Rhyacophila brunnea. The sequence continues at coordinate 3,258,084 of NW_028233037.1, forward strand.
GTAGGACAATGAAATTAGGCGGATACTAATAGAAAAATAAATACACTTGCAATCATCTATAAAGACAAATTATATCTCAAAAGAAATGAACTAGGACGTGGATTAGAAAATATTGTGTTAAAATTCGGTAAAAATACACTATCAACTATATAAAACTCTAAGCCAATAAAAAGAACAATCACCCAGAAAAGCTGCAATATTAAAATTTGAAAATGAAAATTTGACCCTTCTATCCGTAATAAATGAATTCCGTAGAAAAAAATAAGACCTCCTTGACATGGATCTTTCTGCGCTTGAATTAAAACGAAAAGAGAGTTTATTGTGTAAAATACAAAAACAAATACTTCATCAAAAACTCTTCAATGTTCATAAAAATTCAATGCATGAAATATTAGGATCCTCAAAATGGCTACAATATGAAACTATCAGACCATTAGAAGAAGCAAGATTCTGTTTTATTCAGGATAGAAACATATTCTTTGGAGAAGGATCAAAATGTCCGCATTGCAACGACTCTATTAAAACTATCGATCATTTAGCAAGCAAATGTAAAAAAATTCTTGGTTATGACATCACAAGAAGACACAATGAGATTGTAAGATCTCTTCACTTTATGTTGACGAGAAAATACGAATTAAAAAAAAACCAAGAAAATCATGAGACACTCTTCACAAGAAATAATGGAAACGAATTTGCGGAGATCAAAGTGATACAAGAATAAAAACAGACATCAAGTTATCGAATTTCAGACCTGATATTTTTGTTCATGACAAAAAGAAATACTGTATCACTCTGATCGAAATAGGCGTGAAAAGTATTTACAATATAAACATAGTTGAAAAAAGGAAAATTGTGAAAATATGACCTGCTGGCATAGAAATTGTCATTAATATACAAGTGAAAGATAAAAATTATCCTATATGTTATAACATTGAACGATTTCGTGACACGAAATCATAAAAATACAATAAGGAACTAGATGTCACGAACCAGATTGAGGCATATATACAAACCTTGGGTGCATAAAAAACCCTTGAATTAATAGGTCTCGAAAGAAGGAGGGGTATTAAAGAAGACTTTGGAGAGGAGAAGATAGCCTAAAGTATAAATACGCTGTGCGTACAGAGAATCAAGCAAGCTGTGCCTGAGAACAAAAACTAAAATTACAACTATAAATTTATATAATTTAATATTTAATTTTATCAAATTCCCGCTTAAACAATAAGATTGAGGAAGGAACTTGAACTTATAAGTCTTGACTGAAAGAAGATGTATCGAGGAAGATTGTAAAAATGATTTGAGGGGGGGAGCATCGGCCAAATCTGTTCTACAGAGCAATCTAAGGTTTTTCTTGAACAACTATAAAATTTAAAAATGAAATTAACCAATAAATAAAAATCAATATCGTATGGAAATTAAAAATTGTATTAAATAAGAATAAGATGCGGCATCTAAATTAAATCGTCCAATTTTTCTGTGGATCTTACATCTTTAATAAAAATAAATTCTATGGAAAAACACATGAAATATCGGTTATTATATATATTTCTTGTTGTAATTTACAATAATTTCTGCATTTACAAGAATCAGGGATTTTTTTTATTTTAGTTATACAAATTTAAATGATTTCTGAAGTCGTGTAAACTTGATTGGAAACACATGATGTAAAAAATAAGATTGTATTATAAGAAAGAAATTTTTGATAGATTAAATTACATTCTTCACTATAGAGGAGAAATATATATTTTATAAAATCTCTGCTCCTTATTTTTGCTTATAGCAAATAGAAAGTTTACATCATGCTGTATTCCCATCTATTTATTATTTAAAAAACTTGAATTATCTTATAATTGGTTATGTTTATTTGTCTCATTTATGATTTAAAACATATTCGCTGTCAGATTTATTACTATTTTGTAGAGAAATTTTTTTTAAATTCTTAATGTTATAATAAAATGTGATTAAGCGGGATGCCTCAAGCCGTATATTAAGCAGGTGAAGATACCAAGGGAGCTTGATAATATACATAGATAATGGAATTTATCTATTCAAATAAATGTATTATTCTTAGCTTGTATGCATTGAACAAGATTTAAACATAATGAAATCATATGAAGTATTGATTAAATTTCTTTTTGGAGCAATATAAAGTTATATGCAAGCAATCATAAAAATCAAAAAAAAAAATTCTATAAAATAATTTTTATTATTATTTTCTTAAGGGTAAATGAATAAATTGCTGGATTTTTGATTTCGAAAAATATAAATCGATTCCTATGTATTGAATTTACTGATGATAAAAATTAATATGTTGTAAGTCTTCTTTTTATTAAAGGTATATTGTTAACCTCTGTACAAAAAAAGACCTGCTCTCGCACAACCATACGGATAGAAATATATAGTCTCCACTTTTTATATGAATAAAAGTGCTTTCCACCCATAATACGCTAGATCATATTTTGAAACACCTCCCGTGTTCACTGATGTACCCAGAATAGTCATAAAAAACGAACATACTGTTCTTTTTCAAGAAAAAATGCAGAAAAAAAATAAGTACATGAACAGCATTGATGATTATAAATAACGCATAGAATAAATATTTAAAGCGATTGAACATGTCTTAGAAGATCAAAGGGTCATAAAAAATGGTATAAAAGAGGAAGGGGAAACGCATAAAAATTTAAATGATTCTGTTGCGAAAGAAGCTTGGCTATTAAAAAAAATTAGAAACACAAAAAGTAAATATGAAAATTTGCAAAAAAAATAAAGTTGTTTTAAGTAGATCTGTGTGATTACGAAATATTGACCATGGCATTACGAATATTTAAAGGTGGTTTTGGATGAATTAAATGTTTTTATTCTTTTATATTTATCGTAAATTAAAATCTATAGTATTATCTAAAAACCTTAAAGATATATTTTTTGTCGTTTTAATGCCAAATATAATAATAACTCGGCTAAAATTTAGAATCGTGATTTATTGGGCTCAATTGAAAATCAGTTATTAGAGGTACCTATATGTTGTAAAAAAAAATGAGTTCTGTTGCAGATATATTGAGATTCTAGCAGAAATAATCGCTAAAATATCGGAAATATCTCCTTGGTCTTTTGATTCAATTTTAAATAACATTTAAATGCAATGAAACATTAAAGATAGATCTCTATTTATCTTGCTATATAATCACTAGGTTAAAGATTTTTTTTGTGTTAGACTAACAAAAGTGAAGCCCTTTGAATCTTTAAAATCTATAAAAAATCTTTTTTTTATTTTATTTGTATAATTGAGAAATATTAATTATTAGTTTGTTTATAAAAATTTTAACTATTTTATTCCCCTAAACGATGTTATTGATGTTCATAAAGATTTATAAGTCCAAGATATCCGATTATATTTAGAAAATCATTCCATAATTTGCATTCATAAAACAATAATCATGTGTCAGAATCTAAATATAAAATTTTATCATCATTATTGGGAAAAAAATAATCAACTTTATATCGTTAAAAAGGAGTCCATGATGATCTATAGATATAATTACAGCGTTTATTTATTATATAAAGAATATTAATGTGTAAAATAAATTTAAGAATAAAATATCTGATGGTGTGTTCACTAAAGGCTTCAATTATTCATATTAGCGGTGTTTTTAGGGATCTGGTGGGTATGTCATCGGTGATTGAATCTAAAAGTCTTCCGAGCCTTTAGATGAACTGATAGATTGTTATTTTCGCAGTATAGCTCTTATCACAAAGGAATGTATTCTGCTTTGATCAATTCAAATCCATTGGCGAAATTCATAGATCATAGTATTTATCTGAACAGTAAATGTTGTGAAAGCACCAATACACGGCCCTAGAATTAGACCATATCACTGTGTGTAATAAGGTGTCGATTCATCGTCAAATACGCTTTCCAATGACCTAATATCCAATAATTATTGCATATTGTTGCCAACAAAAACTCTTATCTATAGTATACAAATTGTAAACTTGATATTATTGATAATGGTTTTATAGAGTTTCAAATCTAAAGATTATGTTTATCTTGTTCGTTATTAGAGCCACATGTTATTGGGGCAATGTGCTAAATTTATTAATTCCGATGCCATGAATATAGATAATTTAGTAATCTGAAAAATTATATTTTCCAACATTACAGATAAAAAATATAAGTTGCAAAGAGTGATAAAAAAGTACGCGAATTCACCCCTTCGCTTAACTAAAATGTGCTTAGAGCACTAAATATTCAGTTACATTACACAATCTTGTTATTAGTGAATGTTATCACATTTGAATTAAACATGTATTTCATGTATAATGCCTCGGATAATAAACTAAGCTGTTTCAAAGTGACTAACTGTTTCTATGTGAACCATAATTGTCGTTCATGACTCAAAATTGTGCATTGGGGTCGAGCTCATTATCTTAATTTATTTAGTTATAGCACGAATATGTATTTATTGTATTTACTGGTTTTGAATAAACTCGGAATCGTTGAAATTAAATTTAAAAAAATGCATGCAAAATTAGATTTCAAATTCAAAAAAAATATCTTTAATCCTTTAACCATTTTTTCTGTCATCATTTGCATAGACAATATAATAGGGTATTTATAACTCCATAAATAAATTTATATAATGATCTGATTGATTAAAATTTACTTCTTTTGAAGATACAGTGTAAACTTTTTTTTAATCCCACGAAGTTTTAATTTCTTTTTTAGATGCTATTTGTCGCGATAATATATGTATCGTGCTGAATTATTGGATACTTTACTAGTATAGATATTTTTTTCTTATATCATTCCCCATATCCAATCTTTTCTAAATTTTCTCATATTTAATGCCATTTATGCTGCAATAATTATGTTATCAACATAAATTATGCAAAGTGAGAAATTTTTTGAATATTTTTAGAATATATGATGTTTTGATTATAATCATGATTATATTACAGTTACATCATGCTATGATTTTTTTTTTCTATTCAAAATACTAAGTTTATTAATGCGTATAAATTATGGATATCAATACGCGGGATTGATTAATATATTTCAAGGATTCATCATGCAATATCCTTTTGAATAAGCTATAATATACACACAATAAATGTTAATAAACACTAATTTTATAAACAGACTGTTTGGAAAAAGTTCACTTATAATTCCATATTTAAAATAACAGAATTAAAATATATAGGATTTACTATATTGTTAGCCTTAAAATGAACTAGGTATTTTAATAGCATATTTAGATCATTAGAGATTAAATTCATAAATAACAAACATGAAAAAAAAATTATTTTGTAAAATAACGACTTTTGACAAAAATTTATAAAGAAACGGTTTTTTTATAGCCTAAAGTGAATTTCACTAAAATAATTAAAAAAAAAGTGAATATATAAATTATATTTTTTTGCGGGTTGTTTTACAAAATACATATAAAATCTTTTTAAGATGTCTTAAAACATTTTTGATGGTAATTAGATATCAATTACACCTGCATTTATTTATTTACTATACCAAAAAATTGTTTTTTTGTTTTATTTTTAATTTCTTATTTATGCTGTATTATTGGCCTGCAGACATAAATATGCTAAATTACTTTTATTTATTTTTTGTCGTATTTTTTTTATTATATTTCAATTAGAAAAATTATTTAACCTTGACTTTTATTATTTTGTGTATAGAGTGAAATTAATATTTTGTTACCATCCAACTATATAAACAGCTATAATATAAAATTATAAATTTAAAATTTGACATTTATTGGGAATTATAGATATAAGCTAATATTTTATTTGCCGAAACTACACTTTATAAGTGATTACTGGGGTTTTTTTTGTATTTTGTTATTTCTCTTGTTTCCTGCTCGCTGATTAAATTCTTTATATGCTTTTTTATTTCTTCTTTCCCGATTCCTTGTATGTTTTAATATAAGTATGAACGTTTTATCACAATTATTTATTTATGAATTAGTTCCTTCAATCAATAATTTATTTTTAATTAACAACTTTGGTGAATTTCAAATATGTTAAAATTTACTGATACATCTTTTAGCATCTTAAAAAAATCATTAAACTCAAAAAATATGCTTCTCTTAAATGATATGAAATAAATGCCTTGCGGAGTGTGTGAGCTTTAGCATATACCCTTAATTCTATTGGTGCGTATACTACTTTAACATATCATGTATAAAATTAATTAAAATCATATCAACTTATCTAAATATGGTGTAATCTGTGTTTTTAATGTGTAGATTGAACTATTTTCATCAATAAATATGTCATGTTTTTTATCCACAACATATTTAAGTTGTTAGTCATAGATTCAAAAATATAATTTGCTTCAATCATATTTTTATTTTCTATTATTAGGGGGAAATTGTATTTTTTTTATTTAGTTAATAATTTTTTTATTTTTAATATTTACAAGTGATTCATATTTATTTTTACTGTTTTCTTGTATTGTGTATGCTCCGGTTTTTATGTTTAAATTAAAAACTGTAATCTGTTGATATAAAAGATATATATCATATTATTTCATTGTATCCCCGCCTGTAAATATGACCTAGTAAATCCATACAACTGAATATCAATTAATTGTTTATATTCTTAACTTATAATTTAAATACCCATTTCTTCGCTAAATAACTTTTTATAGATTATTTATGTTATAAATTTAGCTTTAGAACCGGTTGAACAAACGGTAAAAGAAATAATACCTTTGCTTCTGTAAATATAATAAATTTTTGCCGGGGATATAATTTAATATTCTAAAGACAAAGAAGGTATAGATAAGCAGGTCTTAAAATCTAGAAAATTTCATTTTGTAATTGGAAGAAAAACATTCTGAAAGTTATTTTCAACTATATTTTATGTTTCATAAAATCAAATGTAGATTTTAAAAGGTAGAATGATAAGATTAAAGAATTAAAATATTCTTTACATTGCCTATATTTAACCCTTATATTTAAAGGCATCTTAATTGATAAATATGTTTAGAACTTGATTTAAATTGAATAAAACTTATTTAAAACAATGACTAATCAAGCAAAAATGTATATGTAATTATCATGCTAACTCTAGGCTTAAAGAAAAAAAAAATGTCGGTGAGTAAAATTGAATAATATATGTTTTAACTGATAAAATAATTTATAATAAAAACTATTAGTAATATTATTTCTTCAGATGAAAATTAATTATATATGGATTAAAATAATAAAATATGTTCATGAAGGTTTCAATTGACTCAAAAATATCTTTCTTAATTATATTTTGATGATTTAATTGAATATGTGACGAATATTTAATAAAAATTAGAATTGCATATAGTTTAAAGCAAAAAATCAATAAGTCAATATTTATATGATTAAGAGATATATAAAATTCTCGTGAATAATTTACTAAATATATTATATCTCGGCAATAAAGTAAGTCTATAACAGAGTAAAATTTAGGTGATACTAGAAATAAATATATAATTGTTGATCTATAAGAAAAATATTTAAAAATTTCAATTGATGCATAAAAAAATTCAAATAAAATTATTACATAATGGATGTGGAAGTGGCTTTTTTTTACCAATGGATAAAAATTTAACAAAATTGAAATATTATAGAGTAACCATAAACTAAATATAACATTTAAAAATGAAAAATAGAACGCGGAAAAACTAAAACCCCACCAGGAAAGTATTTTATTTGTTTTTGGCGTTATCTCGTTTGAATAATTTATAGTTATCTGATCCAAGATTTATTCAATGATTTTTTTGCTGGTTTTATTAAAAATATATTGCATATTTTTTTTAGTTTTATCTTTTTATTATCTTATAATTATTTAAATTATACCATATATCAAAATTTTTGTTATCATGCTATACCTTTATTCCAAAGTATATAATTTTGTGTTATTTCTTGTCTAAATAAGAAAATTTGAATTATAGAACAAAATTTTATGTAATAATAACATTACTTCAGATATTTTAATATTTCTAATTAAATTAATCGGATTTATTTCTAATTGTAATTGAATATATTGAGTTATTTTGAATTAAGCTTCTTTAAGTATTATATATGTCTGTAATAGCGTACTTTTATATATTAAAATATGCTTTGGATAAATCTACACTTAACGAAGTTTAAATGCTTGTTTCTGAATTTTTTTTATCTTTTCTTGCATATTTGATTCTATCTATTGGTTTTCGTTCTTTGTATATTTTACAATTTTTTTCATTTTTTATTATTCTACTATTCGTTCTTTATGATTTTTAGTTATTGTATTCTGGTATTATTCATGTTTGAATTTTAAAAACCTGCATAGAATGATACTATATCCTATAGAATATTATTATATTTTTGCATATGAGTGATTCCTCTGGATTTCTAGATCAAATAAATTAGTAATAGATATCACAAAAAAGATAGATAATTGCATTAAGATATTAAACAGTCTTTGTTCGATTAATCTAAAGTTTCTTGGGATTTTAAATCAAATGGTTCAAAATTTGTGGCGATATGAAAACCTTTGCTTGTTTCGCATATCTAACGAATTTATAATTTTATAATATGCAGAAACCTTTTCTATTTTATTCTTTTCTCGGAATTTAATGCATTGATTTACCATAAATTATTTTTATAAACTCATAATTTTCCAAAGTTTTATTCCTGTTATGTATTGAAAAATAATCAATGCGCCTTTCTTTGATTTTTATTAATCAGAATTTATGAATCGTAAATAAAAAACGGTAATTTTTTGTATAGAAAAAAATTCTAAAAAAATCAAGCACGAAATACTCTTTGCGAACGTTCTACTTAATTTTTTTAGAATAAATTAACCCACCACAGATACTTTCATTTTTAATTGATGCTATCTTTTGTTCGATATGATAAATCAGTTTTGGTATTTACAGTAAAAAGCAGTGGTTATTTCTAAATTGAAAAACGGGGAAAATATAGAAATTTTTGTAAATATTTTTTGTGTTCCATTTTAAATTATCTTTGCTCTAGATGCTAAAATTTCTTACGATCAAATTTTAGAATCTAATAATATTGAGCTGAACTTACAATTCTAAAATAACCGGGTAAAACAAATACGGTTTGTACGAATTTAAAAGAAATAAAAATTGTTATAGTCATTTTCTCAAAAAAATAAAATGCTGAAAACTTTGATTTTTTTTATTATAAACTTTCCAGCTGTTTTTTTTCCCTAACAGAATTATTAGCCTGGGATGCGTTTTATGTCCTTAAAAATATAAAAAACATTTCATTTTGAAATCTATTCATAAATTAGATACTTTATAACAATAGTTCTATTTTAATTAGCATATTTGGTGATTTTTTAATATACAAACATTTTCTGAAATTTCTTCCAATATTAAAAAAACGAAATCCACTTTTAAGTACGTAGTTACCATTTGTATTTATTTAAAACACTTCTTTTTTTTATGCAAATTCATCAATATGCCATAATATATGTGCTTAATGTGTTTTTTCCTATAATTTTAAAAAATTAATTTCTTATTCATCATAAATTAGTTTATTAAAAATTCTTGACTTATAAACATTGATAGAATAAAATTGTAGAAATGATGAAGTGGAAAGTACAAATAAATTTTTTTTTACTAAAAGCAGTATAAACTGATGTTTGAACAACTATAAATTGCTAAAAATCCAATTAATCATTTAAAAATTAATACTCAAAATATATATATGATAACAAGAAATTATTGATGGTTTGGAATACTTATATTGGAAAAAACCTTTTAGATGAGTTTAGATAATCAGAATTACCAGATTTTACAAAACCTTTTGCATTTCAGATTGTAACTAACCGTTTTTAGCATCAGGTACAATAAAAAGCTCAAATATTCAAATATTTTTTTCTTCTGTGATAATTTTCGTGAAAAACTTTTAAGAAGGCTAATCTTTGCGAATTAGGTATATAATATAACCATAAATTATGCATATTTTTTCTAAAAAGAATTATATATGAAAATAATTTGGCTTTTTTGCAATTTTTTTTTGTTATAAAACATGATTTCTAAAACTTCGATATTTGTGAAATTTTTAAAAGTACAAAAAATAGAGTATATTATGTATATTAACACTTCTGCGATAATTAGGATTTTCAAAATTTCCAAACCTTCTTAAAAATTTATTTGCGTAAAATGATAGATCTTGCTCTACAAAAATACTTATACAAATTTATTTACAATCTCATTTCTTTTGCCATAGTATTTTCTATGGGCGCAATTTTCATGGCGAGGTCGACCGAAATTTCACTGTGAAATTTCTGTTGCAAATAATAAAGCTAATAATATCGGCGTATGATTTTTATTTTCGTTTATACCATATTTTCAGTCTTTATTTCATAAAATTATATTAAAGCATCATTTTTACGTATAATTTACATGTTTTTTTTCTCGAAATAAGAAAGATTTTGATTTGCAAAAAAAAATATGATTTATAAAGAATAATCCACGCCGTATTCGAAATAAAATTTTTAAGAAGCTCAGATATATAATTTTAAAGGATTTTACATTCATTTCTAATTTTATAGCGTACAAATGTTCATTTAATAATTTTATTTTCGAATAAAATGATAAAAAATATTTTTTTATTATAATATTTTCATTTGTAAGGCTTTTTGTGCCGAAAATAATCAGCGGTTAACAAAAATTAAGAAAATTGTGTAAAGAGAAAAATAAATAACTATGCCATATATTTCAAAATAGAATTTAGGCTTTTCATCATCATTTATAAATATAATCACACTTTCTATGATGAAAGTGTCTGAATTGCCTTGATTTCAAATATTTAAACAAAAATTGTGATAAAAAACTTAGTACATTGTTTCAAGATTAAGAAAAAAAATTAAGTGCATGGTATTCTTGATTCTATAAAATTTAAATGCTTATAGATACTTACTTCTGTAACATTATTTTGATATAAACTGCTGCTTGAGCCAATTGCATTTCGCGTTGTTATTCGAGCCTCATCCTTCTGACAACTTATATATCATGAAATAATTTTCTAAAAAAAAATAATTTATTTAATAAACTATGAAAGCACTGAAAGATAAAAAATCCATGATAAATTATTTTGATAATATAAATTTTTGAATTATTTTAATGCACACTATTTTGAAAATTTTTTGCCGCAATGTGCTTTTTATGCATCAATTTTATTTGAACTTATTTAAATAAATCTTTGTAATTTTTTTACTAAATTAGTCACAATATTTTTGATCTTCATACATGGTTTTAATTGTTGTTATATTTCATATCTGAAGATAAATTGCACATTTTTTTTGTTGAGTAAATTATATAAATCGATTCCAAAGTAATAAATCTTTTCGCACTGAAAAACACATAGCTATATATTATTTGATTAGTCCCGTAAATTTTATATTAGCGTATTTTTTAAATTAGATGCTAAAGTAAAAAATAACCTAATATTATTTCAAAAAAATCTGGTGATGCTTAGATTGAAAAAAAAATTGAACTTATCATTATTAAAATGTCGTAAACACAAAGAATTCACCACCTATATATCAAGAAAAAAATTATCCAAAAAAATCCTGACATTATGTAAATCACTTGCTAAAAAATTTATAGCAATTGATTGAGATAATATATTTTTTTATAAAAAGATGAGCAAGTGTTTTTCTTTATGATATTATTTCAGCCGATTGCCTTCTTTTATGTCTTTATAAATGTCGTAGAAAATTTTATCGCCTGATATCACGCATCTTAAATATCTGCAAATTACGTATTCTCATATTTATTTGGTTGCTAATAATAGTTATCGCTTTTTTCATCACAATAAACCATCACTTTATCCCTCCATTTGGATGAACATAAAATATTTCAAGGTGAAAATCTACAGCATAATTAATTTTTACATTATTTTGGTGGGTTCTATAAAATTCTGAAAAATAATACTGTGCCTATATTGTATTATGTGTAAAATATTTTTATGCTGCATTTAAATTTACTCAATTTTCGTCATATTTTAATTATTCTTGCTTTGTATTATACTAAAATTTGATTGTTCACTATTTTTTAATTTTAAAAAGATTACTACATTCTTGTCTATAAAAAGCAAAGCATCATGTTTTTATCCCGTTAAAAAAATAATATAAAACATATTCTAAGTGCTGTGGTAGATAAGAAATCCAAAAAATTTATATTATAGCAGGTAAATGGATTTTATTATTTTTAAAACACTTAAATTTAGGAGATTGCAAATCGCCGAAATGGATCTGAACAAATAAAATCATTGATTAAAATGGATTAAAAATAGTAAAAAAATAATTTTAATTAGTTTTACTATTTTATTTTGTATTTCTATAAAAATTTTCGATATAGTCATACATTGTATTCGTTTTTAATATATTTTATGGAATAGAAATAAAGCGTGCTTTTTTCTAACGATTCAAATATTTATTCTATAGGTTTTCGCTTATGTAAATGTTAATTTTACTCTTATATATCTACAATATAATCTAAAATATTGATTTTTTCACTATATTAATGGCATGTAAACTTATACGTCCTGTATATCGAATCGCTCCTAAAATCGAATATCATGCACAAAATTTACATGATCGCGTATTTTTGGTTTTTTGTATCGAAAATATTTTAATTACCATGCTTCGGTGATGTATGCTGTTGAAACTGAATTTTTTGTTGCTTGATATTGTAGTGTAAATGTAGAATAGATGCGAAGAATAACCTCTCCTTGGATATAAAATGCACTGTTAAATAATAAATCCCCTATAAACACCATTATTTTTTGTGTTCTTTATACACAGTGCCAATTTGATCCCACTAATTGTTTTATAATATTAGTAGCCGATATGTAGGTAAAGAGATTTTAGGGTGCTAAAATATCAGATCTTTTAAACTTTAGATATCTTGCCTTTTTTTTATAAATTTTCTAAAAAAACATAGTTTTGTTTTTATATTTATATTAATGGGGGAAAGAAATATAATCGTATTAGCTATAATTGTGATATATAACTTTTAAATTTATTTTGTGATTATCAATACGTTAAATAACTTAAAAGGTGTTTTATAAATATAAAAATTAACCACATAAAAGATTCTTTTCTTTATTTTCTGTTCCGTATTTTTTAAAAAAAAACATAATTATATGTAATTCGCATATATTATTTTTATTTCGTTAAATTTAATCGAATTTTTTTTCAGTAATACGAAGGAATCTATGTATTTCAAATCTGATAAATATAATATATATTTGCTCGAAAGTGGCACTTTAGCACATTTTTTGAGTTATGCGATATTTATTAACCTTTAACTTAATCATACATACTTTTATTTTGCAAATTTAATTGCATGATACAAGAAATTTAAAGATGTATTTGAATAAAAAAATACAGACTAAAAACATGAGTAAAGGTATAAATTTAATTATCGATCTAAAAACAGTCTCTCTATATCTGATGTTGTAAATAAAGTTTATAAGTTTGGTATATTATTTTTCTACAAATAATTTTTTTTGGTAATCTATATAATGAAATTTTGTAAGAAAAGTTATCTAATGTCTAATAACTTGTATCTCAATTGGGCAAATATATTAGGTGTGGAAGATCATAAAAATTTTGTGTCAAAACTAAGAATATGTGTCAATAGGATACTGAATTTTTTTTTTGTTACTTGTCGATTTTTAAGACTACGGCTTTTGAAAATATAATGAAAAAACATAAATAATTTTCTCAATACAATATAAATATGTGAATGAGCATCCGTAAAAAGTAACAAAGTTTTATTGCATTTTTACACCGATCTCAAATAAAGCGCTTTATTAAAAAAGTACGATGTATGGACGAAAATACGGAAAAAATAATTGTATTATAATTTACTGCAGAAATGAAATACATATAAATATTAAAACAAAAAGCAAATTATTAATTATGATATAACCTACTTTAAGAAAATATAGAATATCATTCCGCCCAGTATTTCAAGGAAAGCAGTTGAATAATCAGAGATAAATAAGACAATTATACAATTAAGGCGCTTACTTTTAAAACATAACATTTGTTAAAAAAAAAAAAAAAAAAAAAAAAAACAACAGTACTTTTAATTACAATCATACCTAACAGGCTCTAGGCTCCCTAGAGATCGGTGGAAAGCGGAAAAAACCACCACCTGCACGATCTTTCTCATTAAAGTACTCGGGTGTTACACTCCCATCATACCTTGCGGCTTCGATTACTGAGGGTTCACCTAGCAGATACTAGGTGATGGGCCCCCGACGTTCTGCAACAAGTGCATTTCGGCGGGGTATTGTTAGAGAGAGATACTTGATTGTATCAAGTACCTCCTCAGGAAGCTTCATGTGGGAAGCTACCGACTCCCCCTCAAGGAGTATTTCAATTACATTTCTTTTAAACCCTTCTGAACAACCTTGCTCAAAAGGGTATTTCATTATTTGATGCTTTTTCCTTGCATCTTCAGAACATTGGCACTGACACAAAAAATGCCAAATGTCTTCTTTCACTAGCTTGTTGCAGCAGACACATCTATTATATAGTTCTGGTGGCAGTGCTTGTGTAATTACTAATTCGTTCGTAAACTTGAACGTTCCTGTCCTTAGCTTAAACAGTGCATTTACAGCTATTGGATCTAGTGCAAATATTATTTCGCTTGTTCGTAGCTTTTTACCGCTTGTAATGTTGTACAAGTCGGCATTTCTACCGGCTATGGATGTGTCTTGTCGGGATATCTCCCTCATCCTTTCTATCTTAACTTGGTCTAGAATTAGGTCACTGGTCATATTTGTGTCAATATGCCTGGATCTTAGCCATCGTTTTGTTTCTTTTGTCCAGGTTGATTTTCTAGACTTAAAGTTATTGGCTGAATCAATCAGTTCTGCCATTTTTCCTCTTGATGTTTTCCATTTCAGGAAACCTCTTGCTCTTGCCACTGCACTTGTCACATACAGTGGTAAGATATCCATTTCTTCATAGACTCGCAGTCTGCTAAAGTTTGATTTTTTTACGATACACTTGAGGGCATTGTCAAGTACTCGTTTCATTGGTCGAGTTCTTTCTAGACTCATCCCAAATATTTCTGTACCAAATGTTAGTCTTGGTATAAGCACATTTTTAATAAGCATGCTTTTATACGCTAACGGTACTCTGATGTTGGATAGAGTGCTCCGGATAGTTTCCAGAGTCCCTTTTCCTTTATTAACTCGGAAGCTTGCCATCTCTTGCAAGTCGAGTTTATTGTTGATTTCAATTCCTAGATAGACATATTTGTCTACTGTAGGAATGATTTCATTCGCATATTTAATTGGTTCCATCATTGGCCAATTTTCATCGGAGTTTATTTCCATTGTTCCACATTTACTTGGATTTAATTCCATGTGGTTTTCACTGCACCAGAGTTTTATCTGTTGCAATTTTTTTGTTAGTTCGTCTCTTGTCGAGGCAACTATTACTGTGTCATCGGCGAACATAAGCCCGCTTAGACCACCTTGTATACCTTCTACAGGTATTTTTTCTTGTTCCTCTAATATACTGTTGTAGTATATATTGAAGATTAGAGGAGATGTGGGGCACCCTTGCCTCACACCTCTCTCGTACTTGTGGCCAGAACTGGTTTTATTTCCAATCTTAACCTTAATTTCCGTGTTTTGATACATCCTTTCTATGAATGCTACAAACTTTGGACCGAGTCCGGCTTTCTTAAGTCGGTTAAAAAGTCGTTGGTGTGGAACCATATCATATGCTTTCTTGAGATCTAGAAAGCACAAATAGGTTTTATCACCCCTAATCCTTCGTCTTGTGCATGTTTCTATTAGACATGCTGCCTGGCTTACACATTCTTCATGTGTAATAAAACCAGTTTGTTCTTGTCTGACTAGGCTATAGTCTTGACAGACTATTTGTAGCCTAGCAGCTAGAACTTTTGTTATTATTTTAAGGAAAGTATTTATCAATGCAATGCCTCTATAATTGTTGGGTTCAAATTTGTCCCCTTTCTTGTGTATAGGAATGACTATACAGTCATTCCATATTTTTGGGAATTCTTCGGAGTTAAAAATCCCATTTAGCAATATTACTATTGCTTTTGCTAAGTTGCTGGTTGGCATCTCCTCGTTGGATACCAGCTTATATACCTCTCCAGGTATTCCATCGGGTCCAGCAGACTTGTTATTTCTCATGTGCAATAACACTTGCCGGATTTCAACCCATTCGATATTTCTATCGGTGATGTTTGTAAACTTTCCAAGTTTACTTGTATCTTTCACTTGATTTGAATCACCTATGGTTTTACACAGGTTTCCAAAGTGATTTCCCCATATTTCTACGGATTTTTCATGGTCATTTTCTACAACCTTATAACATTTGTTAAAATAATTATCTTTGAAGGGAGTATAAGTTCATTTGGATGTCTAAAATATAATCTAGACTCATATTGACGATGTGAAAATTTTAGGAGTGATCTAAAGGAATAAAATCCACATTTTTTTTATTAAAATTTTGTATAAAGAAACGAAAAAGATATACAAAAAAATCTGAAATCTAAAAATATCATACTCATATAAATGGAGAGCGTAGAGCAATCTGGTTTCATCTGGTCTATAAAGTAAAAAAAATTCAACAAAATCTTATCGTTTTGAAGCTTGTAGAAGGAGTATAAATACATCCAAAAATGTAATTTACGCGAATTTTTTTCTATTGATACTATAAATATATAAAAGAGAAGGTTTTTTCTATCCTTTTCTCGTGTTATTGGCACTGTTTTATTTTGGAAATAAAAGATACGGCTATAAAAGACATTTTGAACAGGATATATTAGTGTGTTAGGTAATATTGTTTCTGCGAAATAATTATACTCGAATATGCTGTTTTTATACGGTTTTAGATGTCTATATATTTGAAAGCTAAAGTAGACTAATAGAAATAATATGTAAGGGGATTTATATATTTGCAGAAAGAAAAGATCAATAAAAAGGTGAACTTTTGTGAATCGATAATAAATGCATGGAATATTTACAGATATATATACAAAAATTTTCGTTAAAATACAATACTAAAGTATGAAAATTGGAAATATTGTACAAAGTTGATAATACTTATGTATCTAATTTCAAATACAACATAGCTTTTATATCGGCTTAGGTTTATATTCAACTAATGATATAAGTTGTCTACTGTGCTATATAGAATCTTTTAATGATGTAAATAACAGAATCTCAAATTGATTTTTTGTTTGCAGCTATATATTTCAAAGCAACTTCATTAAATCGTCCCATCCTTCTGAACAACAATTTTATGGTTATTAAATCCGTGTTGACACCAGTAATAAACTATACTATATATAAAAACTCGAATAATTCTTTAATCTAAGTTCATGGTTGAAAAATTAAGAAAAGTTTGAAAAGTTTATTACATTTATTTATATATTTAGTTGATTTTTAGGATCTCTCTGTATTATTCAATTGCTGGAGAAAGAAATTATATGATTCTAGTTGTTCAAAATAAATTTATTTTAAGATCATGTGAATTCAAGCGAGAATAAATTGTCTTTATCGAAATTTAAAATTTTGATAAATCATCATTGAATTCTACGATAAGTAGAATTTTTATCGATATTTGCTATCTCTGTAAACAAAAAAAACTGGCAAGAATCATCAAAAAGAAAAATTTCTATAAAAATATAGTATATATATTTGAGTTTGTTTCTAAATAAATAATAGTAATTGATATTTTAATAAATATTCGCACAATTTAAAATTATATCTTGTTTTTGATTAGACGTAATCAATATATCCATACTTGCATGAAGCTATGATTATATTCAGCAAAATAAAGAATTTATTGAATGTTATGAGTTTCAATAAATTATATTTATTTCCAAACAAGATTTTAGCTTTTTCAATTTATTCGAACATAAGTTTGGATTGCTCTATAAACAGGATTGTATGGTGTTTCTTTCGGCTACATCATCCATATAATTTTTCTCAACACATCTTCTTCTTTAAAACTTATTATTTCAAATATTCTTCTCAATTCTATCGTTTGCGTAATTAAAATTTATGAAATCATGGTTTTAAATATAAACAACATATTCATGGTAAATTCGCTTTTAGCGTATATGTTTTGTTTATAAGCATAGAGCCCAACTTTCTAAAGTCTGAAACTAAATTAATGCTCGCTTGTTAAACTTAAACTCTCTCTATTACAATTAAGCTTTTAAAGGAATTTGAACAACGAAAAAATCACTTGGATTTTAAGATTTATTTGTAAATTTGATTAGCTGATCGAAATTTTTGCTTAAATACTAATTAAAAAAACCCCATTCAAATGTTAAATTTCAAATTTCTGTTTTGTACAAGTTTTGCATGCTTTCACGCTAGAAGATATGGGGCAGATACTCTAGGGGCGTGGAACAATGATGATATATTCGATGAGCAATGGTCTGTGCCACAATCATCTGCAACGTATTCTGCTTCTTTTGGCGATGAAATGTCTTTTTGTGCGGATTTAGATTCTGCTCGCTTGCTAGGAGATGGGGAAAAGTTTATCCATGATTTCATAGAAGAAAAGGTAAACAATACGCAATACACTGATGAACAATATATATCTGGATTCACTCTTCGAAAGCAACTAATCGAATTGGATTATGCGATTCGACGCTCTGTAAACCCTTTTTTGACAAACATGCGTAGTAATTTTATATCTTTTAAAAACGAGGCGCAATCTAAAATAGATCGATTGGTGAGGAAGGAAGACTCCATTGCATTTTACCATGAAAATCTTGATCCAACTAATGAGTTTAAGCGTGTTGTAGAAAAAATATTTATAGAATTTCGTCGAAATTACAATCAAAAAATATTTTATTTGATAAATATAGTATCTGATGTAACATTCCAGAAACTGGAAAAAAATTTTAGAGTTCCGTTAAATATTATGCTGGATTCGATGCGTTCATTGGTACAAGTTATGAGAAATGAAAGTAAATGTTTCTTGGATGATATGCAAAAATTGGTTAATGATTTCAGTATTATTCCGGCTGACAAATTAGCTGCAAAAGCTGGTCTGTTTCAAAGATTTACTGACGCTGAATATAAAAAATTATATGATACCCTTGTTGAGAGCTATTGTGGATGTGTTTACAAAATTATAGCTCAAATATATGAATTTGAAGCATTCATTATTGATACCATAAATGCTCGGCCCGAAAATGAAAAAAAGCTTAGAAGTCGTAAGTTGATTATTCTTGCTGGTCAAAGATATAATGTTGCACTTAATAATTTGTTTAAAAATCCTCAGGTTGAGTCTGGGGATCAGGACTTTGACGAACAGGCTCTCCCCAACAAGGATAGTGTTGTAGAGGTATCGAAGGAAGGATTCCGGGTTTTTATTAGAAAAGGTAGTTCATTATACACCGTGGTGATAATAGTAGGAATAATTATTTTTATGATATTTATGTTTTTTTGTATAAGGAGGCTGTAGTACAGTCATTTTTGTTTATTTTCTTAAAGATATATAAGTGCCATCAAATAATAAATGTTTTGCGTTCAATATCATCTTAATTTAAAAATTAAATTTATTAAAGTATTTTTTTTGGTTATAGCTAGGCATGATAAAATTTTCGTGTCAAAAACCCCAATGATGAAATTTTATTAGCGTGTGAATACATTTTTTCAAACCATTGTATGTAAAACTAGATTATAGCATCGTTATATATAGCTTATTTCTGGTTTAAATTTCATTTCTAATATAATTTTTCTCCTGATGCTTGCTTCTAGAGCTTTTGATGATTCTCGAGACTATTCAAGTAAAGTATATTGAATATTTTTATATTTATAAATTTAAAATGCTTATAAACCCATTATAATTTTGTCATTTAAATGGTTTACCTATCATCTGTTAACTTCTAATCGAGGTTTTGAATTTATATTTTGGGTGTTTATCATTCCAAAATGTCATCATAATCTGTCAGATTGTAAAAATCATTCGCTTTGAACAATATTATATTATATCATTGTTTGCTTTCTGGCATGCGCATTTTGGTAAAAAATCATATGTTTGTAATTTAATTGGTCGAAATAATATAATTTAAAATAAAATTTGTGGACATTCTGCCATAAAAACTTCTCTTTCGACAGATTTATTTCACTATTTTATTGCATAGGACACTTTAAAAGAGAACAATTAGCCCTAAGAAATCTTGTGTAATTAAAATGGTTTAGTGTAAATATATGTTGTTTCACACCCCCTTTTGCATTTTATTTTAACTTTAATATAAAGCGATTTCACACTTTTTATGATATCATAATATTCAGTTAAATTATTATCTGATACTTTATTTGTAAGCATATAAGACAAGGTTTATCGGTAATATTTCTGAATATTAATATTATATATCCCGTTCAATTTTTTTTTATCCCGCTATATTTTATTTTATGTATCTATTGTGTTTAAATTGCTGGTATTTTAGAGCTGAAATCTATTCTTAATAGCTGATTGTCCTCAAAAAAATTCTCGGGATCGCCCCCTTCTCAAAATGTATAAATTTTCTGTTTTCTGAGCATAAAAAGCATAATTTTAATGGTTTACAATACATGGTTCCATGTTGGTATTTCCAAACTAATACTTATTCGTGAAAGAAAATTTATTGGCTGAAAAAATTCAAAATTGATTTTTCTTCCTTGAACTAAACATAATCAATCTATTATGAGTTGTAAATAATTTTAGGATTCGAATTTGAAGCAAGCGTGTACTATAACTTTTTTAATCGACGTAAAAAAGCAATCTTCCATATAATCTTGTATTCTTGATTTTTCGAGATAAAAATTCTCAGTGTTCGTGTCTTTTTTCATTTTCATATAATAAATTGTGATTCCGATAATATTAGAAGTTCGTCATACAATTAAATTACCAGTAGAACTTATTTTAAAAAAAAAATAAAGCATGGTATGCCTTCTTTCTTCCAAATTTCTGTAATAAATATCTGAAAACTATATTTCTTATAATTTGTATATTGCCAAGATGTTAGATTTGTAAAGCTCTATTCTCGAATAACCTATAAATTAATCCTTTAGTTATATTTAAGATATAAATATTACGAAGTAATAGATATATTTGATTCTTCTAAACTAATTTACTTGTTTTAATGTTCATTAAGTCATAACATAGAATTTAGTCTCAAAATTACCTAAATCCTGCATTAAGAAGCTGAGAATACCAACCAAGCATTAGTATAAATATGGATTAAGGTAAATACTTGGATTAATAAATTTTAAATAGAAAATTACTCTTTCGAAGATTTTAGAGATGATGGGATTGGAAGATGTAATTTTAGAATCTGTTTTATATAACAATTTAAATTTTTACAAAGATTTTTGTAAAGCGTAAATAAAAATTGTTTCTTTTTGAGGGATTATTATATTTTATATCATTTATTTTGGATCATGATATATGATTTCATCTTTTTTATCTACAAATACTAAATATCTGTTTTAATTTATCATGTATTATGTTGATAATACCTTGATATCAAATAAGAATCGAAGCACTTTTATGTTATATTTCTGTTTGATATTTTCATGTGTACTTGAGAGTTTTATTGGAATACCATCGACTAAAATGTAAAATATGTTAGTGTAATTTTTTGTCGATCAAAATTGTGTTGTTTGCGGCATTATTGTATGTATAGGCTATTTATGGTCCAATTATTGTTTTAATATGTGTATTCTGAGTAAAAATATTATCAGATGCATACTATAGTATATTTAAATAATATTTCTTTCTAGACCAATCGAACAGTTAATTTTGAGGATATTTAAATATTAAGGCATATATTAACTTTTTAATGAGCAATTTTCTTTTTTTCACTAATTTACATATAAAATGTGTGAGTTTGTGCATAAATAATTGATTTGCTAGAGTTTGGAACACAGTTTTATCACAGAAAATAAATAAAGGTATTCGTTTCTATGATTTTAAGTTTCTATTTGGCACTTCTACTAATAAGAATTGTTTAGTTTGTTAATTTGAAATTCAAATACCACTATCTTTTATTTAAATTAAGTAAATTGATAAAAAAATTAATGTGTATTCAAGACCCTTCTTTTATTCCATCTTGCCGTTATTTTTGCAATCAGATATATTTGGCGTTTTTTATGCAGATTTGTGTAACTAGTCTTATCTGCCCATTATGGAATCTTTTTAGATCTGGATATGGTGAATATACATAAATGTTTATATGGATTTGTAGCCTTTTTGATGGTGAATAGGAACATAAATTTTAATGTTAGATATACTAAGATGTTATAAAATGATCAGTTCATAAACCCAACACCCGTTTGGAACATAATCCATAAAATATTTCATTTTATAATTTCTGAATAAAAAACCATTATTATGTATATTTTTACTCGATATTTTTAAGATTAAAATTTAATCTGTTATGTTAAATAGCCGTACAAAGTCGCATCTCTTGAGTCTTTCACTCGATTTATTTGTATTCGAAACAGGATATACTCTTTTAATAAAATTTATGAACAATATTTTTTAAAATACGGTGTTCGTTTGTAATATACGATACTTAATTCACAATAAAATGTATTTCGAGTCTAAAATATGCAATCGATTTTTAATATGTTTTCTTTGTATATTCACACGGCAAGACATAAGTAATAATTAACTACAAGCATGACGAATACCCATGTAGATAAACCACACAAGCAAAATCTTTTAAATCTAATAGATTATACGAAAAAAGTCATAAAGTTTGCATAGCTGATTTTATATATATACTAGACGTTATTCTTGTAGAAAATCATATGATATATTCATTGTCATATATGTTCATAATTAAGAGCTTATAAATAGAGATAGAAGACTAACATTATTTCATATTTTTATTATTTTTCTTGTATGAAGGATTTATTTTAAGATTTTTGTTTCATGAGGATATAAAATAAATAATAAAAAATACTCACTCACAAGGATACGACACTCGAAAATGAATATTCAAATTATACATAAAATTTTAGAAAAATATTCAAGAAAGAAAAATGAATCAAAAGGTACATCTGACTAAAAATAACTTTACTTATTTATTACAAATTAGTCTATTTTAATTTTGAAATCACATAATAGTTATAAAACTCTGCAAGTAGCCTTCATGAAAGACCAATGTACGGAATTTTTACTAGAAATATAGAATCCATATAAAATTGTATTTTAATTACGTAAAGACAAGACTCATCCATTTAGAGATTCTGATTGCTGCATAAATATAGGGTAGAAAGTATATGTATTATCCGGATATAAATATTAAGTAAAACGAGAATTATATATATTTAAAATTTTTAAAATTTGTTATATTTGTATTTTGAATATAATGCCTCATTATTCTTTTGTAATCTTTAATTATTTTATAGTCAATGCAAGAGCACAAAATTTTCTTAGAGATTCAATTTAAAATCAAAATAGCTCATCATTACGTGAACATTGCATTAAAATCTCCATAATTTTTGTGCTGGAAATATATTTTCCTAAGAAACAAGATACTTATATATAACTTAAACACGGAACTGTATTCTACAAGCATTAGATTAACATTTGCTGTCTAGGTTAGCATTTTTTTATTCAATTTAAACATTCATACTTTTAATTTGAGGTGTATAATGCAAATAAAAATGAGATTTTGAAGACGCTATGAATACTAGATAAACACATGAAAATTAATTATTGGGTCTTTTCTGGTCTAATATTATATTTTGAGTATTGAAAGACAATCAATTGTATTTAGTGGTTCTTAAAAAGCTTGCATATGAAAAAATATATTTTATATGATACTAATTTTTATTTTACATTATGATTATATTTTAAATGCCACGTATTTATTTTTGAAAATTACTTAGTTTCATATCATCTATTCTATGTACCTATCTATATTGTTTCACTTCCACACATTTGCTTTTTATCCATAACTTTCAAATCATTATTTAAAGTTATGTACGTTATATCATATGTAGAGACACAGCCATTTTGGTTAAATTAACCATATTCTATTTATTTAAAAATCAAGCTCATTTTTTATTGCCTGAATTTGCTCTGAGGAAACTTTAATTTACTTTTTTTGTGCAAATTTGACAGGCATTTTTTAACCCGAATTATTAAAACGGCATTCTCTATAAATTCTCTTCTAAAGACCCTTACAACTCTCTCTTCGCGCAATTTTTTTAAGTTTAATATTCTATTCATCTGAAAATAATGGCTCATTATAAACGACTTTTGGTATTTTGTAAACATCCATCTCATGTATAGCCTATGATGCAATTTAATATATATATTTGAGAATTAAAGGGGCAAATTTGAACAATTCATCATACTTCTTGCTAAATTATTATTAAAGCAGCTAGATTTTTGTTATTATCTACTTCAATTTGTGTTTATCTTGCCAGTTTATTTTTTCTATCATGCACAAAACTTCTGTTTGATTATGCCAAATATGAATATCAGTTTTATATACAATATACTGAGAGTTTATTAAAGTATTCAAGAAAAAATCATTGAAAATTAGCGTACTTTTAACAGTATTACGAATACCAGGTTAGAAAGAAACTTTGGCACAATCATGATACATCTTTTCTCAAAACAAATTTGTTGACATATTTCTGGTTTAATATACATACCGTAAATATTATAAATGATAATTATATATTTGTAATCAATATGCAACTTATTAGGGTTTTGAACCACTATCAGGGTAAGATCTATAATTTTATAGCCTGGCCGATGTTTTTGGAATTATATTAGTCATATATATTTAGACATATATATACTATTGTATTATGACTCTCATCGCCTACCAGCAAACAATAATTAACAACATAATTGACAATATTAAATGTATACATATTCTAGAGTTTTAAAAATATATTAAGATACAAAATAAATTCTTTAATCATTTTAAGTTTTTATTGATTTATAGACACTTTCTCGGTCTGAATTAAATAACACAATTCCTGTGTTAAATTGATTTAATTCCTTTAACATCTTATACAACCGTAAAAGAGAAGAAATGCTTGTGATTGAATTAATTATTTTTAATCCATATCTACAGTTCTGCTTTGCATGTTATAGTTGTTATTTGTGTTATTTCTGAATTTAAAAGGCAAAACAACAAAATTTATGATTTGTTATTTTCTTTGTAATCCATTGATAATTTATGATTTGTTATTTTATTTTTAATCTGTCGATAATTTTAATTTGTTATTTTCTCAGTAATCGGTCGATAATTTATGATTTGTTATTTTCTCAGTAATCGGTCGATAATTTATGATTTGTTATTTTATTAGTAATCTGTCGATAATTTTAATTTGTACTTGGATGTTTTCTTTGTAATCTGTTGATGTTTTGTACTTTGTTATTTTCTTTGTAATCTGTCGATAATTTATAATTTTTCATTTTTTTTGATATCTTACGATCATCTATAATTCAAATTTTTCAATATTTAGTCTATCTATCATGTTAAATCATTGATTATTAAGAATTTTTTTAGTACTTTCGAGAGAGATAACGCATAAATTCGAATTTTTTTGACTTAAAATTATATGTTCATTAAGAAAAACATAGTGACCACAATTAGTTTAACTGATTATGTTTGCTCATCGAGTGTGAAATTTTCATGATGCGTTTGGTTTATATTGATTTTTTTTGGTTTTTAAAGAAAAATATTGATTTTAAAAAATTGTATGGAGCATATTTTCCATTGAATTCCTTTCATTTACATGAAAAATATATTTATAATGCTGCGCAATTTCAATAATACCATGCAGATAGGTATATTTAAAACATTAAAACTCGTACTTATCTACCCAGGTGATAATATTTACGCTTTCTCACACAATTTAACAAAAAATTATAACTTAAGACGATTAAATGTAATTTTTTGGTTGTTTCATTTTATAATCAATTTACCATGAAAAGTCTATCGGTTTTGATCATTTAAAAATTGATAAAAACATATATATCAATATAAATATTTTAAAAACATTATCCCACAAGATATCATGAAGCTTAAAATAGAGCATTTAATAATAGTTGGCTGTACTTTACTGGGAATCGCCATCATATTATTAATAAGCAGTGCAATATGGCCTAATTCATCAAGCAACAAAAAAGAAAGTTCTGATTCAGACATTCATGCGAAAAATCAAATAGAACCATTGAATTCGACTACACCAGATCAAGAGGAAAATGCCCGAGCTTCAGACATTAATGCAAAAAATAAAACTTCCCCATTGAATTCGACTACACCAGATCAAGAGGAAAATGCCCGAGCTTCAGACATTAATGCAAAAAATAAAACTTCCCCATTGAATTCGACTACACCAGATCAAGAGGAAAATGCCCGAGCTTCAGACATTAATGCAAAAAATAAAACTTCCCCATTGAATTCGACTACACCAGATCAAGAGGAAAATGCCCGAGCTTCAGACATTAATGCAAAAAATAAAACTTCCCCATTGAATTCGACTACACCAGATCAAGAGGAAAATGCCCGAGCTTCAGACATTAATGCAAAAAATAAAACTTCCCCATTGAATTCGACTACACCAGATCAAGAGGAAAATGCCCGAGCTTCAGACATTAATGCAAAAAATAAAACTTCCCCATTGAATTCGTCTGCACCAAATCAAGAGGAAAATGCCCGAGCTTCAGACATTAATGCAAAAAATAAAACTTCCCCATTGAATTCGACTACACCAGATCAAGAGGAAAATGCCCGAGCTTCAGACATTAATGCAAAAAATAAAACTTCCCCATTGAATTCGACTACACCAGATCAAGAGGAAAATGCCCGAAAGAAAGATGCGCTAAATGGTTTTACCCCAAAATATGTAGAAATTAGTTTAGAAGAGCTTGGAATCGATAAAAAAGGATTAAATCTAGATAAGTTATTTGAAAAATTTTCTACTGAAGAGGTACATTTTTCAAATAATACGGAATTAACCGAAGACAAAACAAATGTATTGAAGGCTTTTTTTTCAAGGAAACCAGAAAAATGTTTTCCTAGAGATCAATATAACAAGCCCATTTTCGATGCTTCTGTTTCAAAAGAGATCAAGGATGAATATTATGCAGCAATGGATATCATTGAAAAAATGACAATTGATTCTAAAATAGTTGAAATTATGGAAAAAGAAGTATTTTTTTGTTTAAAACCTATACCAGATTTAGGTTTATGCTCAAATAGAGGAACGTTGAAAAAAATGATCGACAAATGTGATGATATTATAACCAAAAAATTGTTGGCCCAAATTATTGAAACAAAAATTGTCGTGGATATAAATGACACTGCGTCTAATGACTTAATGAATTCATTGATTAAAAAGTATGAAGACATATTTACAGGTGAAAATCTTACAGATATTGTTTTCTTGGATGTTAGAAACATTTTTATGCCAGAAGATGATTGCATTAAAATGTTTTGTGATGATATTGCTAATAAAAACTTTTTTTTGGATAAATTCTTCAATTTTGATAACCGAAATGATTTTATGGTTGAATTATATGAATCATTAAGAAAATTAGGCTTTATAATACCCGAATATTTGATTGATCCTGTGTATAATATTTTTATTAAAGATCCAATTGTAAGAAATTATGTAAGTCGCGGCAAATTTATAGGGCAGAAAGATAGGTCTGAAAAGGTGACTGAAGACATGAAAAAAGAGCTTGCAATTTTCAATAGTCTAAGAGAGGAATTTATTTTGAATTGTGGAACTCTAATTGGATCATTTTACGAAGAACTAAGCAGAGCGCAGATACGCTTACCGTGGCATTAACTTGACTCGTAGAAATATTTTAGTTTTTAAAAGTATTCGTCTATACAATTTCTATTATTAATCTTTATACTGTAAATCTTTCATATGAAGCACCCAACTTTTTAATATCCTTGCTTAATAAAGATAATATTATCTGAAATTAGAAACCAATTCTATAATTTTATCATGGCTTTTTGATTACGTGGAATAAAAAGTTCGTAAATAGTGTTTTATATTTTAAAAATTACTTTTATGACGTTTGAGAAATAAATCTAACTATGTGTAAGAAACAATTTGTTGATTTTTATAATAAAATTTTAATTTCTAATGTATTTGAGTAGTTGTGTGGTTTAAAAGTCGAACCACTGTGAAGGGCGTGGGTTCCAATTCCACCCACCACACTAATTTCAAACGAATTCACTCTAAAAAAATACTCAAGGGGCAGCTAGTGATTAATAAAAGATAAGCCTTAAAGCATTTACAAGCCATGAGAAATAGGAGGTTGCTGTGGTAGCCGTTGAACTGTGCCCCAGTATGGAAAAGGACCCCACCCAGTTAAGCAAGTGTATAGGTAAGTGTAGAGTCTGGTTGATGCTTGTATACCTTAGCCATTAACAGTAGACAGAATCTTTTCCACTCCACATAATGACTGCCATCTATGAGAAAGGGCCCAATTCTTGGTACATTAAGAGTGACAAGAAGTGCCTGAGAAGTCCCATAGAGATACGCTGAAGTTAAGCAATAGTTTCTATTAATATAAAGCTAACTTCCAAAAAGTAATAGAAGTAAAACACAAATAAATAAAGTAAATTCTATTAGAATTTCTACTATATAAGTTCTTCAAAAATGAAATATATTGATTTATAATTTTTTAATTTTTCGAAAACCCATGCAGTCGTTAAAATAACCTAACCGTTATTATTGATAAAATATGAATTTATCAGATTATACTCGTTTTGTGTTGCTGTTAGACCGAATTTTTATCTTAAGCACTAATTCAAAGACGAAAAAATATGCTATGCTGTGATTCTATAGTTTGCTAAAATTTAAACATAAAAAATAATCTATATATTTTATTTACTATACATTAGAAGATGTTCTTAAATATCCTGAACTCGTCTTGATCTACGAAAAATGCATAGAATATTTGAATTTCAAATTAGAATATTTATATACATAAATTTATAAACAACTGGCTTTTTGAAATAAATATCAATGGGTTATAACATAAATTTATAAACAGTGGGCTTTTTGAAATAAATATCAATGGACATATTGTGGTGATCTGAAACATAATTGCTTTGTTTTTAAATATTTATTCTATAACCTATTTATCTACACTCAACCTAATGCATATTATATTTTATACATTTAATAAGTACTGTGATGTAAAAAGAAGTTCTTCATTTTGTTCTAAAATATTTTTTCTATGTCCTATTTATCTACACTACAACCCAATACATATTATATTTTATACATCAAATAAGTACTGTGATGTAAAAAAAAAGTTATTCCACAATTTAGCGAAAAATCAAATGAAATAGGAAAATAATAAACTAATGTTTTTAGATTAACCAAAATCGAAAATTATAAACAATACACTGCAGTGGTATTCATCTAGAATTTTGATCTGTAAAAACAAAATTATTAGAATAGGTAAAATATCATATACTCACAGCGTGGTATTTACACAATAATTACTAATTAATAAGCGGAAAATATTGCTAAATTTATAAAAAGTCATATAGTTCAAGGTGCAATATTATGCAAAATAGCGTTCCTGATTTATTAAATCGAACGCAAAAATGCGATATTAAATGAAGCTTAAATATAAACCAACATATAGTTCGAGGAGCAATATTATGCAAACAGCGCTACTGATTTTATAAATTGAACGAAAAAATGCAATATTAAATAAAGATCATATATAAACCAAAATATAAGAAAATCTACTGCATAGTTTTAATATGAAAATAAATTAAACATTTTTTAGTTATAAATTTAATCTTTTAATTTCTACAAAACCACTTTCACACATAATAGCATCTTCGGTTTATTAATATGCATAATTTTACACCCTATATCGTTTTTAATACTACTAACTTGAAAAAAAATACAATTTGTATCTCGCTATTGCATTATATTTTTAAGACAAGCCTGTATTATTTCGGATCTTAGGAAAAACAAAAAAAATATTCCAAAATAATACACACGAAGCACAAAAAGTTTAATACTGCCTCATCGTCAAAATAAAAAGTTAAAACCAGTTATATTTTATTAATGGGATTTTCTGTTGTTTTTGTGTAAATTAAGCACGCCATTTTTTCTAAAAGAGCTTGATACTAAATTTAAATGTAAGATGTTTTTGAATTATGTAAAATTGATAAAAAAGAATGTGCTTTTGTTTTATCGATTTGAATAAATTGCTTATTTTGGCAATACCACGTCATTTGAACTGATTAGAAATTCAAAAAAGACTGTGAATATTTAAAAATGTTAATTTTATTCGAATAGTGATATTTAATCTATAAGCTAAATTTAAATGATCTTATTTTTGATATTAAAAATATCCAAATATATTTACTGTTTTAAATTATCAGATCTCTTAAAAAAATTACTATATTTTGTTAAATGATAATTTCAGTCTAACTAATTGTTTTTTTTTTGAGTCTAACATTTTTATATACAATCACTCCTACAACAATCTTATTTATAGAATTTCTTTGATTTTTCTAAATACAGCTATTTTCTTTTATAATCATACCCCTTTTTGATCAATCAGATAAATATAGATGATTGTGTGATTTTATTCATTATTTTTTATATTTATGTATCAAGAGTGATGCTATAGCATATATTTTTTTTTATCATACAATTTCGAATTTCTTGTTGTAGTATAGCTTTTCTCTGAACTAATTAAATATGCCTTCCTGATTAATCATAAAATTCACTTTGTAAATTCTATAATTTAAATTAAACATTTTCTAATTACTTTAATTTACAAAAAAATAACGCATGAATTGAAATAAACTAAAATAATTGATTTGGTGAATTTCAAATTTGAAATATTTGAATTTTGATAACCCATAATAAATGATTTTTGAAACGATATGGTGGTTTTTATTGTTATTGATGTTTTGTTACATTTTCTTTGAAAGTTATTCTAATAAAAGCACGCATGAAACTATAGAGCCATTGCAAGACTATTCTCAAGATCAAATCAATCGATCACCAGAATCCATAGCAAATTCAAATATTGTGAATAGATCAGTAGAAACAACACAATTACGAAATAAAACATCTCGGGAAAAATTCAAGAATAACTTAGAAAGGATTCAATCGTTTTTATACTGCGCGTTATTAAATCTAAAGCTATATCTTCGCGATTTTTGGGCGATGTGTAGAGCTAATCGTTCCGTTCGGATCAATACTAAAAATTTCATGGAAATGTGCGATGGCTATAGATATATTGGTATATACAGTGAAGATGGTATTTTTGAACAAAATGAACTTGATAGGGTTATTGATCCACCGTTTCGTTATTTGAGTTCATCTGAAATTTTAAAAACATTTGGTATTAATTGTTCAATTATAGCGAACCAGAATGAAATACATGAAAAATTAAAAGAAGAGTTGAAAATTGAATCGAGACATAAAGAGGGACCGATCACAGATATTAGTATAGAGGATAAGTTCAATAAATTTTGTGATTTTTTAAATATTGATAAAGAAAGAGTGGGATTTTCAAACGAGTCTTCTGCTCGTATTATTCGTGCTAAGAACTATTTAGGTTCCGACCATAAAATATTTAAAGATGGAATTACCTTTGATCGATATTCCACTCTTTTCTTCGATTCTTTGGGATTGTGGCTAGTTGAAAATACAAATTATAGGGTTGACAACAACGAAGTAAAAATGAAAAAGGTGTATTATAATACAAAGAATGGTTTGTTTTGCAAATTTGAATCAAACGATACAAATAAAAATGTTTATTTGAATGTAACTCCTGAATTGGCAAAGAAATTCATTAAGCTTTCGTATCTAAGGACACTTGAACCAAAAACATTTGAAAACAAATACTTCTTTTTGTTTTGTATACTGGGTGATGATCCTTTTTATGTAAAATTTGAAGGCAATTCCCGGCCATGGATAGTTACACCAACAACAAATATTAATTTGGGGAATATACTATCAAATCAAAATACTATAATCGATCCAAACTCATCCGAAACAAATCCAAATACTACAAATGGTAATGGTGAAATTCCCGTCGGTGATTCAGAAAGCTCAAACGGAAATAATGAAATTTCCGAAGCCGGTCAACAAATCCCAATACAAGGACAGGATCAAAATACTATAATCGATCCAAACTCATCCGAAACAAATCCAAATACTACAAATGGTAATGGTGAAATTCCCGAAGCCGGTCAACAAATCCCAATCCAAGGACAGGATCAAAGAACTATAATCGATCCAAACTCATCCCAAACAAATCCAAATATTCCAAATGGTAATAGTGAAATTCCCGTCGGTGATTCAGAAAGCTCAAACGGAAATAATGGAATTTCCAGCGGAGGTTTGGGAAGCTCAAACGGAAATAATGAAATTCCCGTCGGTGATTCAGAAATCAACAGTGGTATTGAAGATCAAGAATTGTGTGATACGAATAATTTAGATGGAGATACAAGGAGAGGGTTAAATCATACTGGAAATAAATCTTTGGAAGCAACATCAGAAAATAAACAAGATCCTGGTAAATCACCTGAATCAAATTCGGTGACTTCAAGTCAAAAAGCCTCTACTGGCGAAAGTTTTTTTAAAAAGTGGAAAAAGCCAATAATTATAGCAGGTGTGGGCGCATTAGCTCTCAGTTCTATTTTTATTTTATATAGTTACAGGGAAAAAATAAAAATTTGGTTTTATTCTTAATTACTGATCGATTCATTGATATATTTATAGTTTTATAATACAATTTATCTTTATATTCACTACGTATTCTCTAGATTTTACAAAAAAAATACTTTTTGGTGTAAATACATATCATTTATTATACGGCTAAAATTATCGTTCCAAGCTTTTTTTGTTCTCAAACACAAACTGAATGATCTCCCGAGTGCAGAGCATATTAATACTTTCGGCTATTTTCTACCCTCTATAGTCTTCTTCATTTCCTCTCCTCCATTTCAAGATTTATTAATTTCCAGTGTTTTTCTAAATCTTAAGGTTTATATATATGCCACAATCTGGTTAGTTGCTTCGAGTTCTTTCAGATACCTTTTATGATATTGTGTTACCATGCCGTCTCAAGTAATAATATATGGAATGATTTTTGTCTTACACTTGTATATTAATATCAGCTTAGATGCTTGCTGATCATAATTTCTTAATTTTTCGTTTTAAACTATGTTTATGTTTTCAATAATGATCACACCAATTTCTATGAGAGTGATACAGTGCTTCTTTTTATCATATATAAAAATATCAGGTCTGTCGTTTGATAATTTTATGTCGGCTTTAATTATTGTATCTACTTTGATGTTCGTGAATTCATTTCCTAAGGTTGAAATTACAGTAAACAATTCAAAAATCTCGGATTTAGTAGACACTGAGGTGATCCGATGATAATATTGATAAATCCTTTTTTTCTAAATTTAAAGTCTAAAAACGAAAGCCGTATGAATATAATATGCTTCAAAAAAAAGCAACACTCAATTAAACAAGCAAAAAAAAGAAGGAAATATTTATCAGACCCGTCAAAAATCACTAATAAAACTATTCCATAGTCATCGAAAACAATTTCAATAAATGCCAATACACACAAAAGAAATATTAAACGAAAATTGACCCATATTCTGTAGCAAAACTATAAAAAACATACTGAAAACTACCTAAATCTATAAAATATAATCATTTATATGCTTCTACCTTTTTAAAGATGAATCAACAGATATATCATTTTTAATGTGTCTTGATATGCGATTTCCTGGTGAATAAGACTTTTCCAAAAAAAACCGGAGAATCGACGATGCTAAGATTAAACTGAAATGAAATATAGTGTATACCTCGCTTGAATATATCAAAACACTTGAAAATGTTCATTTTATATAAGGATAGGGCAAGTTTGTGAATCTGATAGGTGGATGCGCATGTACATGTATTGCAGATATTTTTTATGGGATATGGTCAGATAAATCTTACCTTCTGTCAAATCGAAATGATAGAAAACATTTTTTTCTGAAGAAAATATTTGACACTTTGATGAAAATCTAGGATTTCATAGCATAGTTATTTAAGATTAGACGTCTCTTGAACCGATTCCACATTTAAAAAAGTACTATATATGAATTTTGTAAAATTTCTTTTATCTTTTTGTGATTCACCGACTTCTTTTAAAAGAGAAATTGGTCATAATTTTTACAAAAAATAGTATTTTTTTTCTGTTTCTTATAAAAGTACAAAAAAACATCTATTACACCCAAAAGTATCTTCTATAAATTTTAAATGGCAAACTTCACCTTATATAATAGACACTCTGCTTTGGTCAATCGCAAAACTAAAATACTAATTAATATAATGTATAAGGACATCTTAAGATCTGATCTTTCGAATGTCAAAGCAATCAAAAATTGGAGCGAAAATTATGACGATCAAGCAACTTTGATCTTATATAAGGATAGGTGGCCTTAGTGATCATCTTTAATAAGGTTTGCAGTATACACATATAATTTTTTTTAATTTTATGAAGGTCGAGACTAAAACGAATGCTAGAAGATATTGTATAATGTTGAATTTTATTATTATTTTAAACATCTAAGTACGCATTTTTGTGGATTAAGCTTGAATATATTCTATCTGCTCATGCATCAAACTATAGAATCTATGTGGTGATTTCCTGACAAACCAATATGGTATCATAAAAAGGATGTATACCCATTATAAGGCATAAATTGAATTGATCGTAATAGAAAATGTACACTTATAAATAGTTGGATGTTTTTTTATTTCATAAAATACTTTACTTTAAAGTCTTTTACTCTACACAGTGATCACAAAGCTTTAGAGTATGTATGAAAGACAAAAAATCCAAGCAAACCCCACATTTACTTCTCTTGAATACAATATTATAAGATTAAGCCAGTCTTTATACACGGTAGAGGCTTATCAATGACAATATAAGTCGACAACTAGAAATTAATACCATATTAAAGAAAATACTAGATTTACTATAAATATAAAGAGATACGGTATAATATTTTATAACCGGGTATGTATAAATAAAATCATATAATTTTAGCTGTTTAACATATGCAGATACCCATAATTTAAAAAGGAAATATGTAGGAATTGCAATAAATCCTACAAAATAGTGTCAAAAATACAATATCACAAAACAAATTTATAAAATTTGCCTGACCAAACGAAAAATGATTGTTTGATACAATTTTAAGACAGAATAGGCACTACAACACAAAGAAATTTATATTTTTCAATAGAAGATTATTCCAAATAGGTTGAAACAAAAGACCGACTAAAACACTTATCTATAAAATGAAGAAGAAAAAATGGTCTAAAATAGTATATAACAGTGATTGGCTTTGGTCTATTATTTTATCTGTTAGTTATTAACTTTATAAATATAATTTTACTTATGTTAAAGCTTTTAGGATATCTATAAACAATGGGGTGGTTGAAAATGTAAATAAATCCATATCATAAATTGATATAAAAACTCTTATTGAAGATAAAGAGATATGAATGTGTGTTAAAAAAATGCAAAACTTGCTGTGAATATTTGATTCCATCTAGAACCTGTAAACCCCTTGTATACTTATAAATTGTGGTATATTTCTAGTATAATATTTACCAAAAACATAATTACAGAAAAATCAAATTAAAACATCTGACAATTTGCTACAAAAAGAAGACAACTATGATCAGTATTCTTTATAAAAGCACGTAAAAGGCAAAATTTCAACATTAAAAACCACTAGGAGACTATTAAGGGGTTATTTATATAGATCATATGTGGAGCGGTTCTGATAACGTCGAATTGAAGGTTATAATATTGATAGATAGCTTTGTTGAAGTGTATATAGTTACTGATGTAAAAAGTATTTTCAATCAAAAACTATGACAGAATAAAAAAAGATCTAAAATTAAAGAAAGTGGATTTCATGTCATAATTATGCATCGATATGCATATTTTGCGTATCTATTGGCTTTGAACTGACGATATCATGAACAAAACATGGCAATTATTTATTAAATTCTAATATACAGGTTAATAATATGACAAATCCAAGAATTGTTCAAGATCTAATTTAATGGGCATAAGATGCAGCAGTAATTTTAAAAAAAAATTATTATTTTAATTGCCAAGGAAAGTTTTGTTTAACGAGAAATTTTATTTAATTTTAATTTGTAAAAAACCATATGAATATATGTGTCAAATTCTGAATATTCCTTTAAATATGTATAATTTTAGCAATATCTTAGACTTCAGCGCCTATAAAAAAAGGATAAATATAAATCGTTGATCACACTTGAATTTAAATCTAATTATTGGTAATATGTCCTAAAACGACTTACGGTAATCATTTAAACTTATATTTATGTTGCTTTAATTAGAATATATATTTAAAAATTTGCGACAAGAAGCTTGGATTTATTTATGTGTTGGTTATATATCCTTACCTTTTACTACTTTTAAAACTTTAGAGGGATATATGGACCAAACCAATCAGCACATACTTATTGTTTAAAAAATTATTTATAGAATAGTCTTGTCTTATTACTTTTTATATTTCACCCAATAAAAACTTTAATATCTCTGGATATAAGACTAAATCACAAATACCTGTAATTATATTTTATTTATTAGCTAATTTTGAAAACAAAATTTTAGATTTTTTTACTTTAAGCTTTACTTAATTTATTTTCCGTGGTTACATCATATATATACCCCTAACTATATCCACTTCTCTTACATCTTCTTCGATATCTCTCCTCTTTTCAGGATCTACTAGTTCAAGACTTTTCCTTAATCCTATGTTTGAATATATCCCTCGATTTGGTCTGTAACTTCGAGTTCTTTCTGGCACTTTTTAAGATTGGTTGTATCACAACACCATCCCATGTTAAGGAATATGGTATAATCTTTGTCTTAAACTTGTATAGCTTTTATTAAATATTTATTTTAATCTAATTATGGTTGGTTAAATCTAATTACTTTACTGGTTCCAACCATTAAACTTAAATCGTTATGAGAAGCACATATGAATACTTCTTTTAATCATAAATTACGTCTCCATGGTACTCAATTTTTGTTTCCTCAGAACCCCGAGATGACAAACAAAGATAAAACTGCTGATGTTCAGAAAACTGAAATAAAGCCGGAGGAATGGACTAAACATGGATACTGTAAAATTAAACCTGACGTTGATTCACTTGTTCTTAACTTTTTACAATACGATGGTCATTATAGCATAGCAAAACAGTTTGCACAGGAAAGAGATTTTAAATTTGAAGAAAGTTATCTTTTAAAGCAAAGACATGAGATTCGAGATTGCATTAAAAATGCAGATATTGATAAAGCTATTTCCCTCATAAATGATATAAATTCAGAAATACTTGATTCTAACAAGGAATTCTATTATGCACTGGTTGAATATAAGGCTATTTATATGATAGACGAAATGTATTCTAAAGGAAAGCTTGAAGATAGTTTGGAAAGTGTTAAAATGATACACCTTTATATCAAAAAGGAAATAGCACATCTTGTAGAGTCATCGTCTGGGCTTCAAAAGTTGCTTCAAGAACTAATGGTGTATTTTATTTTTCATGAAGGTGATGCTATTGGTCTAAGAAGAAAAGCGCTTTCTAGTCGTATAAATCAAGCAATATTAAGTACCCAAAATTTTCCTTTGAATGAACTTATAGAAAAAGTTAATAGAATGTATATTCAAGAAGAAAAATTATCGGAGACTTTTTTGTTTCCGAAATTCGAGAATGTACTCAATCGTAAATAATAAATATTTACCGAAGAAAGTGGAAATATTCAATAATCTATAAATATAAACTTATATTTTACTATTTCTTACCATTCGCCTGTATGTTCATTTTTCTTAAAATATGTGTTTAGAAACTTTTGATGAAATCCCATTTTTTTAATCATTCTTTTCTCGCTATTTATATTAACTAGATAAATTCCGCTCGAACGATATTATTGTGGGTACCATTCTTTTTGGATTTCTATAAATATACTTTTATTCTATGATACAATTTGATTTCGAAATGGTATCCTTGTAGATTATATTTTCCTTTGATTTCTAAAAATCTAATTTAGTTCACAAATATTATTTGATTTCGAAAGGGTATCCTTTAGGTTATCATTCTTTTTGATATCTTAAGTCTAATTTAGTTCACCAATATTATTTGATTTCAAAATGTTGTCTTTTGGGTTATCATGATAATTTAAGTCTAATTTAGTTCACTAATATTATTTCAACTCAAAATGGTATCTTTTAGGTTATCATTCTTTTAGATATTATAGATCTACTTTCTTACCATGATATTGTTCCCGCTCGAAACGGTATATTTGTAGGTATCATTTCTAATAGATATCAAGAATCTAACCATATATAAAATGTATTCAATAGGTCGCCACCGAATTTATTATCAACCCCTTTTCTGCTTTATTTTTTAACGGCATATTATTTTATTGTTCATCTCCGAAAAATTGCAAAATGTATATGATTTATGGGCAGAAAACAAGCAAGAAGTCGCTGGATACAGCAATTGGCAGTTTAAAATTTTTATAAGAATTTTTTTGTTTTGAATTATGTACAGGATAATAAAACGAAGTAAATGTTTCGGAATCTTTAAATATAAAAAAAATGATTATAAACTTATATGTAATAACATGGGGTGGCGCTGTCACAAAATACCATAAGTCGTATATTAGGGTTACTATGGTGGCCAAAGGAAGCGTAAGCATATTCACGGATAATAGTATTGAGAATTAGACTTTTAATGAATAAGTCTTGTGTGAAGAAGGTATATTGAGGAAGACTGTAAGGATGATATGCTTGATAATAGTAAATAGCAAATATGTAATATAGGGCAATCTAGCGTTTTGCGCGAGCAAACAGGAAAATTTAGCGTTTTAAAAAATAATCATAGAAAATTTAATAAAAATTTAGCTCTTAAATCAATACTCATAGGAAATTTAATAAAAATGTAGCGCTTAAATCAATAATCATAGGAAATTTAATAAAAATTTAGCGCTTAAGTCAATACTCATAGGAAATTTAATAAAAATTTAGCGCTTAAGTCAATACTCATAGGAACAATAAAAATTTAGCGCTTAAGTTAATACTCATAGGAAATTTAATAAAAATTTAGCGCTTAAGTCAATACTCATAGGAACAATAAAAATTTAGCGCTTAAGTTAATACTCATAGGAAATTTAATAAAAATTTAGCGCTTAAGTCAATACTCATAGGAACAATAAAAATTTAGCGCTTAAGTTAATACTCATAGGAAATTTAATAAAAATTTAGCGCTTAAGTCAATACTCATAGGAACAATAAAAATTTAGCGCTTAAGTTAATACTCATAGGAAATTTAATAAAAATTTAGCGCTTAAATAAATATTCATAATAATTCAATAAAAATTTTGTTTTCTTGGTTCTAAGAAATTACGTGACAAAAAAAATTGTATTTATTTAATGTATCTCGATCGTGTCTCGAATATAATTAAACCCATTATTCAATAGTGCACTAATAACAAGACCAAAAATAATTTTTTACATGCATATATTTTTTGTATGATTAAGATCAGATTTATGCGATAGTAAAATTCAGTAAAAAAAATCTTGTAATTGATTATATACAAAGCATATCATAAAAAATATTTCAGCAGAAACTAAAAAGTTTGTTTTTATATGTTATAGAAATAAAGGGAACAATAGTTCAAATTTAAATAATCCTCATAATAAATACGGGCATAAACTGCAATCACATATTTTTATCAATTCATTGTGGAATTGAATGACGATGTATTCAGAAAACTCATAATTTGATTGAAATGTAAAAACATCACAAGTCTTTACACTTTTTTTATGTTTCAATTAAATACATATATCAAATAAGATTCAAAATTTTAGTCGGAATTATAAATATCACTTTAAAAAAATTCTCATATAAATTTGTTTGAATAATGTTACCGTTATTTGAAAGCAAAAAATTGTTATTTATTATATTTGTTAATGTTCAAAATATAAAAAGCGAGTACCATAAACTTAAATAAAAGTCAAAAAAATGGTTTTTTCTTCTATCACATGCTAATATATAAAAACTCTATGTTTTTGTTTATATGCATATGTCTTTTAACCATTTATTTATGTTTCTGCGATAAAGGAAATATGTATTATTAAATTATAAATTGGCATTAATAGCAGAACGAATTATTTCTAAAAATAATCATTACTCGGTTGATAAATCCGTTAAAACTCATTAAATATCTTTATTTGTAAGTAATTCTAGTCTATGTATTCAATTTTATCATTATTAGATCATAAATGAAATAAAATTGCATCAGCACCTCAAAATAAAAATTTCAAATTCTAATAATAAATTACCTTTTTTTGGTAAAAATAGATTCATATATGTTAATTTATTAGCTGATAATTTGCCTAGATGAATTTTTAAAATCCAAAATTGCATTAGAAGTTAAATATTATGGTGATATATTATGCATTGTTTTTTTTTATTTTCGAGTGATTTTTATTTATGTTAATTATAAAGTAAGAAAACATGAAAAAATAAAAATTCTATAATAATAATAATATATAGGGCGACATTTTTTAGATTAACTACTATTAAGAACTGTTTAAAATTTTATTCATAAAATTAAGTAAATAAACATATTGGAAAACATTTTTTTGCAAATAAAACTATTAAAAGAATTGTAAGTTTTTCTGAAAATAAAATCAAATTGAACGATTTTCGGCTGTTTTATACTTTTGTAAAACATAGCAAAAATGTTAAAAAGATGCTGATTTACCTATTCTGGCCGTTTATAGGTTCAAAAAGGCATTATAAAACAGCTTTCATATATTAATATACATAAACGAATAATAATATCACATCTTTAAAAAAACGTGAACTATAAGCTAATTTATTATCTTATGGTTTTTATAGCCTAAAAATTGATAAACTTACACGTAAACTAATGTGAAATACTACTATTAGCAACATATAGGGGATCTCGCAAATGAAATTTGGTTTATAAATGTAAAGGCATGGCTTATGTATTCAATTTGAAGAGCAAAAGCTGCTAGGAAATTCATATAAAAAACCGTTCTCGATATTTATTATCGAATTCACCAATCAATTAAAATTACTGTTTTTCAATCTGTAATCATAGGGAATTCAATTATATTTATTATGCTTTAATTTCTAAATTTACTTCACATAAATATGCTTTATACTAAAGTAAAAATAATTTTATGTAATTATTATTCAATATTTTGTCGTATTTTAGATATAAAAATACTATATGTAGTATTTACTGATGTAATTATAAAAAAAATACCATTTAAATAATATAAATAGTGTTTAAGATATCTAGATACAAATTTTCTATAAATAAAGCCCTAAACTATAAGATATTTTTGTTATATTTTTTCTTAAATAACATGTTTTTCATTTAAACTTTTTTGGATTTTTGACTTTAGTAAATTTACTAGAAATGAATATAAATGATTAAAAGTATTGTTATATTATTTTTTTATGCGACTGCTAATTGTTATTACAAAAAAAATAAAACATCTTTTTTCTTTCAGAAAGAAGTTATAGATATTTACAGGATCTTTTATTAAGTATATACAGAGAATTTACACAAATTTACGCTATAAAACTCACAAATAAACATATAAAATATATAGATTGGCATATAAACAATGCCTTAAAAATTTTTATCTTTAGATAAAATTTCATAGCAGTTGCATGGTAGTATAATTACAACAAATATTGAAAATAATTTGGATGTAGATTAAAGGTACAGTTTTAATATAATTTAGAGTATTTTCTTTTTTAGCCAAATAGCACAAATGAATTTATATATACTTATCTCATAGAAGTACCATCACAAAAATGTAGAAATCTTTACAAATAATCTAGATTGTTTTTTATTAATTTAAAATTATTTAGAGACAGGCATCAATACAAAAGCATATAAAGTGGATTTATACTTTCAACGACAAAAAATGTAAAATAAAACGATTTAAATGTATTTATATATTATAAAAAAGGCAAAAGATGCATTTTTTAATAAAGTGATGCTTAAAAAAATTATTAACTTTTCTAACCTTATCTTTTTATATTCAAATAAACATGTCTAGATTGATTTAAATTACTCAAATTTTATTTATTTATGCCAAATTAAGTTATCGTCTTTTTTTAATTTCGATAATTTTTATATTTCATTTTCTATTTTTTAAAGCGTATTTTTTTATAAACCTTTTCAATTCATTAAAAAATAAACTATGAAATTCGAGGCTAAATAAATTAGGAATATTAATTATAAAATAAATATTGTATTAAAATCTTACGTGCATAAATATATAAGCCTTTCGGCTTTTGGTTTTTCTTCCGTTAATTAGTTAAAGCGTGTTTATATTATATTCGGTGCTTTTCTATGAATTATTACTTACTCTAATATTTTTTGATGCCCATTTATAAGAAATAAAGCTCGTCTTTTATCATAATAACTACCACGTTAAACCCACTTTTTGTAATCTTATATTTGTCTTCAGTAAAACCTAGCAATTATAAAATTTTATTGTGTTGATATTCAAAATACCTTTACAGATGTTTTAAAGTTCTGTGATTCCCAATTATTTTTATTTTAGCAGTGGGAAATTGTACTTTCTTAAATAAACTGTTTTTTTTAAATTTTAATATAAAAGAATACACGGAAATTTTTGATTCATCGATTTAGATATTTTTCATCTTTAAAAATGGTGTAAGATGCAATATAATGTGGTTAAGGGGATTAAATTGTCGTTTTTTTAAATTTACACATATGCTGACTGCAATAATAATCGTAACATACAATTTAATAGAATATGAATCAGTCAAAACTTTATAAAATATTTAAAAAAATACGTTTTTTGGTGTTTTATTTACATTTATGGTAGATAAATGAACAAAATAAATATTATTTCA
Source organism: Rhyacophila brunnea (assembly GCF_057557595.1). Classification (NCBI taxonomy): domain Eukaryota; kingdom Metazoa; phylum Arthropoda; class Insecta; order Trichoptera; family Rhyacophilidae; genus Rhyacophila; species Rhyacophila brunnea. The sequence continues at coordinate 3,301,142 of NW_028233037.1, forward strand.
TTATTTCAGTAATTTGTCATATATTTGTAAATAATTAGGAATACCAAAAAATGTGTGCACTAAAATAAATTTCTGTAATATTATTTAAGGATAAAGCTTTTTAAGTCAATTCAATAAAAATTTATACTAAAATTGTATATTATATGCAATAAATATTAATCTATTTTTCTATTATACTTATTGTAGTCTAAATAACGATTCTTTAAATGGAAATTTGTTCGTCTTGTGGAATTTTAAATTTCGTCAGTTAAATTTTAATAGAAATATCGAAATATATAATATAATGAATTACAAAACAACCATAAATTTTTTTCAATAAATTATTAGCCGATGTACACAGGAGAAATACCACACGAGTTCTTTGAAGAAACCATAGATTTGTCTATGTTGTGCAATAAGAATCCAGAATTTTGCAATTACCTTGTAAAAAACCCTTTAGATTATGAGAGACTTATTTTCACGAAGACATTTACAAATATTCCGTCATGTCTTTTGATACCGGCGTTGCTTACGAAGAAAGATTATAATAAGCTTGTACGGATAGAAGGGACGATAATAAACGTAGGACCAGTATTATATAAAAATATTGCAGAAACTTTATTTTGTTTGAATTGCAAAATTGAGATAATCAAGTTAAAAAATAAGAAAGCTGTGTGTTTAGGATGTAAAGAATCAAATTTTGAAAAGAGAAGAAATCTTGATAAAATTAAGACTTATCAGAGTATTAGGATCCAAGATGTCAGGAGTGAAGGTCCATTACAAACAATAGAGGTTATTTTTGAAGATAAATCTAGATCGAAAGAAACTAAGATAATACCTGGGGATAGAGTTATTGTTACAGGCATTGTATTATTAAATCTTGTAACAGAAAATCCTCGAGTTAATGAACAACTAAAATATAATTATTGTCTTAAGGGACTAGGCATAGAAGTAGTATCAGAAGACGAGATTGAAGATACTGATAATTTTTATGATAGTTATTGTAAAAAAAGCTTGCTTGAGAAAAGAAAATACCTTTTAAAATTGTTTTGTCCGAGTATATATAAGTTAAACCATATCAAATTAGGTCTTTTACTGGCTCTTCTAGGTAAATCGGACGATCATTCGAGACGAAATTCTCATATCTTAATGATTGGCGATCCAGGATTAGGTAAAACGCAGCTTCTAAGATTTTGTTCTACTATAATTAGGCCTTCCCGTGTTATAAATGGTCTTTCAACGAGTGAAGTCGGACTTACTGCCTGTGCTGTTAAAGCTGATAGAGACTGGTCACTGGAGGCCGGTGCTCTTGTTGTAACCGATGGTGGTATCTGTTGTATTGACAATTTTAATGATCTAAACGTAAATGAAAAGGGTGGGTTACTTGAGGCCATGGAGCAACAAACTGTTAGTATAGCCAAGGCCGGAATGAATGTTAAGTTTAAAGCCAGGTGTTCTATAATAGCAGCCAGTGGGTACAAAACATCGCGAAAGTTTTTTTCAGGATTTGAATTAAAAAATAATGTTAATTTGTCTACTCCGCTGTTAAGCAGATTTGACTTGATTTTTGGATTATTCGAGAAGAAAAGTTTATCTTGTGATGAAAACATTGCAAATTTGATATTGTCGAATAAAATAGATAGTAATAAAAGTCACGAAATCAAAATCTTGATAAATATGCTTAGAAGAAGAGAAATTGTAGAAGGCGTGCCTGATGATGTAAAAGAATTAATTTTCAGATATTATCAGTTCAAAAAAAGTAATGATAAAGGGCATGAAGAGTTTAATACTATAAGAATGATTGAGGGTATTATACGGTTAGCCCATGCACATTCGAAAATGGTTTTAAATAGCGAAGTTACTATTGATGATGCTTTTACAGCTATATTTCTAAATGAACTTTCAGTTAGAGGTAAAAAATTAGTCAGGTTTGATGAAGAGCTTATTTTTATATCTGATGAATATTTTTTTGACATCAAGGAGCAGTATTTAAGAAAATTTGACGAATAAAAAGATAGCATTAAAGGCCTTTAAAGTGACTATCGTATATGTTTTTATAGCACAAATTATAGTTGCTGCCCTTCTTAAATGTGGCATTTTTGCTACATGTTATTTTTTTTAACTTTATTTTTATTGTCGAAAGCACGCAAACAGGTAACCTATATCATAGAAAATTCCCCGTTAGATTTAACGTAAGCCTGGCTAACACCTTTGACGTGTTTGTTTATGTAAACTTGGGCTTGAGCATCTCCTAAATAGGTTAAGTGTATTTCGCGAAGGTATAGAAAGACAGACAATTTATAGCGCAGTTTGAAACTAAATAAATCACACCCACCAATCAAAGAAACATCATTATCCATTAATTTTATATTTATGAAGTTTCCATATCGCCAAATAAATAGTTAAAAAAAGTATCTCGAAGAACCATTTATCTTCTGAGACAATATCTAAAATAAATTCAATAATATATAATACGGCTCGACTGAAAATAATGGTGGTGCAGAAATCATAGTTAAATTGACATATAAATTCAGGAAACTTAAAAACCGCTCACGACATGGTTTCTAGGGGGTATTAGGCATTCTATAATGTTAAAAGTACCGAATCTAGTCGCTTATAGTACTTTAGGTCAAATATTATACTTATAAAACACTTTGAAGTCTTATTAAACGTTACATTCTGCCTGGAAGTATAATATTTTCAGATAGGCGGTGTATTATATTGGAGTAGTGAACATAGTCATACGTATTTTGCAGTAAACGATAGTTGGCACTTTTTTGATCCAGTAACTGGGATACATACGAATACGACCGAGGGAATCGGTCCGGGCCGAAAACTGATATTCTAAAGGAATATCGTAAAAAGAAAAGGATGGGTCTTTTTCTGGCTATAAACATGGTTATAAGAAATAATGTCGATTCTTTGGATATTTAATCAAAAATTTACGTTGAACAAAATATTGACCTGTTGTTTTTAAGTGTATTTTATAGCTAATTCAGAGTCTTTTTATTAAAAATTGCTTTTTGCTGAATTTTTTCTTTTATGTTCTAAACAAAATAACGGGGTTCGGCAAATAAAACTAATAGCGATTATGCTGTACTTTAAAAAGAACTAGCTCCCAAATTATTATTATTTTTAAATTTAAAACCTCATCTTATATGTCAAAGCAATATATTATTTTTTTTCTATAAATAATTTTAATCATGTTAAATTAGGTTAATATCTTTATTTACTATGACAATATATTGTGAATTTTTCTGGATTAAAAATTCAATTTTTTTTTATTTATAAGCAAAATTATTTACTTGTAAATTGTTATTTGGCTTTTCGTTTCTGATGAACTATTATTCGATATTTTTTACTGTTGAACTACTAGTTAATCGTATTATACGGAACTTGATATCCCTGTATCATTATTGCATGTGAAACGAACACTATATCGTGATATACCACATGTTTTATATATTAGTCGTTTTATACAGAACTCGAGATTCGTGCATCCTTATTAAATATGAATTGAACACTATATCGCGATTTACTAATATACTATAAATTAGCCGTTTTCACAGAACTTGAGATTAAAGATCCTATTTGCATGTGAAAGGAACACTATATCGTGATTTACTAATATACTATTGTTTATCGTTTTATATAGAACTTGAGTTTCGTTCATCATTATTACATGTGAAAAACGAACACTATATCGCGATTTACTAATATACTATAAATTAGTCGTTTTCACAGAACTTGAGATTAAAGATTCTATTTGCATGTGAAAGGAACACTATATCGCGATTTACTAATATACTACTAGTTTATCGTTATGTATAGAACTTGAGTTTCGTTCATCATTATTAAATGTGAAACGAACACTATATCGCGATTTACCAATATACTATAGATTGTTCGTTTTATACAGAACTCGCGATTCAAGATCTTTATTTTATATGAGCTAACTGTTGATATTTTTTGCTGATAAAGTATGTTATATATTCCTATTGTATGTTAAACAAAATTTAACTGTTATTTTAGATTAAACTAGCATTTAGTTGTTTTTTCCTTGATAAATTATAGTTATCTGAATCAGCTCATCCAGCAACTTAAGAAAAAAATTTAGATCTAAAAATTAAGTTCACGAATTTTAAAAACGGTACAATCTTTTAATATATATTTAAGTTGTTTGTATCCCTTATTTTTTTTCAATAATAGATTTTTAAAGTATAGACGATTAAAAATTGCAAATTTAACCTTGATTTAAGTGCAAGAATTATAAATTATATAAAATCAAAAGTTTTTATCAAATCATTATATATGAATGACCAGAAAAATATGTATTTTGGTGTTTGAATTATCAATTCTATAAAACCTTTCTTCCCTAAGTAAGTATGCTGGTTAGGTTTTCAAAATAATATTAATTAATTCAATTCATTTTTATAAAAAATAAGTTCATTTTTCCTCTCCATCGAATATAAAACGTTTTTCTTTGTATTTATGATTTCGTTTTTTCTATAAAATATTTAGATTACTCTGTATAAACAGATTTGGTTGTAATTTTCACATTGAAGCTGTGTGCCAACAAGTATCTTTCACATAAAAATATTGAAACAAATACTTATGCGATATTATTTTATATTTGTGTATATTTTTATTTTTTTGTTCTGTTCCAAGGCTGTGAATTAGAAAAAAAAAGAAGCTTATAAATTTAATTTTCCAGTGTTTTTTTTTTGTATTTAAGTGTAAATGAATTTATTCGATGAAAAAAGTATCTTAAGCCAAAATAAAACAATTTTATTTTTGCAAAATTAAAGATATAAATGAGCAGAGCTTGCTATATTAATATATTATAAAATAAGATATTAGTTGAAAAACGGCCTAGAATATGTAAGACAAAACAATAAAATCATAAATAAATATTACTTTTATTTTTCTTTTTTGAATTCGATGTTTGACGTTTTCAGAACAATGATAGGATCCAAATAAAAAACAGAAAAAGTTGCTTATTTTTTTATATAATCTGTAGAATTTGGTTTTATAATTTACAAATTAGAAAAATTACATTGTGATAGATAAGATACTTTACCCTATGGAAAAAAATTGTACAGCACAAAACATGCATCTTTCGTAAAGTCATAAAATGTGAAGTTGTGGTCGAGAAGTACTAATAGTCGTATATTAAGGTTTTAGGAATTATAATATATGCAAAGTAGTACCCAAAACAATAGGATTGAGGAATGCTCTGTAATTTATATATCTTAAAGAAGAAGGTGTAGTGAAGAAAATTGTAAAGGTGAGGGGGCTGAAGCATTATCAATAAAGTCGCGTCTATATAAAAATATTGTGTTTAGCTTGAAAAGAATTTAAGTAGAACAAAATCAAATTAATACATAAATAAATAATATATTACTTATTAATGTAGCTCATAGTGTGAGACTTAAAAGTGTATTTCAATATTATATATGCAAATTAAATGTCAAGAAAAATATATGATTTTCTAAAAATAAGGTGTTTTAAGTTTTTATAACCACTACACTTCTATTCAACAGTATGCAATTATTATGCATAATAAAATTGGGAAGCTTTTATTTTTACATATTAAAACTTTATCATGACATATTTTTAGAAATTATTGTAGAAAGAAATTGTATTATATTTTGCCTACCTTTAAATAATTAAAAATAATAGTTTCATGTCTTTTCTCTGAAAAAAATATAATATTGAAACATAATTTTTTTCCTGTTATTTAATTTTATTATGACATTAAACTATAAATTAAACATAATGTAAATTTAATCATTCTTGTTATTGAATATTCAATAAATTCCGATGTTTATTCCTGTATTTTAATGTATTATCATTTATTCCATTTTACAAGCCTGTATTGAATTAATTTTTTATCTATTTTGACATAAATGTGCAAATATTTTCAACAAGGTAATTGATGTCTAAATAAATTTAATTTTAAAAATTTCCATTCAAATTAAGCAAATTAACAGCCCTTGATGATTCACAGAGAAATCAAACTTGAAGGCTATGATTCATCTAAGAAATACAATTGTCCCGACTTCAATAAATTAAATAATGTTCAGTTAAGAAAACTTGGTTTAAAGGGAAAATATAATCGGATTTCAGGTGAAAAATCAAAATCGCATCCTTTTGTACTTAATGACCATATTTTTATAGATAAGCCTAACCACATTAATGACCAAATAATGATGACAGACTCGATCCAGCGTTTGGATACATGTTGGCGCGAAGTTATCCATGTAAAATTTAACGATTCTACAAATATAGACTTTGTTCCAGGGGACTCATTAGGACTTCTTTGCCCAAACAGTTCAATATATGTTAGCAAAATTCTCGAAATACTCGATATAAAAGAGACAAACACAATTTATAAAATCATAAGAACAGGAACCAAAAGTGACATGAATGATTTTCTGTTTGAAGGAACTTTTCACGATTTTTTTACATACATTTTTGATTTTAGAAGCATTCCGAAGAAATCGTTTTTACATTCACTTTCAAAGTATGCAAAGGATTCAAGAAAGGAAAAGCTCGAGTATCTTTGTTCTAAAGATGGAAGCAAGGATTATTTTAAACTATACACTCGTTGGTATAGTATACTTGATATCATATTGACGTTCGGATGCAAGCCAACTCTTGAATTACTGGTAGAACATTGTGAAATAATAAAGATGCGATATTTTAGTTTGATCAACAAAATAGGCAAACCGTGTGAAATTCTGTTCGGTTTAATGAATTATAAATACCTAAAAAATGATAATAATGACTTAAATCAAACTGGAGACCATCAAAGTTCGAATAAAGAACTTTCAAATGCACTAAAAAATACATTAGGTGCAAAAGAAGCGTTTTCTCAAGCGCCCGAATTTAAATTATGCTCGACAGAGGCCAAAAATAAACCACAATCCAGTCATGAAAATAACGAAATTATTTCAGGCAGTGAAGAATTTTTATATGGACAATGTTCTGAATATTTCAATGATATACAAAAAATGAAATTGCATAATGTTTACTTGAAAACATGCACCAGAGAAAATAAATTAATGAGAATGAAGAAATCTAAAAAATATTTTTTAATATCTACGGGAACTGGAATAGCCCCCTTTATTTCTTTTATTAGAAACTTAGAGGCGAAATCTGAAGCGTGGCTTCTTTATGGGTGTAGAACAAAGAAAGACGATTTATCGTATTTTATAGAAGAGCATCATTTTAGAAATTTGAGAAAGGATGTTGTTTTTTCAAGCGATAAAATTAGAGTTACTAATTTTATAAATCAAAATTTGAAAGATATTGGATTGTGGATTAAATCTGATTGCCTTGTTTATGTCTGTGGTAATCTAAACATGCAAAAAGATGTCTCTAGAATTTTCGTTTTGAATTTTAAATATTTGATAGACGAGAAAAGAATTTTTATGGATAACTGGTCGTAAATAAAAAAGAACTTTAATCTGTTCAAAATCAAATTAAAGTTTTACTTGAACATATATAAGTAGTGATAAATTAATTAACACAAAAATAAATAAAAATATTTCATAAATACATTTAGGTCTCGAAAGTAGAGATTTATAGAGATAAGTTTTAAATAGAGGATTCGAAATGTGTATAAGCCAATAAATGTATACCAATATTTTAATTTAGCAAATATAAATAGACAAAAACCAAATTAATTCAAAAATAAATGACCTGATAAATGTTAAAATGTAAATAAATTGTTAATGATTGTGTTAATTGCTTTAAAAGGTTTAGAAATTTCACCCAGAACCTTAGTTGTAAGTTATCACTATTAAAATAGAAAAAAAATTTATTGAAAATTTTATATTTAAAAAATTTGTTGGATAGGTCTGCATGTATTACAACTAAAATAGTTTAGGTTTCAAATCGCAAAGAATCATGAAAATTTTATAGAATTTGAAATTAAAATCTCTTTTTTTTTATAAAAATGTTTAATATGTGCGATATTGGAATCTGGATTGCTTTTTTGTCTACGAAATGTCTTTTTAATACCTAAAAAATTCAATAAGTGATCAATTAATTTTAAGCCTACACAATACAGTATTATATTATGATCACCAAGCAAATATGATTTTTTTAATATAAATTTTTCGGCTTTATTTTGTAAAATGACCCAATGAGTACTACTATTCTTTGCTATTGAACAAAAAATCGCATTATATAACTATTATTTGTCAGAATAAATACGGAATTTAAACACATGTGCATTAATTGAATTGATGATATTATTTATTGCTAAATTTCAGTAAAATATCTTTAAAATATTATGTTTCATTTATGTTTTTACTTATTTAAATTCTAAATTTATATAATACAGAGCTTTTAGTCAAGTTACTGGTTCTTTAAATTCTTTAATGCTATGGACAAGGTTCTTTTATAGAATATTCTATAAGCTAATCGTATTTAACCATCATAACAACTTTAAAACCAAATGAAATAAGATATTCGTTATAAAAACCTAAAAAAAATATATTTTATAACTTTTATCCTTCAATTATAGCCAATGGGCCATGTAAAATATAAAAGAATTAAAGTTGTGGGATTAATTCTATCTTTTATTAACCAAAAAATTAAACATGTTTGATTAGTTTTAAATAATCTTGAATCATATTTATAGTTTTGTACATCACCAAGAAGAAATAGCATTTTTTGTTTTACTTATTCAAAGTTTCACGGCTATCTTACATGCGCGATTATCTAGAAATAATATATATAAAATTTCAAACTTGTCCGAAGTCAATTTTATACTTTATTCTATTCGTTTGGCTTTAGTAATATAGCTGTTTGTCAAATATGGGAACTATCGAATGTATCATTGTGAAATTGGCTATAATAGTTTTATTGGGAATGTATCGTAGCTTAAATACCAATATTCTAATAGGTAAAAAAAGATAAATAGATAGAATAATAATCATATTTAAATGATTTAGATTGTTAAAATTTAAAATTTTATGTAATTGTCACGTGTGTAGAACACGAAAATGCCTATTGGGATGTTCTCATTCAAAAATAGACGAATAAAAAATATTTTTATCTATTCTATGTTAATTATGGCTTATTCATTATAAAAAAAAGTGCATATAAAATTTGAAGTGAATTTACTTGTTTTTTATATATGAACACATATATATCTTATTTTTATGAAGTTTGCATGTAACCTTCGAAAATTTTGCTTATCTGAGGCTCCCCTATGTTGCCCTTCACATTTCCTGCTACCAGTTTGATCTATATAGATTAGGCCTGTTTTACCAAAAGGTAGTCGATATGGAGGGGAATGTGATTCTATCTACTTTCTATCGCTGGTTTATTATGCTACCACCACTCTACATCTACCCCATATACTTGTTTAACTGAGCAGGATTTATTCAATGTTACAAAAATTTTCGGCATCTTACACGTCAACCTCCCAATTTAATTTCGGCTAATCTGTCTTTTTATAGTTTTGACAGAACGCACCCTTTCGGGTATTTCTCATTTTATGAAATTTAATTTGAATTACGGAGAGCGTTGGGATTGAAACACCGGCCATTTATTAAAGCTTTTTTAAGCTAACTGCCTTACCGCACCCTTTATTATAATTTAAAAATAATTTTTCATGATATCAATGCTGTTTTTTTATAAATTATGTTTTTGGTAAATTAAACTACCAGTATTGTATTAGATAAAAAAAATAGTATAGTTATAATGTATCTGATTATAGATCAGAACTTCACATTTTGAATATTCGAGTGAATTATACGGTGATTTGCCACTTATGAAATAATTTGATTGTATAAAAATGCGTTATAATCTGGTTTTAAGTGAATTTTAAATGATCTTCGTTATGTCTACTCATTTAAAATAACAGTAAAACTGCATTATATATGTTAGAAGATCACGTAAAAAAATAGTGCCATTTTGACGGCTTTAAAATATACGGTATTTAATTTTTAAAGTCTAATTTATACAATAGATGAATATTTTAACGGATTCAATGCATAAAAAGAAGTGCATAAGACTTTTTTTGTGTTTGATCTTTTTGCATTTTAAAAGTTGGCATTATATATATTATGCGTAAAATCAACACATTTTTACTGCCTTTTTGTGGATTTTTTAGTAGATTAAATATAATTTTGAATTGAAGTTCATTTGAAAATAAAATTTCATTATTTTTTAGACAAGTATAATATCTTATTGACATTTAAAAATTTTTCTCTATTTAAAATATTATTATTTTTAGGTAATGAATAAATTTAGAATGAAAGCCCTGTGTTTTTATTTTAAAATGCTACGGATGAAAATTCACAATTTCTAAGAAAAAAATTATTTTGGGTCTAATTGAAATAAAAAAAATACTAAAAATCAATCTTTCGTAAATAACTGTTTTTTAATATAATAAACTGCTCTTTTATTTACATTATATTTTGATAATTTTATATAAAAAGATTAATCCTAGCACATTATAATAGTCATTGACATTTTATGATGAATTTGGCATGCATATCACACAAAAAAATCTTATTTTTTCATTCATACACTCCCCTTACTATTTCCATCCGGGACCATATAGATAAACCATTAAAAAAAAACACGACGCCGAAAAATTATACTAAATGAAATATTGCTGTAAAATATTCTATAGGCTTAGAATATTGAAATTCTAATTATCTTCGACTTATTTTTTTCAATATTAATCGAGTTATAATCATCAAAAATCTATAGTGCATGTCTATAGAGTATCTAAGTTTTTAAAAATAGGAACATATCAGGCTTATAAATATATTATATGTGTTAAATTTTTAATATGTACTTTTCGCTTTTGATTAATAAATTCGAATTTTAGCACAAAATATATTACATATTAACATATTTGATCCTGTTGAGTATGATTTTCTGAAATTTGAATAAGGCCGAAAAAAATTATTCGAATTTTAGCACAAAATATACTACATATTAACACATTTGATCCTGTTGAATATGATTTTTTGAAATTTGAATAAGGCCGAAAAAAATTATTCGAATTTTAGCACAAAATATACTACATATTAACTTTTTATAAGCAGTTAAATATGATTTTTGAAATAAGAATGAAGTCAAAGAAATCCCTTTTAGAAAAAATAACCTTAGATAAATTCAAAATCAAAAAAACTATTGGTTTTCAAAAGAAAAAAAGCTTAGACTTATGTTTCAATTCTATAAAAATAATTTATCTTTTTTCATTAAAATAATACCATGCATCATAATATAGAATGATGTAGTCGAAAATATTATAAATCGCATGTTAAGAGGTTTGTAATACATATGGAAGCGATTACATATATACAATTAATAGATTTGAGAAAGATAATAGAATTAATGTGTCTCAAAAGAATAAAACACACAAGTATTGGTTTTAATTCAATGGGATTTCAATATTATGTAATTTTCTGCGTTATAGAGCATTATTTTTTTTCTTGATTTAAAAGGGATAAAATGTACCGCATAAAACTAATGGATAAACTTTTAATTTAATTTATTGATATTTGAAGTTTTTTGGTTTAGTCTGAATTTGTAATTTATAATCTAATTTTATTATAATTAAAAATATATTGCGGTATTCGCAAACGAATTCAAATAAAAACCTTGTTAAATAGAAATGATTCATACAGTTTTTCATTTTCAATTTAATAGTCCGTGGATGCCATGCCTTCAACCCGATTTACATATCCTCCTCGCCCCTTGCTTGGAAGATAAGGTTCTAGTGCTAAGTGATCATTCCCTATGATTCCATCTATATGCATTGATAGAAAGTTACTTTTGTTGCTTACCTCACTAAAAACAAGCTTATAAAGCGAAACAATATATATTTTTCTAAATATCATTAAATTAAAACAATACGTATTTTAAAGGTTTATTTTATGAAACGAACTTTATCTTATCAAGTTTTTATTTATTTAAAAATCTTCTTATCATTTTTTTTATTTTACGTTCTTGTTCGATTATAATTACATTTTTAGAAAATTTGATATATTTTAAAATTTGTAAAGTACATGTCCTCCATAACCAGAACTCGATATTATTATCGGATCATCGACATTTATTATTGGGGTTGATTCTAAGGTCTCTGGTAGACGTATTCGACTGTTTGTTATATCTTCCATATCTATTTTAGCTAATTTGTAGATACACAATAAAATAAAGCACAATATCATGCTGATTATCATATCAAATCTACTTTATATAAAATATGTTTTAACATTGTCCAATCGTTTTTAAAAGTCTAGATTTTTATTTATTTATGGGTTAATTTTCTTTTTATCGATTTTACCTATTTAGACGTGTTCAGCGTGTTGGGAATATTGCACAACTCCTTGATGCATCTTTTGACACCTTCCTCTGATCTATCTTCATCAACTGCTCTTCTTCTCTCAAATGAGATGAGTTCAAGTGTCTTGTGGAGTGGTTTTTAAAAGTCAATATTGATTTTTATTTATGGGTTAATTTGATTTTTAGCTTTTTATAGTTGTATATCAAAACTATAGATTGCACGTTATAACATGTTTGGCTGATAATACTTCCCATTTTTTCATCTTTAAAATCTTTCTCGATGTTTCTTCTTCTCTAAATACTTATCAGCTCGAATTTATTTCTCAATTTTATTGTTTAGGCGTATGCTTCCGCTTCAGTTGGCATTTTTAAAATTCAAATATTATTATTTATCAACCAAAGTATTCCTGTTTTTTAAAAAAAAATTACAAACTCGGGTAATCGAGAGAAATATTGTTCTGATATTATTTTTCGTAAATCTCGGTATAAAAAAAGATTAACGGTATTGACTACGCCAACCGTGACCCCGCATCTGGGAAACATCACTATAATATCATATGGCTATTTTCACTTGCACTGCGTTCAGTAATCGATTTAAATTATTCCAAAACCACAATCAAGTGTATGTTTAAAGCCTATAGCTTACTTTTACAATAGGCCGGCCTACCAATGTTTGTTTTATTCCTTGCTTCTAATATTCATTAATTACTTTATGTAATTTAAAAATGTACTTGTGTCAAGAGGATTCAAAATTAATCATTCTTAATTAGAGTTTAAGTTCAAATATTCACACCACACAACTACCGCCACTAGAACCTTAGTATAACATAATTTACATAAAATTAATATTAAGAAACTTGACCAGACTTATATATTATCGTCTTAGATTGTTATTTTCATCTCTATATTTTATAGTTTGTTTTAATTTTTCACTTCTTTAATTTATACCTCCAAAATAAATATAAATTTCAATATTATTTTATTCTAGATTATAATAAACTATTCAAATAAATCACTTGGAAAATAATTGAAAAATACATTTTATTATTACATCTAACATACTTTATGTGTATTTTTTTAAAAATATTATAAATAGCGCTGTATATTATTCCTAAATCCTAGGCTTGGAACTAGTAAGATAAGATGAAAAAACTAACACAACAATAAATTAAATAGAATTATATAAATGTTTATGAAGCCTCAAAGAATGTTTGCAGGATTCCATCAAAGTCAAATTAACTTAGGTGTGCAAATTTAAAATAATTTATAAATTTTAGGAATATGCAAAGTTATTATTTATTTTTTATGTAATTTTTTTTAGATGGTATCGGTCAAGCCTATTTTTATTAGTTAATTTTTGCATTTATACTAATATTTTATGGTTAGAAAATCCATTTATTTGGGTGGATGTATACTTTTTATTGATGGAAAATCCATATTTTTATAACGCCGCTGTTCGCGAATCAATATATAAAGTTCAATGATAAAATCCCAATTAAAGGGTTAGATTGGGTAGCATAAGTAATTATTGATTAAATGGTATCTTATTTTTTTTTATTGGTTATTTAGGTGTTTGGGTGCATAAATCATGTTTAATACTTTACTCAGATGCTTTGATATAAAAAATAAAATCAACTGCGTTCAGTATCTCGTTTTTTTAATGATTTATAGTAATGCTTTAAATATAGAAAACTGAAATAATAACTGCTGTAAATACTTTAGTTTTTTTAATGTTTTACCCTCATGCTTTTTTATTGATTTATAATAATGCTTTGATAATAAAAAACTAAAACAATAACTGTTGTTAAGTACTTCTGTTTTTTAATATTTTAACCTCATGCTTTTTTATTGATTTATAATAATTATTTTATAATAAAAAACCAAAATAATAACTGCTGTAAAGTACTTCTGTTTTTTTAATATTTACTCTCATGGTTTTTTTTGATTTGTAATAATTCTTTTATAATAAAAAACCAAAATAATAACTGCTGTAAAGTACTTCTGTATTTTTAATATTTACTCTCATGGTTTTATATGATAAAAAAATAAGATTCAACTTCTGTAAATTCACTCGTATGCTAAATGGATAAAAATAGTATAAATTTTTTTTTCTAATATTGTTAATAAATAATATTCTATTCTAGTATGTATGTATGTATGTTTGAAAAAAATAAAGCTGCAAGGCGATTTAAAATATGAATAACATAGTAGAATTATGCCCCTTTTATATAAATATATAGACGTAAGAAGTTTTTCAAAGCCAAATACGATTTATTTTAAACAAAATCGCGATAAACATCCTTGGCAATTTTAATCCTATCTGTTATTATTCCTGTAATTCCACTTTCAAAAAAGATAGATATAAATTTCATATCATTTGTTTTATCACCATAGGTAAAAACCTTTTTATTTTCTTTGCGATAAATATCAATAAATTCGGCTGCTCTTTCGTGCATGAAATCGCAATCAACAACAACCCCTTTCATGTTATATCTTTGAACTAGGCTTAAAGCAACCCCTTCCATAGTTTTATCACTTATTCCATGTGCAGTAACACTTTCGAATAAAAAAAACAGTTCATATTTGTTTTGAATCAATGAAAGATAAATCATTATCTCAGGATGAAATGAACTAAAAACTACTTTTTCTGATTCGCAGTGTCTATTGACAACATCAAATATTGAATTTACATATTTGGTTATATTTGGAACTTTCAAGAAGCCATACTTATTGATCTCAAATCTATTTGGATATTTTATCTCAATATTGAAACATAATTCATTTGAAGATCTGGTGAGCATATTTTCCAAAGATACATCGGTCCAATCGTTTACTATTGTGCTACTTTGATCGTGTTTATCAGAATAGTAAAATTCATTTTCATTCATGTCTGAAATTAATTTTTTCTCTCCTTCCCTGCTTGATTTTTTTCTGAAATTATGATATATAACAGGAATGTTATCTTTTGTTACATGAACGTCTAATTCTACCCACTTTACATCATTCTTCAAAGCTTCATTAAATGAGCCTATCGTATTTTCTTTATAGTGGCTATCATCATGAAATTTGTTCATCCCCATACCTCGGTGCCCAATAATCTGCATGTGTCGATACTTTGCATCTCTGTCTAATGCTGCATCGGGAATGAATTTCGTATTTAAAATGAAAATGTATAGAAATGAAATGTCTTCATTCTTAACTAGTGTAAACACATTCTCTGTATTTGTTAAAAAATATGCTGCATTATTTATTTCTATACTAACTTTATTATCAGGATCTTTGCTATTATCTTCCCGTGTGTTTATTACAAAATCATTTTCTAAAGGATAAATTTTATTTTTGAAGATAAAATTGTTAATGCTAGAGTTGTATTTTTCTTTTACTCTTATGTATATTTTTACATTGTCGTTATGTCCAAAATCACTGATTTGAGAAATTTCACTAGCATTCACGTTTATTTTTGTCAGATGATTCACTGTATCTTCGTATGTAATTACATCAATTAGACTTTGATCTTGGAATTTCATTTTTGTCGGATATATAAATAAACTTAAATAAAATTGAAAATACATTTAAATTAAAAAAAATATGTATTAATTTTTGAATAAATTAATATAATTTATATAAAGTTTTTAAGCTGAATATTGATTTTTAGTTCATAGAATTATCCGTAATTAGAAATTATCTCAAAACACTCTGTTTTTTAAAATAAAATTTTATATCGAATTTTTATCTATCAATTTAAGTAAATTAGCTCTAATTAGATCTTTAAAAAAGTTTCCATCAGTATAGATCCATTGAAACACAAATATATTGAATCGGAGAGAAATATTTCCATAAAACCCGATTAAGTTTCTAAAATAACTTTACATTATATTGTAAAAAAACGTTCTGATAAAATTATCTGTTCTCTTCCTATTACATTCGAAAACTAAATATATATTGTTTAAAAATAAAATATTATGTCTTTATTGCTCTAATGTAATATCCGTGAGAATTTAAGTCATTTAAAATATTTTATTTATTCTGTTTAGAATTCGTTTATCTTTTTTTAAAATCTAGAAATAAAACTTTCATAATTCCTTTGAACGACCAAAGTTAACCGATTTTAACTCCTCATATTTATTTTGGATGATAAGAAAGCTAAGTTGAAAAATTTATATTAATTTAGCTTAAGAAAAAAATAATATGTAAAATGATTTCCGGATTATAATCTCATTTTATATTTTTTGTTACACATTTAATGAAATAAAAAATTAACGTTTATTTACGATTTTTAATAAATATATGGCATCAAAGATACCTAGAGACCGATGGAAAGCTAAAAACTCACCCCAAAACCTTTTAGAATCTAGTGCTCAGGCATGGACCACCCGTAATATTCTGCTGCTTCGATAACAGAGACAAGTCTGGTATGGTTGCATCTTTGAAGATCGATCATTTTTGGTTTATTAAAATATATTCTAAATTAATTTCAAAATAAATTTAAAATAAATCTTAGTAAATTAATTATATATTAGAATTTTTTTTGCTGCATTTAATTATTTTGAGTGATGTAAAGAAAATTTTATAGGAGAATATACCATATTTGGTTTCGAATCTCATATACATACATTAAAATTGCAAATATCATGGATAAAATATTTATATTCACATTAGAGTTTATAGTAAATTATATGCTAATATCAGAGGTATTTTGAGGGTCAATATTTTTTAGAAAATTTTATTCTTAAAATTAACTATTTGTCTTTCATTCATATTCTAGATAAAAGTTTTCAAGAATAAAGTGTATATAAACACGAAAAATATATTAAATGATAATCAAAAGCTTATAAATAACTAATTGCGGTATAACTAAATTATTGAAATATATAGTGAACTAATTACATATTTTATATACTTTATTATGCTATTTTCTAAAAATCTATTGTGTAAAGAAAAAAGGTTTAAGATGAAATAACCTTTTTTTTTAATTTATAAAATTTATTTAACAATAAGATAGATTTGTTTTTTAAGAGGCATAAACCAAATAAACAGGCAAACCTTTGGATAATTTAATCACACAGGAAACTATTACCTCGTTTTATATAAAAACAGGAAAAATATTTTAAATTTCTAAACCATTTAATACGATTCAATCAATATAACATGGAAGGTTCTATACCAATTTTAATTTTTAGAAAGATCAGGTTCTTAGAATTTTGTGTGATCCATTTAAATTTTTTTTAATATTTATCGGTTTGTAAAATTTATATAAAGTAATATAGTTATTATAAGCTTCATGGATGATAAAAAATACAATACTCAATTTTTGGTGAGATTATACGTAAAAACAACTTTGCTTTTTTGCCATAATATTTTAGCCTTTTGAAGAATATATGTGGAAACAAAAATAAATTTCATTAATATAACGCAACATTAAAAAACGAATATGATTTCCTAAAATCTTACTTTGTTAAGCATTGTAAAGTAGATATCGAGAATGTGAAAATTAATAATTGTAGTTTTTTTGTGAAAAAAGGCCTTCTTTAAAGCTCACTTATAAAATAAATACAGAAATTTATTTATGCAATCTGTTCGCGTGTTGAAAATTCGTGATGTATAAATTTTTTTAAACATGCAAATAGGAAAAATATTTATGTATCTATTTTAGTGAAACACAGTCACTCTATCGTATATAAGATTTAAATTTTTTTT
Organism: Rhyacophila brunnea; assembly: GCF_057557595.1. NCBI lineage: Eukaryota > Metazoa > Arthropoda > Insecta > Trichoptera > Rhyacophilidae > Rhyacophila > Rhyacophila brunnea. The sequence goes on from NW_028233037.1 coordinate 3,319,139, forward strand.
TTATTTTTAGAGCCGGGTTACTTATCTTAATTTTTATTTGTTACAAAAAAAATACTTTACACTAACATACATAAGATCATACCAGATCTATAAGATATATCAATATATAGTTTGAAGCTAAAGGCAAGAAAAAACTATTCCAGTTTATTTTAATAACTAAAATTATGCGATGTGTAAATTGAAAAATTTCAATTATCTGAATTAAGGCTGATAGTTTTCTTTTGAGAACCTCTTTTATATCAAAGTTAAATTTGCAAAATAAATTTATACAATTTTAAAATTTGAATGAAAGTTAATGGTTTTTATTTTAATGTTTTACTTTTTGAATAGTCAGCATAAAAATCCGCTGTGTTCTCATATAGAATATATCTAAAATATAATTAAATCGTAAAGGTTTTTAAGATCTACAATTAATTCGGTTGTTTTGTGATAAAAATTGTAATTTGTGTTATTATAAGTTGACCCATTTTCTAAATAATCGTTAAATATATATTAATCCAGGATTTAAGAAAAGATATTATTGTATACTTAAAATAGTTTTTTGTAATATAGCGTTTATTTATATGTCTTTTCTTGACAAACTAAACAGAAAACCCTTACATTTTTCAAGCCACAAAATTTATATATTGCTAAAAGTGACCACATAATTGTCTTGAAATTCTAGATGATACTTAAATTTTCCTTAAAAAATGAAAAAAACTATTTTACACTGTGTTTACAGCTTAATTTAAACTCGGAATAATAAAATAAAAAACATAAAGGAAAAAAATTGTAAATTTCTTACGCTATGGAATACGAACCAAATATATAATCAAATATACGACCAAATTATGCTTTTTTATGCATACAAATTAAAAATATAGTTAATATAAACACCTATTAAATATAATGAAAAGATAGTGTGTATGTGATATTTAAAAGAATATATTCCTTATATATAGTTTTTTCGATTCCAAAAAAAAAATTTGAGTATTAAGAATGAATCAAGCTATTTCATAACAAATTTTTTTTGCGACATTAGGAGTTAATATAGATTTAATAATATTTTATAAGAATTCAGTTGATTTAATGGGATAATTAAATATAAAAGTAAATGGTTTTAGTTTAAAAGCTCATATTTTTATGATTTGTATCTATATGATCATAATAAAAATTATCATATTCTTGTCTTGTGAAGTAAAATATTTGAAAATAGCACTAATAAATAAAATGTATTGAATATGTATACAAAAAGAAAATTTTATATCAGAAAAAGAAACATTTATATGTTAATTTAACAGTTGTGTCTGTATTTTCTTAATTTAAGTTAGAATTGATTATTTTAAGATTTGCACATCTTATATATGCTTTGAGATATCACTTCTTTTCACATCTTTTCTTCTGTAGCTCGATACTATGTGCAGAATATATTCAAAAATTAATTTTTTTTATAGAATTTATGCATTATAAATACAAGGAATAGCTTTCAATCTCAAATTAAAGTGGTTTTAAATAGCACATATTTTTTGATTATGGGCTAAATGTTTAGTTGTAATTTTAGTTTTTGTTCTCAGGTACAGCCTGCTTGATTCTCTGTGGGGACAGCGTATTTATACTTTTGACTATCTTCTCCTCTCTAAAGTCTTCTTCATTACCTCTCCTTTTTTCGAGACCTATTCATTCAAGGGTTTTTCTCGAACCCAAGGTTTGTATATATGCCTCAACCTGATTTGTGAAATATAGTTCCTTCACGTACATTTTATGATATCGTGTCACAACACCGTTCCATGTTATAATATATAATAATTTTTGTCTCGCACTTGTATACATATGATATCTCAGATGCTAGCAGGTCATATTTTCACAGTTTTTTTAAATACATATTATAATTAAATAAAATAAATATTTCATAAAAAAATGATATCTTTGACACATTCAATTGATTTGAAATAAATAAAAATTGCATGCAACATCAATCAGAGGAAATAAACTGTTCATTATCAACATGAAATTTTTTTAGCGTTTTAATTTAAAATAGAGTTAAAAGTAAACTTAATCAATGAATTAGTAATACAAACAGTAATACCAGTAGAATGAATTTTTAATTAAATTTATTATAGTACAAATAGTTGCGAAATAATTCAATAGTGACAAAATAGGAACTATTTAAATTCTATAAAAAATTAGTAGTCATGATATTTAATTGTTTTTAAAAGACACAAACTAAGAAAATAATTTATGATAAGATTTATATTCTACATAAAAAAATCGGTTTATATAATATTTATCCGATTTTAGTCATATTTTTTATATATTTGAAATTTTGTTGTTTATTTGTTTTTTATTCGTCACTAATTATTATCTTTGCTACATCTTTAATAATCAAAATTAAGAATGTATTTATTTTTCGATTAGTTTTCTTTTTATCAATTTTATCTATTTAGACGTGGTCAGCATATTGGGAATATTGCACAACTCCTTGATGTATCTTTTGGCACCTTACCCTGATCTATCTTCATCAACTGCTCTTATTCTCTCAAATGAAATGTGTTCAGTGTGTTGCGGAGTATGAGAGCTTGCATGTATGCTTCTAGTTCGCCTGGGATTTTTAAGTCCTTAACATATTTTTTTATGGAATTTTGTAACCACCTATCCCAAGTCATCACATAACGTTTTATTCTTGTTTTACATTTGTTAATTTAACCAAGTTCATCCTCCAAGATGACATACTTCCTATATTTTTCATTCTCAACTTCAGTTAAGTTGTCAAGGCTAGCTATGCCTATTTCAATCAAAGTAATCATATTTTCTTTTTTATCGCAATCAAAATTAAAATAAATAATTGAATACTCACTAACGTTTTTTTATAACAGTATTTCAACATTTCAATATTAACATCTTTATTTTCGAATTTGAATTAATATGTACATTAAATATATTTAAACATGTTTAAATTATATAACCATCTTTTCTAGATATTAAAAACTTTTCTATATAGATATTGCCTATGAATGTTCTTTTACTTTCGATATTAATCATTTTTCGCCACAATTTATTTTATCTGGTTGAAAAAAAATTACCTTTTTTTTTAATTATCTCTTTTCATATTCTTATAGATTTTTTAATTTTTTTATTATTAAAGTATTACAATATTTTGTAATTTTTAAAACAATAAAAAGCTTTCAAACGTTTATTCGTTTTTATTTTATTTTCATATGTAAAAATTGGTTTTTAAGAGCTTCATACAATTTATACGAAGTTAAAATATTTAAAACTTAGGTCCTTCATTAAATTATACAATATAGAAAACCTTTTGTGATATGCAATGTATTTTTCAGCCAATAAAACAGTAATTTATACAACGATTTCCATTTAGTCGTAATATTAAAAGGTTTCCGATGATATAAAAAGCATACCTTACTAATAAATTGCTAAGCCGCTTTAAACTATTATAATTTTAATCAAATCTAAAATAGATACAAAAAATATGAAGAATTTGATGCTAATTATTTTTATCTCTATTCATTTCAAATGACAAAGTAAATCATTATTTTGGAATGATTTTTTGCAACTTCATATTTTTTTTGCAAAAATAATTATTTAAAGCTTATATTCTAATTATTCATATGAACTATTAAGATAATTTTTGCATATATATTTTTTAAGTAATATTAAATCGATTCTTATTAAGAAAATCACACCCATATAGGGTAAATGGTTTCTTTATAATGATTATGCAAAAATAAATTTGCTTCTATCTTTATTATGTCATATTATGCCTATATTGCAATCCACACATTGGAAAAAGGTGGTATAATAGGTAAAACAATAGTATTTTATAAACATCTTTTTTTGCATATTGTTTATTCTTGTTGATTTTTTTATCAATACAGACTGAATTTATCTGAATTTTGCTTTTAGTATTCATAAAATAAGTTTTTATGCCCAAAACATCTCCTAAAATTAAAATTTGAATATTGAAACTTCCATAGCTAAACAAAAATACCTACAAAACTTATCTAAATTTAGCTCATATATATTTTCCTGTAGTTTTCCGCCAAGGGGATTGCTTTCCATAAAAATAAATTTTAATGGAAAACAATCTTTTTATTATTTGTATTTTCATCTTGAGTTTAAAATTTTTAGTTTGTGTTTTGATATTTTTAACATATTGATTTAGATCCTCTTACAAAATATGACTATATGGCACAAAAATAAGGAGCCTAAGTCTCTGACACAATTTCTTGGTTGAACAACATATTATATCTTTTAGAATAAATCACCTCTAAGATTCATTTAAGCTGATCATGATCAAAAGAAAGTTTTTGAGGCATGTCTGTTTCAAGAAATTGACAATTATCCGTAAAAACACTTAATTAAGATATTATATATATGAAATATCATTATAATCTTTTAGAAAATCTAATTTTTTTAATTTATACAAACAAAAAGTTTAAATTTAGATGATTAAATATTTTATTTTTGCTCTTTCCGTCAAATGTTCATTTCCTTATTGGCAACCATGGAATAGTATAGAAGAAAATACGTCGGTAGGAAATGAAGTCTATAACATTGATGGGCAAATGATTCAGGGCAGTATAGTTAAACAAAATGAATTTCTAAATCCAATAAAAATGGAGCATAGCGTGAGTAGTTCCTCCGCTTCGATAAATATAGATGTAGATTCAAAGACAGAATTTCACGAAAGAAATTCATATATTAAGGAGATAGATTTTCCTTTGGACTTTTCTAGATCAAGCAAAAACGGTATCAAAGATTCAGATGTTATTTTCAAGTCGGGTACAAAAAAAAATAAATCTCAAGGCAAAAAAAGGGCGTCGAAAAGATTTATTTACACACATGATAATTTCCAGGCACAAAAATTGAAATTGAATTCCCCCAAACATTCAAAAAAAAATAAAAAAGTCTCTGTTTTTGTTGCGAAAACTCTGGAATCAAACAAAGAAACAGTTAATATTCCGATTTGTGTTTTTACGGGGAAAGAATCTAATAATGCAAAAAAAGGGGGGTTTACATACTTGCAAAAAAACCCGTCTATTTCTTATGAATTTCATAAAGGCAACAATGTTTTAGTTGAAAATTCGAAGGAAGGAAAAAACCAAGAATTGGGACTCGTAAGTGATAGATGTAATATTATGACCTCTAATTTTCAACCATATTCAAGTGAAGGGGCAAAAACTATTTCCGATAAACTATGTAAAGACGCGCCTTTATTAGACTGCAAAGTAGAAGGTGGTTGCAGTAACAAATATGGTCGAAATTTAAAGGTCTTGAAGAATCGTGCGATAGAAACAAAAGAAAAAATTATTAAAAATTTCGAACATGAAAAATTCGATTTATTAAGTTATCAATCTATTTTTGTAAAATGCAAACCTAAGACCAGTTCTTTAAAAAAAGAATTATCTAGATTTGTACATACGAATGAAATACGTACTCAAGATTTTTTAGAATCTTTAAAATTTTCCATTGAAGATGCCTATGCTGAAAATAGCTCTAATATTCACACTATTTATTTGTTAAGTTTTTCTTCCATAATTGAAGCAACACGAATATCTACAGAAGATTTAAATAATTATATGTCGATTTTTGTAAAAGAAGCTTCTCAAAATACATATATTCGAATGATTTTACCTGAGTTTTACCATTTATTCGTATCCGAATTTTATTCTAAAAAAAATCTAAGTCATGATGATCAAATAAGATTGGCTTACTACCATAAGATTACAAACACCCTTTGTGAAATAGCAGTGAAAAATTTAATGAATGATCATAATCATTCATTAAATTGGTCCGGTTATCAAAAATCAACTAAAAACGAGCATATAATAAAATATATTCTGCGTCAGCTTCAGCGTAGAACTTTAAAGGAAATATACAAGTCCCTTCCGTCTTATGTTAATTTATTTATCGATACCATTTTACTCGCTCAAGCCATATTATTGCATAGGTACGAAAAGATAGGTGCTAGGATTTTTAACGAAAAGATAACCCCATTTTTTGACTTTATTCAGTTGTCATTTCGTTATATCAATAAAAATGACAGAAATATTTTCTACAACGATGGTGAGCATATTTTAACTTTGGTATTTGAAATAGAGGAATCTAATTGCGATATTGTTTTGCATAGATTTTATTCAAATTTCATTGAACCAGGGAAATCTTCACTTTTCATAGCTATGTGGAATATATTTCGCGAATTCAAAGATACTCAACCCGAAGATTCTGTGGATATCTTAAATTTTAAGAATTTTGATGCAAAAAATATACGAAACTATGACGATTTTCTTTTTTACATTATTATTATCAACAAAATAACAAGAAATATACAATAAAGGTTTTAAAATCCATTTTTTTTGAAAATAATGTTATTACATGAACAAAAAGACCATGTTTTGGAATTATAAATTAAAATTTTTTATTACAAATATTGAAATATGTATTTTTAGATCTAATCATCTTAAAAAAACATTTTCTGATAATAAATTTATTTTATAATAATACTATAGATAAATAAAACTTAAAAGTCGTAGTATTCAAAAATCAGAACATGAGTTAAAAAAAAGAAACGAAAATTGTATCAAAATGTTATCTTTGTTTGTATTAAAAAAATCAAAAAACATATTATGCTTCTCAAAGACCAACCTAATTAGAATTTTTATATTTTTATTCTAAAATATAGTACATTATAATAATTTTTATCAAATTTCATAAAATTTCTTTAGCTAGCTACAATTGCACAGAGGGATGAACTCTAATCCCAACTCTAAAATTATTATTTAATGTGGTTCTACGCAAATAAAAATTATAATATTGTTTCGATAAAACATGATCATTAATTCTTACTGTGAATGTGCTTTCAATAAAATTAATTTCTTTGATTATTAATTCAGAAAATATATTCGTCGATTTCGTGCAATAATTATAAATGTAGATAAAAAAATGAACTAATAATCACAAGACCTCATTGTTTCATTATACATCAACATTATCAATTAATTAAAAAAATATTTTCCTTATTAAATAACAAAATATAAATTTTTATCATTAGATCGCATATTCAGAGCTATTTATATGTAAAAGGCGCCAAATCACTAAGATAAACCTTCTTTCGCTATTTATGTTGGTTATAGTTGCAAAAAAAACATAATCAGCTCTTAAAATTAATTAATTTCTTGTGGAATATTTTTATTATAGCAGCTTTACAATTTGTTCTATTTGCATATACTTACACTTGTATTGTGGTGTATATAACACAATAAATAAGCGCGTCGTGTTTCATTTTTTGATATCAGATGTTTTTAATTTTATATTATGCATTTCTTTAGCAGTAAATTTATTATAAATACTTTCTTTAAGGTAACAATATATCCTATATCATTGCTATTGCAGCTTTCATTTCAGACAATCACATTTAAAGTCATAAAACTATGCTTTTTTAGATCTGAAACGGGAGCTTTAATGTTTTTTTATATAAACCATATATCTTCATCCGAAATAACGATGTTACAAAACGAAAATGACATTCGATGAAAGGTCTGGATAACACTAGGTTGCATTTGATATGCAACCTATGATTTTTTTTATATTCTTATTATAAAGCAATCGTTAACATACCAAAATATCATAGTTTGTCTTGATTTATCCAAAGAGCTAGTTTACATAAGTATTTTTCGTGTGCTTGTAATTTGTGGTAAAATATCAAATTTTTTTATATTATTGTACCATAGCTCTTAAAAACACGAAAATATGCAGATTTTGAAAATCTTTTGATGAATCTTTCTTATTTTGATATTTATAAATGGTATTTGTGTTTTTTGTTTTTATCTTCAGTTTTTTATAGCATTATTATTGAATACTCTAAGAAAATAACTTCTTTTCGGGGACAAATTTTAATTTCACTTAGTTTTCTTTTTCTTTTTATTTTGCCATAATAACAGGATAAGATTTTGGATATAATTTTTACAAAAACGCGCAATGTAATGAAAATTTTGTATTAATATAAGTATATATTCGTGTAAATGCATATTTCACTTTTTTTAGAAAGTAATTTTATTATACATATGACTTAAGAATAAATTTGGTTGAATCAATCTTTCCAAGAATAATAAAAGCGTTTATATTAATACATCGATTATATTTTATAATAGTTAGGGTTAAAATTCAATATTCTGTATAATTATATTAATTTTAGCATTTAATGCATAAATGAACAAATTTTTTATGTCTAATAACTCCCTTAAGACGTCTTTGAGAATTTTAATAGACAATTAAGGTGTCGTGTCATCTTAAATTATACTTCTTTTTAAGAATATCATTTAAAATTGTTTTTATATGAAGAACGTATTTTGAAAAAATGTATTTATATAAATAGTAAAGAGATTTACAAAATTTCTGTGATATTTATGTTATTTCAGCATAAAGACGATTTTTCATAGAATGGCATTTCATAAAAAAATATATGATTTATTATTTAAGTTTACATATATTTATCCCATTATAATCTGAATTCTTTTATTAAGAGAGCCCTTTAGGAGCATTATTTAGTGTTTTTTCGCTTTAATAGCTAATTTTTTTTTGGAACAACCATGTATGTATAATGCACGCTTATATTTTAATCGCAAAAAAGCACGTAGGTATATTCTCATTTCACCGGAAACAAAAATTAGAGATAAATTAAAGATTTTCAGCTATTGCAGAGCAAATTGATGTAAGGTTTATATTATTAATATAAGAGCTGTGAATTTAAGTTTTCTAAAAAAAATTAAAGCTTTGTGATGGTTAATAGGGGCTCAATCCATCCGTGAATTATTGTGTGATATTGATCATAAAAAAACGGCTTTAATGGCGATTATCGAATAAAAAAATGATTTAAAAAACAAAATCCCTAAATCTCAATCTTTAAACGAGATTAAATTCATTACTGCTGAATAAGCTAGCAGAATAATAAAGACTGCATTGTTTATAGAGGGAATTTGGATAATCCCCTGTATAAAGTGTTTATTACCAAAATATTTGTTTGAAAATTATTAAAATTAGGGCGTTTTTTATAGATACTCGATTTCTGTGCATTTTTTCGATTGAGAATAACAATGGTATTTATTATCTCCGGATTTAGACAAATATATGATTTTTATATTTAATGAACTCTACATGTATTTTCATTGTGTTTCTTAATGACTAGTATTTTATAATTGAACACAATTTTGATGTGCTCAAATCTATATTAGCATAAAATTTACTTGTATTTTTGCAATTTTTTCTATTTTGTTGACTCAAAAGTAGATTTTTGTACATTTTACTTTCGTGCATATCACAATTTACCTAAATTCATAGGTTTGTATATATATATTTTATAACTTGTAAAATGAATTTTATTTGCGATAATGTATATAATATGATCCATGCAATTTTAAAATTTTTTAAAGATTATTAAAATATATTTAATCTAAAAAATTGATTTTCTATATTTAGGTGAATTGAAATTTCGGAAAAAATTATTTATCAATATACAAATCGTTACACTTTTTGCCCACAGTTTAAAAAAAAGTTATATATGAACCTAGTAATAATATAAAATATTCTTTTCATCTTATTTAATGGTTTTTTAGAATTTCTTGTTATTTTGAATGTTTTAGCTAATTTTTAAGAAAATAATAAATATCGTTGGGTTGAATATTTGTTGCTTTTCTCGTTCATATTTAAAAAGACCCTTTTTATTCGTTACAATTAATTATATATATCAATAGAAATAGAATCCGTGGTTTTGATTAAAGATTATAAGCTGAGAATTTACACATAGATATTTTTATTTCTTAAGATCCATTTTTGTTTCCGTATTTTTTTCATTTTTATAAATTAGTGGTTTTTTGTTAATATTGTTCAAGATTGTATAAAAATGATATTTAAGCACTTATTTTGTAAAAATATAATTTTTAGCATGTTTATGATTGAAGTTTGATTTGAGAAAATAAAAATTTCACTATAATATAATTAATTTTAAAATCGAAAAAAGAATACATGATTCGAATACAAAAAATAGGATTCTGTTCGTTCATTTAACAAGGCAAGTTAAGATATAGGTTAATTTGGTTGTTGTAATTTTATATTTTTTTGACCAAGCTTAATTTAATTGATTTCCCGTGGATACACTATATCTATACTATTGGCTATGTTCTCTTCTTTGGCATCTTCCTCGAAATCTCTCCTCTTTTCAAGGCCTATTAGTCCAAAGGTTTTTCTCAATCCTAATGTTTAAATATATACCACAATTGGTTTGTGACTTCGACCCTTTCTTTTCCTTTTATGATAACATGTTACTACTCTATCCCATGTTACATCATAAGGTATGTTATTTGCATTATATATATACGTTAATGACAATTCATATGCCTGTAAAATATATTTCCTTAGTTATCGTTTTCAACAATTTTTATATTGTATTGCAGGTTACATCGATTTATATCAAGGTGATAAAATATTTATTTTTGTCATATATGAATATATTGGGTCTCTCAATAATGTTTAATGTCCAGCTTAGGCCTCTTATCTACTTTAATTCCTTCATATAGACTTTTATTTCATAAGAAATATTATTCAAGCATAATTTGTGGTCGTATTTTCTATAAATTTATATATTTCTTGTGTGTGCAACATTCGGAATTGAAATTTGAAAACATTTAAATTTGTCAAATTTTAAAAGGGAAGAATTTGTTTAATTGATTTTATTAGATGATAAATAATTATAAATTCAATTTTTGACATTTCATTAAAAAATTTCAGAAAAGGTTTTTTCTTCCTATGAATATAGAAAGCTTAGTCTTTAATGCTGGTCTATTTAAGCTGATTATAACAAAATTTTATTCTCAAAAGCATTGTTAGGTATTTTTGTTTGATCATAACCTCTTCTAAAAGTATCTACCCTCTAAAAGTTTTTCCATACTGAAACCTTCTCGATGTATTCGTAATTTTTGTATGTAAAAACCAAAAATATAAAAAGAAAACAAATGAATCAAAAAAATATGCACCTACTTACAAATAAGTATGCTCTTTTCTATAATATTTAAATTTTTGTGCATAGTCCTATGGTACAAAATATTATTTGTATATTCATAAGCAAACATTTATTTAAATTTATCTCTATAAATTGAAAAGCTATAAAATTTCTAATCAATTTTTTTTTATATTGAGGGATATATTTACGTAAATTCTTTGAAATATCCAGGGCTTAATATACACTTTTTCTTTTAATAAATTAAAATTTAATAAACCACGGATAATTTTGAATATATTTTTTTAAGATACTTAATGTTCTAATAAATAAAAACAAAATTATAATTTTTTATGACTACCTCTTTTTTAAATAGAAAAAATAATTTTTTGATGAAAATTAGATTTAATATCACAATGAATAAATATTAACCCATAAACCTTTTCTATTTTTTAAAAAATGCTTGGGATTCTTCTGCTAATTATAATTTTCTATGTCTAATTGATTCGAGTTAAAAAACGGATTAACATTCAAAAACAACAAAATTAAAAATAGCATGTTTTAGGGATCACAGAACGAAAAATTTCGACGATGAAATTTTCCAATATTAAAAGCTAACTGTATTTATTTGGGTTCTCAATATTATCTTTATAATATAATAATATATCAATCCGCTTTTGAATTTGATATAATTGTTATATTATACCCCATTTCATGTTTTATATTGAACAAAAGTTGCATTATTAACTATTTAAAAATATAAAAAACCAATATAAAATATAGCCTGTTACAAGTGTTTTTTCTATTTAAAGAAAATCACACTTTGGTAAATCTTTGAATTTTCTTATTTTTTTAAAACGCCAAATTAGGCTATAAAAGTATGTATAAATATCAAAAAAGCAAATGTAAATCATAAATAAATCATAGCTTGTGGAAGAGATATGTTAAATTACAAAGTCTATCCCAAATGTATTTTTACATAATTTATAAAGGGAATATTTGTTATAACTATAATTACTTATCTAACAGATATTGTGTTTAAAGATAGAATCGAAACCTATTTGGGATTATTGTATTTTTATGGTTTTAATATGTCAAGTTATAAACTTAATTTCCTAAGTCCTTTATTTTTGCTTTCAATTATTTTTTTTTATATTTTTCCACCTTAATTTATCTACAGAATCATGCCCATATCAGTTTCCTGTGTCTGTATATTAATATTTTAGCATTAAAACACATATATTTCCCTGCTTTTTATTGAATTTCCGTCTTTCTTTTTTAACTGCCGAATGCTTCTTCTTTGTCTTTTAAAGATTAAATACGATCCTATCTTAGGTCATAGATAAAAACAATATTGTCTATTAAATTTTATAAATAAATTTTAAGCTAAAAAATAAATTCCGACTTTTATAGCTATACTAGTTCTTAATATTTTGACGGATGTAATATTGTATGTAAAGTGTTAAAAAATATTGAGTTAAAATACAATTCCAACTTTTAGTACTTACACAATTTCTTAATATTTTGCCGCTTTTTCAACATTTAAATTATAAAAAACAAGCAATAAAATTTAGTTTTTATTTTTAGCATACTTATGGGTATTTTTTTACATCTTGATCATTAAGATTTTTATGATTCTAAAGGTTTCTTTTGTTAGATTTATCCTTTAATATTTTTTTTTAAAGCATATTCCATGTTTTATACCTTTTTTCTAAATAAGACTTAAGATCTAAACTTAATAAAAGTACAGATTAAGAAATTTATATTTAACAAATAAGAAACTATTAAATAAGTTTTTCAAACAATAAAAATAATGTTTCCAGTATATTATCTAAAATCTAATAAAATTTACAAGTAATTCAGATAAGTCAGGATACTTTTGCAATAATTTTTTTCTACAATATTTTATCTTTGCTGATATTTCAGTGGGCCTCATGATATATCAAAATTTTTTTATATGCATACTTTGTAAGTATGCTAAAAAGTTCGAGTATTTAAGCATAGAATAAAATCCTCTTTAAATATTTAATATATATTTTTTAATATTTACATATGTAATCTCCAAAATAAAAATATAGGCTCTTAGTGCAATACGAGGATTATAATATTTTAATATTAAAGATTTCTCACTATAATTCTCTACGATATTGATTGTAAAGTGCACAGAACCAAAAAATAATCTTGTCTTTATATAGTTGGTTTGTGGTATCTTTAAAATTGCCGCATACATTTGGTTCCCAACTTGATTTTTTCGTAGAAAGTAAAAACCTTTTTACAAATTCAAATGAAAAAATAAAATAGTTTTTATGGTTATTTCAACACCTTCAAAGAATTTTTTACACACCTGAAGTGGGATTAAACTTATTTATGCTAACATTCGGAGGCTCAAGAATATACATCATTATTATGTAAAAATTATATTTTGCGTCTTTAGCACTATATTTCTAGCCTCAATAATACCAAGCAGTAAATATGTACGATGTTTATATTTTGTAATAAGTTCTATTAAATAAAAAAAAGTGACTCATATTAAATACTTTGTGTAAATAAAATCTATAATATATATATACACAGTAATGATTTCTATTCTGATATTCGTTATGTTCTTACCTATTTATACAACCATCAATGCATTTTTTTCTTATTTCTAAAGTTGCTTAAAGAATTTTCGTTTGACATGATTTAAATTCACCCTCTTAACCACTACAAAGTATTCAAAGACCGTATAATTTATTTTATTATATTATATTCACATCTATTTTTTTCATTTCTTCTGGAATTCGTTGGTTTATTTCTGTTATCTACTTCATCGTATAAATCATTCTGGCTTTAGTGTTTTACCTATTTGTTGCACCCTGTCTAATTATATGTGCATTTTTTATAATTTTTTTTCTGCAAATATACTTTCATCATTGAATTTTTTTTAATTAATTATCTCTATAAAAAAACATCTGTCTATTTTTATAACCATTTCTTTCGAGTAATACACACTTTGTCTTTGCGCACACCATATAAAAAGATATTTTCTTAAATCTGCCTCTTTTGTATGCCAAACAAATGATTTAATGGCCGATTAAAGTTAACTTTCGCTAATTGAAGCAGTAATTGTGTTATGGGTCTTTATCCTCATAACGATAGAAAGGAAGCCAGACATGTGTTTTTCTCATGTTATGCCAACAAACATGTTGCTTAGAAGCCTTCAAATGAATATTAATTTGGCTTTTTATTATTTTTATTTATTACTATTCGATTTTAAATCAAAAGTATTTTTTTTCAACTTGTGTAGGTCTAGGACGAAACTATTTGCATAATTTTGTGTATCTTATATGATAATATTGAAAATTACAGGTATATTTTTCTATTGTCTTTAAATAAGCGTTCGGAATTCAAGTGTTGCTTGATTGACATAAAATGTTTCAAATATTAAAGCTTAAAGAAGATCGATTATGCCAGAATAAAAGTTATGATATTTTGCAGTTTAAAGTAATAAGATACGCAGATTAATTGCTAACCATTAAACCTTTAAAAATAATCGTGAATAGCCTTATTTGCAATTTGAAGCTTAAATTTGCAGTAATTAAAAATAAAAGAAATATTTTGATAAAAGAGAACGCAAAAAAATACAGAACATATTATGATGGTTTGATTATATTTTTTCTTAGATTGCAGTCAATTTAAAATTTTCATTTGAATTGACGATTCGATTATTTAAAAAATAAATTATCTTTATATAGAACTAAGCAAAACAATTATTTTCAATTTATTTATATTTACTATTTACTTTAAAGCACAATATATCATCTAAATATATAATTTATCTGTATGGATTTCGCAATAATGTTTATGAAACAAAAACTATGTGGCCGTTTAAAGCTTTTTGAATAATAATTAGCTAAAATAAAAAATCTAGAGGGTTAGTATTTTATGATTGTTGTAAAATAATTTATATTGCAAACATGCTTTTATTGAATATAAACATAATTCAAATATTATGATGATTCTATATTGAAAAAGCAATTCAAAAGCTTCTAATTTTTTAATTTTTGATTTATTTCTAATTTAAAACATTATTAAATGATATGATTATGTCATATATATTTTAAATTTTTTGTATTGTAATTTATTCTGTCCAATCGGGGAATCCTTGTAATAAGAATGAAATTCATAGATAACGCGATAATAAAGCAAAATTAAATGCGAGCCCTAGAAAAAATATAAAAATCTAGTGCTTAATCTACTGAATTTAGTTCGTTAAATTATATTTAATATATTTTTTTGTTTGAAACAAATGTTTCAGAAGCATCAAATCCTATATCTGGATGATTGGACACAAACCCATAGTAAGACTAAGATTCCAGCCCATAAATATAATTCAAAGAATAAGAATATAAAGTTACATCAAAAAGAATTTGGTAAAATTAGATTCAAAGTAAGAATAACGAATAAAAGAAAATATATATCGTTTTCATAATATTTTAAAGCAGAAAGACCAAAAAATATAGAAGAAACCAACAACACAATATTAAAACAATCATGAAAGAAGATCCTAAATTATGGTTATATCGTCTTTTTAACTCGACCTATTTTGATACCTGGCTTACAATTTCGTATCTTCAGCGATATCCATCCACAGGAATCGGATATTATCTTTGTTCTAAACTCAGACTGAAGCCACGTAAAGATTTGTTAAATTATCTTCCTCATCTCATTCACATTATGTTGGTTCCAAGAGGTGACCAAGAAATCATTAAAATATCGTGTGATGAGTATCTCTGTTACTCGTATAGTATTTATGAGCTTTTGGTCGATTTGGGTGGGGCGGATGTTTATTTTATGGTCAAGAGTCAGTTTAATATGAATCCGTTTATTTGTGAACGGCTTTGTGGGGAGATTCTTGAAAAAAGTAGAATTCGAAGAAGAAATATTTCTAATCCATGCCTAAAATACCATAAAAATTTTGATAGTAAGAAATGTATTGAGCCACAGGATTTTAATATCACTCTGGATACCTCTGTGAAATCGAAAATGGATTTAACCCTAGATTTTATAGCCTCTGAAAAGCCCATTAAAGGCATTAATTTATTGAAAAAAAATGATAAAATGCCGTCATTATTATCGGAACAAAATTTACAAAAAGAAATTTTTGCGAACAAAAGTGCAATGAAAGTCAACAAAAATTCAATTATTTCGGCACAAAATGTTTTAGATAAAAAAGAAAAACTTATTTGTGGTAAACCCAGGGAAGTTAAAGATTCTACCATGGATAATATAAATTTATTATCCTTTCATAAACCAATATACCTAAACTATACTTCTTTTCCAGTACCTTCGATACCTAAAAAGCATAAGAAAACTTTGAATTTACAGGGTATTTTAATTTTCTTTACACGATCTGTTGCTGCCATTTTCTCGACTGACCTTTCAAATGAGCTCCAGAAGTATGAGAATATTTTTCATTTGCCTGCCAAAACACTTATAACAACGGGCAACGAAAAACAAATAACGGCATGTTCAAAGCCCCTGGATAAAAGAAATTGTCTATTGGCAAGTGAATTATTATTCAAAGGAACTCTTTTTAAATCTTACACTAATTTATTGGACCCCACGGTTAAATTTCTTGATGAGCTTGTGAATATATGTAAAAGACTCAAATTTTTACCTAGACAAGTTCGAAATAAAGGACTTTCCGTAGAAATAGGTATGTTAAACTATAATTTACCAGCAAATATACGTTTTCCACTTTTAAATTCCCGAATTAAACGTGTTTTAAACATAGTTCCTGAAATGAGTTACGTGCTAGACAGTGCTGAAAATTCCCCTTATTTTATTTGTATTGAAATAGGAAACGCTGACGATGAAATGATTTCCAAAAAACAACAGAAAGATGATATAAAATTTGGAGATAAGAAAGTTGATAAAATAAAAAATTCAAAGGTAAAAGCTATTTTTTATGATGAAAACAATGAAAGGGATAAAAATCATTTAGGGATGGAGAATAACGGTTTAAAATTTAGTAGTATAAAGAAAAATGTGCGGGAACCAATTGAAAAAAAACAAGAAAATTATGATATGGCAACAAAAGCACTTGAAGAGATTCCACACAATGAAGATTTTGTTTATAAAGATGATAAAAATTTTAAGGATTCGGATCTTGCCGCTGTTTCCGTTTTGGAAGTAAGCAAGATAAACGATATTTGTAATGATATTGATTCATATAGAAGTGTAATCGATGAATCTCGAACAACCACAGAAACATTAAAATTAAATGATCGCGAATCTAAGGTTGGTTCAAACGATATTGATTCATCTAGAAGTGTAATCGATGAATCTAAAATAACTACAGAAACAAAAAAATTAAATGATAGCGAATCTAAGGCCAGTTCAAATGATATTGATTCATCTAGAAGTGTAATCGATGAATCTAAAATAACTACAGAAACAAAAAAATTAAATGATAGCGAATCTAAGGCCAGTTCGAATAATATTGATTCATCTAGAAGTGTAATCGATGAATCTAAAATAACTACAGAAACAAAAAAATTAAATGATAGCGAATCTAAGGATAGCTCAAACGATATTGATTCATCTAGAAGTGTAATCGATGAATCTAAAATAACTACAGAAACAAAAAAATTAAATGATAACGATGTCGAATCAGGCCTTAATATAAGTCCAAGCTATACGGAAAATAAAGTGAAAACACTAGATTGCGCAATAGAAACCGGATTCCAAGAAAATAATACTCAAAAGGTTGGATTTATTTTTAACAAGGAAAACCCACTCAATAAAGGTAAATTTAACAACCCTACCATATCTAGCATACATTCAATTCAGAACGGGATTTTAGAAAAGCAAAAAAAAGACATGAGCATAAAAAACTCGGCTTATCTATTGCTCCAACTGTATAATCTAAAAAATGATACAAATTTTAAAACCTATGAAGTAAATCAAATAAAAGAAAAGATACTTCATAATTTCGAAAAATGCTATAGAAAAGGGTTTCATAAGAATGAAAAGCTACTAGATGAAGCGAGATCAAAGTCACTATCATGGGAAGAAATTAAAGAAATAATAAAAGAGAATAGTGATTTTAAAGATATAGATGGTTATGAAGTAATAAATGCAATAATAAAAAGAGGCAAGGACTTACGTCAAGAAGTTTTAGCCTTACAAGTTTTGGATGAAATGAAAAAAATATTTGCTGAAGAAAAACTATCGATATACCTTAGAACATATAGAATAATGCTAATCGATAGTAAATCCGCAATAATAGAAACCGTAAACAATTTGGAATCTGTTCATGGTATTAAAAAAACAAACAAATGTTTAAAAGAATACTTTTTAAAAAGATTTACTGGCGAAAATGGTGGGGTTTCGTATGGTAAAGCTCTATCCAACTTTCTTGAATCACTCGTGGGATATTCATTGGCAACTTACTTATTGCAAATAAAAGATAGACACAATGGAAATATTTTGATAAACACAAAAACGGGAAGGCTGGTTCATGTTGATTTTGGGTTTATCTTGGGTGATCATCCGGGATTTTATAATGTCGAAAGAGCTCCGTTCAAGCTATCTAGTGAGTATATTGAAATGCTAGAAGATGGTCATGATATGTTCAAGTCATATTTTTTGGAAGGCTTTAGGGCACTCAGAAAGAATTCAGATAGACTTTGTAGAATTATTGAAATAATGACACATCCAGTGGTAGGTTCTTATGGGTTTTCTTCAAATACAACAAACACTGATAATAGCATCGGCTGTGTCAAGAAACACACCCTTACCTTGTTTAGAGATAGATTAAAGATGGAAATGGGCGATGCTGAAGTCGAGAAATATGTAGGAACACTTATCGACTGGAGTTTATCATCCATGGCGACTGGTCTATATGATTCGTATCAATATTTTTCAAATGGCTATATGAAATAAAAATAAAATCCCCTCTAATAGCATATAAATTCTTCCAAAAAAATGTTTTTTTAACCTTTAACTATATTTTTGGCCTGAAATGCAGCGTTCTGATTTTAAATCGGATAAAAAGTACCCTTCGAATGAGAAACACACCTACATAACTTAGTAAAAGTTGTCTATAATTAGCTTGGAATTTCATTTGATCATAAACATTCGTAGATTTTTAAGAAGCCAACTACTTCTACGATGTAACTAGTGCGAATATCTTATAGTTCATAAATAAAATAAACTACTTAAATTAGTTTTCTGTTCTATTTTATTTTTCATAAAACTCTCAAAATTTATAAGTATTATTTGTCCTTTTGACATATAAATTAAAATTTCCTACTTAATATTTATATCTTTTTATGATATAAACCACCAAAAATATTTTTAATAGGTTGGATTTTCTTGGGTAATAATTAAAATGCATAAGTTTTTTCAAAAAAAAATTCTATGGTAAATTTATCATTATATAATATGCTTAAATTTTTTCGATCAAAAAAAAATTGGATGAATGGATACTAATTTATGGTATTGGATTTCAAACTTTTTATTATAACATCTTTCTTTCTGATTTTAAATAATGATTGATTAAATTTATATATTATTTGTTCCCGTCACACCACATCATCATAAATCAGATGAAAATTAAGAAATTTTATTTTTACAATATTTTTTATGCTTAAGATTTTTATTTTATAATTTAAACTGCTCTGTGTTATATTTCTTAGATGTGCAAAAAATATATATATTTATTCATAAGTTAGTTTTTAATAATTAATTTCTAAAAAAGTCAAAACTTATACAGCTCTATAGAGCGGACTAATTTAAAATTATTTTATTCAAATCTTTTAATAGCATTCATCTATACATATTCTCTCCAAATACTTATTTCAAGCAATTCCTTGACCTATTGTTTGCCCGTATGTTTTGGCTGCCGTTAGAATTCTTAGCTTTTAAATATAAGATTTAAGATACTCATATTAAAATACACTATTTAAGCTATTGTGACCTCGAAAAGAACTTACATATTCAGTGGCGTAAATTATAAAAAATCTGTGGTATTATAAAACTAGTGTGTGTCATTTAAATTTGTCTTGCACATTCATAAATAAAAACTATCAAAGAAAAATTGGTTTTATTAATACTGAAATATCGAGAACCAATGATATTGTTCCAATCGATACTATTCTTTAGTGTTTTTATTTCCTAAAAACTCTAAACTTCAAGTTAAATATTATCCGTTACTTCAGTTAAACATATTCTATATATCTCTCAGATACACATTTTTTATATAAGATGTCTAATAATACAATTATTTAGAAGAAAATAACCATTAAAGAAATGTTTTTGCTGTATTTTTAAAAGTAACTACGAATATAAATTACTGCAAAATTTGAGCAAAAATAATGCATAAATAATATTATTCTATATTTAAAATAAGGTAATAATAAATACCATAAACTATGAACATAAAATAAAACAAAAATTATAATTATTAATCTAAGTTGGTCGAATTATTTAAATAAATTTAAAAAATAATACATAAATTTTTTTATGACTATCTATTATACGAAAATTTCATTTTAACGTGACAAATCGAATATTCAAATAAATTCTTTTAGAAATTCAAAAAAAAATTGTGTCAATATATTTTTGGGTTTTTAAATTTTCCTTACTAGATAAAAATACCGAATTTATAAAAATTTTTCTTTTTGTTTTAAATGGATCATTTCTTTAGATGGATGTTAGACCTTATTATTTTCCAAAGTTAAAACTATAATTAATATATGTAAATGGTATGTCCCATACATAGAAAAGCAATTAATTTCCATGGATTAGATCAGATTTATAAATTAACTAAGAATATAATCAAAATGAAAATATTTTTATTGTGTCGAAATGTTATGATTTCTCAGTTATTTAGTGTTTCATGTACTTTTATAGATGATGAAGGTGTGATCGATGATATTAAACATAGCATAGAAACGTTTTTTAGCTTTAAAGAGGACCTACCGGGAATTTCTAATGAATGTGAAGCTATTTCTGAGGAAGAGGAAAATAAAAGTCAAACCAAGCTGACCCGAAACTGTTTTTCCCATACGAATTTAACCCCAGATGAATTTCTAGAAAAAAATCCTGATCGAAATATTGACAATTTTCTTTCGGTGAGGAACCAGTACGCGTTTTTTATGGAGAAGCACTATCTACCATCCGTTGATTTATTAATGGATTCTAATATTCAGAAAGAATGCAATCGGATTGGTAGAAGTTATTATAAACTTGAAGCGGAAAAAAATGATGAAAAATTCTCAACTATCAAAATTATATATAATGTAATAAAATTTCTATCGATAAGGGCATATACATTAAAAGATTCAAAATCTAGAATAATTGACAATCTTGATATTAAAGGATTTCATTGTTCCCCCGATTTAAATTGGACATTTTATGCTATTTACAAGACACCTATTCAAAAAGAATCTTTTGATGAAAAAAAATACATAGTGACGTGGAATTTAAAGGATGTTGAAGGTATAAATAGCTTATATGATTTGGATTTCAAAATGTCTGTTTTGAGTGTAGACGGTAATATAGAACTTGAAAACCAATATGATAATTTTTTCCGTTTGGATAAAAATAAAGGTATAATCAGCGAATCCGGGCCAAAAAAATTTGATTTCGGATCAGACTTCTGTATTTTCTTGGTTTTAATTGTCGCTATTTTCGGATTTGCAGCACCTGCTACTTTATCTTACTATTTTCTATAATAATTAAATTTTAATCGTATAAAATGCGCTGAATTTTATTCTTAGAATAATAATCTGTATATTTTACTTTTTCATACATTATTCCCATATATCTTGTAGATTCGTGCCAAATATTAATCTATAAATTTTAAAATTCTCATTTAATTTAGAAAATAATAATGGATTAGCCTGTGCTTAAATACCAGGAAAAAATATGCATTGAAACATTTACCAGCTAAATTTCCATCTTCAAAGATATTTTATTTTTATTTTGTAAATTATGTGTAGATAATAGTTAGAAAAACCCTACTTAGCTATTTTTTATTCTTTTATAACCCAGAACAAAAAAGTTATTTTAGTTAATTATATATAATAATATACAAAAATAAAAAATCGTTGATTCTTAATAAAGTGAAATTTTATTTCTACTTTATTATTGATGCATTATATTTTTTTCTTTCTCTAGCTTATCATTCGATAAAAAGATTTTATTTTAATATATAAATTAGTATTAATGATTTGTAACAAAATATTATGATTTATTGTAGTTATTGTATAAAGACAGAGCCTTTACCGTACTTATATTTTAAAAAATTTAAAAATACCACAGTTGGAATTCAAAAAAAAATATATAAATTATGTGTAATATGATTATACAGATTTAAGAACGATTTTTCATTCCAAAATCAAATACCATGAAAAATTAAATTTTAAACATTATAAAAAGATTATTAGGGTTAAAATATATTATAAAAATCATTTTATATCAAATTTGAATCATATAAATAAAAACTGCTTTTTAATGGTTTTATAATAATATTTGCATATTATAACAAATGTAAAAATTATATATATTTTGTTTTCTTATAAATACTTTTATTAATTGAAACTGATTAGAGCATTCAAGAAAATAAAAATAAATTAAATTTTGAATTAATGTGTCACATTGTAAGGAAGTCATGAAAAAATCGACCACCTTGCAACAAAATGTTGGGCCTGATTACACACGAAAGCACAATGAAATCGTAAGATGTCTTCATTTTCTCCTATTAAGACGATACAACTCAAAGAAAACCAAAAAGATCGGAACTCACTCAGTATAAGATATCTGTATAACGAAAATGCAGAAATAAAGGTTGATACTAGAATAAACACAGATATATAGATCAAAAAAATAGACCTGATATTTTTCCATACGATAAAAAGAAAACATGATTATGTTGATTGAAATAGGTATAGCTAGCCTTGATAACTTAACTGAAGTTGAGAATGAAAAATAGGGGAAGTATGACATCATGGCGAATGAAATTGGTTTAATTTACAAATGTAAAACAGGGATAATGCCATATGTAATGACTTGGGATGGAGTGGTTATAAAATTTCATGAAAAATATGTTGAGGAGTTAAAAATCCCAGACGAATTAGAAGCATAAACCAAGCTCTTACACTTCGCAAAACACCTGAAATCATCTCATTTGAGATAAGAATAGCAGTCGATGAAAATAGATCAGGGGGAGGTGTCAAAAGATGTACTAAGGAGTTATGCAATATTCCCAATGAGCTGACCACGTATAAATTGATAAAAAGAAACTTAACGCATAAATAAATAAAGTAATTGAATTTATGTGATTTCTAGGCTGTTCTATCGTACATACCCATAAAAAATTAGTAAAATATTAAATATTCTACCTTAAAGACCTATTTTTTCGTAAAATAGTTTGGAAACAATTTTATCCATTTAAATATCTCTAATGCAAAAATGCAAATGCATGCACAATATGGGATTTTGTAATATTAAAAAACTTAATTGGTGACTACAAATGATCTTAGAAGAGTTTTTGGTTATTTTTAGCATGTATTACAAGTTCTAAGACTTTTTTTGAGTTTATCACAAATTTCAAAGTAAATCGAATTATGGTTTAAGCAAATACTTATTTGCCAATATCATAAATTTATTTTTTATTAATTATAAGTGCATATATAATTCAGGAATGTTATTTAAAATAATTTGAATTCTAGCTTAGATTCATGATAAGAACAAAATATGTATATACTAAAGAAAGAAATTTTTTTATAATTAATCTGGGGTAGTATATTACTCACGGTAAAAAACCATATATCATTTTGAAATACTTAAAGATGTATGAAATGGCATATAATATTATTTTTGTAAAAGATCACTTATCTATATACTTGAACCACGATATTCTTCAAAATAAACGGCTTTTTATATTTTATGAAATAAAGATTAGCTGCCATTTACTTTTGTATTTTATAGTAGCATAAATGGAAAATTAGTTTATATGTCGCACTAAAAATTACTATAAATCAAATCCTTTCAGCTATAAATGTGATATATGAATAAAACATAATAAGTTATAAATGTGATATTTTATTTCTACGATGTCATGATACTCTTAAAATACCTTAAAAAATATACCTGCTTCTAAAATCACAAAATGCCCCACCCATAGTACGTTTTTTAATAAATTAATTCCTTCGGTTTGAATAATTTCTATGAATTTTGGCTTTTATTTTATAGTATGTGTTTGTATTTTGTTTCACAAAAGACCCTTTGTTATTACTTGATTTTTCAGCAAAAAAATATTCAATACAAATCATTGTTATGATTTATTTCAAATTTAGAATTTTTCTTTTATTTTTATTCTGATCCTTTTTCTTCAAATATCTAAACTTTTTTTTACATCACATAATTTTTTACCTTTATTCAACATATTTTTACATATTTCATGCAAAACTCTAATACTTCTTTCTTTCTACACAATTTTTCGATTTTTATAATTGTATTTTTGATTAATCGTGAATTTAATGTGTTTCACTTAACCTTTTTTCTCTCAATGTTGCTTTATGTTCTTCTGCATATACTTTATTTTACGAAATCTGACACGCATTCATGAATTAGTTGGTTTTATAATTGAAGACGCACTGAAATTATTTTGCTCATTTAAAGACAGTTAGGAGATAAATTATTGCATTACCATTGAATAAAAGCGTAGTATAATAGCTTAGAATCAATAATTTGAATTGTTTTGTATCATATTAATATATTGACATCATGTGTAACCAGTTTGTATTTTAGTATCGGTTCAATATTATTGCTTATTGTCATATATTTCGGATATGTTTTTCTTTTCGTAAAACCATTGATATCTAAATAAATGATATGTTTGTATTTGAATAGTTCGTCATAAAGAGAATGGCTATTTTTGCATATCTGTTTCTATTTTTAGCTGGTATTTTTGTATTTTGATTGCCCTTAAAATATTTTATTAGATTTAAAATTTTACTAAATTGAAAGAAATAATCCGTATATTTCATCATGAAAAACAAGTTCAATTATAAATCCTATTTAATAGATACACTTTCGTGTGTATTTTTAAAATTTTGTAGCATATCTGTGTTTTTTATTCTGTTCATAAAGCCTACTGATTTAACATTAATAATTGTACCTATATTACAATTCTATAAAAAAATTGTAGTTTTCATATTTCTAATTCGATTCTACAAACTATTTTTGAATGATTTAATTTTATGTACGGTTTTTTTAGAAGGCTTAATTATGTGGAATGCAATCGATATGAATAGATACCAGTGTTTCGCTTTATATTCGGTATTACTTTTTATTGAAATTGATTAATATTATTAAAAAATATGGAAGATAACTATCATTTTCAAAAATATTTTTAATTAGGATCTTTGGAGATGTAGGTGTTTTAGCCAGTTTATGCTTACGAAACGAAGGGACCTTTGATTTTTTAGCCTACATTATAATAAAATAAAAACTCTTAATAGATACAAATATTTGCAAAATTAACTTTGTAATGTAAACAGCGCATAAAATAAAAAAACATTTATTAACTATTTATAAAATAATCAGGATTGAATAATGTATCAAGTATAGTTCAGAATATATATTTCAGCTATAATTGAGCTAAAATAACCTTTTCATATACATTATCTGTCTTCAAAATATATAATGGTTGAACAATGTATGTAAACAGCTCTGAGAATAATTAATTTTTGCTGATTTATGGGTTAATTTTGGTATTGTAATTTTATATTTTCTCTTAAGCATAGCGTGGTTGATTTCCCGTGGGCACATCATATCTATCCACTTGGTTCTATCCTCTTCTCTCACATATTCTTAATATGTGACTTTTTTCAAGACCTATTAGTTCAAGAGTTTTCCTCAATCCTATAGTTTGAACATAGGCCTCTATTTGATTTATGACCTCGAGTTCTTTTTGAGTGAATGATTATAACTCTTAAATATGTATGCCTCTATTTGATTTGTGACTTCAAGTTCTTTTTGTGTGAATGATTATAACCCTTAAATATTTATGCCTCTATTTGATTCTTGACTTCAAGTTCTTAAAGGAAAGAATAATTAAAACTCAATAATATGATGCACACTTATATTTTATTTGAAACTATAAGTTCTTTCAGTGAAGAATAATTAAAACTCTATAATATTATGCACACTTATATTTTATTTGTGACTATAAGTTCTTTCAGTGAAGAATAATTAAAACTCTATAATATTATGCACACTTATATTTGATTCTTGACTCCAAGTTCTTTCAGGGAACAATAAAAAAAACTCTATAATATTATGCACACTTATATTTTATTTGTGACTATAAGTTCTTTCAGGGAAGAATAATTAAAACTCTTTAATATGATGCACACTTATATTTTATTTGTGACTATAAGTTCTTAAAGGAAGGAATAATTAAAACTCTATAATATTATGCACACTTATATTTGATTCTTGACTCCAAGTTCTTTCTGGGAAGAATAAAAAAAACTCTATAATATTATGCACATTTAAATTTTATTTGTGACTCCAAGTTCTTTCTGGGAAGAATAATTATAACACTGGAATATTAATAGCTATTTTCAAAATCATATAATATTAAATAATGAAATGTTGATAGTGTTAAAGCTATTTTCCATCTTCTCAAATAAAATAATGAAAAAAATAACATCTAAAACAACTTTTAATGATAATATATGTGTTGTTATTTTTCAGAACTTATAATAATCATTGAAAGAACGAATCCAAATATTAAAATAAGTTCAACACCAGACATCATAACAATAAAACTCAGAAAAAACTTTCCATTTTTGTTAATAGCATCGTATCCATGTTTACATGCAGAAGAAAAGGCTTTTCCACTGAAAAATCCGCAGAGTCCTAAAATAAGACTCCCAAGTAAAGAATTAAAAGATCCATTGAGACATTTATTTTCTATTATGCCTGTTTCTGGGATAATAGGTATATTGTGGAGAACCAATATTGCTATAATCATGCCATACATAAAAGTTGTTGAGGCCATTATGATACCAATATATGCGTTTGTTACTATTGATTTCTTTTGACAGTATAGAATTGAAGAAACCCCAGCTGCAGTAACTCCTTCACATGCTCCGTATGCTGAAAGTCCCATTAAAAGTATAAGAGATATGCTCCATATGAAATATGCATTTTCTGGGTCCATTGATATTGAAGGGCATAATTATTCAACAATGATTTGATTAATGATCGAATCGAATAAAATCGTATTATCTATTTCTCTATAATAGATATAGCTTAAACAGCTTACTTAAGCCTTTTATGTGTCTTTAAAGGTTATAGAAATTTAAATGAATCATTCTTTGACATTTATATAAATTGATTTTAGAACTTACGTATTATCAAATTCTTAATTTTGTTTATTTTTTCAATGAAACCATTCAATTATTTTACACTAAAATTTATTGTTTTTATTTTCTTATTATTTCTAAGATTTATACATTATTTTTGATTATCTTATAAATAATAGTATGTCTGCGATATATTGATCTTTAATGCAATGTTTTCAATTGACACTCATATTTTTAAATAAAATAGAGTGTTTATTTTTATGCTTTAAATTATTGCCTGCCAAATAGAATTTTCTAATTAAATTATATTCTTATTTTTTCTGTTGATTATTTTCATCAATATCTAATCTTGTAGCTTGCAACATAAAACCCATTTATTATTTTGAATAAGGGTGACTTTTTACAAGTCACTATCCTTTAAGAAACAAAATAGTTAAATTCTATTTTATTTCTTTTGAATAAGAGTGTACTATACCATATTGTTAAACTTCAAGAACTAGAGTAATTTCAATTAAATTTTTATTTCTTTTAATTAAAACAAATTTTATCAAGTATTTACGCTTATAATATGAAATCATTTCAAAATGGAGCATTTTAAATATTTTTATTTGAATATTCTAATAATTCTAGACTTTAAACTTCTTTTGTATCAATTAAAAAAGAAATAAAAAAACACAGTTTAATGATACTTTTATAAATATACATAATAATACAAGATTGATAATTTAAAAATTTTGTCTTAAGATAAGCCTTACCACCAAACTAAAGAAAAATTAAAGCTATGGATTTTTTTCACGGCTTTATGTTATTTAATTCATTTTTTTACATTCTTCCATCTATATTGAAAGAAGAAATTAATAATTATAATCTAATATTATCGATTTAAAATAAATATTATCAATAAAAATCCAAAATAATCCAAATAACTATATAACTACATCTATTGTGAATCTATTGCACAGTTCAATTTGTAAATTAATATATTTACCAAACATTTTTGGCTGAAATTATGATTTATTAGGATCTCGTATTTCATATGCTAATAAGATTCTGATTACTTGAAATAATACGAAAAAAATCCAAAACATTTCAATATATGTTTAAAATGATAGTTTTGAAAATTATTTTGTGTATTAATAACATAGAAAACTTAAAAAAAGCTGTTGCGAATTATTTATTTCATACTATGTGGGTTCTATATTTATTGTGTTCTTTTGTTTTTCACAAAATTATATAAAAATAATCGAAAAACACTATTATTTTCTTTTCACTTCTTTACAATTCACATTTTAACTATCTGTTTCTAGATAATTTCTGAAGCTTCAACTTAATAAAAAAATGAATATGTAAAATAATTGTACAGAAAGCTTATATTTAAAAATATTATGATTTTAAAATCCCCGTACACGCGTTTCTAAATAATTTCTGAAGCTTCCACTTAATAAAAAAATGAATATATAAAATAATTGTACAGAAAGCTTATATTTAAACATATTATGATTTTAAAATCCCCGTACAGGCGTTTACAGGGTTTTTGTATCGATTTAAAACGTAGGAAACATATCTAGATATCAACTGAACATTATTAAAACATTTGCGGATAGTAATATTAAATAATACTAAAAACAATGTGAATTAAAACGATTAAGTCAATAAATGAATTTCAAAAAATTACACGGATTAAACAGCAATATATGTTCTGATCATAAAAAAATTGAATACAATATATTTTCAATCATGTGGTGTTATTCTACACTCACACGATATTAAAGTGTCTTGTTCAATTTTCTTTAGCTCATGAATTTATTGAGAATAAAGACTAGAAGATTTGGGATGTATACAATTCCAATTATCGTAGCGATAAAATAAGAATGCCCATAAACTTTCAATGAATATAAGACTATTATACCTTAAATTGTATAGAACACCATAGAAAAATACAATAAACTGGCTTCATTCATGTGTATATTAGATCCAAAAATATATATATTGTGCAATAGAAAGAATCTAGTGCCCCTTTTTTTAGTAAAATATAAAATTGAAATAACACATTGGAAAACATTTTATGCCGATTCAACTAAACTATTATATAAATTAATTTTCTTTTACCTAAATGTACTAAAATAATAAAAAAACAAAAAATAGATAAACACTATATAATGTTTCTTTTTATATAGTAAGCAAAACAAGACATACATGATTTAAAACAATAAAAAATTTAGTAACAGGAGATTCTGAAAAAAAAAAATATAATTAATTAATGTTTACCCCCAAATCATCCCTAATTCAAAAAACCTTACATGCAATGATTTTATGATTGCTGTAAAAGAACTTGATATACATTATAACTTAAGTTTGAATTTAGCATTTCAAAGATACGATTTATTGGCAGATTCGATTAAATACTATTAAAATTATTTATGTAGTTTAATTTTCTACCTTATTAATTATCCATTTATTTTGAATATTTTTTTTTATAAAATAAAAAGATTTTTCATTAATATAATGTTCCCCACAAAATTCATTTGATATCAATACTTTATATTCAAACCATTTGCATTATTAAAACCAAGAAGCAATAAAGGGCTAAAAAATATTTTCATTAAAAAATACAAAAATAAAGGCAATTCAAAGCTAAAAATAATTTTTTTTAAACATTGTACAGTAAAAAGTCGATTTTAATTCAAAATTATTAAACTATTCTATTTTAAAATCTTGTTATGATAAAATGCGTTCCATCAATGCGCCTTTAATTTATTTATGATTTATAAATAGCTTCGTATCCATTTAAATACGTTTTGTGCATTGAATTTATGGAATATTTTATACTATCCTAGTTTTATTTTTTAAAAGACCAATTTATGTGTTTCTATAAGAAAGCGGATCCTTATTTTCGCGTAAATTTTGAATGAGCAAGAACCTTTTGTTAAAAAAATAAATCGTCAATATTGTAAAAAAAATGTTTTGGTTGTTGATAAGACCATGTGATAGAGAAAAAAGATATAACTACTAAGTATTTAGAAGATGTTTGCATATAAAATAATTTAAGTGATGTAAAAAATAATAATATGCATATTTGAAAACTAATCAAGTTAAGCTTGAAATATAAAGTTTTATAAATAAAATTTATCCGTAAATGAATTATTTAATAGATCAAAGGAAATGGATGTATTACATAACCTTTGATCTATTAAGCATCAGACTCATCCTATTTTTAAAATTTTGAATATTTC
This sequence comes from Rhyacophila brunnea, assembly GCF_057557595.1. Taxonomy (NCBI): domain Eukaryota; kingdom Metazoa; phylum Arthropoda; class Insecta; order Trichoptera; family Rhyacophilidae; genus Rhyacophila; species Rhyacophila brunnea. The sequence goes on from NW_028233037.1 coordinate 3,349,729, forward strand.
ACCTGGAGAAAACATAGAAAATATTCGGCCTATGAATCTTATAAGTTCTAAAATTTTGTATTTTGTGTTTATAATGGTATTAACTTGTATCACAAATATGTAACTATTATATGAAAAATTTTAAAGATATTTATATGAAAATACATCTTCATATATAGGTAATTACCACAAAAATACGTATTTCTGCTACTCAAAGCATCTTATAGACGTCTTTAATCGTAAAAATTTGTACCATGATAAAACATATAAATGGGATTCTATTTTTCTTTTAATAAAAACAGTTTTCATAAAGGTTTTCAAAATTAAAATTTTATTTGTAGTGGATAATTCAAAAAAGCTATTGCCATATAATATACTAGATAATATTTTAGATCAATTTAAAGCCTAGACCAATTAAGAAATTATTGTGAAACGTAGTCTTTATACCATTTTTCTAAACATACTTGTCATTTAAGGTTATAAATATCGTATCATTATTTATTTATACATATATCGCATCGTTTTAGGTGCTTTGTTTATATTGCTTTTAGAAAAATACGATGTGAACCAATCCGTAGTTATAATTATTAGATATAAATTATCAAAAGGTATTTTTATTCTCTCAAATTCATAAAATTTTAGACTTTTTCACAAAAATAAAACAAATAGTTTAGTATTTATATATTTTTTATGCTTTTCAAATTATGTTTTTTTATTCTGCTATATACATATAACTTGGTTTTCAAATAATAATGTCTAACTGATTTATAGTATATTTATTAAACTATAAATTTCAAAAGGTATTTGTTCCTTTATAAATCATAAAGTTTGAAGCTTTTTACACAAAATGAAACCAATTGCTATATAATTTATATATGTATTGTTTTTTATCCTCTTTAAATTCGGTTTTAGCACTATAATTACCCATTATAATCAATACGATCTTTAATTTTAGAGTTTGATTAATAAGAAAAAAAAACACAAATCATATAAAAAAATTACATATCCTATTTCTATTTTTACTAGTGGTTTCTATATTTTTATGCATACTAGCGATTTCTTTGGATCAGAAACTTAATCTAAAGTTTACTTTTCGTGCAATTCGATTATTTCTAAAAAAATATGGTAAATAAATATAAAATAAAAAATTTCTATTAGCTGTAATTTAAAATTTTAGAGTTATAAATTTTATGTCTCTAAGAGGTTATTGTAAGCTTTTATGCTACTATAAAGCATTTGGGAAAAAAATAATAGATATTTTTTACAACCAGAAAAGAAAAGTAACAATATATAATATAAAAATTTTGTATAGGTTTTTGAAATAATCAGGATGTGTTTGAATATAAAATGAAGTGATACAAATGAATCAAAAAATTCAGGATTTGTGTTTTATTAAATAACACTATACTTCTAGACTGGACTATGCGCAAATTTATTACTAAATAACACAAACACATTGTATAATATTAAATCAATATTTTCTGTAAAAAAACTATGCTATATTTATCAATATATTTAAACAAATTATGGCAAAAAAAGATGAATATTTCAGCCATACATATAAAATAAAAAACTATATTTTTATTTAAGAGTTAAAAGCAAGATTTATTTTCAGCTATATGATATAAAATAATAAACCATATTTTTTTATAAGAGTTAGAAGCAAGATGTATTTTGAAACATATACGATGAAAAACGACTTTTTTGGAGAAAATAATAAAACTATATTTTTATATAGAAGTGAAAATAAATCTGATATTGGGAGATAAGTCAAAATTCGAATCCACAAATATTTATTTGAGAAGTGTGGTATTTTTATAAGATATTATTATTTATCTCGATCGTTTTTATTTCGGATAAAACTATGATATGGTCCGACTTCTTCTTAACCAAACAAATTTCGACTTTCTTTGAGTCTGAATCGTAAAATACAATCGAAGTTTTTTGGAAAATTTTATAATTACTTTCGGTTCCTTTGTCCCCCTTAACATTGATATAAATATCATCCGAAATATCAGAATTAAGTATACTAACATCAATATTTAATAGAAAATTAAATTTTCTACTAATTTTACTGGATGTAGAAAAGCACAGCTTATTAGTTTCAAAACACTCAGTGTTTTTTATAATGCTGATTATTGAAGGGATTTCGATGCTATCATAATGTATACCCGATAAAATAAAAAGCTTTTCGATACTGAAAATTTCCCCCTTTTTATAAAAATTTAGTAAAGCCTTAAACAAATCATAATAGAATTGTGTTGTTCGATTGTGAATAAATCTTTTTCTAAATATATTTTTGTACTTTTGAATGTTTTTTTGTCTTGAACCTATATCATTTTCCATATAATTTATGAATTCTAACAGAAAGGATTTTAGATATGTGGTATTTCCCGTTTCAATCTTTACTTTCTTTTTGAATTCATCTTCTTTCTCACATAACTTAGGTTCCTTTTTTAGATCTTTGAGCTCATTATAAAATAAAATTTTTGTAAAATTTTTAGGTAAAGGTATTTGATGCCGTTTTTTCATTAACTCTGAAATAATTATTGTGTTTAAGAGATTTTCAGGTTCATTTAGCATACAATTTTTCATAAGCAAGACATTTTGAGGCTTTTGATAGATATAAATCAATCCATCCAAATTATTATTAACGATTTTACGAAAACATAAAAATATTTTATCGTTTTCAATATTCCTTTTCAATAGTTTTTTGATTTTCTTATAACAATATATCAATGCTTCTTTTTTATAACACAAGATTGGAATAATATCGTACAAATTAGATTTCACTTCATTGTTTTTTTCTTCAAAATTACAAAATATAAAATCGAGTATCTCCTCATTAGCATAAATTCGAAACTTTTTTACTATTTTTAACATCCATGATGAAGCTTTTTCCTTTACTGTTTCGATTTCATCATTAAGAACATCAATAAGAAAATCAAAGGTGACACTCGCCATTTCATGAGTCTTAGTAAGAGAACAAATTGATTCTACTGTATTACATCTAACGGTTTCATTTTCATCTTCAAAACCATGCACGAAGCTTCCAGCCGTTATATCATCATCAGTATAGTTTTTTGACGTTAATTGTTTTATGCTTTCACAATCTATTTTTGTAAATTTCTTCAGAGAGCTTACTGCTGTTATTCTGATCAATAAATCAACATCATTGACCATCTCACATACCCTTTTAAATACTTTTTTGAGGTTATCAACTGGAAGCGTATCGATAAAGTTCTTTTCTGTTAATTTTTCGACTGCTTTTAATCTTAAAAATGGACATGTTTCGTATGTATATTTTAAAAAATCGATATGTGGTGATAATTTAGCTAAAACTACCTTTCGAATATTTTTACACGGATCATCGATGTATTTTAATAAAATATTTGTATCTTCTGTTTTTAAAATTGCCTCTTTGCGCAAACGAGAATCTTTATCGGTCAGAAATATTTTACTATCTTCTTCATTTAGAATTTTTATGTACTGTAATTTTATTTCAGAATGGCATTCGGGAAGACAATCTTTTTTGATATAAAAGTCAAGATTCTGTATTGTTCCTGTTTCTAGATCGTTTTCAAGATTTAATATAGCTTCACATATATGAAATGGTAATGGTTCTCTAATATTAAGGCCGGGAAGCATACTTGGGTAAAGAAATAAATATCTATAAAAGTTCAGTCTATAATAAATTTTATTCTATACTACTTGGTTAAAATACAAGTTAAAGAATTCATAATACAAAGCACATAATTTTATCATTCAAATAACATTAAAAGTTTATAATTTAATATTATACAACGTAAACCCAAAAAAATTTATTTATTTACTAGAAACAAATTATTGATGGATAAAATAATATTTTAGGCACAAAAATAACCAAAATCAGTTTCATTTTTCATTATAATATAAATTCATATATTTAATGTTTTTAATAGAAATATTGCCTCTAAAAAATTCATATTTTGAAATAAAACAACATCTTTTTATTAGATATAAAGTATAATAGTACATATATCTACTGGTAAAAATTTAAGCCTATAAAATTGCTTTTATTACCAGATATTTGCATCGTATAGTAACAATCGATTATTAACGTAGAGTTCTGAACAATTATAGTAAATGAAATTACTTTTATTATGAAAAATATAACAGGTTTTTTATTTATGGGCTAAATTTATAGTTGTAATTTTAGTTTTTGTTTTCAGGCACAGCTTGCTTTATTCTCTCTGCGCATAGTGTATTTATACTTTCGGCTATCCTCTCCTCTCCAAAGTCTTCTTCAATACCTCTCCTTCTTTCGAGACCTATTAATTCAAAGGTTTGTCTTCATCCCAAAGTTTTTATATATTCCTCAACCTGATTCGTGACATCTAGTTTTTTATGGTACTTTTTATGATATCTTGTCGCCACACCGTCCCATTTTATAACATATGGGATAATTTTTGTCTTGCACGTGTATATAAATGAAAGCTCAGATGCTAGTAGGTAATGTTTCTACAATTTTCCGTTTTCAACTATGTTTATATTGTTAATACTTGCCTCGCCAATTGCGATCAGAGTGATGTAGTTCCTTTTTATCATATACAAGAATATCAGGTCTGTCATTCGATAAATCGATGGCTGTTTTTATCCTTGTATCTACTTTGATCTCCGCGAATTCGTTTTTCATTATTTATTGTACAGAATGTCTGTGTATTTTCTTAGTTTTTTTGAAATTGTATTTTCTCGCCAACATAAAGTGAATAAATCTTACAATCTCTTTGTGTCTTCTTGTATACTCATAACCAGGCATTTTTTTACATCTGCTTGTTAAGTGGTAGACAGTTTTAAAAATGTCGTAATAGTGTGAGCATCTTGATCTTTTTCCAAATAATATGTTTCTATCCAGAATAAAACAGAACCTTGCTTCTTCTGATGGTCTGATATTTCCATATTGAACCCATTTTGAGGATTAACAGGTTATTATTATATTTATCGAATATTAATAATTTAAAAAAATTATGTGTATAAAGATTTGTTTTTATCATCAGATATGACTGTTTCTTATTAGATTTATCTATTACTAAAAATATAAACATATATAATTGTTTTTATTATCGGATATAACAGCATCTTGTTAGATTTATATATTCTAAAATTTAGATTTAAAAAAGATTTTATAATATCATTTATACAGTTTATTATCAGAGTTATCGATTATTATTATATGCTTGTATAACATTATAGAAAATCAAATCGCTTATATTGTCTTATATAATAGTATCTTACTGCTGTATCAATTATTATTTCTTTAAAAATATCTTAGCATGTATAATTACCTTTAATTTCTATCGAGCAAAGGTGAAATTTATACTATTACTGAATTTTCTGTAATTAAAGTTCAAAGATAAATGTTTTTACGACAAATTTTGAGAAACATCTGCTTTTTTCCGCCTTACGAGCTAAAACAAATATTTGCGTGAATATGATATCTTATGTTAATAAGCACACTAAGATTATGTTTAACTTATTTTTTGCAATTTTTTTAATCTTTTTAAGTTTTTGTGATGTAACAAATGCTTGTATATTTACAATATATTATGATATAGGCTTTCATACTACATTATTCGCACCCATTACACAGATTCTAAAATTTTTTACCTTAAAATATATATTTTTGTGGACATAAGGCTTTTTTATTGCGTTTATAAAATCCTCACAAATAAAATAAATTTACTAATAAATGTTATGTAATTTCAAGGTGAATTGTGATATCTGTAATAATATCAAATATATTAACGGTGTTCTTGTATGCTTAAAATTTGTTATTTTTTTATTTATATCTTAATTATTTTTGCAAAACAGAATGATCATTTATCATCCATAAACTTAAATGATAAATTTATATTTTTTCGTCAATTGAACTTTTCATCTAATATATTTTACTGGTATTAGAGATTAAACAATAAACTAATTAAACAGATACTTTATACGGTCGTATTCAGAATGGTTTGTCTTTTCAAATGTATGCCTAAAATTTTGTTTAAGAAATCCAAACACAAAAAAAGAATTATAAATGTGACAACAAATTATACTAATGCCCCAAAAACAAAAAAACATTTCTAACGCTGATTATTATTTTTGAACAATATAATTCATATGAAACAAGATTTATTGAAAGATATTTATATGAAAAATTATGAATAATTTATATTTTATTTATTTATAGTTAATTTTCTTTTTATCAATTTTATCTATTTAGACGTAATCGTATACTGGGAATATTGTAAAACTTCTTGGTGCATCTTTTGACATCTTCCCCTGATCTATATTCATCCACTACTCTTCTTTTCTCAAATGAGATATGTTTAAGTGTCTTGCGGATTTTGAGAGCTTGCATGTATACTTCTACTTCGTCTATGATTTTTAATTCTTTAACATACTAAAAATTATAAATAATATCTGGATTTTACAAAAAAAATCAAATATGATGAAAAGTCGGGTTTATCATAAACACGAAAAAATGCTATAAACATATATAAATAAGAAATAATGTGGCATGAAAACTTTAAAATTAAATAATCAAGAAGTTGTACAAGAAAAAAAATAAATAAAAATGCACGCATGTAATAAAGATGACATAAATAAATAAAACTTCTTATTAATATATAAGAATGTCATAAATAGATGAAATACTAGATTTATGTAATAATAAAGTCACAAATAAAAATAAAACTTTTTATTAATATATAAGAATGTCATAAATAGAGAAAAAACTGAATTTATGCAATAAAAGAGCATTATAAGAGATTTAAATACGTTGACAATCAGAATCGATTAGAAGTCTCATATTATTAAGAAAAAGGACGTATTCTTTGTAAATTTCCGAATCTTTACAGATATACAGTCACAAAAAAACACCAAATTTGTACTTTAAAGGTCATATCAGAACTAAATTTCTTAAATTATAAAGAAAAGGTGTCACAAATGATAAAGATTTTCCATTTGTAAAATAAAAATAGATTTTCGAAGTAAATTACTGGTTCGTACAAATAAAGGTCATTAAAAAGAAAAAAATTTATAGAAAAATATAAATAGAAAGGCATTAGAGAAATTATCTAGATTATAAAAAAAAGATCTTTTATGAAACAACTTTGGATTTATATTAATAAGTAAGTCATATGATGAAATTATATAGATTGATAAATAAAAAGCCATATATGAAAAAATTTAGATTATATTAATAGAGAAGTAATATGAAGAAAACCTCAAATTTACATAAAATAAAGTCTTAATTAAGAAACCTTTAATACATACCTACAAAATATTAAATAATACAACAAAAAAAAACGAAAATAATGTTCAGAATTGGTCATTATTATTCAATAATTGCGAGAAAATATATTGGTATTGAATAAATATGTCAAACAATAAAACCAAATATTAAAATTATATATATTTCATCTATAATGAAACTACTTAGTGCATATAATATTTTTTTAATCTTTCATTCCTCTAAACAAAATTTTTTTAATAAATAATAGGAAAATCTGAATGCGTTTGCATCTATGCTACGAAACTAATGCACAAATAATGTTTTTTACTCTATTAATCGGGTTCCTGTCCATAAATTCATAAAAAGAGATGAATTTGGAATGACTGTTTGATTATATTTAATAAATTTTAATCTTAAGATAATTTCAAAAAAAATTTATAACTTCTGTTCTCAAATGAATCTTCTTATATTTCATTTAACAAATATTAAGTCTTAATGGGCAATAAAATATAACGAAGGGGCATTATATGAAACTAAAGCACACATATGAATGCGCCTTAATGACTCGATGCGTAAAAAAAAACAAAGTTATTTAATTTTAGTATTGAGAGCACATTTTTGATTAAAAGGCAAAGAGGATCATTTTAAACGTCAAATAATCATAATTTTTAATTTATTAAACATGAAAATTTAAGATTAACAAATGGTTTCGTACTACAGCGATCACTTGTTGATAACTCTATATGATATTAGCTTATATTTATGTGTATTTTATACTATATCACCGATTAAATTAAATTTTGAGGATTTACGGATGTAATTATTGCATATTTTGCCCAAAAAAGCCCTTTTTTTATATTTTGGATTATATGAGGATATTTAAGTCTTTCATCGCTATTTATAGGTTAATCGTGCTTTTCTACACCGAATAAAATACATATTTTGTGGGTATCGAAAAAATAAACATAATCCGATATTTACATAAAATAATGCCATTTTAAATCTTACACTCCATAAATATTTTTTCTTCATTTTAATAGTATGATATTGAAGTATATTTTTTCAATTTATATTACAATAAATGCCTATAATTTTATATACGATTCCCAATCTGGTTTATTATTTATATATCCATGCACTGTATTTTTAGTGTCATAGGCCACATTAAATTTATTGTTCAATATAGTTTTCTATATTTTTTACAAATCTGTTATCATTGAAACATATTATATTAAAATAGAAATAGAGCAAAAGCCGATAAAATGTCTTAAAATTAAATGTTGGCATACAATGAGCTATTAAATCAAACGAACATCAAGGTAGGATTTTATTTAAAATCACGACTTCATCTATTGAAAATACTCAATATTTAAAATTATTAAATGAATGTTTTTTGAATTATGCAATGGGATTAAAATTGGTTTAAAGATGCAAAAATGACTGTTATTTTGCAATTTTGAATTGGATTTGTTAAATATATTTTTATGATTTTTATCTAAAAATAATTGTACGTGAATTGTATTTTTTTTATTATTATATTCACACGTTCTTTAAACATATCTAATCAATACGTTTGGCTATCATTTCTAGAAACTCTCCCTTTCTAGAACCAATGATAACATTACCAATTAAGCAAATTGTTTCAATCATTAATAGAATTCACTTTACCAATTTAGCTTATTACATTAAATTAAAATAAAATGAAATTGCTATTCTTATATCAAATGTAGAGATTTCGTTCTTCTAGACTTTCCAATCATTTAGACGCGTACTTTAAACGATTAGTGAAACAGATTTGAACTCGGAGTAATTTAAAAAAATTTAATTTAAAATGACCACTGCGCTACAGAAAATAGTTTTTGTAAATGGCATATTAAGAATATTAAAATTAGAAAAACTAAACCCCATAATGACCATGAACAAAAAAATATCTTATTTTTTAAAATCAAGAAACTTCAAATCCCTCAAACCAAAAAACCCGAAAAAACCAACCTCAAGTGAAAAATCAATCATATCAGATGTTTCAGTCGATTCTTGTAATATCGAGGAGGACAATGAAGATATTTTACAATTCCACGACGGAAAAATAGTTATTGATGAAACCAGACTATACGAAAGACGAAATATAACAGCAAGTACAGATAAAAACATAATTTATGAAGACGAAATCATGATAAATTCAAGAACATTTTCTAGAAAGAAATCCGGATCGAGATGGAGCAAAAAAGACGATCAGCTGTTTTATAAAGCTTTGAGTGTTTGTGGAACGGAATTCAGCTTAATGGCGGAAATTTTTCCATGTAAAGATCGTAAACAAATTAAAAATAAGTTTATGAAAGAACAGAAAAGAAATGAACAGCAGATTTCTTTGGCGCTTGACAAACATAAATCCTTTAATCGTATTGATTTTGATAAATTGAAACGTAGTCTGTTAGACAACACAATTAATTAAGTCTGTAATTTATCGGAATTTATTTTGAATATAAAGAATCTGGATTTATTTGTTTTAAGAATGATTCTTTATTTTTCTAAAATTAATTAAAATTTTATATAATATATTTAATTTTCTTTCTTACGTTTTTAATGTTTTTTTTTGAAAGCTTAACTGTTATCATTTATAAATTATTATAAGGGTGTAAATTCATACATGCTAAGTGCTTTAATTATAGAAAATTTTACTATTTTAGTTTATAAATTCTTTAAGCGGTGTAAATATCATACATATTAAGTGCTTTAATTATAGGAAAATTTACTCTTTTATTTTAAAAAATATTTAAGCGGTTTAAAAATCATCCATTTTAAGCACTTTAATTATAGAAAAATTTACTCTTTTATTTTATAAATTATTTAAGCGTTCTAATATCATACATATTAAGTGCTTTAATTAATATTAGAAAACTTATTATCATCATTTATATATTATTTAAGCGGTTTAAACATCATCCATGTTAAGTACTTTATTTATTTAAAGAAACATATAAGCGCGGTTCCTTTATGATTTTAATGTTATGTATAAGTTTTTTAATCAACAATAAATAGTGAGATTAATACAATCAGATTTAGTGGCAATTTCTCTGAACATAAATCCGTACTAATTTTTTTAATTAATAAGGGTAGCATAATATTGCTATCTCAATACTATATACAAAATATATAAAAAAAGACACAATTCCAAGCTACTTATTTAAAGATAACCGAATTTTTTTAAGCGCTCTGTCCTCATAAACTATTCCATAAACCATATCAAATTTTTTTCAGCTTGACAACGCGTTAAAATGTGCATATTAACGTGATATTTTCATTTTTCGCTTATTAAAATTTCTCTTCCAGATTTTTGGAAACATAAGATAGAAAAAAATGGATAAAAAAAACTTATGATTATAAAAAAATTAATTTATGCAAATGATAATAGTTATAATGCCTGGGTCCTTTTAAAAAGCAGAAATAAGTGTTTAAATCAAACATACGCATTTAGAACTTATATTAAAGCTACTTTCAGAATAGATAACATTGTAAGATAGAATTAGAACTATTATTCGGTTTTTTTATTAAAATCCTAGAATTATGAAATTACAAAGAACAATTTTAGCAATATATAATCGCCGCCATACAAGATATGTTTTAATGGGTATCCGGTATTTATAAATTCAAATACAGGCCGCAATTCGTAAAGAAACTGTTTTTCTTAAATTTTAAAAATTTATATTTTAGGGTCCTGGATAATTTACAAAGTCCGGTTTTATGTAAGTATATTTATTTTAACATAACTTTCAAAGCATAAAATACCATTTTGATTTTATTTAAGTCTTTTAATGTGTAACCTATAGGCAAATACACTGTAAATTGTTTTTTATTGATTAAAATACACGGGTAAGCCCCCTCCTTTGATTTTGAACTGCTAATAAATTTAATTTCAATTCTACTTTTATTTCAAACATGGTTATAATAATCATCAAAAAAAATTGATTTATTACTATTATTATAACTGTTAAAAAACCAAAATATTGATAAAAGGTTCTAAAAACCTATTAATAATTAATATATATAAATTTAAGCCTATAAGAAAAAAAAACATTAGTTATTGGTTATTTAGAGTGCACTGCTGAATTTATTATAACTTTTGAGTCTTTATATCATCTTTTTCTAAAAATCTTCTTATAATATAAAATTTTAATAAATCACATCATATTCTTTGTACTTTGATAGATAAATGCTGTTTGTGTCTTACCGAATATTTTACAAACTTTATCAATACCAAGCTATAGGTTTTACGGATTATAACCGAGTTGAATCATGGTTGTTATGAATAATTATGTATTAAAATCTTGCTGAAGTTTGATTTATTTATATTATCGTTTCGTCTGCTAAGAAACTTAATGACATTCGTGAATAAAAATTTAGAAACACTAAAAAAGAGATGTCAAAATAGAAAAAGACTTAAGATATATCCAAAATAAATTTGTTTTATATAAATAATTAAAAAGGATTTCTGTGGGCTTAAAGTTTATAGTTCTAAGGTATTGTTTTTTCATCTTATAGTACAAAACACATGTATATGCTAAATTTTTTGCGGGCATAATTTTATATCTTGATTTTTAAAGCTTTGAACGCTTTCGTACCCGCCTTAAAATGTGTTTAGATTATTTGATTCTATACCTATACTGTATATTTATAATATCGAAAAATCCATTCATCGATATAATCAGTTACAATATTTTGTGCTCTGATTATATTTTCACGGGTGGTATTATTATTTGGTATACATGATGCTAACTAAAATACAAATTTTATAATAATGATATTTTAACTATCGATGTTATTGTACATTTCGCAACATGTTATCTAAATTTTTGCGTTTTTCAAAGAATACTGATCACCACCTAGCATGAAATTTTAGCCATTTGTGTGCTAATTTATATTAAAAAAGTAAACAAATATTAATTAGCTGAATATAATGTTTGCACGTATTATTATAATTAGTTATCCCGGTGTAAATTTATTAATATGGGTTTCATCTATAATTTGAAAACTAAAATGTTAATCGACAATTTTTTTTACAAAATTAAGTTGTATGATACTTTACTTGTGTAGAATCCCTATTTTTTAGACATAAAATATTTAAAAGAGGAATCGGGTATTATTTAAATAATATTAAATAAGCATAAAAAAAATAACATTATCTATTTTATATGTAAATCGAAACTCTTTTACATAAAAATTTATATTTTTATTGTATAAAAATCCAAAATATAGTGTTTTTGTATAGTTTTGTGATATTTAGCAATTAAAAATCTCATATAAAGGGTGTCACAGATCTAAGTCTGCACCACGGAGATTTATAAATAAGTATTGAGGGCAAGAATCATGATTTCTCGTTTTTTTCATTTTTGTTATGATCCTAATGGTATTATAAACTTATAAGATAAAATTGTAACTTTCCTAAGGCCAATTTTCTTAAACCTTTAGACGCTAATATATTCTCATTTATTCTGATTATTGATGATATTTGGATCTCTGGTTATTCATATGCATATATTTTTTTTATAATAAATATTATCGATCGAAATATACCCGTTGCAAATAATTTTTTTTTAAAAGTCTTCATTTATAATGATTTTTAACGGATTTATTAAAATAAATATATTTAGAAAGTTTATCTTATGATTGAATAAATAATAAATATTTAATAATATTGTCTTTAAAAACTAGAATTCCATACATATATATTTATAAAAATTCTAAAATATTTGCTTCTAGAATTCAATAAGATTTTTTGATTTTCATCTAAATATTTATTATATAAATTGAATCAAAATTATGTATGTGATGGCTAAATTTTACATAGACACCACAAAAAAATGCATAAAATGTATTTAGTCGATTTTTAAACACAAAATTTTGAAAATTATAACACACCACTTTTTATACACTCTTTTTTTGCAACATCAATGCCTTGTTTAAAATCCGACTTAATTAACTACAATTTCACGGAATAAGGTGTGTATATCCTAAATGAATACACAAAAATATGATTTATTTTACAATATATCTGTTAAAACGGCTCAATTATCGTTATAATAACTTTAAAGGGATAATCTTAAAGGTTCAAAAATTTAGAAATTATTCTGTGATTCACTGGCTATTTTTTTTTGCAGGTTTGGTCAAGACTAAATTTTTTTTTTCGAAAAATATTATGGTTTCCGCCTATAAGGATAAATTTTAAGCTTTAAATGCAATCATTACCATACGTTTTGAATAGAAGTAGATTTATTACTAATTAATTAATATTTTAAGTGGGAAGATTTCTAGTGGTAAAATCCAGAAAAGGTATTTTTATTTATGAAGCAAGGGTTCTTGAGCTTTAAGAATGAGCTAGAAAATGTATTCCCTGATGTTTATGAAAAATAATATATTTCAGATGATTTAGGGGTCTATAAGCCGCATAGAAAAGCAAGAGGAAAAAGTAACCTCCTCATTATTTTTGTAAAAAAAGCATTCCTGTTAATATAGGGGCTCTAGAGCTTTTAGTACGATCTATAAATATAATAAATTTCATTTTTTGATACTAAGGTAACTTTTTTGATCACTTAATGTTTCGTGGGCTTGTAGAATAAACTAGAAATAAAATTCATTTTATTTTTTTATTCTAAATTTCGATTTTATTAAGCTAATTATTCAATTTTAAAAACAGGTTCAACGATATTGACCACGCCAATCGAGTTACCGATTAAAAAAAACATCTCCATCATACCGATACTGTGCTTTATTACTTGCACTTGTGTTTAGGAATAGATTTAAGTTGTTAAAACGTCAAAATAGACTATATGATTAAAGTTTGGAGCTTTTTTTACTGTAAGCTAGCCTAACGGTGTTTGCTGCATCTCTAGCAGAATTACCACATTAATTACCTATTTGGTTTTATAGATGTATTGTTGTGAATTAAATTTGTATCATCAATCATTTAAATTAAAGATCTAGGTCAAATATTTACATCAATCAACTATGCCACGCAATTAATTTCGATAGTATTCAGAAAAGAGATGTCTTGATACAGTTGAAATATCAAAATAAATGCTTACAATATTTATTAAATTTTGAACAACTGGAACTATATGAAATATTCGATTGAATGATAAAACTGCATTTGATGTCATAATATTGTATACAAAAATATAATATCCACACAAAATTGTCTTTTGAGGTTTTCATTTCTAAAATTTCTGTAAATTAACAAAAATTAATATTTTCCCTTTTATTTATGCTATATTTACAGCATAAGACGATGTTCTCATAAAATACCATGAGTCCTATATTAACGAATCGGGTATTCCAACGAAAGCAGAAACATATGCACAAACAATATTATTGAAAAAAAAACACTTGAATGAATAAGTTTTGAGCTTGAAATATATATTGAGCAAGACTGTAAGGATGTTATGCTTAAAAAAGTTTACAGTAAATCAGTAATATAGATCAATCTAAAATGTTACGCGTGCAAAAATGTTAAGTTAAATGGAAAAAAGCCCTTAAAAAAATATAAAATTTTTTTCTTATATAAATCAAAAATTCAGGGGTATTTTTATTTGTAAATGTTTCATATTTATTTTTCGCAACAGTCTTTTATGTTTATTTCACAATATTTTAATGTTGATTCTTCACATAATTTGTTTATGTTTATTTACATTTTGAATTTATAGTAATGTTTTTATCTTTTTGTAAAGTGATAAATAAGATAATCAAACAAAGGGACTAATAAGGGGGATTTCACAGATTTTTTCTGACTAGAAAAATATTAAGAAATTTTGATAATAGTGTGAGGTCAACCGAGACATAATTTTAGATTAAATATATGCATAGTTATTATGGAACAAGGAATATTAATTCATAAGAAAAAATGGATAATATTTTTAGCAATAATTCTCAAATTTAACTAGAAAATTACAAAAATTAGACTGAGAAGTCTATGAACCCCAATTTTGTATTATCAAGAGAGAAATTACTTTTTTTATCTAATACGTGGTGTTAAAAGAAATGTGTAAAAACTCAGCATATAAAGTTTTCATTTCCAATATTTTTTAAGTTATTTATACTGTATATTATCAGATCCATTATAGATACATTTATTCTTTCTAATAAATATTACAAATTTATATTTTAATCCACCGGTTATCAGTTAGCTAGTTTCCAGATTTAATAATTAAAATTTTGTAATGTGTTTAATGTAAAGATTTTCATATAGAACAATTTTAAGTTAATCTATGAAAACATGAAAAGCCATAATTTTTTAGAAAGAAAATGAGTTTGAAAATTTTGATTTTAATTTTAAATAGCTTCAAAATATGATCATATGAAATTCCCTTATATGTATAGATTAATTCTTATATATTTAATTTTTTATGTTTATTAAAATACTGTACATAATTATTTAGTACTGGTGACATACTATTTGATATAATTTTTGATTTTATTTCTGTAAATTATCTGCTTAAGATGTTTTTTCGCTTTCTATCACAATGTTTTTTTGATTCATATGTTTTTTTATCAAAACACCTAATGTTTTTTATAATTTCTTTGCAACAATTCGACATTAATGATGATAAAATAGATGGTTTGTAAGCTTAAAGATCCGTTTTATCAATATTACTGAATAAAGATGGCTATTTTATAAAAAAACACAAATAACTAACTAAAATTGGCGAAAAAATGAGTCAACAACCGTTTAAGTTATTTTAAATATATTTTTTTTTATTCTGCTTTTGCCACTATATGAGTATTAATAAAAACTTGCATGGGAATCAAAATTGATATATAATAAAAATGGCTGCAATTAAATGAAAATGTCTAGCCCTAAAATTGATCTATTAAATGGAAATTAGTGAGATATTATTTGTTGTAGCTTTTAATGTTACGAATTTTAGTCTTTATTGACCCATTATTTTGATGGAAAAGTAGCTTTAGACGTATAAATTGGTTAATATTTTTTAGTGGATAACAACTTTCTCTTTAATATTTCTATACTCTAAAGCATATTCAATCTTTTCCCTTTATCAGAGGCAAAATATTGAAATTTTTCTTGGAGGATTAAAACACTAGGTCTTCAACTAAATTTTTAAAAACTATAAAATTTATCAGCTGCTTTAAAAATAAAATAAAATTTATATTACTTTTTATTTTTGCTTTAAAACAGTTCATGCATATTTAATCTAGTAAATGAGTTTAAATAATGCACTTATATGTTGACATAATGTAAAAATAAAGCTTTTCTTAAACATCAAAAATTTACCATTTATGATTCTGTTTTGCATATACTGTAAAAAAAATTCTTGATAAAAATATTAAAATCCATTATTATTTTAAATTATATTGATCGATTACATTAAAATAAATTACAGAAAAATATGCAGAAAGTATTTAGAAATATGCCAAGGGTGAAATTTTTACTAAAAATCGAATTAGTGTAATGCAGTCAATCTAGTCTCTAGTTTAAAAAAAAATGTGGAAGAATTTGGTAAATTAATTAAGTTTTTATCAATATTGATCTTATTTTATTTTGATATTGATCAGAAACTAGTTTAAATTTGGCTTTAGTTTTATAAAATTTTATAGTGATCAATTTTTATTTAAATTGTGCTAAAATTTTAAGGAGTAAATAAACAGGTAGATAGAATTTTTAATTATTTTCGAATTTTTATTGCGTACATAAAAAATATATATAATTTACCCTAAACCTTAGGATTGAGAAAAACCCTTGAATTAATAAGTCTCGAAAGAAGGTGGGGTATTGAAGAAGACTTTGGAGAGGAGAATATAGCCAAAAGTATAAATACGCTGTGTGTACAGAGAATCAAGCAAGCTGTGCCTGAGAACAAAAACAAAAATTATAACTATAAATTTCTGCCATAAATAAAAAATATCGATATATTTTACCCTAAAAAAGGTGATGGGAACAAAAATATGTTTTAAAGAATTTTTAATTTTATTTATGGGTTAATTTTCTTACTGTAATTTTAGATTTTTTATTCAAGCTTAACTTTATTGTCCTCGCCTGAACACTTTATATTTATAAATTGGCTTATCCTAGTCTCCTGTATCTTCTTCATTAACCCTCCTCTTTTCAAAATCAATTGGTACATATTTTTTTTCACAATCATATAGTTTGAATATTTGCTTCGACTTGGTTTGTGAATTCGAAATCTTTCAGGAATCTTTTATGATATTGTGTTACCGAACCATTCCATGTTAGGACATATGGTATAATCTTTCTCTTAATCTTGTATATTAATCATAACTCAGATACCAGTAAAATCGTATTTTCTTATTTTTATGTTATCTATACTAGTTACACCTATTTCTATCAAGCTGAAGCATTTTTTTATTTTTTCCATATACGTATATATCGGGTCTGTCACGAAAAGTTTAGTGCATTTAAAAATATTAAAAGTTTATTTTATTTTAATTTGGCATTAATTTGAACTTTTACGCACAATTAACACCAACAATGTATTAATTATGTACCATAGATTTTAATTTTAATTAGGTATTGATTCGAATTTTTACGCACAATTAACACCAACAATGTATTAATTATGTGCCATAGATTTAGATTTTAATTAGGTATTGATTTGAATTTTTACGCACAATTAACACTAACAATTTATTAATTATGTACCATAGATTTAGATTTTAATTAGGTATTGATTTGAATTTTTACGCACAATTAACACCAACAATGTATTAATTATGTATCATAGATTTAGATTTTAATTAGGTATTGATTTGAATTTTTACGCACAATTAACACTAACAATGTATTAATTATATACCATAGATTTTGATTTTAATGCTGAATTTTGATTGAAATTTATTATTTATCTGGATTATTCGGCATAATTAGCTTAAAATTTTTTAAATACACATCGAATATAATGTTAAAGGTATTTTATTTAAAATATCATTCAGAAATAACATAGTAGATATCTATTTAATATTCAGTATGATTGCAAAAATACATACATAAAAAGAAGTTATGTTTAAGTTAAATAAAGTAATATATTTATTATTATTATGGTCTACAAATAAAAATTCATTATTATTTTATATCAGCAAAATTTATTTTTTTATTTTATTTAAGACTATATGGAGTTTTAGTTAATTATTATTGGCTCAATAAATTTTTATTATAATATAAAATATGCGATCTCTTAAATATTCATGAAAAATGAAAGAACAAGTACACTTAAATTAAAATCCGATAGCAGACATCTAAATGACCTTGATCAAAAAAAAATATTTCTTAAATCAAATTATATACAACTATTTAAATAACAACACGATATATGCCGAAAAATAAAGCGCGCCTCAGCGTTAGAAAGACGAAATGTTTTTCTTTTTTGAATCTAAATATGGCCTTATCGATACAAAATTATAAAAATCGTTAATCCTGCAATCTTACCAAAATATAGTTATTTAAAATATATGAGTCAAACCAATCATGTGTCGATAAACCTTCTTATTTGTGACAAAAAAAAATTCAATTGGTAACCAAATATTGAAAGGTTATGTCGCATTCATATAATTAACATAAGTTGATTTATAAAATATACTCGAGCGATGGTTTTTTTATAAAAACAAAATGACTGGAAGTTTAAATATGGTGTTAGAATGCGGGAAATTTTAGTTAATGAGGAACAATAAAATTATATTATTTTATTTATGTGTTAATTTGATTTTTTCCATTTATTTTTCTCATGCAGAGTGGGTGTAACAATCCTTGGAGCAAAACTTTCACTATCTCTTCCTCTGCTATATCCTCATCGATACCCCTTCTATGCTCGGGACTTATCAATTCAAGAATCCTTATCAATGCTATGGTTTGCACATATGCCTCGATTTGTTAGATATTTCAAGTTCTTTCAAATATTTCTTGTGAAATTTCGTAACCACCCCATCTCACTTCGTTACAATGGAATTATTTATCGAAGATATTTCATTTTCAATAAGATCATATTTTCGCTTTGAATTTATAGATCAAAGATATTTCATTTGCAATAAGATCATATTTTCGCTTTGAATTTATAGATCAAAGACAATTCATTTTCAATAAGATCATATTTTCGCTTTGAATTTATAGATCAAAGATATTTCATTTGCAATAAGATCATATTTTCGCTTTGAATTTATAGATCAAAGATATTTCATTTTCAATAAGATTATATTTCTTTAATTTCGCGTTTTCTACTAAGGTTATGTTATCGATGCTGAGATAACCACTTCTATCAGTCTTATATAATTATTTTTTTGTCATAAACAAATATATCAGGGTGATCATTTTTTATGATGACATCTGTTTTTAGTCTTGTATCAACTTTTATTTCACAAATTTATTTTCCTTAATTTCTTGCACTGAATGTCCGCAGATTTTCTTTGTTTTTGACAATAGAATTATTACGTATAATGATTATATGGTAATATTCTCATTTAATATTGCATATAATGTAATTTTATAGTTGATTTTCCAGAGTATTTCCAAGAAGCATACAAATTGCTATTGATTTAAATGTGTATCAGAATTTCCACGTCTTAAATAAATGATTAATATCATAAAAATACGATCCGGTGCACATTAACAATTAAATAAATCGTAGCATCTATACATAATTTTAATATTCAAAATCCAGTTATCATAATCTATCGCCAAGATAAGTAACTCTTTAATTGAAAGATAATTAAGTATTAGCTGATTATAATATTTTACAACAAATGTGCTTGAAAAATAATTAATATAATTCAAAATTGAGTAATGGACTGTATAAAAGAAAAAGTACCTTTGAGAAATCTACTTTGTTATGAAAAAACCTTTGAAAGAATCGTATCTAAAATTATTTATTCAAAGTAGGAGATAAATGATTTGAGTTATTAGTGTATTGAATAATAAAAAAATTAATTGGTATAATTAAAAAATAATGGCTAAAATGGATTAATTGAGAATAATACAAAATAATTTACTTTAATTAATTATATAATTAGACAACTGTGCTTTAAATCAGCACTTGATAAATATAATCTTATTGAATGGTCTTAAAAAATTGATATAATAATTTAATATCATATTAAAACTAAAAATATTAACTAATAGGTTTACTATTTATTATAATAGTTTAATATCACAATTTTCTATTCCAATATATTTATAACAGAGCTAAGAATGTTGACGATTGAATAATTAAATATAATGGTTTAATCTTCAATGATCTATCTAAAATAGAACTAAGAATCTATAATATTGAGTTTAATAATTTTTATAATAGTTTAATATCACAATTTTCTATATCAATATATTTATAATAGAGCTAAGAATGTTGACGATTGAATAATTAAATATAATAGTTTAATCTTCAATCATATTTCTAAAATAGAACTAAGAATCTATAATATTGAGTTTACTAATTTTTATAATAGTTTAATATCACAATTCTCTATTCATATGTTTTTTGTAATAAGGCTAAGAATCTTAAAGATTGAATAATCAAATATATTATAATAGTTTAATATTCGATCATATTTCTAAAAAGAAATAAGAATATATAATATTGAGTTTACTAATTTATTATAATAGTTTAATATCACAATTTTCTATTCCAATATATTTATAACAGAGCTAATAATGTTGACGATTGAATAATTAAATATAATAGTTTAATATTCAATGATCTATCTAAAATAGAACTAAGAATCTTAACTAATGGTTTTACATATTTATTATAATAGTTTAATATCACAATTCTATTTTCGTATGTTTTTGTAATAAAGCTAAGAATCTTATCTGTTGATTTTACTAATTGATTATATAGTTTAACATCGAATCAATCTATACAAATATATTGAAATAAACTAAGAATCTTGGAAAAACTTGCTGTAATATCTCTTTATAATTTGATTTCATTGATATCTTATACAAATAAACGAGATAATCATTTTCAATGCAATATCTTACAAAAAGAAGCATAAATATATGTTGGTAAAATTGATACATTACAATAGAAATCAAAATACCCACAACAAAGATAAACTGATTAAACAGTACAAACCGATAAAAAAAATTGCTGCTATTATCAGATTACAGAAATATAACTATTTAAACAATTAAAACCCCCCAAAAAAAAAGTAAAAAAGGAGATGTCGAACAAAAATAAATTAGTTTCAACAATAGTATCGATATTTTCAAGCACATTGCTCGGAACAATATTTACATTGATGGACACAATCTCATACGGAAGAAAAATATTTCCAACAAAGAGTATAGCATCTTCCGATGATAAACTTTTACTTGAAAATATCAGTATGGTGATTTTTCTTGTATCGACATGCTTAGCACAAATTACGTTTGGATTGATAACAAGTTTTAAAAGTGGATTAATGGCTGGATTTATTGTAGAGGGATTATCGTTTTATGCTACTATTTTTGAAAATGTATCGGATGAATTAAGTAAAAAAGGACTATTTACTATTACTGGTGTTGTTACAAATACCTTGGTTTGTACAGCACTATCCACATTTTTATTTGGATCTATATCGCTAAGTCTCGGTCTGTTCGATATGGGAAAGTATTTGAGTTTTATTCCAAAATCAGCACTTACTGGATGCTTCGGCGCAATCGGAATTTCTCAATTCAAAATCGCATTCGAAGAACTGAAAATCACCTCAATAGATTCAATATTCAATGAAAATGAAATCTTGATATTTCTATTAATTATTATTGTGGCTTCGATTGTCGCATTCATTCTACAACAAAAGTTTCCCGATATGTGTCTTATAATTCCACTGTATGCATTGTTTCTAGGATTATCTTTCTATCTATACATGCAATTGACCGGTGGTGATATTCAAGATTTTAGATCTAAAGGAAGATTACTGCCCGAAGAAAAAGAAAGCCTCAATATTAAATGTCTTATGGAAACTTTTAAGTTCAGTTCGGTAGATTTCAGCATTGTTGCAGGAAACGTGTCGAGTATAATCGGCTTAGCGCTCTTTAACCTAATACATCTTCCTGTAAATATTGCTACTTACTGTCTTGACACTGGCTTAAAAGCGAAATTTGCAGATGAACTTAAGACACAAGCAATAGGAAATTTTATTACTGCATTCGTGGCTTCACCATCTTATTTTATCTGCTCAAGCTCAATATTTTTTAGAAAAGCGGGTGGGAAAAGTAGAGCAAGCTCGATTATTATGGGCTTGTTCATATTGGTACTGTTCAAAATCGGATTAATTATGAAAAATTATACACCTGTATTTTTATTGGCATTTTTCCCATTCTTTATTGGGGTATGTATCTGCTACAGCGCATTTGTAGATTCGTTGATCGCACTTCGAAAATCAAATAATATGGGCGATTATTGTGTTCTTCTCGCAACTGCTGCCATTTCAATTAAAAAAGAAATGATTGAAGGAATTCTTTTCGGGATCTTTCTTAACATGCTTATTTACATTAAAAATAATTTTAAACACATTAAAATCAATTCTCAAGATTTTTCAAGTGACGAGTGCATGCAAAATGTTATGAATGATCCTGTTGTTGTCGATTACGTTCTGTTTTTCGGAAGTATTGGATACTTGATACAAGAAATAGATAAAAAAATAGAAAATAAAACGAAAGGCCAAATATGGATCGACTTCCAAAAGTGTAATTCTGTCGACTGGCTCGCTAAAGATCTTCTCATTGACAAAATTGGTGAAACTGATGCGGAATTCGTCATTGTCGGATCTCCTAATAATTTTATTATTGAAGAAAATGACAAGGTTAAATGGTATAGAAATTATAATGAGCTTCAAAATGAAATCGGGTTTGATCACAACTGAAAGGAATTATTATTTGTCTTCTAAAATAAATTATTTATCTTTATCTATTTTTTCTTAAGCATCAATTTGCAGCTTTTTTCAATTTAATTTATAATTCTGATTGCTCGTCTCTAACTAATGAGTTTTTTTAATCGTTAATTTTTCGGAATTTTGAAGCTTAAGGAAAATGGCTATGTCTGACCAATGAAAATATTCCACCTATATCAATCAATTTTAATCATTGAATGCTCTTATTTCCTTTAGTAAGACCATCGTTGAATTCCTTCGCAACCATTATATGTCGCCTAGCTTCAAAATTCAAACTATGGATTTTTTTAATCGTTAATTTTTCGGAATTTTTAAGCTTAAGGAAAATGGCTATGTCTGACCAATGAAAAAAATCCACCTATAACAATCAATTTTAATCATTGAATGTTCTTATTTTCTTTAGTAAGACCATCGTTGAATTTCTTCGCAACCATTCCATGTCGCCTAGCTTCAAAATTCAAACTATGGATTTTTTTAATCGTTAATTTTTCGGAATTTTTAAGCTTAAGGAAAATGGCTATGTCTGACTAATGAAAAAAATCCACCTATATCAATCAATTTTAATCACTGGATGCTCTTATTTCCTTTAGTAAGACCATCATTGAATTTCTTCGCAACCATTGTATGTCGCCTAGCTTCAAAATTCAAACTATGGATTTTTTTAATCGTTAATTTTTCGGGATTTTTAAGCTTAAGGAAAATGGCTATGTCTGACGAATGAAAATATTCCACCTATAACAATCAATTTTAATCATTGAATGTTCTTATTTTCTTTAGTAAGACCATCGTTGAATTTCTTCGCAACCATTCCATGTCGCCTAGCTTCAAAATTCAAACTATGGATTTTTTTAATCGTTAATTTTTCGGAATTTTTAAGCTTAAGGAAAATGGTTACGTCTGACTAATGAAAATTTTCCACCTATATCAATCAATTTTAATCACTGTATGCTCGAATTTATTTTCGTAAGAGGATTTTTAAACTTCTAAACAGCCATGATCTCCCGCCTAGTTATATAGAGCATATATCAATCACGGGTAAGTCAACTCGCAGTAAAAGAAGGATTTCCACATAAAAATATACTTTAATGTGGCACTGAAACAACTTGATTCGATCACCAAACGCAAAAAGAAGTAATAAATTCCATTATCGGCAGTATGGAAAGTTTCCCAGAAACGGGGATCCAGCGACATGTATAAATTAAAAACATTATGTTTTTTTATTGTATCTAAATTTTGATAAAATTATAATTGAGAAAATATGCTACCCTGCATAAAATTTTATACTTTTCAAATATTTGTTGCAACAATACTGATTGGATTTGTTGTAATCTGTTTAATATCCAATTACTATATAACATTTAAATACAATGTAAGACCAATAGAATTTTTAAAAACTATAACAATCAAATAAAAAAAAATCTGAGGCATGTGGTATCATTTCAATTTTCCTTCACAATTTATTTATTTCATAAACTCAAAATATCCCTCTAAAATATAATTTTATTAAAATCAAAATATGTACTTGAAAGTCGCTACTGCTTCATTTACGTATTTTTTATTGAAAATAAAAATTTTCTAGTTAGCTTCTTCTTACATAATCAAAGATTACCGTTATATTATAACTTAAAAGTTTGAATTCAAATTATATATGTGTCTAATTTAGTGGGTTTGCTTAAAAATATATTATTTTTCGTTTAATTCTAATATGTTACTAGAAATGAAAAATCATTAAATTTTGATTTTAATATTTTCAGAACATGGCAACTTTCATGCCAATTTTTTTCTGTAATTATTTATATTCTTTTAAATATGGCTAAAAAATATTTGAAAGCAGATTGGTTTTATATAATGCTCTATATAATTAAAATAAATAAAAAAATTTGCCATTATATTAATTAAATGTGCTTCAAGTCTATAATGTCCCTTGTTTATTATCTGCTTATATGATGCAGGTCTTTCTATTAGCGATAGATTACATTATTTTGTGGTATATCACCAAAAAAGTTAAATTATATTTTTTCTTGTTGTCACCTACCTATTTTGCCTCTTAAGTTTAAATATATTCATAATTAATTAATCTCTGATTTTTCAAACTTAAAAATATTTATTGGGTCGTTCAGAATCTCCACGATTAGATTTGGACATATTTGCAGCTGAAAATTAAAATAATTTATTTAGGCTTTTAACTGTTTGAAATATCTTTTTGAACCGACGTAAATACCTTTATATTGAGATAATACACTTTTATTGTACTGAAATATTTACTTCTTATTTTTTAAAATTTATAAAATAGCTTTTTTTCAAAATAAATTTACTTTTTGATTGGTTCATACAGTTTTATTCGATATAATCTTTATTTATTTTGAGAAAATTATTCAATAATAGTATTAAGATAATATATATTTATTGTGAAAAAAATTATTGCTTTTTTCTAAGATTTAATTAAAAAATTTTTTTTTATATGAAAATAACCATGTATAAAAAAAATATATTCAAAAATTCTAAACTAATAGGTCTTGAGAAGAAGAGATATATTTTATAATATGTAAGAGATCGGGATATAGTCGTGAGTATAAATATGATGTGCCCATGGGAAATCAATCACGGTATGCTTGAAGAGAAAACATAAAATTAACCCATAAATGAAAATCGTTTTATTTATGAAAATAGCCATGTAAATTAAATACACTTTTTATGATTAGAAATTGAAGCTTTAAATTTAATGATGTAAATTATAAGCAATCGATTGAATTAGAAGCCTAAAAATTTAATCTAAAGGGTTTATTTTCTACAGCAAAAAAACAGCAAATAAATTTTTCCGTTAAGATACTTGACTTTATTACTATTTGTTAGTTTTAATTGATCTTGAATGTATTACAGAAACCAATTTTCTATTAATCCATTTGGATTATTTATCCATAAATTTATCTGATTGTCTTTCCCAATTCTATGATTCACACATAAAGATTTATTTATGAGTTTTGTTTCTTTATATCGATTAAACTTAGTCAGCCCATTGGGAATATTTCACATCTCCTTGATGCATCTTTTGACGCCTTCGCCTGATCTATCTTCATTAACCGCTCTTCTCGCCTCAAATGAGATGAGTTCACGTGTCTTGCGAAGTGAGAGAGCTTGCATGTATGCTTCTACTTCTTCCGGATTTTTAACACCTTAAACATATTTTTTATTCACTCATATATAATTATTTATCCAAAAATTTATCTGATTGTCTTCTCAAATTCAAATTTATTTTACAGTGAAAATAAATCATAAAAAATTCAAAAATTTTGTATAATAATAAGTTACTATTGCTAGTTATATCCACAACAATATAAGCCGAAACATATTCAATCTTTTTCATTTTTAAATGTGCAGTACTCCATAATATCGACAAATCTGTCAAAATCTATTATTCCATTATCAGAAAAACACGATACCATCGTCAAGAGATCGTTTTTACCAATATCAACACCAATATTTGCACAAACCTTTTCTAAGCTACTGTGGGTGATATACCCACTTTCTTGCAAGACATTAAAATATTTTTTAAACTCTGTTTTGTCTAATTTGTTTTTACATGGCGCACCTATGTTATGGATATATATGCAGTCACTTACTTTTTCCTTTGGTTCTGGTTTAATGAAATTCGACATTAGCATCAGTTTGTATTCATCATAGGTTATAAATCCTTTTCTTTGGATATCATATTTATTAAATTCTTCTGCAATGTTTATTTTCATTTTTTAGGGCTATGTCTTTAAAAATTTAGAATTCGATATAATAGTTTCTTGTGATGAATGTTGTGGTTTAAAGAATATGCGAATAGACATGGTGTTTTCAAAAAAAAATATTGAAATTAGAGTAATAAGATAAATAAATACTTGAATTTAAATTTGAGTGTTAAAGAGGACAAGACATAAAATAATAAATTGTATATTGCACTATAGTAATGCAATTTATTGTTGGATATTTGTAGACTAATCAGGATGTAATTATTTTCGCGGATTTATTCGAAGACATAATTCTTTTATATTATAGTAACTGCTTGTTGTATTTATTTTATAGTTGGATTCTTTGATATTTAGACTTTTATATTTTTTAATTTATATAATTGACCTGTGATTCTTTTTATTGTGAGAATCGAATTAATTATCAATATTTCGTTATTTTTTTATATATAATCATAGGAGTCTGGGGTGGTCCTTGATTTTAATTTAACTTACTTCGCATATAATATTGTGATCTAGCCTACTCAGAAATTTTTTTTTGTATTTTTTAATAATTAATATGTTATAACTATCAAAAAATCATATAAAGTATGTATTTATAAACAATGTTTGTAATGTAATGAAAAAGCACATTGACTTATTTCATTATAATATTTAAAACTTGCACTGTATAATTAGTGCGTATAATTTTAATACCACAAAATAATGCATTTCTTTTATTTGTGGGTTAAGTTTCTTCTTTTTATGAATTACATCTACTGAGATGTAGACAGCTATTCAATAATATTTAACAATTATTCAATGTATCTTTTGACACATTACCTAATATATTATCGTCAACTGCTCTTCTTCTTTCAAATTTTATGAGTTCAAGTGTCTTGCATAGTGTTAGAGCTTGCATGTATGCTTTCACTTCATCTGAGATCTTTAACTAATACTATAAATAAAATTGGTTGATTTATTTAAATCGAATTGTGTTGTGTTGTTTTTTTAAACAAATACGTTTTATGATCAATCTACATAATTTTATCTCTACAAATAAAATTAGGCGAGTTATAATCAGATTGTAATTTTTTTAAATATGCATTGTATGATTAATCTATATAATTTTAATCACTATAACGAAATTAAGAAATTATTAAAATTTAATTGTGTTTTTTTTATTTATGGATATTTTTTAGTTATAAAATGTCATACCAGTTCAAACACACTTTGGATTGTATTTATAAACATACCAATCGGATATAAAATACATCATATATTAAAAGACTTATTAGTTCAAGAGCTTTTTTTAAATCCTATTATTTGTTTCTTGATGATATGTTTTCCAGTATATCAGAAATGATTAGAGGCGCAAACCGATTTTTCCCAATTTTATGTAATTATATTGATGGTATATTTTATCTTTTGTTTTTATTACTGTGTTAGTTAAATTCTAAAAAGTCACAAACAGGGTATTGTAATAGTATGGTTGAAATAATTCTTGCAGTTATTAAAGCCGAAAAGTATTTTGGGTGTGTGACATCTGAGTGCTAGAAAATGGAAATCCTTGAGGTGGTGGTTTTTTTTTTATTTTAATCAAACCCTAGGGAGCCTGGAAAACGATAGAAAGATTTAAAAAAAAATATTGCTATTTTTTTGAAAATTTTTGTTTTAATTTAGCAATAGATAATGATTTAGAAATTTACGACTCATTTATTAGCGAGTATTTAGATTATACCTAATTTTTATCTTTTGCATATGTAAATGTATTTTTAGTCAATTGTGTGATGTAGTCGAGCTTTTTAGATTTATCGTTTTCAATAGTGCTGTAAATTTCTTACCTATTTATTTTATGGTATTTTTAGTCGTTTGTGTGATGTAATGGAGCTGTTTAGATTTATCGTTTTCGATAGTGCTGTACATTTCTTACCTATTTATTTTATAGTATTTTATGTGTTTTATTAAAAAGAAAAAACCAAAACAGGAGGACATTTATTTATATAAGATAAAATATAATATTATTAAATAGCCATATGACGTGAATATTATACGTCAGTCATTAAACTGAACCACAAGGATTAAAAATCCCGTTCACTTTGTAAGAATAAAAGTAGCTCTAGAGGGGCAGTTATGGAATATTCTATTAAGGGGTCGAAATATCCTTGATTCACTTTTCCTTCATCATATCTACTATCTAATTTTAGAAAAAACTAATCGGGATATAGCAGGTATGATAATAATCACATGAATACTGACCTATACATGCAGGCATTTATCAATTTTTCGCATCTGTATGAAAAGAAATAGCTTTTAGTGGAATAAGATAAAAGTAATCAAAATATTTAGTTTATTAGAAATAAATTACACTACAAATAGCATTCACAGATCTAATATACATTAAAACTAAAAATAATTTATATTATTTAAAATCCCTATTATATAGCTCAATAAGCCTATACAGTTTATTTATTAAACCAAGATATAATTAAAAAATTGATTTTACGCCAATATTTTTTTTGTTTATCAACAAATTATTTCCCAAGCTTCTGGGAAAAAATTTTAATTTTGTTTTGAACACACCAATCGGATCACCCCCTCTGGTAAAGATCCCTATGATACCAATAATGTGAATTATTACTTGCCCTTGAATTTGGGAATCGAGTAAAGTTGTTTAAATAATACAGTATAGTTTTTTTATGTGAAAACCTTTATTTTGCTGTAACTCGGTCTGTCAGTGATTGATGTATCCCCTATATAACTAGGCAGTCTTAAATATCTGCTTATAAATTCTATAATTCAACGCAAATTCGAACATTCAATTATTTAAATTGAAAATTGTAGGTCTAATTTCTGCATCAATCAATCATAGTAACCATGAATGACCAATTATTTGACAAATAAAAATTAAAATGTAATTGATGTCTAAATGGCTATTTATATATTAAAAACAACAACATTTTAAGAAACGTAGGAATAGACATCGAATATTATTAAAATATAAATAACAGTCTAAATGCAATAAATATGGGGCTCTTGGCAAAAATTTAACGTTTTGTTGAACTAAGTCATTATTTTTAAAAGTTTATCTGTCCAAGGAAGTATATTATGGCTAATGGTGAATCCTTTTATTCTAATTGAAGCAAAAGGATATCTAAGTTGCCTAAAGAAATCAAAATTTAATCTGATTATTAAAAAAATGACTTCCAATCAAAAAGTTTATTCTTTTTAACATTAAAATATTGCGGTGTTGCTTTAACCAAATTGATTAAAAAATTATAAAAGCCAACAAAAAAAATTAAAAAGTAAACCTTTATTTTTGGGCATAAAACAATCGCAAAAATCTTGCCATAAGAAAATACTTGTAAAAATAATATCAGAATTTTTTTTTTGAAACTTATCATACCTTATAGTATTTTTTTTATAATTCGGATAGATTATTGACAATATGTTTGAATAAATGAATATTTAAATGCGAAATCGTGATTTAAAATTCTCTAAAATTACAAATGGTATGAATAACCACTTAGGAATTATTTATATAATAATATATAATTATTTTAATGGTTAAATCACAATAAAAATTATATATTAATGATTTGAAATCAAATTATCTGGAAAAATCATAAAAGATAGTATTATAAGACTGAATAGAAAATTTAGAGTATATTTATTAAATTAAAAAAAAGTGTGATATTTTACCAAAATATAAGCATAAAATAATATAATTAAATGTGTTATAAAAAAAATAATCTATTTTTATAAAATATGGACCTATGGAATTTATATCTACAAATTAGAATAAAAATTCAAATGTGTCTATCACATATTTATTATATGAAAATCAAACGTGGCGTGTAAAAATCCATTATTATTTCATTCTCTCTGAATCTACACTTAAAATTTTAGCAGCAAAAATACTTTAAAGACTGCGAAATCCAATATAAAATTATATTTAACTAAAGAATTATCAGATTTTCCCACATAGAATCAAATGTTTCAAAATACAGCAAACTTTGCGCAAAAAAAAGAATAATTTCGATAAAACTAATCCGATAGTAATTTGTTAAGAAGTAAATTCATAGTAGATTGGAAAATAATATATTCCATATCATGGACATATGTGGTCACAAAATATCACAATTCGCAATTAAGACATTATGAGTACCCACAGAATCAAAAAAAATACGCACAAACAATAGAATTTAGGGAAACGATTGAAATAATAAATCTTGCAAGAAGAATATACGAAGAAAAATATTTTAAAATTGTGGAATAATTATGTGTTATTAATTATAAAGCAATCAAAAGTTATGTCAGAAAAAATTTACGCGTCAAAGATCAGAATAACACATAATTTATCATATCCGTGCTAGCAAATGTATAAACTATCCATCTTCTCCAGCTTTTATTTATTTTTAAAGTTGGTTTTAACTGTTTTTTTATCAACTTACAGGGTTAAATAGTCTTCTAAACTTTTCATAGTGGAAGTTTTGACTATTTTTTTCCTTTATAAATGTTTTTTTGTGCCAAAACATTAATATCTTAATGTTTATAATTTAAAACAATGTATTTTAATCACTCAAATTATATATGTCACCATAAAAATATAGGTGCATAAGTATTATGAACTATTCTAATTTAAATTTCGTTTATGTATTAGGCATTTATTTGAATATAGTAAAAAATAGACAGTCTTTTATCTATGATAAAAGAGTATAAATCCGATTTGCTAATTTTATATATAAATTGTACATAATAATTAATTATATTTCCGTTCAGAATTCTTTCGTAGATATATTATATATTTTTAGGCGTAAATGGATTTAAATGAAAATGATAATTTAATAGCTTAGCACTTTTTGAACCAATAAAGAGGTTTAATACAAAATGGAAAAAGAATACATGACACGATTCAATATTTACTATCCTAGCAATTCTGTTAATATATTTAAAATACTTATTTAAAAAAACCACGAAGTGCTCGATTCAAATAACTGGAACTTTAATTTAAATTCGATTGATATTATATTAACATGAAAAAATATGACAAATAACTAGCCATAAAAATACCAAAAACCTATAAGATGTATATCAAAGACAAAGTAATAAAACTTAAACAATTATGTTAGCAAATAATGGAATGTAATAAAAAATTTTTTTTAGAAATAAATTTCGAATCCAAAAAAATTAACTATGTGCTAATTAGGGTATGTTGCATACACAATAAGATTTAAATCGAAATGATTTATTTTTTTTTGCAAAGAACAGAATTCTTCCATGCATATCATTTTGAGAAGTAGAAATTCATATTATTTAAGCGATACATAATAAGATCCAATAATGATAGTTATCGATGTAGTACGTCCATGAGAAAAAGATCTTTATTACCATGTTCGACTTCTCCAATAATAATATTTCTTTATTATGTATGATTCAGCCACAAACCAAACATTTATATGTGATTTTACTTTGCTAGATTCCATAGCAAAATAATTGTAAATTTGCTATTTAAATTAATTATATTACCCTATGCCTATTTTCAATATGCGTTTCGTCCTTACTCTGCAGTTTTATACAGAAAGAAAAATATGCGATCTCATATATTATGACTAACTACGTTGGGATAATACAATACAAAATAATTTTAATAAATATACAGTTATTTTATCAATTTTTTTAATATATTCGGTTATATATTTCTTAACAACAAAACCTTTATAGACTTCTAGGGCTACAAGAATCATTTCCTCTTTGTATCTATTTAAATACGAAATAGTTTTGACAAATACTTGTTGCAAAATATTATATTCTCTTTTTAGTTTTATTAACCTGTACTTAAGAACTGCTGATCCAAGTTTTATAGTATAAATACCAAATACGACGCATTCAATACAGTATTAATGCATATAAAAATTAATTTTAATTTTGATTGTTTTAACTTAGGCTTTTAAATAAGAATATTTTATTTCAGGGGTTTGATAAAGTGTGACTTTAAAACTATGATTAACTATAATTATCAATATTTATAAATTTTTTCATCATATTCTTCGGTCACATATAAATTATATTTTCATATTTTTGGCAAGTCTTTTCGTGGTTTTTTAATTTTGAATCCTAAAATATGCACCCCTGCCTAACTATCAAAGTTGGACTTTGCCCTATCTTTATACCTAATATATTATCTTTAATATTGAAGGATTCTATTGTATGATAAATATACGAAGATCATTCGCGTATTAAAAATCCCTTTTAACGCTTTGGTACCTTCAAAACTGGATTAGAGCGATATATCAAGTATTATGCACCATTGATTAATATAATGTTTTTAAGATCATCAAAGATTAATTTGTAATAAAATATCACATAAAAACAATTCAATGTCATTCGTGGTCGGATACTACAGAAAAATAAGTCAGATTTTTTGCCATCTGGGGATAGAAAAGGCGTATATCAATATGAATTTTAATATTTTTTTATAATTGTTAAATTTGAATGTCTAATATACCTGTTTGTTCACTTTGTATTATGGTACACTTAAACTTAAAAATATGGATCTTAAGAGTAGATATTTAAGTTGTGTGATTATTGTATATTTATTTTCATATATACGAGTAATTATTGTCGTTTGAACTAGAAGATATTTAATAACGATATAATGTATGGTATGAAATAACAGTATATGTTGTTTATAATTACTCGCCTTCTTGAGGCATTTATATTTATATATAGTCTTCAACATATATATCCTCATAAATTTAACGCTGAAATAATTGCAATTAAACCTTTTTATATTTATCTTAATATTCCATATGAAAATATTACTTTTAGAACAAGAAACCAATGAATTTGTGTCTTTAATTATAAAAATTACTATTTTATTAACATATATGGCTAATTTTTATTAATTATTACTACAAATTTATTTTGTGTATGAACAATTAGATTGTTTTAACTATTTCTATTATTTATAGTTCAAAAAATCAACTCATTATTATTTTTTTAAAATTACTCTTAGCTTTTAAACTTTATTAACAAAATACTATATGATTGAATAAAATTCTAATAAGAAAATTTTCTGCTTTGTATCAATAAAAATGGATATTTATAATAATTTTTATATTATAATTTAGATATTAGCTCCTTTTAATCATTAAGTGTGTATTTATATGTAAGTAAATTTTTATTTGACCAAAATTTTAATTAAATTAACCATAAATAGTTTTTCGTATAAAAAAATATCTTCTCATTCATATATAATGATAGATGCAACGTGGGTTTTCACAGCAGAAAGACTTTACATCATGTGCGGTATAGTACTTACGAGTGTCTTTTTTTCGGTTTGTTTTATACCATTAGCTAATTCCAAGATTTTAAAGTATTGTTATCTTAAAATGAAAGTGGATCCAAATGAAGTCGATAAATATAAGAAAAAAACCGAGAACATAGATCAAAAAATGGCGTTTTACTCTGTGTGCTCATTAGAAAGCAAAAATTTTCACTTTGAAATATATGCAGAAAAATACCCTTTGTTCGCACCTTTCTTTTTTGAGCCGCTTCTGTCATTATTAAAGCTTAATGAGAATAACATATGGCCAGAAGATAGCTATATTCTTATAAAATACATCATGGAAAATGAATTACCCGAGTATTTAATATATTCTAGACTACTTAGAATATTCCTAATTTATGAAACCTGGAATAACAAAGATTATTTCGATTTTGAAGAATACCAGGATACTTTATATTCATTTTTTGATATAAACGAGCCTAGTTCGAGGCTAAAAATATATGAAACCATGGATGAGGTAAAATCAAAATTCTTAAAATTATCGGACAAAGAATTTCAATGGATAAGAGAAAGGATGTCAACGCCATTTGAACTAATATGAATCCATATTATTATAATAAATTATGCATCAAAAAATTGTTTTTAAACGGTTTAATTTTACCAAAATCAAGGGCTTTTGTAATTAAATAAAATATTTTCTTCTCCATTAGAAGCTTAAAACCTATATTTTTCATTTAAGGTTTTATGGTCTATAATACATTCTGTTACAAAAAAAAAGAAAACAACAAAAATATTAATAGCTTTAAAAATCAATAATTCAATGATAAGTGTTTATAAATCATAAAATCGATATTTTTAATGAGTATTTTATTTAAATAATAATTCAATTAAAATGAATTTACAACTTTGAGCCATATTAATAAACTATAAGTTAGGGGTTAATGGGAAATAAATAAATGTTGTGCTAGAATAATATTCACAATCCAATTTAATGTATCTAGAAACCATACGCCATGGAGGTGGAATAATATTGATATTTGTATATCGAGAACACCCAATTTAAAGTCTTTATGCACATGCGATTGATGGACTCTTAGGAAATGTATGCTAGTCTATTTGACTAAAATATTATCCACTTTTTATGGGTTCTCAAACTTGATTTCTTTAATTCTACTAATTTAATTTTTTTCATAATTCAGTTTTGATGGCATATATATTGATGTTGATTTTTTTTAATCTGTTTTTTGTATCTCTTGTATTGGTATTTAGAATTCAATAATTATTTTTTATTTTAAAATAACAATCCCAAATTACCATCTTTGCGTCTCTTATATTTTTATATTTTTATATCTGTATTTCTTTTTTTATTGCTGCTTTCTTTTTTTGTAGCCAATATTATATGAACTTTAGAAGTAAACATAAATTTTTCTTAAAGTTTAATCAGCAAAAAATTATTACGGATAGAATGAATCTATAATAAATATTAAAGGTTAATTTTATCGTATAAATTAAAATTATTTTCTAAATACACCACGATGCGCAATATTATAATCCATGACTATTATTTTTTTAAAATAAAGGCTTGTAAGATTTATAAAGCTCTAGGGTACAGATTATATGCATTAAAAATGCTTCTTAACAACGAAAAAATACAGCAAATACAAATATAAATAATTACTTTATAAAATGGTTTTAATGAAGCGTTTTTATCAAAGTTATCGTTTTTAAACAGACATAACAGACAGATAATTCAGTAATGAAACCAATAAAACATATAATTAACTCAAATTTATGAATTTATATACCGCACTTGATTTTTCAAACTATAAACCACAAAGATTCAATATTTTAAAAAACACAAACCCTTAAACTACTACTATTAATGGCAATTATATTGTTTCATTGAACAAAGCTCCTTATTTTCCAATAATTTTTGCATATTACTTGTCTGATGAATTTTTGTTCCATGCAATTTTAAAGCCAAGTATCATTTTTATTTATTCAGTGTCAATATTTATATTCTTAAGTCGATTAAATTTTTATTACCTTGTTCATATCTCAGTATTATAAAAATATAAAAATAAATTCTGCATCATATTTATTTTAAAATGCTATCATTATTGTTCTTGTAATTAAATACACACGATTTTTAATAATATATTACATGAATAGATAATAGGTTCAATCTGTATACTTTCGAGTTTATTATTCAAAACTGGAATTCTTTATTTATATTTCGCTTTCATTTGTGCACAAAAGGTATTTTTCTGCAAATATATATTTATTTTAAATCAAAATGGCCCAACTTCGTTTTTTTATTTTCTTTTGGTTTTATGCTGATGTCTTTGGGTATAACAAAAATAAAAAGAATATTAAGGATATACTTCCCCTGTTCCTATAGAATTTAAAAAAATATTAACGTAAAAGACTTCTTTTGAATCATTACAAATAGCATAAATAATTTAACATGCTTTTCGCCGAATTGAGCTCTCACTTTGAAGATCTATCCGATTAGATATAGTTTATAGTGATATATTTTGAAAAATCATGCTCAAATTGTCAATATATGTATATGCTTTTCTTTGAATTTACAGCTGAATTTCCCCTTCTGAATTTTCTTACTGTGATAAATTGGAACTAATTTCTTTTTTTTTGTAATTTAAAGAGCTTCTGTAGCATGTAAAATGCTTTCTTTTGTTCGAAGCTGGAATAATCGTTCTGTAAGAAGTAATTAGATTTATGCTCGAATGTCTCGAAGGTTTTTTTATTCCAAAACTCACTTTGAATTTTTTAAAATATCAAATCATTCTTTAATACTAGAATAGCTAAAATGATAGATAAAACAATTAAATGTTAAATTATTGTATTATTGAATAGTTAACAACCCGAAGAAAAATAATCTCATTGGAATATATTGAAAAGCTTGGAAATTTTGTAATTAATCAAAAATTTTTATGAATATATATTATAAAAACCCAAAATAAGATCGAATATACCAAAATAAAATAATGTGGGTTTCATGCGGAAAAAAATCGACGCAACATTTAAATATTTATTTATAAAGGATAATTATATAATAAAGACTCAAAGCAAATAATTATCTATAATTAAGAAATTTGAGCTAAAAAGAGAATCGAAATATATTACTTGAAATCAATTTAAATTATTTTTTTTGATAAATTTCTAAAATAAAACACCTTGAATTCAGATATGCACAAAAGGTAAGAAATACTTTCGGGTTTTATTTTTAGTCATATTATTATGAAAATACTATTTCGTTGGACCCATTAAAATCGAAATATCTTTGAAAATTTATTTCGTGGGATAAGGATAAAACCAAGATTGAATCATTATTACACTGATTACAGTTTCAAGAAGCTCTTTAATTTGAATCTGTTACTTTTCGTAATAAAACGTAATAATTGCGACTTACATATGTTGTTTTATTAACAATAGATAACGTGAATATAAAGCTGATTATAAATCCAATTCCCTAGGCAAAATATTTTATGATGTTTTCGTTTTTCGAAAAACTATTTTTTTTTACTTTTTTTGTTTAGTCTTATAATTTATTGTGTAATCTTATAAATTTTTGTTTTTAGTGATAAATAGAGCCATATAAAAATTTTATTGTATTTTTAATTAAAAACTTATATACTGTATAATCTAAAACCTTCTTATATATATTTTTAAACGACACCCGTGCCATAAAAAAATCTAAATTTATATCCTAAAATTTTATGTTAATTTAACACAGGGTTCTAACCTAATACAAATAATCTGCCTTATCATTTTTTTTATTTTCAACATGTTTATACCGTCAACTCATCTTCACTTTTAGAATTATAGGATGAAAAAATCAATTAAAAAAAGTTCTTTAAACGCATTTGATTTATAATGAATAAAAACAAAACTTCTCAATCATATCGATAATTTTCCAGAATTTAATAATTTTTAGGGGAATACAAATTGTTTTCACTGTACAAGAGCAAAAACCACATGAAATTTTTCCACAAATTTATATTTTCTGTGAAAAAAAGACAAAATTAATTAAATCGACGCACCAATTATCAACTAAAAATTTATAAAATATATTGGTAGAAATACTACATGATATTAAAAGATACGTGTACAATTTTTTTTAATATTTCTAAGATTATTTTTAAGATTATTTTTTATGTTTTTAGCTAAATATTATAAATTTTTTTTAATATTCCATAGTTTTTTTGTATTGGGTAGAAATTGTCTAACCGAATTCGAAAAAAAACAAACCATTATATTTAGTTGTTAGAAAGGAATTTTTATATTTTTAAACTGAAATTTTTAAAAAAATAAAATAATTATAAACGAAAATTGGATTACGGTTAGCTATCGGGCCCAGTGAAATGTGATCGAGTTTGTCTGTCAAAAAGTATTTTCAAATATTATTGGATTTTACAATGAAAATAAGTACATCGCATGTTATAATACCTGTATTGTGATCAATAAAATATATTTAATACAAAATTAGGCTTAGAAAAATAAATTTTAACCATTTATGGGTAATCTTTTGCAAAATATTAGCTAAATTTTTTAAATAAATATAAAGAGCGATCTAAAGTTTTCTTTTAAGTTTAAAAAACCAGGTTTAATTTTTTAGCTACAAATAAAATCATATTTGCCAAGGCAATCTAACAAAAAGATTTTTCAAAAAACCTTGATTTTTTCTTGTGTATTAAATGATAAATTTCCGGACTATTTTATTTTTAGAATATGGGCTATAAATGTGTGTTTCACGGTAAATCAAATACACCCTTCGAATTTTTTGAAATTTTACCTTTTTGCTTCGGCCATCAATTTTGATGAATATGCAATCACTTTAATAACAGCCAATGCTTGTAAATTTTATTGATATTTTTATATAAAACCGAGAACGAGAATCTTTAATTCTGGGTTTTATACTTCAGCTCAAGCTATTTCCAGATGTGTCTTGTCTGTTAACAGCTACCTTAAACAAATAGTATAATTTATGACGTCAGAAATATGTATTTTCTAATATTATGTTTATCAAAAAAATATAGTGTATAATTAAAAATAATTATCGTAAATTAAATATCATAAAATATACAAATCAAAACTTTTATTTACAAATATTTCGCATTTTCAGACAGTAATTGTAGTTTTACAATATAACATAATAATTTATCATTTTTATTATAACATGTTCTCATAACTATGGTGTATTTTGATTTTTAAATTCTAATTGTATAGGAAATTGTGTTTATGTTTGTTTAAAATACCTATTATATATATAAATAGGTATATTTAATTTATAATATTTTTTCCCTGCAATAAGAATTGAAAATTTGTGTGCGCTAGATGAGAATTCAAATGAAAAATACTAGCTTACTTAATGTAAAAAGAATATAATAATCATTTTAATAGCTCTATTTTATATTTTAAGATATCGTGAGATTTTTATGTCGAGTCTATAAAAATATCTACCTCATTTTTGTTATAAATAAAAGCTTAGAATAAGAAAAGATTATTAATCGAAAAACTGAAAAAATGAGGAATAATTAAAATCAAAAAAGTATGCTAGCGACAGAAAAATAATAAAAAATCTGCCTAAATATTTTTCTGCATTTCTTCTGCATGTTACGAACTTTTTTTATGTACTTTTGAATTAAAAACCAAAAAAGAAATTCATATGGTAAATTGTGTCTTTTGTTGTAAATTTAAGAGTTGAAATCACAAGTTTGCTTTTTTTCATACATATTTCACCCTTTTATACTCTAAAACAATGTGAGTATATCCATAAATTTAATTTAAGATTCTTTTAACGATATATTATTCTCTAATATCACTATAAATTGAGAAAAATACGATGTTTAAAATTATATCATTCCTGTTATTGATTCAAATTACTAAAATTTACGCAAATTCGTTTAAAAAGTGATTGCTTGATTTAATTTAGCATCTTATTAAGTAAAATTCTTCGCACAATATTGTTCAAAGATTTGAGTATAATGTTTAGCTCTATATAATTTGAAAAAAAACATTTATTTTTTTATCTAAAACCACATGAAATTATTGTAAATACACTCACCTCAAATTGAGCTTAACAGGGCTATTTAATCCCGTGAAAAAGGCATTCATATTTCATGCAAATATACCCCTATAACGAGAAAAAAATTTTGACTAAAAATAATGGAATATATATTTTAATAAAGAAACTACATTCAACATAACAAGTCAAATTTAAACTATGGAATACCCATTATTGATAATTGTGAAGGGGAACATCAAAATCTTTAAAAAATAAAAGGCGTAAAAAAGGACGATAAAATAAAATTAAGAGACAGCATTAAATTTTTTTTTCTGTAATTTAAAAGTGCAAAATAGCGCAATTTATAAAAACACAGGCATTATTAGAATATCTTTTTACAAGAATAACTTATATTTTTCAGAATTTATTCAAAAAAAAATTTATATGTGAAACATGAATTCAAAAATCATTATTTAAAACGTTTATGACATTTTTTAATTACCCCAGAGTTTTATAACATTTTAAACAATGATTGAAATAAAATAATACAATTATAATTTATTCGATTTTTTACTTTTTATTTATTTATTTTTAATTTATACCTGTTTATTCTTAGTAATTTTATCCAAATAAAAAATAAATGGATCGTTTTGTGTTATATTGACAATAAAAATTTATTTAGATCCACTATATATTTATTGATGCATAATAAAAAAAAACGTTAAAAAATAGATTGTGGTATTGTTATAATATAGAAAAATTATATTTTTTTCATACAAAATGATAATTTTAGATATTAAAAAATATTATTTGTGATCAGCTATGTTTAATAATGCATTATAAAAATTAAAGATTAAAAAAAGATTCTGTTATCTTAAAATTAGACAATTCCTATTTTTCATAAACAGATGAATATATTATTTTGTTAAATAATCTAAAGTACATGTTAACTAATTATTAATAATTAATTAAAATTGATAAAATTGCGAAGGTTTTGATATATTATCTAATGCACTTCAGATAACGAGTAATATGTATTAAGATATTGTTCAATATCTTCAGTGACTAAAAACAGAATAATAATCTTGATGTATTAAATCTGATCTATACCATCCAGTCAAGACCAATAGTTAGACAAAGATCAACATTTAAAACATTATGTATGAAACACTATGTAACGAAGAAAAATAATCTAAAATTCAAGATGGCAGTCAGTACATTATCATTCGTATTCACGGTTTTATGTATATTCGGTGGTTACGCACAATCAAATAGCAAAAAAGATGATGAAGTAGAAAATTGCTCAAATAATCTAGGTATTTCCATAATGTCCATAAAAGTGCATTGCGATACAGCAGCGCTTATAAAACTTCGAACGGATCTTTCGAAGGAATTCAGTACGGATTTCAACACGATGTCAGCCGCATTAAAATTTTTTGGTGGTGTTTTTGATATGATAAATGAAGATTTACAAAAATATGGGGTTCAGGTGCGTGGGGATTTTACCCAACTTCGTGCAGAAAGTCTAGGTCATTTACCATATAGTCAGAAAAAATGCGAAAAACAAAACGCCGTTAGTATACGTACAACACTAGTCTCAAATTTGCTGAAAATGAAGACTTTTGGTCAAATTGGAAATCGACTTATAGTATTTTATTGCAGAAATTTATCAGATGGAAAAGACTTTAGCGTTAATAATGTAGGTACTTGTGGAAATATAGCTGGTTTTGCTATGGGAAATCTCAGAAACTTAGGGAATACAATTAGAAGGGAGGTTGTTAGATCGATATCTAGGGATAAATACGAAATAGATGGTATTTTAACCGGAAGTTTCAACACTAGTTTATGTTCTCAAGCCAAAAATTGTCTCCCAAGCTTTGGACCTTCAAATATATACGGAGAGTTTGTAAGTGGGTTAAAATCATTAAGACATCTAGCAGCGGAGACTTATATTACTGGTGAGGGATATAGACTTCGTGAACACGATCTGTATGACGATGTTGAAGATATGCATCCAAGCGGAGATCCAGAGGTATATCCAACACAAGATTATTCGAACGAAAATGAACTTTATGAGGATACAGAAAACAATAAAAATGGACCTTTCGGTCTGAGTGGAGGATCAAAACCAAGTATTCCAGGACTTAAAGGTCTATTTTAATTTTGAAACGAAATAATATCACTAGTTTATACTTGCAGATAATTTATAGTTGAAATTTTTTTGTGCATTCTAAAAAAATAATCAAGAATCAAATAAAATAAAATTTTATTACGCTAGTCTTATTACCTATATGGATTGTACTAATATGTATTCTTAATAGATAAAGGCTATTTAAAAAGTCAAATTGAAAAAAAAAATAATATTTATTTTAATTTGTCTTATTTTAAAACAACAAATGACCCCAATTAGAGAATATTTTTTTTTTGCAGCGAAAAATTTAAGAATATTTGAAACTCAAAACTTTAAAATTGAATATAGAAGTGTTAAAAGTATTTTATTTTAACCGATATACTATACAAGGTTAATAAATAATAAATTAAAGTTGTGAATGATAAATTACAAGATTCCTTGTCACTTTTAAGTATGCTACTAACTTTAATATAAACTGATAACAAAACTATCACTTTAATATCTTTAAAATTAGAGTTTTTATTTGAATACAATAAGTGCTAAAGGTATTCTATGGAAACAAAGACATTGTATAAGGTTTATAAATAAGATATTAAAAGTTGTAGACAATAAATAAGAAATTACAAGCTTCTTTAGAACATTTAAAGTCTTTTTCTTGTTTAATACAACTTGTTAACACATTTTTACCTTAACTAATTTTATATTTATATAATTGAAAGAGATTTATATAATAATTTTTGGTTATTTTTGCGAGAAAACTTAATAAATAACTTTAAATATAATTTTTGCCCTCGCTTCCTATAGAATAGAAATCTTATGCTTCGAACATGCTCATTATGGAAACAATTTATAAAAATGCTCTTTATCAAAAGAATCGTTTATTTAAAAGCCTTATGAGGATATGAATGCCAACTGAAGCGGAAGCATACGCACAAACGATGGTAATGAAGAAGACACATGAACTTATAATTCTTTAGAGGAAAAGATAGTTCAAGGAAGCATGTAAATATGACGGGATGGAAAGATGCATCAGTTAAATCTGTTCCATAGACCAATCTAAAGCTTTGCTTAATCAACTATAAAAAGCTAAAAATTAAATTAACCCATAAATAAAAACCAATTGGCCCACAGTTGGTAGAATCCACTAGATAAAAATAAACAAAATTTAAAAAGGGTAATTATAAATACATCTAACAAGACTGGAACCCAAAAAAAAATTAATTATCTGTCTTATAATTGTATTTCCATTAGTTAAAACAAATTAATTTAACAGAAAGCTCTTGATGTATAAGTATTTATAATTTATTTAATTCGACTACAATCATTGAATTTCAACTTTCCCTAAGATATATTTCTAAATTAATTTCTGAAAACGAACAGAACTGTTTTTTTAAGCGTAATTAGAAGTAATAAATCACATTAAAACATAAATTACAATTAGTTTTGAAACTATTATTGATATAATTTTAGTAGAACAGAAAGCTGTCGTTTATAAAAAAAAAATTACTTTTATGCTTATGCTAAGTTTGATTTATTTTAAAATATTATTTCAATTTAAACATCTTCCTGAAAAAAATCTAAGTTACAAATCAGATCGATGAGTATATACAAACCTTGGTATTGAGAAAAATCCTTGAGTTAATTGGTCGTGAAAGGAGGAGAAACAGCCAAAAATAAAAATACATTGTGCGCACAGAAAATCAACCAAACTGTGCTCAAGAACAAAAACTAAAATTATAACCATATATTTATTGCTGTAAAATATTCTAATAATTAATTCAAACATGTTTATTATTTATTAAAATATATTTATTTAACATTTAAAGGATCATAAAATATACTTTTGACATAATTTTGTAGTAGTTACTTCTGTCCAAAGAATTTTTATTGATGTTTAATCAATGAATGTATAGATGGTGAAAAATAGATTAAAGTTTTTACTTCTTATATAAGATTTTAATATTCTTTTCGATTTTCCCCTCTAAAAACGTTCCAAAGGCGAATTAAAAGTTATGTGATAAAAAAATTGGAAAATCAAGAAATATAGATGAAAACAACAAACAGCAAAATTAAAAAAAAATGCAAATTTATAGAAAAAACAAGGGTGTATTTAACATTCTGGTAATAATTATTCAACCATAACCACATGAAACCTCCATGCTACATTCTAAATAAAATAGTAAAAATCTTTCGATTGAATTTTTATGCATTTAAGAATATTTGTTGCATATTTATTTAGGAATAGCAAATACAAAGTTCTAATAGAGCCTTAAATTGAATATTCGAACCTTATTACGATCA
Source organism: Rhyacophila brunnea (assembly GCF_057557595.1). Taxonomy (NCBI): domain Eukaryota; kingdom Metazoa; phylum Arthropoda; class Insecta; order Trichoptera; family Rhyacophilidae; genus Rhyacophila; species Rhyacophila brunnea. Next base: position 3,394,315 of record NW_028233037.1, read on the forward strand.
TGGAAAAATTATTATTGGCATCAGTGCAGTATTAATTCTGAATATTGAACCTTGATGCAGTTTTTGGTCACAAAAAATCTAGTTATGAAAGTCTCCCATAAAATATTCTTAGCAGTTTGAGTTAAAAATTTTTATAAATAGTATTTCTAATTATATTTCGATCTGAATTCATGTTAACAAGTATACAATAAACTAACGTACGAGATAAATGCAATAAATATCTTTATTAAGGTTTCTATCTTACCGAAAAATAACATTAGCCAATTAATTTCGACTTAAAGTAAAATTTTGAGCAGAAGATTTTATTTATATGTGTATCTTTAATTACCTTTCATACTATCAATATTATAAAGTAGGTTTATAGAAAAATGTATTCAGATTTTTTTTTAGATAAAGAATAGGATCGATCTTATAGATACAACATGCTTCAATTATTCTAAGGTTCTAATATCAGTTTACAGACTTATGCATAAATTGATGTTCAGTCTTTTTTTATTCCCATAATTTAGTGATATGATGTAATTTTTCTCTAAGTGGTGATGGTTAGTAGTGTAAACATACTATCTAGATTTTTAATTTAAATGATTGAAAGTTTAAATTTTCTTCACAAAAGAAACGATTAAATTTCAAACAACCATAAAATGCCGCCTAATTAAAATCGAATAATCTCAAACTGATTGTCAATTCACTGTAGAATTAATCCTTCAGCTGTAAACGTATACTTAATTGTGGCTCCATAACAAATTAACTCGATTCTTGCACCCAAGTGTAAGCAATCAAAGCCATTATTGGTATGATGTAATGTGCTTTCTTGTAGCGGAGGTTCGATTAAAGAGATAAAATTAACACTGTTAAATGATTTTTTTAGCTCATGAGGCTTTATAGAAAAATTCGGTTCTATCTATTCCATTCCTTATTTATATCCAACAAGATATTTTTCAATAACCAGGTGTAATATAATCACGATACAATTGTATTGATAAAAACCAGATGAATAATAAATGATATTTGTTTTATTTTTATGCAGCCGATATCAATAAATCGCCCCTAAACTCAATCTTTAAATTTGTAGAAAGTTTAATTAAATAATCATATCCGCAAAAAATACCGATATAATTGCATGATAAATACAGGATTGATCATAAAAATATAAAAACTCTAAATAATCATAAAACCACCGCGGATTCTATAAATAGATATTCTATTAAAGGATAAATACACTATTTTTTATAAAACAATATTCATATTATATTAATGCAAGACGCTTGAACTCATCAAATTTGAGAGAAGAAGAGTTGTTGATGAAGATAGATCAGGGGAAGGTTTCAAAAGATGCATCAAGGAGTTGTGCAATATTAGCAATAGGCTGACCACGTCTAAATAGATAAAAAGAAAATCAACCCATAAATAGATAATAATTTGGTATTATACCAATACACTTATTTATTTTCGACTTAATTTGTTAAAAAAAGCATTTTCGATGTTTGATAATATATTTAATTTATGGCTTTTAAATTAAATACTATACAGGTTATAAAAAAACCATGTATATTTATTCGAATTTGCTGGCTCATGTATTTATCAATAAAAAAAGAACAAATCAATTATATATGTTTCAGAATATTTATTGAAAAATCGTGTATATTTATTCTAATTTGAAGGCTGATACGTTATTAATACAAAACGGAAATAATTATACATGTTACAACATATTAAATGGAAAAATACATAGAATTCATCAAATTACAAAACAAATATATTTTTTCCTAATCGAAAATTATATTTCAAATAATTTATACTTATTTAAACAGTAGAATATAAATTTCGCAACAAATTTCGAAATATTAATTTATCAAGAGAAAAAAGAAAATCTACTATAATAAAACTAATTTGGCTACATAAAGATAGATAAAATTTTAATTTAATATTTATATTTATATCAAAAAAGTAAAATTTGATTTTTTTGACAGCTGATATTTATGTGATAAAATCATCAAATTACAAAAGTCGATGTACATGTTCTACATGAAAATCAATATTAACTAAACAGCTTATCTTAAAATTTCTGTGTTTATCGAATATTTTTAAGTGATAGAACATTAAATTTGAAGCACAGTGCAAACCATTCTTAAATATGTATTTTTATGGTTTTTACAATTTATGAAATTTCTAAGTATAATTATGAGCGATTTATAATTTATAGATAATATTTAGTTGTTCTTGATTTCCATATATGACACAAATTTCATATTGAAAATTTTGCTTAGAAATTATAAAGATTTAATTTTACTTTTCGAAGATCCAAAAAAATATATTTTCATGGATTATTTAAACACACTATATACGCATTACAATTTTCCAATTCTTTAGACTCTTTTTATTTGTATATGAATCCACAACCAATGTTCATACGTATCTTTTCTTGAATTATTGAATGTATCTTATACTTTTTTCATCGCTTCTTGAATTTAAGTTTCTATAAATTTTAATAATTAATATTGCGCACTTTTTCTTATGATATGATTTTCTTTCATTGGATTAATATGAATTTACAGAAAACGAAAATACGCGTATGAGATCGGTGTGTTAAAACTAGAAAGTAAAACCATTAAAAGCCCAAATACGAGAATAACCTATATAGTTGCTTTTTAAGACGCCGAAAACGTGCTCCAAACATAAATTAAGCCTGCTCCGTTCAGAAAAGACATTGGTAAGTGTATAGTGTTGGTAGTAGCATAATTAACCAGCGACTGAAAGTAGATAGAATCACATCCCCCCCTTCATAATGACTGCCTTTGGTAAAACAGGTTTAGTACACGGAGACTAAATATATAGCAGGAAATGTGAAGGACCGCACGCGTACGTGCATCAGATAAGCAAAAGTTCGTGAAGGCACAAAGGGAACTTTCCAAAAAGAAGATATATACGAGTAAATAAAAAAAATAAGTATTCTGTGCCGGATTCTCTTTTTAGATATAAATAACTCGAAGTCACCAATCAAATCGAGGCATATACACAAAGTATAGGGTTGAGGAAATCACTTGAGCTAAAATGGGTTGAAAAGAGGAGAAGTATCGAAGAAGATTTGAGAGAAGATGATATATTCAAGAGAATGGATACGATGTGCCATCGGGAAATAAATCACACAATGCTTACAGAAAAAATCTAAAATTCAATAACAAAATTTAGCCATAAATAAAAAGACTTATTTTTTTTATTGATATATGAAATTTATTTGGCTTTAAGATGAGCACATATAAAGTAGGTGTAAAAGAATGTTTAGGCATGGATGAACACGGGTCATAATCAAGTGGTAAGGTATTCATTCTATTCTTGCGAGAAAATTCAAGTTTAAAAGAATAAATAACATCAGATGTCACCCAATTCAAGAAACAATGGTTAAGTAACTAGTAGAGATAAAAGTAGATACTAGAATAAAAACCGATAATAAATTATTGGATGACCATGGGGAGTTTTTGTTAATGGACAAAGAAAACTTGATCACAGTAATATAAATAGGAAAGTAGTATTTATAGCCTCATTGATGTTTAAAATGGGAGACAGTTATAATATGATATATTGACAAATTAACACTCTCTGTTTACAGATATATAAAGGGAAACGTGCCATTCGTTTCAACATGTGATGTTTATACCAAAATACAACAAGTTGTATATTAAGATGCAGCGAATACTAAATCAAAACGTACGCTTGAACTATAAAATTTCGGAAAACACATGAACTAACAATTTTAAAAAGAATAAGATTGTGAAGATAATGAAGTTGACAGAAGTATTTTGCAAATATGTTTTATATAGCAATCTAAAGTTTTGATTGCACAAATTATAATAGTTAAAAATCAAATTAGCACATAAATAAATTATAATGAATATTGATTTACTTCTAAAAACCGTATGATTGTTTTATTATTCATCTAATTTAAAGGCATGTGATTATTTTCTAAATTAATTTTAAGATATTATCTTTTTTTTACACTGAGTATGGAATAAACAATTTATAAGAACACAATGTCCCAATAAAATTTGAGTTGTACATGCAAAACATGATATTAAAAAGTATATAAGTTATATTTGTGTAAAAGAATAGTAAAGGTGGAACGTTATAGCCAGGAATTTACGCGTGATGTGGTTGTAATATTTGGCGCATTTAACGATTTGTAAATGTATACAAGTTATTTACTACAAACTATATTCAATTCAAACAGCCTATATCCAAATTTTCCTGTATGATATTGATTAAATTTGCATATTTTCAACTTAAAGACACAATTTCTTTCATAATCTTTTACATGTGTGGATGTATCTTGATTAATTAGACTTCCATCGATTTTATATAATTCTTGTGATAATTTAAGTACCTCATTGGGTATAAGAAGATTCTACAATTTGATTATGATCTAAGTTTATTTTTAAAATCCAATGCTTTAACTATTGGTTGATTAAATATATATTTTAAATCCAATTTACGATAATATACAAATGCAGAACAAGGATGGTACCATATGTTATAAAATTGAATGGTGTAGTCACTAAATTCCATACAGCTGAGTAAAGGATTATAAAGAAAGCAGAAGCATACGCACAAAAAATGGAATTGATGAAACACTAGAATCAATAAGCCTCGAAGGAAGAGGATGCGTGGATAAAGGATTGCATAAATATCAATAAAATATTATAATAACATCAGAACTTATTTTTGGAAAATGAACAAGTGAAAGAATAAGTTATTCACAAGATATATTGTTTGCTCGATATAATATATTTACAAAAGAAACAGATATTCTATTTTATAATCTTTTTGTGTGTGATTTTATTAGATGTGTGTTTATCTATTATATCATCCGCTTAAAATTTTTAATCTATAATATATTTACACATTTAAATACTTTATTTTTTAAAACATGACATCCGAAGATTATTTTTAATTATGGGCTAAATTTATAGTTATAATTTTAGTTTTTGTTCTCGAGCACAACTTGTTTCTTTCCCTGCGCGCACAGCGTATTTATACTTTCAGCTATCTTCTTCACTACCACTCTTCTTTTCGAGAACTATTACTTCAAGGGTTTTTCTGAATCCGTTGGTTTGTATGTGTCATCCCAAGAAATAGATATTTTATTTTATAATCTTTTTGTTTATATAATATTATGCCACACCAATTGGGAAGGTGTCAAAAGATGCATCAATGAGTTGTGCAAATTCCTAATATGTTGACCACATCTAAATAGATAAAATGAAAATTAACCCATAAATAATAAAAATGCAACACTAATTGATATTCTTAGTCTATAAAATATTTAAACATGTAAATACTTTATTTTTTAAAATATAGTATCCCAAGAAATAGATATTTTATTGATAATATTTTTAATAATATACGCATTTAAATATTTTGTTTTCTAAAATATGACATCCCAATTAAAATATATTTTGTGTTTAATATGTCCCATCAATTAATTTTTTTAATCTATATTTCTTTTTAGTGTAATTAATTTTTTTGTCTTTAAAATGATAAACCAACCATTTAAGAACACATCATTTTAATTAATCCCCATTCAATTTAATTGGCACAATTCAATGGTCTTTCCCTCAGCCTATTATACAATATTTTACATTTATAATATTCTTTTTTCGATTTCAAATGCCTACAATATTCCATTCAATGCATATTACCATTTTTATAAATCAGAGGATTCTCTTCGGGCTGACTTCTTTGATACTTTTATGTTAATTAAATGAATTTTATCGTTTCTGTATTCAACTAACTATATAAATATTATTTTTTATGTGTGATTTCTTCCAGCACACAAACATATATACTCTTTTTAAATACTTTCTTACTATTTTTTTAATTTTGAATAACTCCATATGTAAGATTTTGATTGGTTGATTTAGGTATATAAATCAATAACTCTGTTACCCCTATAATGCTATTTAATTTTTTACTACTAGCGTTACAAGTTTTCACACGGACAGAGACAGAGACAAAGACAGAGGTATCGAAGATAAGTGTAGGAATAGATTTGGGTACGACGTACAGTTGTGTTTACATATTTGACAAGGAGCGAGGCAAGGTGTTCAACCTCAAAGTGCACAATCGTCCAACCTTCCCTTCTGTTCTTACATATGATACACAGAAGATAGAAATCAATGGAAAGACGGAATATAGATTCTTGCCTATTACGGGTAATGCAGCACATGCTTACCACAAGAAGAATCCAAACAACAGTTCCTTGTTGTATGCTTTCAAGAGATTAGTTGGGTTGAGTGTTCAGGATTTAGAATCAATACCCGCATTAAAAGGTATCGATAGCAAAGTACAGTATCCGATTTTGAGGGAAACTAGCAATAAAAATGGGAAGAAAGAGAGTACCATATCCATGGGATACACATTAGAAGGTAAAACTGTCAAGGAAGTTAGGCCCGTGAATGCTAGCGCAGAGATTTTGAAAGAGCTTATGAAAGCTATAAGAAAATATGCAGCTTCTAAGGCACGTGGTGAAGACATGGAAGAAAAAGAAAATGATGAGCAAGATTCTAATGTTAATGATGACAATAATGAAGAAAATGATACTAAAAATATTGCAACTATGGTTATTACAGTCCCAGCATACTTTACAGAGAATCAAGTCACAGCTACTTCAGATGCTGCTATGATTGCAGGTATTACTTTAACAAGGACAATGAATGAACCAATAGCTGCGGCATATGCCTATCAGATGAAGCATCCTAATGAAGCAGAGTCTACTAAGCTAGTTTTTGATATGGGTGGAGGTACACTTGATATTAGTGTTTTAGAACATGAAGAAGGCGTTATTGAAGTAAAAACTTATGCTGGTGATAATTTCCTCGGAGGTGAAAATGTAAATGAAATGCTTTTTGATTATTTCGTTAATGAATTAAGAGTATGGTATGAAAAAAATCCTAGCATCCTAAAGTTATTTAAAGATAAAGTAAACACCCCCGAAAGAACGCGACTGAGAACTTTTGTAGAAGGCTTTAAGATTGCCCTTTGTACGAAACAAAACAATAACATAGACGAAAATGTCAAGATTACACGAGAATTTTTCGTAACAGAAACAGAAAAGATGAGGTTTTCTTTGGGTACAGATAAGTTTAATCAAATTTGTAAGCCTATTTTCGATAAGGTGAGACATTATATCCTCGACAATGAACATGGTATTTTAGGTAAATATAAGAATAAATGCAAAGGACAAAAGGAAAATATATCCAAAGTTCTTTTTGTCGGTGGATCATCTAGAATTCCTTATATTAGAAAGATGTTGGGCGATATATTCGGACAAAAGAAACTTAGTTATGAACTTGATGCAGATACATGTGTCGCTGAAGGAGCAGCATGGTACGCAGCGTCTTTGGCTGGATTCCTTGATGAGGATACAGCTCTTTGTCTCGTTGACGTTGTTTCTACAGATGTTGGGATTTGTGTTGAAGATAATATGTTCGTTCCTATCCTCATTAGTGGAAATTCAGTGCCTGCAAGTGGGTCTCAAGTCTTTACAACTGCCTATGACAATCAAGATGTTGTGGTAATTAAAGTTTCACAGGGTCCAGGACGATTGTTCCATCGTAACAGTTATATTGGGGAGTTTAAGCTTTATCTTAAAGAAAAACATCCCAAAGGTTTACCACAGATTCGAGTAACCGTCAAAATCGACAAGGATCGTACACTTAGTGTACACGCATATGATGAAAAGACTAAAGTTGAAGAAAAGGTCGAATTCGACAGAACTATCCACACTCTTTCTGAAGATCATATCAAGAAGTTGCATGAAGAAAAAGAAATTAATAAAGAAAAGGATCAAGAACAACTGGAAAGATATAATGAAATGAAGAAACTTGATAATTACATCGATAGTGTCAAGTCACGAATGGTAGCACCACAGATCAATCCTGAAGACCGTCAAAAGATTGATAAAGCTGTTGTCGCTGTTCAATCATGGTATAACACCGAGAAACAAACTGCTGATAAGCTGTTATTCATGGAAAAATATGAAAATCTTAAAGATTTGGTTGAACCATTGCTCAAAGGTGCTTCACAAGAACAATCTTATGATAATACTAGGGACAAGGAAGATGAAGGTGCTCGCGAAGATCTATAATTAAAAAAGTCACCAAACTTATTTTCTTTATTTTAATAGAATAGAATTTCTTTTTTAAAAACAACACAACACTATATTGTTTACAAATACTCCATTGTATACAAATACTATATTGTATACAAATACTCTATTGTTTACAAATACTATATTGTATACAAATACTCTATTGTTTACAAATACTATATTGTATACAAATACTCTATTGTTTACAAATACTATATTGTATACAAATACTCTATTGTTTACAAATAAATTTTAAACTAGATGAATATTAAAAAAATGATAAGTCTTTCCCCTCATACAATCCTATCCTTTTTGAAACCTCAACCCTTCAAGACTTATTATTAATTCAAGAGTATTTCTCAATCCTAGTGCGTGTGAATTACGGCTCTACTAGATTCCTAACTCCATAATATACGACTTTTGGTATAGCAAACTACACCATTACATTTTATCGAGCTCTTTCATCACATAAAATCAAGCATTTCATCACATGACATCAAGCATATTATCAAGCATGATATGGGCATTGTAGATTAGCTAAAGTGCGGTTTTTAACACGACACCATTATTTCTTTATGCACAAGATATCATGCATTTATTATTGATTTCCATAAAAATCAATGCCATTTATATTAGCATAAACTATTAATTTACTATTGACGTGCATAAAAGTATCATACATATTTACTATTGACGTGCATAAAAGTATCATACATATTTATTATTGATGTGCACTAAGATTCAATATCTATCTTTTATTTATGTGCACCAAGACAAAGTATCTATCTCTTATTTATGTGCACTAAGATACAATATCTATCTATTATTTATGTGCACTAAGATACAATACTATTCTATTTTTATGTGCACTAAGATACAATATCTATCTTTTTTTTATGTGCACTAAGACACCATATCTATCTATTATTGATGTGCACTAAGACACCGTCACTATCTATTATTGATGTGCACTAAGACACCATATCTATCTTTTTTTTATGTGCACTAAGATTCAATATCTATCTTTTATTTATGTACACTAAGATTCAATATTTAATATCATAATTGTGCACTAAGACAACATATTTATCTATTATTTATGTGCACCAAGACAAAGTATCTATCTCTTATTTATGTGCACTAAGATACAACATCTATCTATTATTTATGTGCACTAAGATACAATACTATTCTATTTTTATGTGCACTAAGATACAATATCTATCTTTTTTTTATGTGCACTAAGACACCATATCTATCTATTATTGATGTGCACTAAGACACCGTCACTATCTATTATTGATGTGCACTAAGACACCATATCTATCTTTTTTTTATGTGCACTAAGATTCAATATCTATCTTTTATTTATGTACACTAAGATTCAATATTTAATATCATAATTGTGCACTAAGACAACATATTTATCTATTATTTATGTGCACCAAGACAACATATTTATCTATTATTTATGTGCACTAAGATACAATATCTATCTATTATTTATGTGCACTAAGATACAATATCTATCTATTATTTATGTGCACTAAGACAACATATTTATCTTTTATTTATGTGCACCAAGATACAATATCTATCTATTATTTATGTGCACTAAGACAACATATTTATCTTTTATTTATATGCACCAAGACACTATATCTATCTTTTATTTATGTGCACCAAGATACAATATCTATCTATTATTTATGTGCACTAAGACAACATATTTATCTTTTATTTATGTGCACTAAGACAACATATTTACTATTGATGCATTTAAAATAAAATCATTTTATTTTAGTATAAAAATACAAGCTAATAATAACATTAAATATTGTTATTTTAGATAGAATTTCATTTGAGTAAGCTAGTTTGCAAATATATAAATGAATATTTATGTATTCTCTTGCATCGTCTATTATTCATTACATACCTTTGCATTCATTATTTAAACATATGCCAAATATAAATATTAGAGGAAAAAATACTTTACCTTTATTTCATTACAACATTTATATTTTAAATTTTTGATTGAATAAGAAATGATTTTTCACCTTTTACAACTAAATATATCTAAATACTGTATAGATCCCTATCCCCACTACATAAAAAAATATAAAATATTAGTTACTCAAAATTATTTATCAGTTTGAATATTATTAGATATTATATGCTTTGCGGAAATTTTAAAAATTATATATTTGATATTTCGTGGAAATTTTTTCAGGGATAAAGCTTTTATAGATCAAGAAATTATATTTTGATAACTCTATAAATCTGTCTGAAATAAACTGGTAAGATCATGCACATTACCCCAACAAAAAAAATTGGTACATGATAAATTTTTATTAAAAATTTCTCTGTACCCCATAGAATAGAATCATCAAACCAATTTTTAATCGTTTGATAAAATATCGGACTATTATTGATCATAAAAGACTTTTTATTGTGCCTATGAAAACCTTCCGTATCATATAACCATAATAAAAACTGGAAATATATACATATGCTTATAAATAGTCAAAGAAATTTTTAGTATAAATTACAAGATTTTGATCATATTTTTTAGGCTAAACATTTGAGAATAAAAAAAATAATTCAATAGATATGCAATAAATTTTTTACATAAATTAAGCATGTTTTAAAGATAAATCTTGCACACTTTAAGTAATAAATTATCAAGAGTCAATTCTTGTTCAAATTAACCATAGTATAATAAAACTAAACAGATAGATAAAAAGTAATTCATATTTTTTATATACAATATATATTTAGTATAATGATATAAATCAGTTTATACCGTTAAAAATGATATATGCACATATTTTTCGTCTTAAATTTTCTTTTACATAAGAGCACCAATAAATTAAAATCTGAGAAAACATAATTTTAATATACGAACAATAAATTAACAAAAAGAAACAGGTTAAAGAAATATAAACTGTGTCTTTTTGAATTAAAGCTAAATAAAAAAAGTTATAGATTCTTAAAAAGAAAGATTTCCAAATTATTTTTGCTTTCTATACAATAACTGGAAAAATCCGAGAAAAGAATTATGTGCATAGGATGTTGGCTATTTAACCAAAATATACTTTATAAAGTATATTCAATTCATCTTTGGTGTTTTCAAAATATTTTTTTGCACATATATTTACCGAATCATGTTTATTTTGTTTGTTCACACAGCTAAATGCTAAAATATAAATCAGATCCAATTATTTGATATTTCAATCGTCTTTTTAATGCTGATATATTTACCGAAACTCTAAAAATTGTTATTTGTTCACTCTGCTATTAACTAAAACATACTTTCTAAAGTATATTTAATTCATGTTTGATATTTCAATAGTATTTTTTCAACTCATATATTTACAGAATTGTGTTGATATCGTGTGTAAGTCTTTGATAAAATTCACTTTTCTCTTTTGCAATAACAAATAGATATTAAACTTTTTATATTTAACCACTTTTTCCATTTAATTAGTTATATTCAAATTATCTTTTCTTTTAAATTTCATAAAAAATTATACATTGGTATATAAAGCATATTTGGTGCCTAAGGTTTTCAATTCTATTCAATTTTAAACCACTTTATGTCCATATTTTACTCCCAATCAAATAATTCAAGTTTATTTCTATATTTTACAGTTTATAAATAAGCTTCAGATTTGATAGCCTGTATTTACATGCAAATTATATTGTTGTGGTTTCAGAATGTTAGTTTAAGAGATAAACCTACATTCTTATACACACTCGAATATTAAAGGCTTTTTGGTAGATCGTTTACAGGCGTTCAAGTTTAACATTAATATTCATTTATACATTTTTTTTAAATTTTTTTAAACTATTATTATTTGTCAAAGCCTCTAAACTGATTTAAGTATCAGTTAAAAGCATTGTATTCCAATTGCATCAGAAATACAAATAATTTTTGAAAGGATTGTATGATATTTAAAAGTCCGACTGAGAAATGTGTGAATACTAGAGAAATAATGGATTTGTTAACCGAAATTACGGCGAAAATAAACATATATTACAATGAAAATTTCGCTTTTTTTTTGATTATACAAAACAATATTTATGTGCCAAAATGATAAAAAGCGAATTAATCAACTTTTTTTAAAAAAAACCTTTTCTTTGCTAATTAATATAAAATTATGGTATTATATTGGATTTACTCAGATGATATCATCATTATATTTAAAGAACACACCCATAACAAGAAACATAACAAATATGGAGATGAACCGGCTTCCTAATAAATAAAATCACATATATGGTATCATCTTTATTAGAAAAGTTGCGGAAGTGATTTTGATACGTACTTTTATAGAAAAATATGTTGTTATGCCTTCTTATTTCTGTTATATAAACGTAAATCAATATTTATTTATCGCGAAAAATACCATAAATATCAAGAATAAATCTATAGGCATAAATAATTTTATTTTATAAACAACAAGGTTTTATTCAAAATTAATATATTTGTGTTTTTTTAAAGCATTAGACATAAATTTTTTTGATTTCATAAATCCGATTACCAACAAAATAAATTTCCATGATATGAAAAATATTTATCTTTCATTTTAATAAATCAAAGAGTCCTATAATTGTTTTTATCTTCTGAAATCTATTTACTTAGAAAATAGAAGAGATTCTCTGAAATATAATCAATAAACATCTTGTATTTAAAGTTGTGTTATATCTTTTAAAATTATTTGCCCGCTGGAATTAACGTGATCATAAATAGTCGATATAAGATGCTTATTTCCCAAAAAGAATTTTTAATAAATATAGCTGCTTGCCTAATAAAGAAAAAAAACCACAATTTAATATATAATGTATCGGAAAAATTCAATACTATCCGTAAATGTAAAAATCCATAATCGTATTACAGAAACGATATATAACGCTGAGAAATAGGCAAAATAATGTTTTGCATCTCTATAATTACATTTATTTTTTTAACAATATCAGCCGAAGACATAAATGAGTGGATCGACGCAATGAAACAAGCCAACTCTTATTATACCGAAACCATCCACACATACTATTCTGATATACACACCGAAATATCTGCAAAAGCTGGTAGCGAAACTTCAGATATTTCAAATTTAAAAAATGAACGGAAATCTATTTTAATAAAAATCGAAAATATGGAGGGTATTGACAGACTATTTAAAAGTCTGACTTTTTTTAACAACTTTCTATCACAAATTACATTACAAATTTTGGAAAAACACGAGGATATCAAGGACGTAAAAATACTAAAAATGGCAATGGACCAGTTAATTGATTTTATAGAAAATACTGTAAAGGGCAGATTAGTATGCATTGAAAGTGGTATCAAAATTCGAAACAGTATTTATGGTGGCATAAAAGAGGCTGAAATATTGATTGATCAGTCGTATTTTGTAGATTTAGCTGAGTCGAATGAAATTTGGAATAATCTTTTTTACGAAGAATTCGAAGCAAAATTTTTCAAAATCGATATTTTGGCTAAAAAAAGAAATGAAATCGTCGGTAAATGGATTAATATTCTCGAATCTGATCAAAATAAATCTAATTGAACAGAAATAATTGGTCTATTAAAAATTTATATTTCATATTCTATAAAAAATTTAGAACGAGCTGTTACTTGATTAAACTATGTTTTTTTTTCATATTTAATATTTTTAAGGACATTATTGAACGATTTTTTAAGCATGAGTTTGTTGAACATCATATATTTGATAAATTGCTCATTTATATGTTTTCGAAACACAATTTAGAAGATGGTTTATATAATATGATATAGAGTCATTATGTTGCTTCGCTTTTTATTTTTATAAATGTTTTGTTTGTATTATCTTTGCTATAAAACCCAAATTTTGTTGGTGTTTAAACATGTTTTAATGAGATACTAGTGTACCTTGTATTTTGTTACACATATAATTATTATTTTCAATCCTAAAGCAAAAAATATTTTTTTTATAATACAATTACACCTTCTAAAAGATCATATAATAAACCTGTATTTAACTCTGATGTAAAACCTTTATCAGAATTTATTAAAAATTAGCGGTAATAATAGACACAGAACACGTCTGGGGTTTTATAAAAAATATATAAAAGCGTATCCTTTGGTGCACAACTATTATATTATTTTTCTATAAAGAAACAGAAGTATTTTTTTGATTATGACACTTCCCTTCTAATGTGGTAATGCGGTATTTTTATGTTTAAATCGATGTTTGTATTCGGGGATTTATCAAATAGATTTTTAGTCGCTGATAGAAATTACCTGTTTTTAGTCATTCAAAAGTAAAAAAACAAAGTTATATGTTTTTTTAAAAAAAGATCGCTAGAATCTCTGTCTTTCAGGTATTTTTTTTAAATTAAACGTAATTATATAAAAAAATGCTTCATTATACATGCGGCTTTAACTATCGCCGAAAAAGCATAAATCCGATATACTACCACATTTTGGTAGCTTTTATATTACGATTTTATTAACTTCTATCATTTATCGAAGATTATAATATACAAAGATATCATTATTCGATGAACATATAAATACTCCTGATGAATGTTTAAAAAATAACATAAAACAACAAATGATTAAAATTATCATTTTATTCCAAATTTAAACCTTCTTGTAATATCAAATCAACTTAAATATAAATAGATATTATACAAAGCATGCAAATTGAGAAAATACGATATATTAAAGAATAACTGCACGTTCATATACAATCTAAAATTAGAATGCTTATTAAATGCCATAAATCAGGTGCAATGCCATAAAATACCATAAGTTTATATCAATGAATTGGGTATGCCAACGGGAGCGAAAGAATATGCAAAAACAATAGTTTGAGAAGAACACTTGAAAGTATTAGTCTTGGCCGAGAAGATATATTAAGGATGATGTGCTTAAAAAGGTATACAGCAAATTCGTAATATAGAGCAATCTATCGTTCTGCGGGAGTAAACTACAAAATATAAAAGAAAAAACAACCCTTAAATAAATATACGGACACATGATATGCAAAAAAACTAGAATTTTGCGAATCACACAGATAAATATAAAAGAACAGAATTTTTATAAGAAGCCTCTAATAGTTGATCGAATTTATTAAGATAGATACATTAGTTCGAATATATTTAGTTAAAAGGTGATTTTTAAAACCCTTAAAATAAGTTAAACATATTTTTAAACATAAATAAAAAGAATGTAATATAAAGTATCCCCAAAATTTATAAAATAGTCAGCTAAGATGCAAAATTTGGATTATAAATCTGAAATATAGTAAATAAAAAAGTTATCTGACAGTTATACACGGCAATGTTTGATTTTTATTTTATCAGCGCATATAAAAAAGGAATTATATTATATGGCAGCTTTTTTAATGATTTACGATTACCTATATAATTAGATGTACGTCTTCTGTACAGATTTTCGCTAAGACGAACCCAAAATTTTGTTATTTCTAGTTTATATATAATTAGAAGAACTTAGAAAAAATAATCGTAAGATTTATTATATATCTAGAACAATTTCAAAACTTTTATAAAAAAATACGAAGCCTCGTCAAAACACTATGGTTGATATAAATAACTGTTCTTAAACAAATAGTTAAAACACACAGAGGTAAGGCTACTTCAAATTAAACGAATGCTTTATGTATCGTTTTTTATTATATCAAGATATCAAATGCCTATGCATGCTTCATCCAGAATGAAATAGAAAAGTCACTACTCCCAATAATATTAGACAAAGTATTGCCAAAAAGCACAATTTTTTAGATGTGCACAATTAACGCTACAAAGTAAAGGAACTATATTTTATAAGTCATATTTATGCCAAAAAGAGAGTTTTTAAATCTTTGAAACGGGTGTCAATACCCAGGCTATTGAATAATTAAACATAAAAAAGTGAAAAAAAATATTGATCACACAAGACAAAATTCTTTATAAGAATTTATTTAGAAGCTTAATCTAAAAAAAACAATTTTATAAAATATGGGAATTGAAAAAGATTTATTTTGATTTTTCATATTAATATATTTATCTTTAATATAATTTCGCTTTGGATTTTTAATTTTAATATCAGCATTCGTTCAGCTTTTATATAAATTTAATTGCATGTTTACCCGTGTATTAAATTTCATATTTTACTTTTAATTTATTTTTACATCAATTTTATTTTGATATAATAATTTTATGATTAATTCTAATTTTAGTTTTGAATTTATAATTATTTATTTCTGGCTTAAATTATTTGTTATAATTTTAGTTTTTTTTCTCAAGCACAACTTGCTTGATCTCTCGTGCACAAAGCGTATTCATACTTTCGGCAGATTTCAACTCTCTGAAGTCTTCTTCAATATTTCTACTCCGCTCAAGACCTATTAACTCATGGGGTTTTTCATCCTCAAGGTTTGTATATATTCGTTAATCTGGTTAATTACTTCGAGTTTTTCAGCTAATTTTTATGATATTGTCTTAACACACAGTCTAAGTATTGACAAATTATATATATTCTTGTCTTACAATTGTATTTTAATGGTAGATCGGATGCTAGTAGAACATACTTTTTCAATTTTTTGTTTTCAACTATGTTTATTACTTCAATACTGGTCAAAACAATTTCTATTAGAGTGATACAGTTATTTTTACTTCACATATAAAAATATCAGGTCTATCGTTTGATAATTTTATATCGGTTTTAATTCTTTATCTACTTTGATCTCCGCGAATTTATTTTACATTTTTCTTGAACAGAGTGTCTACGAATTCTTTTGAAATTATATTTACTTGCTAGCATGAAGTGAAGAAACCGTACTATTTCAATGTGTCTTCTTGTATAGTCATGGCCAAGCCTTTTTTTTGATCTGTTTGTCAATTGATCGACAGTTTTAAAGGTGTCGTTACAGTGCGGGCATCTTCCTCTTTTACCTAAGAAAATATTTCTATTCAGAATAAACCAGAAACTAGCTTCTTATGAAGGTCTTATATTTACGTACTATAGCCACTTTGATGATCCTGTATTTAGGGTTGAATTATTATGCACATTGAAGAGTACTTGATGCGGTGTTTCTGTTTTTATTTTACACAATAAACACTCTTTTTGCTGTAATTCGAGCTCTGAAAGATCTAGGTTTACCATTAAATTTTATTTATATTGATATTTTATTTGAAACATTATAACCTTGCCAAGTAAAGCCTCTGATCATACTCGGGGGTGAAAAATATTAGAATCAAAAAGCTGTATCTTCTTTGCATAGAATAACTTATATGCACAAAAATTCTTCATTTAAAATACTGTAGACTTTTAAACAAAATATTCATTAAAAAGAAATTAAGGGATATATCTCATGTAAAGTAAGTATTTTACATATTTAATGTGATAATTATACGATTAACAAAAATCATTACGATTTAAATAATTATACAAAGAATTAATAATATGATATATACCACAGTTTAGCAAGAAATACATCAATAATCATGTGGTTGATAAGTAAAATAATAAATATTAAATTCAACAGTCGACCACCAAAGAAATAAAATGCTATATTTGGGAGCTCAGTAGCTTAGAGACCTTTAGAATCCCTAGGGTTTATAAAAAGCAGAAATAAACCACCAGAAGTGCCTTATCCAATTTAGAGCTTAAACGCAACAGTTTAAACATGCACAGTGGATTCGATCGCGAAAATAAAAGATATAATGATAAAATAACTTCAATAGATGTAAAAGTGGACATATAGCAAAAAATATGGGCAAATACTTGAAAAAAAATAAGTATAAGTATACCTATAATATTAAAAGGTAAATTAACATTTTAAAGTTCTATGTGGAATTTGTACACACATACTTTTAAAAAATTAAAAAGAATGAAGTTTTAAAGGAAATAAAACTTTTTATATATAACACAAGACTTTATACCTAAAAAAGAAGAATTTTTTTTCTAGTCTTTATTACTTTAATAATATCCATTGAGTAATAAACAGAGAGTAAAAATAAAATTTGAGTGATTTTTGCTGGCACAGACAGACCTGACATTTATGCACCTTTATATCCCACAATATTTAGAAAATACCATCAATATTATATTAAATCAGATCTATGGCCAAGAAATATTTATTTTCATATGATAAATGATGCTATTAAACATATAATATAGATGCTTAAGGTGTGTTAGAGTTTTTTAAGGTGATTATTTTATAGCTAAAAGCTCAAAACCACCATTTTTGAATTCATATCATTAATAAACGATTAAAAATAGAATGAGATCAAATTTTTCGTCATCAACACCCACTATTTCTTTAATTGATCCAATACATTTAAATATGTCTGTTAGAATGTTTTTAAATTGATTGAAATAATAGATTTAGCCGAAAAGTGAATATTTTATAGCTAAGATGTTAAAACTACTCTGTTCAGTACTTATATTTGCTCGTGAATATTTTTTAAACCTTAAAAAAACATAAAAAGTGAAAAAAGGGTGTATAATTTAACATGCTCAACCCATAAAAAGTGCTTAAAATGTGATATGTATATTACGAGTTTTTGAGGAAACTTCTGTCATATTCAATTCTCAGGCGAAATCAAATGCTATTTTGCACAGAAAGAGTTTTTGAATGTTATAAAACATCCTCTAAAGAGACTTAATATAGAAAAGTACAGGAAACTATAATTCCACTACAAAATAAGAAGGATTAAACAAAATATATGAAAGTAAATAATTATATTTTGATGGTAAAGAAAAAAAATATATCGATGCAATTGAATTTTTTTGTGCGAATCGTACCATGTACACAGAATAAAGGTTAAATATAATTGGAGCTACAGACACGAATGAAGATATAACATATGAATTTATTCTTAATCATCAACAATAGTGGGAAAAAAATTATTTAAATAAAATCTGAGTTTTCTTGTGGAACTGTTGATCATAGTATTAAGTTTGAGGCATAGAAAACAGAGTTTTAGATAACCACTATTAAAGAAAACTGGTGTTTTTTTAAGCAATGAGATATTAAAACAAAATAATACTGAAACATGTTAGCATTCTTCTAATGCTGTTATTATCAAAATATACGAAATTCTTTTACCTATGAGAATTTTATAAAAAAAATCATGTAAAAGAGATGAAATTTTAAATAAAAAAGGTTGGTAGATGCTATTAGATATTATTCACTGTTTTATTGTACAGAAAAAAGAAACGTATTTTTTAAATTACACCAATATGCGTAAAACAGGTGTTGCAAGCCTCGAGATAAAATTCTCTTAGGTTTATGTCTCAAATCTCGTATGAATTTTTTGTATCTTGTGTAAAGAAATTGTTGCGCATCAATGTAATTAAAATGACTTTTCTGGTTTTTTGTAGCTTAATCCAAAACCTTCTTCTTTTAATTAGCTATGTTTTATGATTAAGTTTATGCAAATTTTTAATTTACAAAAAAATCCATTCCTGTATACGATTTTAACTCTGATTTCTTTATTAATCCATCTTCAAGGATATTTCACACTTTGATGAATTAAAAGTAGAAGATAATTTAATAAATATTCATTACTCGAAACAAAATCGATAAATGTTTAATGATTTCCCAAATTTATTGGACTTTCATGCTCAAAATTTTTTCAGAGTTTGACTATTATACAATTTTAAGTATTATTTTGTGATAACAAAACTTGCGATTTATTTCTCAACTTCATTTTTGGATTTTCTGATATGATTACAGAAAATTGCATAAAATATATATAAGATCAAGTAGTTTTTATAAAAGCCATATAAATTTAGACAAAAAATTTAACACACCAATTATGAGAGAAGCAATAAAAAATTCGACTGGTTTTTTTTTATTTTGAAACTGCTGATACACTGTAAAAAGAATAAGCACGATACCAGAATCATGATTCAAAATTGTATAAAAATGGAAAATAAAATTTTAATAATTTTAAGCTTGTTGATTGTCCTTAAAATTATAAGCGAGGTAAACGCGAAATTTCATCTTTGTTGGGTCATTATGCGACTGAAGTATCCAAATGTTATGTGAAATTTTTTTCGATGTCAATGAAACAACTGAGATCATGTGCCTAAGCACATATTTTACCAAAGAAAAGATTTTTTTATAAAATTGCTTGAGATAAAAAAAAAATAGTCGAAATAATTCTACCTTGTAGCACAAATTCAGCGCATATTTGGTTTGATACATAGTAAATGTATTTAAGAATACTTATAAAAATATAAATATTAATTAATATAGTAATTACATAAAATAATTCAGAGTTTAAAATTATTGGATCCAAGGTGTATTGTTGGTGAGATGTGATATCTTTAATACAAATATAAATCGATTAGAAGAAGATTATTCTGATAGAATCGATAATCTGTAATAATAAATGAACAACAAACACTCTTTGCTAGTGTAAAATAATATAAAATTAACAAAAAGATAGAGTAATATCAACATCTTAAAAGAGTTAAATGATGAAACCAAACACGCAAATAAATCTGATTTGCATAACTCCGGGACAAAGGTTGGACATAAGATAAAATTTTGCAAAAAAAATATTTTGACAGATGTATCTTGGTGTGTATAGTCAAGCCATTGGTATATTAAATAATGAACTTAAGAAGAATATTATCTTTGAAAGGGCCTAATGACTGACAAGGGATTGATTTTTAGAAATGCTTGTTTTTAAATGAAATCAGAAGAATTTTAGATCGATGAAAATTTAGTTTGAATTTAATTTTTTTGGAATGTATCTGTTTGTTCTTAGATGATCGAGATTTAGCCTTTCTCATTGAACCCCAGTTTCTTGTGTATTATTAAAAAGATTGAATGATTAGAATTTGCCCGTAGATCGGGGTAAAAATTCTGTTAAACACATACTTTATGCCCATAATGACTTTTATTACCTGCACTCAATAATCTAGTCAAGTTTTTTTGGTACTAGAAAAAAGTATGTGTTGAAAGCTGATAGCTTTCTTTATCCATTGGTCGACTTAGAAGTATTTGCTATTTTTTTAATTTCTAGGCAGAATTTTTTTACCAGCTTGTTATCATTCAAACTCTTTTGCGTGTATAAAATTCAAAATTCAACTGATAAATCAAAGATTATAGGTCGAATATTTGAGACACTACGAGGCGTCTAGATTGTAATTATAACACCGCTAATATATAAGAAAAACTTAATTAGTAAAATTTATATCATAAAAAAATAAACTAGATTTGATTCAAAATTTTTAATTTGATTGCATAATTTATTTGTTTCTGCTTGAAAAGAGTCTAAAAATTTTGATCCTAGAGAGAATTTTACAAACTATCAGATGAATTCGAGCAAATGATACCGAAGATATACGTAAAATTTGTATTTAGATCAAGAATTATATGTGTCTGTTTATCACTAAAAGACACAAATAATTTTAGTTATAGGAAAAAGTAATCAAAATATGGGCAAACAAGAAATTTTTATTGGGTGTCCTAATATGCACGCGTAAAGAATATTATACGAGTAACTCACATTAAAAAGTCATTTAAACCTATAATTATAATAAATAATTATTGTTTGTGTGAGTATATGGCAACTTTGAAAATATCGTATAATATAATAAAAAATATATTGAATTAACGAATTTGTTTTGATATAATATTGCAAATCCTTTTTATGCACTTTCATATATATATAGATTCCCCTAGTTTATTCAATATGAGTGTTAAAAAATCCAAAATTCAAGCCAAAATGGCATATGATTACAAACTGTTATGCCGATATTGTGTAAAAATAATCTTTGAAAGAGGTATTTGTAACTCTAGGCACTATATTGACAGTAAAAAATTTCTTCGAATTTAATAAAAGATGGAATGTATGGTTAGTAATGTCATACCTTAAAATACAACATTAAATATTATAATAATAATAAATTTAGCATGAAATGTATAAATAGTAGTATAAATGATCTTTTTTAAAGCTATTTATATAATAAAAGATTATAAGAATAAATATTTATTATTTTTTCACCCTCCACCTGTTTTTTATAGGGCCTGATGATGACAACAATGCCGTTAGAAAATGCTAAATTTTTCACTTTATAGGTTTACATCATTTACTTGTATTACAGAATGCCAACTAACATATTAAAAATCACTTTTATGAATTTTTGGGAATTTAAAATTTATAGTAATATAATTTGCTAATATTAATATGAAATCTTATCCCGTGTCTCTATTAGCTTGATTTTTTTCAAATGCTTCATATTATATCTTTTATGTGGATTTTGCATATTAGGACCAATATATTTAGGAAAACAAGTAGAATCCATGGAATTAGCCAATTACCACTATTCTTCGACTGTTTAAGAATTATTAAGCAACACCAGTTGCAATATACAATTTTAATTTCTACGATTCCAACCCGTATATTATGATAATAAATTTTAAAGATACAAAATACTTCTGTAACTATGAAGCCTTATGATCATTTCAAAGTTTTTTAAAAAAATATTTAAAATAGCGTTAATTCTACAGTTACAACCCCGAATTTTTCCCCGTAAAATATGCTAAAATGGCTGGTTTTCATTAGAGATATATTAAATTAAAATTATTTTATATTATTGTTGTGAATATTTATCAGGGTTGATAATTTTCTCAAGCCGTACTTCAGAAATGCATTAAAAAGAAGGGCTTATAAAAAATTGCAGAAAGAACGGATAAACTTCATAACACAGAAAAAAATCCGACATAACAAATAAAATATTTGCATTTAGTATACCCAATTAATATACGCCACACTCCATAGAAAAAAATTACTAGATATAGTTAATAATTTTGAAAGAAACAAAGTCGAATCAGATACTAGAAAAAAAGTTCAAACTTAAATTTTTCGTTTCACAATTTATAGATTGTAATATTCAGAAAATGTTATATTATCTATATCGTAAAAATACATTCGTCAGAAATTTCTACTTTGATCTATAAACACTTTATAATTATTTTATATTATATTTTATGCCAATTAATGATATGAAAAGAAAAGTTTAATCTATATAATCGCTTACTATCTGATGGAGCTTAGTATAGATGGTATTATTATTCACAAATTAGTTTAAATATTGGGATGATATGGGATTATTTAACATAGTTCGATTTTATATAATGGTAAATTCTATTATATGACAGGTATAATGAAATGTTAAAAGAATAGACATTCAACTCTATCAGATTAGTCTTCAGTTCGTAATTTTCAATCTGAAAATATGAGCGATCTAATTATATTTGCATTGAATTATATTGAACTTTTCTATAGAAATGTACGCTTAGAATTTTCAAATGTATAAAAAAATCATCATTTTATTAAATAGAAAGGTTTATTTGTTTCAAATTATAATATTAACACGGTATATTGTTGTTTTATATATATCATATTATATGAGATAAAGTTTTGACATAATTTTGAAGTATTTTGTTAGCCTTTTACTATTTTCGGGTCAAAAGTAATGAAAGAATTTATTTTAATGGATTAATTAAATATTTATAGGATAATTTATGGCTATTTTTATGTTTCTGCCACTAAATATTATATAATTTACGTATATTTGTTAGAAAACGGCAGATTTTGAATATTATCTTTAATTTAATGAATCAAAATAGTTTGATTTCTTGAACTAAATGATTCAAATTTCTTGATCGCATAACCAGAAGGATTTTTAAGATGTATTAGAGTTTTTTTCTGTTTACAGGGTACTTTATAAACAGTAATATATACTAATTTATTATATTAATATTGAAACTGTATAAATAAATTGTTTTCAAACGCGCTCATAAAAAAAAGGTTTTTTACGCAAATAAAATTCCAAAATTTTATAAAAAAGTCCAAAGAATAATACTTTACTAATTTGATAGGATGAATTCAAATCTTGTTTGAAAAACATTCTGTAAGCAAAAGAACGCAAGATATATTTTCAAAAAAATTACAATTAAGTTTTAAATATGATATCAGAATTTCAATAGTAGATTCTAATATGCTTATTTAATATTTCGTCCATAATTATTCATTTTATGTTTTTATTTTAAAATAAAAAATTTTAACAATGGGTGGGTACCAAGTCGTTACGATTAGTAACTTATTAGAATAAAAAAAAGCATATTAAGATCAAAACAAAATTTTATGAACATTTTTTATCTTTTTTTTAGAAATTTTTACGAATTTTGAGAAAAAAACACCGATTTTTTACGCATAAAAATACATTTTCTACTTAATCACAATGATAATAATTTCGTGGATGTTTTTTTAGATTTTGAAATATTTTAATGCTTAGCTGATTACCAAATATAATTTCTTTATGAATGATAGCCAAAATATACTTTTATAACAATAATTATATGTATGGATGCAAATACTTAAGCTTTTTTTATTTTTACTTAAATTTAATTAAACCAAATATTCTTTTGTTATTTATTGGGACTTAGTCAATGATTCTTTTTTTTCGCAGATCGTTCAATATTTTTTTTGTTTGAGGTAAACTAGTATATGTTCACTCAATATAATTCATTACGGATATTAACGCTGAATCTAGCTTTAAAAATCAAAAGACTTGATTTTTTGACTGGTATAGCTAAGATTCGAATGTTTTTTTTAGTCAACAATCACAAAAAATGTTGAGTATATTTTTTACGAGTGAAAATCCTTACTATAGCTATAAAATATATATTTAAATGATAATCGCACACACGATAGGAACCTTATATATTTTTATGAAAGATAACCAAAAAATATATGGTCAAATACAATTTGAATATAAATAATTTTAAAATTAAACCTAGTGTACGTATTACGAGAAAACTTATCGATTGTGCTTTTAAATCATAATTTTTTTAGAAGATTTTATTGATATATAGCCAATGGATATGAATGTTCGCAAAAAGCGATAAAAGGATAAAAAATCTATGCAGAGTATATATAAATCTATGAAAAATTAGTGCAAGTTGGTTTTTTTTCTTTTTAATTTTGATAAATATCAAAGTGATTAGCGAAATCGAGTTTTCGTTTATATTACCGTAAAAAATCACAAGCAAGAAATTAACAGATATTTATCTATCTTAAACTCCGTGTATCTTATAATTTCATAAAAACTGATTTTTTTTGTATATATAGAAAAAAGTACGCAATGTTTTCCAATTTAAATTAAATCTCTGGCAATTTAAAATATGATTATAAAAAGATAAATAAATTATGTGAAAGATATATTCTTACACATTTATGCATACAAATATGATATCGGCAATTTTTTTAATTTAAAAGCGTTCTTTCGAGGACCTCACCTTTGATTTCCGAATTTAAAGTATTTAAGATCTTATGCCCAATTTAATGCTTGGTTATGTGTAAAATACGAACCAAATTTTTATTATATTAATTTAAACACTGAAATAATTTATATAATATTTATTCACCTATTTTTTAAATCTATTTAGAAACATAAACCATATAATTGTTTTAAATTTGGCTACAAACCTGATTTTAGTAAACTCCTCGATTACCAAACTAGAGAATATTTTTACTTCAACAGTTTTATAATATCCAGCAAAGTTATATTTTTTTGTGTCAGAAATCATATTCTACTTAACAATAGTCAACTATTTCCACAAAATCATCTTTTAATTTTTATCTACAAAAAATATGATTTACAGACAGATATTTTTTACACATAAATCAAATGGCATTTTAAAGTATTGTGAAACAAGGTATAATTTGTGAATAAAAAAATATCCGAACTTAAATCTAGTTTTTATAGTTTATTTGTCATAAAAAAAAGATTTTTTCAAATGTATGCGTAAATAGTTTGGTTCAGTCTTAATGAAAGACCTTGAAATCGATAATGTATTTGACATTCATGTTTTATTACGACTTTTCACACTCTACCCAATTACATACTTCTTGATTATAGAATATTCCAACATTATCAAAATGATTAAATTATAGGTTGCTTCTACAGAAACAATCATAGAAGACGTCGAATTCTTCAGTGAAGCTTTTCGATTGTTTTTTAGATGGAAAAAAGTTGAATAAACATCTATTAATATAAGCCGCCTGTATTAATATAAATTCTTTAAGCCTTGAATTTATTATTACTTATATTTTAGAGATTTTACTATTATATGTATTATTTGACCCGAAAGCTATCTAGATGTTGCTATTTGATACTTTAATTTACGATGTATCTCATTCTTTTCAAAATTATGTCAAATTGGAAATAATAAGATAACATTTAAAGCTTTTTAAGTACATGAGATTTTTTGTGCAATTTAACAGCCAAAACAATAATCTTTTTTATCAATGTTTACACTTATCTCTCTATTGTTTTAATTTATATCATCTTTAAGGTATATAATATCAATAAAAAAAGCAATAATTTCTGATTTGATTCCTATTTTTTTTATTTATCGTTACAGACAATTGGAATTCGGATCATAAGCAAAAAGGCCCTAAGTTAGCATATTTTTCTTGTGTGATAACATATCTTTAGTAGTTATTTGGTTCGTATAAATATTAGAGAAATTAAATAAAATAGACTAAAGTTGTTAATAATTGTTTTAATTATATTTACGATTCTTTTAGATAAAAATGTTAAAAAAAAGAGTTTAGTTATAGGTTTGAGACGAAATTTTTTTACTGTAACCGTAGTTATTTTGTTTAGCGTATGGAGCGCTTCCAGATAATTAAGAATGTAAACGAAACTAGAAGCATAGAATTTTGTAAATATTATAAAGTTTAGAAGATAAAATTTTTTTTTATGTAAAAATAAGATGAAAATTCAAGTAAAAACGTACTTTTAATTATAGATTGGCCTAAATAGTAAAAAAAAGTTCATTATAATATCAAATATTACATAAATACACTTTCATTTGAAGTTTAAGTCAAATAACAGATATTATCGGATCTGGTTTTAAGCACTGCATGCAACATCATAGTATTTAATATCAAGAGTAAAATTTGGAGATAAACTAAGCATATTATCATAATCTACCATTAATTTAATTTTTAGGCTGTTGAATCATAATAAATAAATAAAACTAGAGAAATTATGTGTGCATAAATATATGGGATTTATAATTTTCTGTTAGATAGATTTTGCTATTTAAATTCAATATTATCTTCTGATCATATTTGAGTGTTAACAGAGTACCTATTTTATTAACAATTAGTTATTATGTTTCTGGGTTTTCTTTATTTAATATAAAATAACTTAGCATAATTTTAAATAATTAATGCGAATTTATGGTTAATTTTTATATTTACTATATTCTCAATCAAGAAAAGCCTTGGTTGGACTATGGATGCGTAAATCAACATCTATATTCATTAATAATAAATTTTTATCCACCTGTTAAGTTTTTCTTATTGCTCTTTTTAATCAAGCTAAACTTTATATAGCTCTATACAAGAAAAAATATCTATGCTCTTTATAAAAACATATATTCAGAGAAATATAAATTATTGGATATTATAAGAAATAGAAATATCCTAGAATCTTTTATAAATATTTTATATCACTTTGTTTTAAATTTTTATTACTCTCTTCATTATTTTTTCAGCCCATCAAAAAAATGGAACTATCTAACAGCTTCAACTATGCACCAGAAAAGATTCAACACATTATTCGTATGTTCAATACGAACATTGATGGTACAAAACCAGCAATCATCGCTTTAACAGGAATACGTGGAATAGGAAGACGATATGGTGATATTATCTTAAAAAAGGCGAATGTAGTTGTTAATAAGCGTGCAGGTGAGTTAAGCGAAGAAGAGCTTGGACGTATACAAGACGTAATAGTAAATCCTTCAAACTATGATATTCCTACATGGATGTTTAATAGGCAAAAGGATTTTACCGATGGTAGTGATAATCATTTAGTAGCAAATAATCTCGATGCATGCTTCCGGCTTTTTGTTGAACGTGGGAAAAAGATGAGGCATGTGAGAGTGACTAGGTTGGCAATGGGACTTAAAGTAAGAGGACAAAGAACAAAGAGTAATGGAAGACATGGAGTAACTATGGGTGTTATGAGAAAGAAATAAATATTTATTGGTCTAACAAATTATGATATTCATTATTTTATATTTTATATTTTATTATTGCCTTAGATCTTTTTATTGTTGCCTTTCTTTATTATTTTTTGCCTTTCATTTTTTTTATTGTTACCAAAATATATTATTATATTATTGCCTTTCATTTTTTATTGTTGCTATCATCATTTTTTATTGTTGCCTTTCATTTAGTATAGCTTTGCCTTTCATTTAATATAGTTTTGTCTTTTATTATTATTGTTGCCTATCATTTTATTATATTGTTGCCTATATTTATTTTATATAGTTTAGTCGTCTAATGCTAAAATATTTGTGATTATATGAAAATGAAAACATACTTCTAATAATTTGCAATTTACTGGTCTTATTTCATATCAATAAATTGTTCCAATATTATATTGCTTTAATCAACTTTATGACATTAAAAATTTTTATATCAATCTACTATATTATTTGAGGAAAAAACTATTTATCTTCATATTGCCTAAATCAATTTACTCATCTTTTAAAATAAAGTTTAACATTTTCATGTCAATTCATATCAGAAATTAAAAAAAAATTATTATTCTTACGGCAACTTTTACATAAAATATATTTATGAAATAAAACAGTTTTTTTATAAATATTTAGATTACTTTTTTAATTTTCTAGTTAAAAATTAGTAAATACACTTTTAGGTTTAATACGCTAATCAATTTTATTTTTTTCTGATTGTAGTGCACTTTAGAGTGTGTCAATCCTAGATTTAAAAAGTGTATTTGGATTTAACTGGTATTGTGTGAAATTATTTCAAATAAGAATAAAATCAATGCTTTGAATATTTTTCGGTTTGGTTGTTTCAAAAAAGATTAATTCGTAGTTCAATTTGTAATAAACATATTTATATGATTAATCAAAAAATATGACCTGCTAGCATCTGTGCTGTCATTAATATACAAGTGCAAGACAAAAATTATCCCATATGTTATAACATGGGAAGGTCTGGTGACACGATTTCATAGAAGGAACTAGATGTCACGAACCAGGTTGAGGCATTTATTCGAATCTTGGGATTGAGAAAAACCCTTGAATTAATAGGTATCGAAAGAAGGAGGGGTATTGAAGAAATTTGGGAGAGGAGAAGATAGCCGAAAGTATAAATACACTGTGCGTACAGAGAATCAAGCAAGCTGTGCCTGAGAACAAAAACTAAAATTACGACTGTAAATATGGCCCATAAATAAAAAATTATTTGTTATGATCAATCAAAAATTTATGATGGCAAGCCTGATATATACAAGTGACAAAAAGATAAAATGTTTCACCCTGATAGAAATCGGTGTAACCAGTATAGATGATTTAAAAACAGCCGAAAACAAGAAACTGAAGATATATGATTTACTAGTATCCGAATTGTCATTAATATACAAGTGTAAGACAAAGATCTACTGTATTTCATAGCATGAGTTGTATTATGATACAATATCACAAAAGGTACCCGAAAGAACTCGAAGTGATAGTCTAAATCGAGGCATATATAAGATATAGGATTGAGAAAAAAGCTTGGACTAACAGTTCTTGAAAAAATAAAGATAACGAGGAAGATGTAAGAGAAGAAGATAATACCAAGATTATAGATATTATGTGCCAGTGGAAAAAAAAATCACGCCATGTTTGAAGAGAGAATCTAAAATTACAATACCAAAATTGACCCCTGAGTAAAAAGATTTTATTTATGATAAATCTACTTTAAAAGTATCTTAGAGTGTTTAAACTAGTTTATAAGATATATAACTATTTGTTTGATAATTATAGCTTTATATGTTGTATATAAGACTGCTTCCATTCCAAACCCCTTATTTTTAAAAAAGATAAATTTCCCCTTCTATATGTCACTGGCCTTTAATTTAATTTAATTTATTATGTTTGTATTATTTTATCCGACAATACCTTTAATTACCAGTGTAGCTGATCTTGTCATCTAGTAATGTGCATTCAACATCTCGCCACATGCAACATTTGTAAATAAATAATTAATTATTGTGGTTTTTAAAGTTGCATATATAGTGTTTATTTTAATTTGGGGATTTCATATGAAAAATCTTTAAAAATAATTGAATAACCAACAATCTTTATGGTACCAAATTTAGTTAAAAATTAATATGGGTTTAATTGCCCTAACTTAGACACGCTTGCATACTTTTGTTATTATAATATCAAATTTCATTATAAAGCACATTTTTTATATAGTTTTCTATGTTTAAGAAAATGAATCAAACATTTATGGAATGTATATCTGCTGGAATACGTTTATTTTTACATTTCATGTGTTTATTTATGAGTAAAATTCCGAAAAACTCAAGTTATGCCCTGATCATATGACTGAATACATTTTAGTTTTAAATATAATCTGCAGGTAGCGATACGATTATAGTACAAATTGATTCACTTAAATAACAATACTATGTTTTAGTTTTAGATATAATCTGCGGGTAGCGATACGATTATAGTACAAATTGATTTACTTAAACAACAATACTATGTTTTAGTTTTAGATATAATCTGCGGGTAGCGATACGATTATAGTACAAATTGATTAACTTAAACAACAACACTATGCAGTTTTTTATATAAGAGAAATTAGGAACAGATTTACATTCTTCAGCTCTAATATCGTAGCTACAAATTGCCCTATTATAGTACATAAATTAATGATTCAGATAAAAAAAAACTTACAATATCATTCACTTGTTTATTTTTTTAAAAAAAACAAGTATATATTATCTGTTTTTAACTAAAGTAGCATTTCTTGTAAACTGGTGATTGGTGAGGGATGTGCATATTCGACCATGAACTTTAATTTAAATGATTGAAGGTTGAATCCTCTCCACGCAAGGACATTGATAAATTACCAAACTTATAGTTAATGCCCCATAGCTGTAAAGTACACAGCAAACAGTGCTACACCGTAATACAGTAAAAGAAAGCTCTCGTCTTTAAACACGCACTTGATCGTGGTGTTGAAACAACTTGATTTAATTATAGAAAGCAAGGGCAAGTAATCAAAGCCAATATTAGTATGATAATAATTTTTCCTTAGCGGTGACCCGATTGGTGAGGTCAGCACAGTTAATCTTTTTTTAGCATTTCTTAAACCCCAAAATTCAACCTTTTAATATTTTATAATTTATAAGAGAATCAAAAATTATAAACTAGTCTAAAACATAAATGATAATTTCTTTAAAATATTATTTGGACATTCAAATCGACTTAAAAATTTATATTTAGGCATATCTTTATTTACATCGAACATTATACCCAATAAAATATTATGATAGAAAAGTCACCCTACGAAGAAGATTTATACACATATAAAAGTTTTAAAAAAACAAAAAACAAAGTAAATATAGGAATCGATGAAGCCGGCAGAGGTCCTGTTCTCGGTCATCTAGTTTATGGCGCACTAATAGCCGACAATATAGATCATCCATTTACAGACTCCAAAAAATTAACAATATCCAAAAGAGAGGCATTATTCGAAAACATAAAAGAATCGTATTCATACATATATACCGCAATTCACCCAGCTTATTTATCTAACACAATGGAAACAATTTCCCTGAATGTAATTTCATACAATGTAGTCGTCAATATCTTGAAACAAATTATTAACGAGAATATTTACGATATCGGTACGGTTTATTTGGATGCTCTAGGACCAAAAGAAAAATATTATAAAGTCCTTCAAACAAACTTTCCACATATTAAATTTGTTGTGGAAAACAAGGCTGATAGTATTTATAAAATCGTGGGTGGTGCTTCTATAGTCGCGAAGGTTGTAAGAGATGATCTTTTGAAAGGGTGGAATGTAGAAGATAAGCACTATGGATCGGGATACCCGAGTGACCCAGAAACACAAAAATGGTTGAAACGTAATTTGTGTCCTGTTTTTGGGTATCCAAGTATTGCTAGATTTTCATGGAGTACTGTCAAAAATATGTTTGACAAACGACAGTCAAAACACTTCAATAATCCGTATATTAACTTTTATTTGGATGATAAATGAATCATTAAATATTTATTAAAACTAAATTTCAGCTTTTTGCATGATTATTTGTAAATTTTTTTAAACTTCAAAAAATATTATTGATTAAAATAATACGAGTATAGTATCTATTAAATTGATTTCAACAAATTTATTTGATTTCTATATTTTGCTATATTGTAATATTTTTATCAGCTATAATTTTTCAATAATTAAGCAAATATTTCGATATAATGCCTTAAATTTAATAATCTTGTAATCTGCCAACATAAATTTTAATATTATAGATTTTAATGACAATTCATATAAGCACAACTATTCATCATAATATTTTGTTTTTCTACATGCCTCAAGGCTTGTAATATTTTTTATGAAGTGGCATTTACATGAATTTTATAGTTTCTTAAATGCTGAAGAAGTCATTTTGCCATTAATTATTTAGGTTCTGTGTGCTTTTATCATTCAAATACACGATAATTTAGACTGTTTTCGGATATTCCAAAAGGTACACCTGATATATTCTTGGTGTTGACATCTGTATATTTTTTACGAGATTTTCCTGCTCATAATTATAAGTAATTCTTCATGTAAACTCTTATTTTATACAAATATGTATACATATAGATTTTTAATGCATGAACTTTTCTTAGGCACGGATGTGAATACACATATATTTTCAATAGAAAAACCTTTATATTAGAAAGATGTTTATACCTTTATACTTTCAATAGGTGAACTTTTCTTAGGCACGGATGTGATACACATATATTTTCAGTAGATAAACTATATATTAGAAATATGTTTATGCCGATATACTTTCAATAGATAAACTTTTATTCACTACAGATGTGAATACCCATATGACCACAAATGCGAATACACATGTACCTTTAATAGATAAACTCTTCTTTAAAACTTCACCTGCGCTCGTGTATATTTAGGCATTTTTAATGTAGATATCTTCCTTATAAATAACGGCAAATATTTATGCATAACTAGAAGTTTTATACGTAGAAGCCTTTTGTTTATAAGACTCGCGAACACTATTAGATATTTTAGTATTAAAAAAAACCTTTCTTTATAAGAAACATGTATTCCCATTTATATTTATGTGGTTTTAATCTAAAAAAAATTCCTTATTGAATAATTATTTAATTTTTTTAATTTTAAGTAACTTGAAAAAGCTTTACGTGTTTATAATCAATCCATTCAATATAAAGCTTATAATTTTTTAGAGGTGTATCTGGTTTCAGCACACAAAAACATTTATTCGTTCATATTTTTGCCATAAAAAATACATCATGGGGTTTAAAAAACACCAAATTTATTTTGTGGTGTTTATCAAATAAATACACCTATAAAAATATAAATTTTTCAATAATTAACAAAATAAAAAAAATTTATCGGATATATTTTTTGATAGAGATAAATTTTGAATAATTTCACCTATTATTTTAAATATTTATATCAGGTCTGCCCATTATTTTTTTTAGAAAAACATACTTCTTCACTATTTGATATGCATAAGTTAATCTGATACATTTATAGCTAAAAAATTGTACATTAAATATTGGTTGTCTCTAAAACGCACTGTTTCAAATAATATCAAATCCAGTAAAAGATTAAATACATTTTAAGCTAGAAATAAACAGTTTCAAGCAATATCAAATAATGTAAAAATTAAATATATTTTAAGTTAGAAATAAATCAGATTCATGAATAAGAAAAAAAATTTTTATTACTTCATTTTATGGATCAAATGGATAAAAAAGAGAAACAAACTATATTACTAATAACTTGTTCATTATGATACCATAAAAAGATTATGATCAAATTATAAAATCGATTTTAGGATGATGAAATTTTATAAATACATCTTATTTTTTTATATCATAACGCTATGCATCCCAAGAAACTCAAAAGATCGAAATAAAAGACAAAAGCCATCTAAAACCAAATACCCTAAGGCAAATTTGATGAAAATGGCTAACATGGTTTCTAAATCTTTAGAAAAAGAGTCACAAAAAGAAAAAGGTAACGTAGAAAATTGTAATGCAAAAAAAGGAACTACCGTTATAAAAATTCATGTTCATCTCGACGGATTTGCTCTCCCATTTCTCGCAATCGCATTTTCTGCAATGAAAGGAAGACCATACGATTCACAAACAGCCACATCTTTATTTTTCGGTGAAATTTTCGATGATATAAACAGCACACTACAACCATATGGTGTACAAGTTCATGGTGATTTTACACAAATATCAATAGAACCATTTTTGATTCCATACGACAAATTAAGATGTCCTGAACTGAATCCCGCACAAACAAGAACTACTATTGCATCTAATGTACTTAAGTCTAATTATCCATCAGGCGTAGGAAACAGACTTTTAATCTTTTTTTGTCCTAATAACATGAATTCACAACTGTATGGAAGTACAAGAGTCGATAAGTGTTCCAATATAGGTGGATATCTTTTTGGATCGTTGACAACACTTAAGAACATAATTATTGAGTCTTTTTTTATGACTTACATAAGAAACGCTTACAAAAA
The DNA here is from genome assembly GCF_057557595.1 of Rhyacophila brunnea. NCBI lineage: Eukaryota > Metazoa > Arthropoda > Insecta > Trichoptera > Rhyacophilidae > Rhyacophila > Rhyacophila brunnea. The sequence goes on from NW_028233037.1 coordinate 3,429,117, forward strand.
TGAATTCGGTATAGACTCGCAATTCAATAAATCAATATGTAGATTAACGACAGATTGCATAGTAAAAGGCGGTAAAAACGAGATCGGCGAGTTTTTTCCGGATCTTAAGTCCGTGCGCCACATATTTCCAGATGCTAAAATATTAAAAGATAATGAACGTGTGCTCGAACACGATTTATACGATGACATATTTATAGATGAATACAAAAAAATTGAATAATGCGTTTTAAAATATTTTTCTACCATTATTCGTGATATTGATTCTGTTCACATATTTATCAAACCTAGATAATTCTTCAAAGAATATTTGCATCGAGTTTATCAATATTAGCCCCGGAGATTCACCATATAGAGTTCGATAAGACCAGATAAATATTTATTTTCAGTAAATTCTATTACCATGTATATAAAAATAAATCCAATATTTTAATTCTGTTTTTTATGTCTCTGGTTTAATTATTATTAACATTTTGCAAGCACCGGATTGTAATCTATATTTTTTTGTTAATGCCTGATTATTATAATTTTAGCAAAATGAGATAAATATAAAGTTTTTATAATGCCATTTTTTAAGTTTAATAAATGTACCAGTAGTAATATTTATATAAGAGAGAATCAGACTTTTATGTTTGATCTAAGTATCGATGATCTAAAAATAGATCCATTCCATCACATTTTTACCTAATAGCATATATATTCAGTTATAAAAGCATGAAAATATAAGATTTAATTAATCTACACAGTATTTGTTTGCGAATAATTTTTTTTGATTTACTCGTTTTCCAAAAATACATAAATCTGCCGTATTCATATTTTTCAGTACAAAGTCGTATTTTAACATTATTTCTATAAAAATGAATCAACTAATAAAATATATTTCATTGGATTTTTATGCAAGCAAATTTACATATAAATTTCATCATTATGTGTCGTAAATCTATTAAGTATATTTAACGGCTAATATAAACATATTATAATTAAGAAAGATTTTCAATTTTTATTTATTTTCATATATTTACATCATAAGAGACCACGAAATTGTATTAAATTAATGAGGCTGTTATTTCTGCTAAAATAATCTTAAATCTTATATTACATAATAAAATACAAGTTAATTGAATGTTAAATTATAATTTTTAGGAAAAGTAGATAAGGGGCCTTAAAAAAATTTAAATTCTAAAATTTGTAATTTTTATTGAAAAAGGTATAAATAAATTTATGGTATTAAAATATAATAAATATTATTTCTCTGTTGCCCAAAAAGAATAAATTGTGAAAAAAATTAGTAGATGATGGTTATGATACCATAGATATCGTTGAATTATTAAATACTTGAACTTTACGTTTGGTTTTTCAATGAAGACACATCCTGATTGTAAATTATAGGCCTGTATATATTTTTTTTATTTAGTAAATAATAAATTTCATTTCAATTTAACTAACGGTGTAGTTAAGACCCTACAAACGAACACATTTATGATAAAATAGTTTAGGAGACATTGTGAACAAAAAGCCACGAGAAAATACTTATATCAAATACAATATGTAAAGGTACCATAATAATTATAAAAACATATCTATTTGACTGAGAAGTTCAAAAAATGATAAATAAACTATTCTTACATGATAAATGATACACTCGTCGTTTTTATTTCTTCAAAATTTATAAGGATTATATTTATTATATGCTTAAGTGCTAAGTACATATTAAAATGATAAATAATATAACAAAATAGTTCATAAAGTATACAATCGAAATTTTAATTCAATCTATATTCCTTGTGTGAAAAACAGGCTTATATAATTATAATCATTTTAAGTTTCTGATACTTGAAAAGCATATTTATAGAAAATGTATGTAATCTTATAATTAATGCAATATTAGTTCCATATCTATTTTCACTAAGAAATTTAGTATACCTTGCCTAAACTTTATATAATGGACTAAAATATAAAAATAATTTTAATATCGATTTCCTACCTAATTTTCATATATTTAACCATGGTGTTTATAGTATGCAAATATTTTTTTAATATTATATTTTTATTATTGTTTAATTAAAAAATAGGCATCCAATTTAGACTTTGTTTAATAAATTATGTGTTTTTTTATTGCAGCAGAATTTGTTTGATTTTGATATTCTAAAGAAACCTGCAGCATACGTACAAATGAGAAATCTATAAATGATATAATTTAAAATGCCAGATAAAAAAAATTATAAGAAACAGGGAAAATTATAAATAAATTTTGCACATATTTTTTGATGCGCCATTTAGATACCCGATATCATATTTCCGATAATACCATCATAAAAATTATGTGTGCAAAAAAGTAAAATAATATGCCTCTGAATCCCCGAATCTATGATACGCATCATTGACTGGGTATCACTACAAACCTAAGTACGGTATCCATTTAAATTAAATATTCAGTCATATCCAATAAATACAAACAATACTTATGTTTGTATATAACAAATTGAAATAATATGTACAACGAAAAGTTAATTAACTTTTAAATAAAGAAGAGGTCATAAGTTAAGAAATATAACGCAATACAAATAAAAATGTTTACTACTTCCAATACAAGATACTATTCCTATTAATACAGGGCAAATAAAATATAAACTAATTGTTTATATCGAGACTAGAACACGTATAACTGCGGATAAGAATTAGTAAAAAAAGCGATGTTAAATTTCATTATATAAATACAAAACATATTGCGTTGATTTGGAGTTTGAATACCAAATAAAAGAATATATAACCCAAATAACTAAAACCCTGCAAAATTTCGATCTATAAAAAAACCTTTTTTTGAGTTTTATAATAGGTTTTACTTCAATTCTTCGTTGTTACTTTTTTCTTATAAATCTTTTTTTCATAAAAAAATATTTAGTAGAAAGAAGAATCTAATTTTTTATTGGAAAATATATTTTTAAATCAAATAATACTTCAAATATTTAGTGATAGTATTGGTTAGATATCGCAACATGAGTATAACAAAATAAATCACATGCGAGTAAATCACTTTCGCCACTAAAATTCAACAAAAAAGATAGGCTACAATAAATCCTTTGCAAATGTCATAAGTAATGAGATATATTTACGTTATTGACCACGTAAATGAACTTTCCCTGCTAGGAAACATACCCATATGTTAATATTTTTTTCACATGCGTTCCGGAATCGAGTCAAATTGATTCAGAGCCACAAATATATGATGTTTATAGCTATAGACTCTCTTTTACTGTGGAAAAGTCTAACGGGGTATTCTATATCCTTATCCAGCTAGGCGGCATTTATTACTAGCTTGGTTATTTATCAATGCCATTGCGTAGAAAGATTAAAAGCTTTTATCATTTGAATTGAAGATTCTAAGTGGAATATAAAAATAATCTAACCACGGTCATTTACAATAAAAATACGTGCTACTAAAAAACAGAGTTACTTAATTTATGAAGTTAAATTTAGTGACAATTAAATTATATCGTAACAGCATACAAGCTAAGTTAAATATTATAAATTTTTTTATAGCGCCATATAGGCATACAATCAGGTCAGAATTTATATCAGCGATCAAAAACTAGATATTTCAGGCAATGAAAAAAACCGTTTTTTTAAAACCCTATTTAAAAATACGAAACAGCACCATGCATTTTAAGCATTCAATTTATTTAAAGAAATATTATATTTTTTAGATTTATATTATATAAAAAACCAAATATATAATCTTAATTTAAATATAAAATGTAATTTAATTATCACAAGATAAAAAGTATAATGCATAAAAATTGTAGAATTATATGTTTAGTTACGTAAATTATATTTTTTTATTTTTTTCTGTAAAATACTAATTTGATAAGATTTCCATGATAATAGGATCAAAATATATTTTAATTTAATTTTATCCATATCATTTGTTTAGAAAGATAATAATATACAGAAACCATAATTTTTCATCTATTTCAATACAAATTTTTTTTTTAATTTTTTACTTATGTTCAAATATCAATTATGTGTTAGGGATTGTACTTATTTTGAGATGGTTGGCACACTCTTAAATACGAAAAGTAAAAATAATCAAATTTCAGTAGTTTGTATTAGAATTAGAACTAGTAGATTTGATGATGCCTTAAAAATACATATAGCTGCAAAATAAAGTCTTTACTATTTCTCACAAAGTTGATTAGTAAAATAAAGGTAGTAATTTTTATTTTTTTACGCGCGAAGCACAAATCCAATGTTCTCACAACAAAAAACAAATATATAATATTAAAAACATCATATATATTAAGCATATAGCAACCATGATGTAAACTAGTGCAAAAAGATCTAGAGACTTATCATGACGCAAACATATCATGATCTCATGATATTTTCATAATGAAATTTTTATTCATAGACAGACTCAATGTGGTCTGTATCAAAAAATAATGTTAATAAACATAAAAATATATATTAAGTATGAAATGCGGTGCGCTACAAGGATTTGCTTGAAAATTTTAAAATATATACAATTATGAATATTTTAAAGTTCATTGGTATATTAGTTTTAAAAAAAATTTAAGAATATAGATCAGTTATGCACACCGAAAATACCTTAACTCGATAGACACATCCTTTCTTATCTAAAAAGTAAAATTACTCTGATATTAAATCGTTTAATAAAAAAACCCCATTATTAAACTTTTATAACATATATTAAGTGAACTAAAATCAATGTAACCATACCAAATTACGTTGAAATATAGCACTGAGAATGGTTACCTAAGCAATACGTCATTTATTTTTAAATTTGTGGGGTATTTATTAGGTGTTTTAAGACTATAATTTCGCAAAAAAAAATTTCACTTTAGTCAAAATATGTTCTCTGAGTCTTTCTGACTGTCTAAATAACATAAATATTACTAAGTTTTGGCATCACAAATGAAATTTATTCTTACTCCCGATACTTTATGCCAAAAAAATATAAAAGAAATACTATAATTTCATAAAAATTTAAGGTAGATATAGGAGACGACCACGCATAAAAAAATGATAAGATACATATTTCCTCAAATAGTTTTGTCTTTTTCGATAATCTTTGTAATTGCTTGAATAAAATATTATAGTTTGTATTAATAATTTAGGGTATTGATTTTAAATTATGACATGTTATTTATTTATTCGGTACTTTATAATTTATTTCAATATTTTCGGATAACTAACACAAAATTTATACCGAAGGTGACATAATGCACATGAACAAGATCAAATTTTAAAAGGTGAAAACTACATATCTTTACATTCCCAGTTATTTAACGTCATCAATATATTGACGATTCTTTACAAACAGGCTTTCATTAGAACAAAAGTCAGAAATTTTGTAAAAGAATCAACGATAATATACATAAAACTAATTAAAGATCCCAAATTATTTATAATAAACGTAAATTATCTTTTAAGATTTCACCAAGGGTATTAGTGGGTGATGAAAACAAATTAAAGATATAAAACTAATAGAAAAATATAACTTTACTTTTGTTATACGGCAAAAACACTTAAGAAAAAAATATAGCCATGGAAATAAAAATAACTTTGAATATTATAAGGCAATAAAGCAACCGAATCTTGAAATTTGTGGATAATTCTGAAATATACTTGGATACTTGTGTTTTTTTAATCTTAAAGAATTTTAAATGTAATGTGCACCTTTGTATCATAAAATTAAATTAAAAAATTCATTTGATTTATATCTAAATGTACTCCCTTCGCTTTATTGATTAGACTGAAAATATTTACCTGGTTCTTAATTGCATATAAAATCTACTAATTCATCATTATGAAACCATGATAACATATAAAAAATACGCAAATCATCACTCTGTATTTTTGAGGCCAATATATTTACCTTTTACCTATTAAAGGGAAAAATTTGTCATAAAACTAAAAATCGAGGTATTCATTTCAACTATTTTTAATGTTGTTTACGTCATTTAAATGAAATATTTTATTAGAATGAATTTCTATCAAGCTTATTTTATAATATAAAACTAGGATGTTTTGTCATAAACCGTTTAATCATTTGTATCCATTAATAAATTTTGACTTTTTTTTTGTCAAAAATTTTATCGAACTATACAGCATATAACGAAAGGTTTTATTTTCAGATAAAAACTATTCTATAATAAGCTTCTGTATATCTTTCATATACAAATCCATGATTTAAAATAAATCTAATAACAAATCGATACTACTCACTGTTAAAAATTTCTCACGTATAGGCAAAAAAACTTATATATTAGCTGCAAGTGTGTGAATAATAAGAAATCCGTAAATAAGAAAAATGACCATTAAATATCTGTATATATAAATCACAAGAATTAATTTCTCTATTTTGGCGAATTTTTCAATAAGAAAAAAAATTTGAACATTAATAGATGGAATAAATAAAATCGATTCAAAAAAAATGTGATTAAGATGCATAAAATTCACATATTACTTATAAATCAAACAAAAAATTTTAAAATAATACAAATTATACAAATATTTACCTAAATATTAAATTCTATATTTCTAATATTATCAAATAATATTTTTCAAAAAAAGGTGAAAAAGAATGTTTTTTTAATAAGAAGAAAAATCATACATTGTGAGAAAATGTAAGTGAGGCAAGATTTTACATAATTGAATACTACAGGGATTCAAAGTCACACAGTAAAATATTCTAAAACATAAAACGATCATATAAAACCCCTAGATTAGGCTTAAAAACATTTATTTAGACAAAAGAACCTTTTGCATTAGAATACGCTAAATCTTTGAAAATATTGGTTTTATAAATTTATAAAGGCCGAGAAATAATATCAAAATCACCACTACGTGATAATGAGGATTATATAAGGATGAAATATCAACTTTATATATTAGATAATGAAAAAATCAATTGTTGTGCAAGTATTGAATAATGCAAGCTGGGCAGGTAGTGTATTTTGCGCTTTTAATTTGCACTTTCTCATCCGAGAGAACTACAGATCGAAACTATTTTTTATGTGGTTTTTAATTTTTGATTGCATTTAGTTGACGGCCCAGTATACTTTTTTATGTAGATAAAATGTATATTAATAGATATCGCTTATTTAATTTTGGTTTATATTTTCAAAGAAAATAATCGTATATTAAATATGTAAGAAGATTTTCTACCTTAAATTATTTCAGTAAAAATGATTTAATCTATAAAGAGGAAATATTCCAAATTCCCCAGAAATTTTGATCATCAAGATAGCTCCAAAAACTACCAGATAGCAATATTAGAAAAATTTGACATTTAATCACCTTTAATATAAACTATATCGGGTAACCACATCACATTATATAGTTTAAAGGTATTTGAATAAAGTTATATGTTAATTTATTAATCACTATCGCTAAAAAAATTTTTAAAAGCAATTATATTTCTATTGGTATATCTAAACACTCATTGTTTCCGTAATTTTTATCAATCATTTTGTCAATTTTCGCCCAGTTTATGTTCATATGAGTGTGTGTAGACAGAATATAAATAGAAAAGTCATAAAGAGATATAGGTTTGCATAATTTTTTTTCATGCTTTCGTGATGTTTTACAGGAACACTCAGAATAATCGATCAATGGTCTATTTGCATTGTTTAATTCCATACCCAATTTTGATGATATTTTCAATATAAAAAATTTCACTTATTGTTGATTTAAAAAATAAGTCTATGATATGGGTTTATCATTCTTTCTACTCCATATTCTTAATCCCAAACTTTAAATGCATTAGGTTTTTATCGATTCTAAAAATCGCAAAGATTTATTACACATTGAAGATACAATTGTAAAAACATTATTAATTTCATAAACAGAATTAACAGAAAATAGGTATTTTATGGTATTATTATTTTCATCGATATAGCAGGATTATAAATTTTTTTAAATGTGCGGGATTATTTAATTAGGATCTCTTTGCTTCATAATTTCATCAACCAATCTCTTCTATCTTAATCAAATTATGTATGTTTTTTGGATTTTCATGATATAAAATGAATTATATTAGCGATATTTTTTGAGTTTTATATTTAAAAATTTCTATAATTCTTTTTTTCATATATTTCAACATCAAAACTTGCCTACAAAAAGGTATAATGAATATTATAAATGTGACCCCAAAATTATACATAGAATGAATGAAAATATTTTTGAAGGTTTTAAGGATGGTGATAGCATAGATATATAATTTAAATGGGGTTTTGATAAAAATTTTGATAATTTACGTAAAAAAAGACTTTAAAAAGGCTATAGTTACATGGCCACATATAGTATATGGATTGTATGAATAATCGAATATATATGCAAAAAACACAATAATTTATATCCTTTGAGATAATATACTATTTGATCGCAAAAATCCTTTTCTTCAATATATTTTCATCCAACTTAATTATATATGTGATGAAGACTAGATATATCCGGATTCTCATTATTAATATTTAACTGCAAAAGATATAACGGATCATCACCGAATTATATATTCCAGCATAAATGTATTGGAACTAAAGCTTTTCTTTAACATTTTTTTACCACAACATTAGAAGAAAAGTAAGAGCTTCGGAGTATATTTATTCCATTGATACAATTCTTTAAAAGCCGATTGAATCATTAGATAAATAAAATATACACATGAAAAACTTAAATAACACATATCTGATCAGAAATAGCTTGGAACTAAAAAAATAAATGTAAATCCTTTAAAGATATGGAGATTTAGGTAGGAATTATTACGGTTATACGCGTACTAGTAGCCTTTTTTTGTATTTGCAATACAACCAGTTGAATATTATAATATAGGGCTTTTTTTACAAGCTAGTCATTCTTATGAGATAAAATAAAGCTGATACATTTGGGATGATATTAATCCAGGATAAAAAATTACAAGGTAAAATAAATCATAAAAGAAAAAATAAATTTATTGGTTTTGATTATAATTATAAGAAAATATTCATAGAAGTAACCCATACCAATATTCGGGGTGTTAAATTCCTAAATATTATTTTTAAATTTGTGTGTAAATGTGTTTACATATTAGAAAACGAAAATTATCCTTTGATTGAGTTTGTTTTTTATTTAAATAAAAGCAAAAAAAGACTTAAATATATATAAGTATGAATTCCGAATATGATAGAATTATTTACTCCATCCTCCGCTCCAAGTATTAAATTTATTTATTATATCGATTTGCCTCTGAATTTATATTTGCAAAATGTTTTTGATAGCCTTTAGGCTATCTCTGAAGTTTCCTAGGTTTTAATTGCATTTTCTTCCTGGTTCAAGTAATGATTTAATTGCTTATGTTATTTTTTTATTCGTGCAAACTATTTAATCTTTAAGTATCAATCATGAAAATTTAAAATCAAATAGTCTTCATTATTGTGTTGTTCATTCTAGTTTTTTTATGAAAAATATATTTTATGCATTAAATGACTCAAAAAAAAGAATATTCAGAACGTAACTTGTTAATATAAAAACATGATCATTCTAATTGCTTTTTAAATTTTGTAAAATGCTTATTTTAATGGTTATGGTTCTCTTATATTTTCAATTATTCCTTTTCATCATTTTTATCAATCAAAATATTAAATTATGTAAAAAAAATTCTTTTATTGAATTATGCCACAAACTAATTTTAAGATTCTTTAAATTAAGGTTAGTTTAATTATAATATTTAGTGACCTATTCCACTTATTCTAACAATTAATGGATCCTGTTCCGTGGCATTCGTGATCAAAACACCCAAGTAATATCTAATGACGCCTGGCTACAGGGAATTCTATGAATAAATTCAGAATACCCGCTTATTAATAAATTTGCAAACTAAAAAATTAAATCTTATATAGTGCCATTATGTGTCGAATATATTTATAAATCAATTACAAGCAAACAAAACCCCCACAATCAATATAAAATAGACGTATCTAAAACAAAAAAAAAGCTACTCTATTTATTACCCTGAAATAGATTGTCGCCTTTTCACTATAAATCAGTAAACAAGTTATTCTTTGCACAAAAATTAAAATAAACAGATTAAATTTTCATTAAAAAAAACTAATCTGCATTTTAAACCTTGTATGTAACGTATAAATGTAAGAAATTTGATACCAAGTATTGAAGCATTTACATTTTTGTGGTTTCTTTGGCTTCATATCCAGGATTCCTAACACACAAGTCTATTGAATAGTCTTGCAGTAGCAGTAAAAAGTTCAAAGCCATTATAATTATAAAGAATTATTAACTATGTGCAGGGTCGTCATAAAGAATTAGAAACATCAACGGAAGTGAAAGTATATGTACATAAAATAGTTTAAAATACACCATAATGTATAATTCTTATGCGTAGAAGATGTATTAAGCATGAATATAAATATGATGTGCAAAAAAAAGATTGAAATGATCTTTTATATAGAAAATTCTAAATTTTTGCGCAAGCAAGTATGATAATTTAAAGAAAAATTATCCCTCTAAATAACTAAAAGTTATTGATGAAAAAGATTTCATGTCTGCTATATTTGTAATTTTATTATTATATAACATTTTTTGGTCCAGCTTTGCAATAAAATCGAGCAACTACATACAAAAAATAGCTTGTTTTTTTTGTTGACTAACCAATAATTTTAGAAGATGCATTTGCTTAATGATAAAATATTTTTTAATCCTTAAGATTAGTATATATTTTCTGATTTTATAGTTAGTTATGGATGTAAGAATTGTTTTTCTTTGATATAAAAATTTGATTCTTTTCATCTTTTCTTTGACGTAAATTTCGCACAAACATCAAAGAAACAATAGATAAAATATGAACTCGTTTTAAAACTTGGCCGATGTGTCATATATAGCTTCTGGCTATTATATTTCTCGCACTACCGACCAACTGGTGGGGTTTTTTATATTATTTCGGTTTGTATCTTGAATAATGCGCCAGAAATTTCAACCGATTAAAAAATAATTAACATGAATTTCCTAAATTCGTGTTGTATCTAGAATTAAAAATTTTTATTTAAAATCTATATTAAAAATATAATATTTATATTAGAATTCAATACATAAAATTTGTAAAAAGCCCGCTGAATATGTTTTCTGTTATTAAATAGTTCAGAAGAAAACATATTTATATGTTTATCTACATAATTATATTATAGAAAATGCTATAGAAGGGTACATTCTTATTTTTTATAGAACGTTTTACATATTTTATTATGATGAAGGTTTTAAAAAAATAGTTAATATAATGAACAATACGGTAAAAGCTGCAATAAAAATGAATACCATAATAACATTTATTGGAAAGTGAATTTTCCTAAAGAATACTGGCCAAAAGAAATTTGAAATCTATAGAGGTTAATAGGAAATTTCACTCGAGATTCAAAATTTAGTGCCCTTGAAAATATTAAAATTTAAAAAATGGAAGTTGAAAATTATATAAAAGACTTAAGGACAGATTGTAGCTCGATTTCTTTGTTATAAAAGCATATGGAAAAAGATTGATACACTGATACTTATCAAGATTCACGCATTATCTTAGCTTGTCTGGCCTTTCATCTATATACTAAAACAAGGCTTGAAGTAGCTAACGAATCATAGCACTAATTGTTAATGTCGAAAGACCCAAGTTCTTCAAATTGAATATGATAAGAATATATATAAATAAAATAAAAGATAGATGTGAAGTTCATGTTGTTTTTAAATATTTATAAGAGCTTGTCATCATAATTTTTGGATAGATTAAATATTTAACTATAAATTCAGTCTCTATCTTGCGAAGAACACCCAGAGAATTTAATTTAGATGTGATTCGGAAAAAATCAAACAAAATAAAATATAGCTAAAATATAGCTAAATTTCAGAAGAAAGAAATCGTTTGTTCGGTTAATATATCATCCTGGTTTTAAAACTTACGGATGACTAGATAATATATATTTAAAAACAAAATGCTAGAAATTTAGACGTAAAAAAAAATTCAGTAAAAAGATGATTTTTTTATAAAAATCAAATTATAAAAGAACAGCTGATAGAACTAACTTATCTTGAGAGGTTAATAGACATTAATATAAATATTTAATCACTATAAAATCCTTTTAAAACAAAAATTCAAATTAGCCAAAGAAAAAAAAACACAAGCTTCTATCGTGCTATGTGAGATAGTACACTGCAAAAGCCATTTTATCGAATAATCGTGTCGAAATTAATAATAATTATTTTTCAGTCATTATGGATAGATATAATAAAATGGTTTAATTTCATCTCATGAGTTAAAAATTTTTTGTATAATTTGAATTGATAGATTCTTTTATATATGAAATAGGGGTACATCAATAAAAATTTGGTATTGATAATTTCGTATATAATATAAAATTTTGCACACCAGAAGGAGACTATGAACCAATCTAATAAACAGTACCAAAACGACATGGCGACAGCAGAAGGATAAAAGTTATAACTACCTTCACTCAGGTGAGGATGTTACACCATGAATAACCAATATCAAATTCACGTTATCATTATGCGGCCCAAATGCGAAGTTCTGTAGGGGAATAGTCTGCTCCGGGCTCAGAAATACAATATTTGAGGAGCAGAGAAAACTGACGAGAGAACAGGAACCATATTAATCAGAGTATCTTATGCGACAAGGAGCACGCTTCCTTAGTAAAATGAAGATCACCGAAATAGCCCAACAATTCCTTCTAAATGGCATCCCAGGGTCGTTGAAGAAGTTCTTCGATATGACGAAGGAAGCATGTTATCTATTTGATCATAGTATCTGTCACTTGAGGCTTTCGTAGGCAGTAACATCACGAGATCCCCACCGTAAATAAGGATTGCACTCTGGAGTATAGCACGTAACACTCATAACTTCTTCCAGAATAGCAAGTCTGTGGAGAAAGTAATTGCATTGGAATATGGAAGAGATGGCTATTTGCAGAGAGCGCAGGTTGGCAGGATATATACAAATAAAATGCAAAAAGATAGCAGGGACTGGGTGAATGCACAAAGAAGGAAAGATAACAACAAAAAAGGAATATTAAGTAACATGAAATTCTAATGGATGCTGCGACCTTCATGCAAAAAAAAACCATGCACTAATGAATGTTGGGTTCTAAAAAATTTAAAAGAAAAAGGATGGCATTATGCAGAAAGGGAGAAGATGGAAACAGTAATAACGTATCAGATGAAATAAATTACGATTTCTAATTGAAAAAATACAAGTAAAAATCATTCATACTATTGAGTCTGTCAATAATAAAAAATTACGAGTTCTCCTTGATACGGGAGCAGATATCACAGCATTCCAGACAATATTGATTTAAACAGGTTAGATACTTCCAACTAACTAGAAAGCAAAAGCAGTAAATAGTGTGGAAATAAAAATTAGAGGATAAATAGAAAATCTACTCTTAAAGATACATGATCATCAAATAAAAATAAAAGAAGCATTTTTAACAAAAGCAAGGATGCCGTATATACTACTGGGCACACCGAAAATAATGTCAAATCTAGAAGTGTTAATTGCTAGTTTAAAGTTAAATAAAAGGGGCGAAATAACGGATACATCAGTTCATGTTAAGCTAATTTTAAAGATTTTAATCTTTTGAGCCCGGAAAAGGGGATTAAGAAACGATTCTCCGGCATATTTACAATTCAAATCCCCCCGAATGGACTATCCACGGTTAAAAATCATGTCTATGATACAGGAAAACACGTACATCCTGGCAAAAGAAACAGCACAATCCAAGTTAATCTAGAAAATAAAATAGATACAAAAAATTAAAAATTGATTGAACAAGGAGTGTTATAAACCTCAGAAAGCCCCTGGCGGTTTAGTCTGGTTATCGTACCAAAATGGAATGGGAAAATTTAGTTATGCGTCGATTATAAACACTAATTTTAACAAAGAACACACATATCCTCTGCCTATAATCGCTAAATAATTAATAAGCTAGCAGTGCAACGATCCTTATGCAAGTAATGCGACATCTGGATACATCGAATCGCTTTAGATGAGAAAGACAAAGAATAATTGCTTTTAGCTAGAAAAGTGAAGTTATGAATTTACAGAAATACCTTTCGGGTGCAACGCGCCCGCGACATTTCATCGTTTATGAATACTGCACTACAAAGGAAAACTTAGATATTCGTGATTACGTATCTAGACATTATCACGGTATTCAAGGAAAACACAGAGGAGCACAAGATACATATGAAAGTTATTCTATATAATTAAAAGCCTGTGGACTGTCTCTAAACGAACAGAAAAGCAAGTTTTAAAATCAGATCTGGATTTTTTGGGAAATATCCGTTTCAAATAGAAATATAAAGCCAGAAAATTAATAGCAATTAGAAAGTTTATTACCCTCAAAACACACCAAAGAGCAGCGTCCATTCTTATGCTTATCGAACTTCTGTAGTTAATTTATAGAAAGTTGCGCGACTATAGTTGATCCTCTGACAGATTTACATAAAAGCACTGATATGAATATTCAGAAGAAAATAAATGGTTAAAAGATGCAGTAGAAGCGTTCTGGAAACTAAAGAAAGAGCTAGTCATAAAAAAATATAGAGCCCATACACGCATAGAAAAGAAATTTATATAAACGACGTATGCTCATGATGTAGCCACGGTCGTTGTCTTAATATAATCGGATGACTAAGGAAGCGAAAAAATTATTTCATGCACAGTAAGAAATTTATCAAACCACAACATATAAAGAAGCATTAACCGTAGAAAAGTTAATTTCACATTTTGTTCATTTTTAAGAGGAAAGCACTTTTTACTAAAAACATATCATAAATCACTACAATATATCACGACAGCTTCGAATACAAATGGTAGAATACTAATAACCGCACATAGACTACAAGAATATACACACAGACCGATATAAAAGGTGTGTCGAATATAGCAGATTTCTTAAGTAGATTAAGCAAGGAAGAAATAATAAAATTTGTATGGCAAGTGAAACTAAAATCATCTGGTAAGATAGAAATCATAAGGCATTATCACAATTTTTTTGACATGGGTCACCAAATATCATGAAATTTTTGAAAAAAAAACACAATTGTAGTGGTATATACAAGGATGTCTAGAGCTTTGTAGAAAAATGCGAAATATGCAGTAAGGCCGGGTATTCTAGAAGAAACACAAAAAACTGAGCAGTGAGCCTAAATTCTCGAACGAAACATGAAAGATGATTTAAATAGTAGAATACTTGGATACACAAGCAACTCTTTTATATTTACCGCATTAGATCACTTTACCATATGAATGAAAACTTGAAGAATTGCAGATAAGAGTGGAGGAACAATATAAAAAGTAATAAGGGGGTCGATACTAGAGAAGCATGAATACCCACTAGATTCCTTACAGATATGGACTGGAATTCAAGAATAGACAAATACAAGAATTGGTTGATAAGTAAACATTTCATGTGTGTTTTCATCACCGAGACACCACAAGACAGTAGGTACAGTAGAGAGAGCGAAGCAACTAATATACTAATACTTAGGAAAGTGACAAATTTTGGCGAGAGAAAGTGGGGATAGTTCTTGAGAAGAGCAACAAGCTCATGCAATATACTATTTCACAGGGCTATTGATAAATCATCATTTATTCTTAAATATGGAAAAGAACCAATATTAGAGAAAACCGAAAAAATAAAGAGGTAACTTATTTCATGGCGAATTAACAAATAAAAGGAATGCAAACTTTTTCAAATGTAAAAAAAGCAATCATAAAATCTAATCAAAGAATCCTCATTGGATTTTTGAAATAGAGGAAGCAGTTCTGATTTCTCACCCTTCTCTATCGGATAATTTACAGCGAATGGGTAGAAAGTTTACAAAGTAATAGGGGTTTACCCACCATATGCTTATAAAGTATAGAAAAAAGGCAAAACTTATGGGTTTAATAAGGCACACGTAAAAAGAGAATGCACGAACGAACAAAATGTTAGGTGGGGAGGCGTCGTATATAATATTAGATTATAGTATCCGAGGAAGGATACTATAGAAAAATCCAATAAACAGTACCAAAAAGAGAAGATAAATTTAATCTAAATTCGTTTAGCTACTCTAATTTTTATTTTATGGTATTTAAAATCGATGGAAAGAGATATATTGTTCGTATGTTTTATAATATCTGATTTATAGGTGCTGATAAATGGTTTTCTAATCACTAGCGCTTGGAAAGGGAATTCTTGTTTTAAAAAGTCATATTTTTAATCAAACATTTTATTTTAAACTTTACAAATATTAGAAATGATCTCACCCTATCGTTCTTATAATAACATGTTTTTTATTTTCAATCCATAAATTCTTTTTTATGATGGTATCGCTATTCCGTATGTTTAGCCACATATGAGTATTATTTTTTGTAGATTTAGAAATCAAATTAGAGCTAAATTATGGCTTAATCACGAAGATTCTATCGCTTAGGCACTTTATATTCCACTCCATATATTTTATCAGAATAATAATATGAATAGAATTTAATTACGGTGGCATTTTCCAACTGTATTTTTTTTTAAAGGAATTTATACAAGAAACAAAGTTGCGTTTTTTTTATTACTATGAATCATTTTAATTATATAATTTATATCTTCCAATCTTTTAAAATATAATTATAAGCTATTAGATAGAATAATATTTTTGTCTAATTAACTACAAGATTCACTATAGATTGAATTCTGATCATTGAATTTCAATAATTTGTATGCTAAATATATGAATCTCATGATTTTATTAGGAAAAATCCATAGTATTTATATCTAAATTTTCCTGAACTCACAGAAATCAATAACCAGAAAAAAAAAGTACATAAAGTTCATCAAAAAAATCGACTTTTATTTTAAGAACCAGATAAGAAGGGCAAATACTCTTCTGTCCCACATCCTAACTTAAGCTCACAATCTTTCCCCACCAGTTTCATTTCATTTCTTTTTATAAATTATATTATTAAAGGAAAAGTTTCATAGTCACCCCCCACTAAAGATGCATAAAATCAATATTTTTAGCATATTTTATCTCTAAAAAATTTAGTTGGCTATGCATGTATTCTAGAATGCTGTAAAGTTTAAACAATTTGATTATTATATTCAAAGAATCTAAGTTCAATAATTTACTGAAGTTGAAATAAATATATATTGTTTTTTTGAATATGAAATATAAAAATAATTTTTTTTGGATTCTAAATTTTGGACAATTATAAATTTGAAAAAAAATTGAATAACATGCGGTTTATGATGGTTTTATAAATAAATATGGTCGTAAAAAATTATAGATTAAATTCATATTATTATAGTCTGGATATTTAAAATTATATTTTCACTACAAATCAAAAAACTATAACTTATATAAATTTTTTAAATATATAGTCAAGTATAAAGTGGGATTTCATCGTATCTGTAAAAAGGAACCTATTTTTGGATGGCTTGAAACTAATATGAATGTTTTATCTCAATTTAAAAAAAGACAGTATGCTTAAATTATTTATTTCCCAAAAAAGAATCACCTACTTCATAAAATTGAATGGATAAGTCTTTCTTTAATATAAAAACATAATTTTTTTTTGAGTAAAGCATACTTGAAAATTTATCATAAGCAATAGCAACTATGATCTGCTTTTTATGCGTGAATAGTATCGGTTTTGAATTTACCCATTTTAAAAATATAAAGAAATAGGGCAAAATAAATGGACATTGGCCTAACAGCCCATTGGATATAATAAATAAATATCAAACCTTAGTTCAAACCATAATTTTTCAACATGTATAAATACATATTTTATGCGAGCGTAGTCTATAATATTGGTATCCTATTTTATAAAAAAGAGATCATTGGTTTGTTATGAAATTTTAAATTATGGAATATACGCTAATGCCGGCCCCTCTTCTTATTATATGTTTGTGTGCCGAGAAATCTGGATAATAGAATTATAAATCTATCCAAATATTTTTTATGCTTTTCAGTTCACTTGTTGATAAAGCATATTTTGTAATTTAAAGAATGAATTACAATCTGTTTTATGGTCGAATGAAATAAATTTTACTCTTTGCTGATTCAAATCAAATATCCGCGAAAATTAATTGGATTAAAGCTGTTAAAAACATAAACGAAATTCACTTTTATAAAAGCACGTACTTAGACAATGTGATCTAGTAAGTCTATGAAGTATGAAATCAACTAAAAAATGTGATTCGCTGAAGAATATTATATATAGGGTGAACTTGAACAAATTATTAAAAAATCTGATCTACTGAACAATCCTTTGGTTTTTTTTTGCAAATATTTTATGTGAAAATTGCCTTTATTTAGATATCATTTCATAAATAAAATATAAATTATAATATTGAAGTGTTTTATTTTTAAATCTATTATTTCTATATTTTTAAGAAATCGAAAAAGCAAATTTAATAACAAATAGACATCAGAATGGATTGAAATGTACTTCTTTATTCAAAAAAATCCAATAATTTTTTTCAAATATTTTATATATTGGGTATTGGTATGAGAAAGAATTTTCAATAGAATTAAACCAAAATAAAGTCTATATAGTTAAAAATTCAATTTAAATCTTGCTTATCATAAAAGCACTATTTTACTTTAATTCCGAAAATTATTATATATTGTTTGTATTTATTTATGTGTTCGTTTTATTATATTTAAGTTTGTTCAGACGTAACTTTAGATTGTTATATAGAACGTGCTTACATGAATTTTCATATCGATACGTTTTCATAATGATTCTGATCAATGTGTATTCTTCATTTATGACTTGACTTAATCCCGTTTTTTGTGCACTCTATTAAGTTTTAGTTGGTATTCCTAACTCTTCAATATCCGAGTTATGATATTATGTGATATCACATAATATCATGTTATAACGTGTATTGGTGTTCTAATTTCGTAAATTAGAATAATTAAAATAAATATACTAACCATCTAAGCGATGTTTGTGTTTTATCATGGATAATAATATGCTTATCATCTTGTCATAAACATTCCAAAACAAGAGAGAAGGGAGAATAGAAAAATTTGAACCGCCAGTATTCTATTCCACGCAGCCCTCTTGCGTTGACTTTAGTTTTTATCAATATAATTTAACTAACAATTTTATGTTGTGATGATTTACAAATTAAATAGTTCTAAACTTAAGACTGATATATAATTAATATAGAACGACTAACACAAATATAAGTAACTTGAAAGACCAAATTTTCGAGAAATGAAAGTAGTAATTTATAATTGACTGAAATTCATAGATTAATATTGTTAAATAAAAGATCAAATTGAGATCAGTTTTTAGAAATTAACTATTGCATTGTATTTTTTTATACGGTGATGTTAATATATATCCGTTTGTTATTTTAGAAAGTACTTTTATTTATAGACATATTATTTTATAATTATGGGTGAAATTTCTTTTTATCAATTTCATCTATTACACGTAGTCAGCCCATTGGAATATTGCCCAACACCTTTATATATCTTTTGACACCTTTCCCTGATCTATCTCATCAACCGCTCTTCTTCTCTAAAATGAGATGATTTCAAGTGTCTTGCGATTTGCAGAGATACAATAAAATTTAATTTAATTGATTATCCCTTTTTCGCGCGAGAAATTTGTTTTTTGAATTTATAATTTGCATCTAAATCAAAAAATAGAAGCTTTTTGTTGTTGATATTGATTATAAAATATTAACATATTTTATTATCCATCACTAATTCAGCGCATTTATAATTTTAGAATATATCACAAATTTTGATATTGTGTTGTGTTTAGATTATCATTATTATCCTTTATTTTAAGAAATTTGAATTACATATATGTTATTGAGTAAAAATAATAGTAAATGCAAGGATTTTAATTGTAGCTAAGCAAAATATTATATATAATTGCCATGGGGTTCAGAATATTATCGCACATAACATCGAATAATTTTTGTTATTAGATTTATAATAAAAATTCAAAGTTATTGCCACAATAATAGCTAAAAAATAATGTTATTTATAATTTAAAAAGATTTAAATTATTACGAAACAAAAAAAAGCCTTAAGATGAACTTATATAAAATAATTATCTAGATGTTGTCTTTTTAAAACAATACATTTTGACAATTCGCCCTCAAAAGTAGATGAGAAAACATGGTGTATAGCGATGCATTATTCTTCGATGCGAACTATTGGGTATCATCACCACTGTATACCTTTTGATATAATATATCTTTACTCGATATAAATTTGACTATGTTATACTTTAAAATTATCAATAACTAAGGTTTAAATGTATTTAATTAGCGCTAAAAAACTAGCTTATTCAAATAAAAATCATGTACAGAAAATATGTTTAGATTATATGTTTACTCATTTGTTTTTCATTCTAATATTTTTCTCAAGTAAAACTTATGTTTGTTCTTTAAACCAAGTTACACAATATTTTACTAAATCATATTTCCACTGCCTTTTCTTTACATCTATTAATAAATATGAAATTTACTGTTTATATTATTCTGTTCTTTGCATGATTTTTTGAAATAATTATATATCTCTATAATTTTTTGAAATAAAGATCACTTCTTATTTAATAATCTTAATCTAAGTGACCATAGGTTTCAGATTTTCTTTATTAGAGGGTCGATGTATATTGTATAGTACATTTATACTTGTGTGTATAAAATTTTTAAATAGAGAAATTACAGATAAATATTTAATATCATCAGAAACTTTCTTATTTATGAACAACAAGTATGATTATGTAGTATTATTCAATTGCTTTCTCACCAAAAAATGCGATATTAAAAAAATATTTACAGGAATAATAATGGTGAGAATATTTCATATCATTAAAACGACGATCTTAGATATTTAAGCACAAATAGCACTAATATTTTCGCCTTGAAATTTATATGAAATGATGTGAACCTAGAAGAGCGAAAAAATCAAATTATCAAAGATAAAGCCACGGATACCAACCTGATTTCTTAAACCCTTTTTTAAATATCTTTTATAATATAGTCATAATTTGATTTTCAAGTGGGCTATTCTATAGTTCAAATTAAAATATTTGGACAATCAGAATTAGTGGCTAATTGATGAATGCAAATCAAGACAATTCAAAGTTGGATTTTTCCTGGAATTAATTGGAAACCATCAATGTTCTAGTTGCTTTGTCATCATGCGAAAATAAAATTAAATCAACTTACTTTTATGCTATTTTCTTTGAAAAAAAGGTAAGAAAACATGGGAATTCATTATAAAATTTTCAAAATTGCTTTTTCATTATTGAGATTGCATATTTATTTTGAAGAGATATGACTATTTATGTTCTGTTTGCAATTTAAGGTTAAAAAGGCCAATGGTTTTAATTTGACCAATTTAGTCGAATCAGAAATTTAAAAAACATACTGATTATATAAAAAAAGTATAAAGTTGTCTTATTTTCATATAAAGAATTCAAATCCGTTGCTTCACCAACAAACACAAGTGTTATTTTAGGATTTTTGTAATTATTTTACTGTGAAATAGCCTACCAATGTTTTTTGTATCCTTTGCAGCTAGACGGAATTTATTTTATGTACGGTAATCCAGTAATAGCATTGAAAATCCAAAATTCAAGCATCTAAATAGAAAATCTTGGGTCGAACGCTTGCACCACTTCATCATAATCACATTGAAGATTCACAACATGTTTTAAATTTCTATTTTTTGTGCTTAGTATTCCTAAAAAATATATTTCGGCATAAACTCGGGATATTCTATCCATAAGTAGATGAAATGTAATAATACATGGATTATAGCGCTAATTTATTTTATTACACTAATAGTATTTTGTATGATGAATATATATACATTCAAAATATATTTATACAAATCCTTTTCTATTATGAATAACTATACACATAGTCTTCTCTATTCAAAAACATCTGATTTTGAACCGAAAACAGTAAAATATCTCGCTGGAATCCAGACAGCCCAATGTTGGTAAATCAAATCCTTCGTAAAATATTTTCCAAAAGATTGGAATTTTGAGACTATATGATCACCCCTGTTGTAATTAAAACTCACAGAGACGATAATTTTTGAATGTTGGAGGACACCAGATTATAAAATGTGGAGTTATATGACATACCACTTGATTTTGTTATAATACAAATACACACATGAGGGCTTACCCAAAAGAATGGAAATTTTTTTTTATTGATTTAGCCCTAATTTTTTTCGCAAAGGAGTGAACTTCTAAATGTTGGTCAAATTGTTCCCGTTTATTCAAGAAAAATAATGGTCATTGACATAGTTTTAGCGCGCTTTGTTAGACAAATTTTTTTTTATCATCATGGATGTAAATATTCAAAAGAAAAAAAACATCTTTATACGTCTTAGCACCATTAGTTTTTCGTTTCCGTAGGCCTTAGTAGCTATCTAAAAAAAATTGATTGAATAAAATATAACACAATAATGTAAATAAGTCACATACACAAAATATTATCAAAGATAGATTGAACAGATGATGGTTATTATTGCAAGGGAACATGTAGATACCAATCTAATACCAAAACTAACATATTACACAGATTTACATGAAAATAATAATAAAAAATGATTATGTGTGATTTTTATATGCGTTTTAATTTTATAAGAGGTTCGGCTATGATACGATATAATTAAATAGAAGTTGAATCATGAATATAATTGTGCAAAATATTTAGTATAATAATATAAAAGAAGAGGATAAATCCAACTGTATAGGCAGGATATTCCCATATAAAATCAATCGCGTTATGCTTTGAGTATATCAAAATTAACCCATGAATAAAAAGATAATAATTATTCAAATACGAATTGTATCGGGTGAATGTGGATTAGAAACAATGGTAATATGATATAACCAATGCAAAAAAATTAAGTGAAAATTTATTAAATTAAGTTGCGAATTCCGTAATAGAATTTAAAACACTAAACACAAATATTTAATAGTAATTATTATCACCTATATTTAAATGTAGCAATCTATATTATTTTTTGAAATAACATATTTTAAATTGACTGGGGAATACGTTCTGTGAGTTTTATCACAAGTAAAGTGTGTATTTTTTTAATTTTAGTATGTTTGTGCATTGTTTAAGGCCCGTATAGGCATTGATATCTTATTTGTGACTATTTGGAATTGAATAGGCGACCATTTACATTATTGTTATTATTTTACTAGTTTATAGATAATTAATTATACTATTTTTTATGTAGTAAATCGTTAATTTAGTAGGCTTTATCATTATAATATCAATCTGGTGCATATGTATTTTTATTCGCATAATCATACTTTTAAATAAAATATTTAATGCTACAGAAAATATTTAAATTACAATTTTCAAGTTTAAATGACTATAATTAAGCGGTTCTTGTATTCATTTATATTTTTTGTTGTATTTGTTTGAGCAATACTATCATAAAAAAGCAATTTTATATCCATTAAAATATTTAAGAATTTATATTTTTTTGTTTCTGTATTTACTTAAAGGTGTATTTTATTATCGATTGGTTGTTTGGAAGTAGAAATTGGGCGGTTTCGTTTTTTTTTCTATATAGAAATCGTTTATTATTATTTATAGTTGAATCCTATTTTCTTTGTTAATTAGCGCCTCGATCATTATATAAGCAAGATTATTTTGGTATCACATATTATTCTTATTCAATGCAAATTATGCCCGAAAATTCCAATTTATATCAGAATGATATTTCTGACTAGTAGAATAATTATTGCCCCCAATCTTATTTTTTAAGATTTATATTCTATCTTTTAATTCAGTTATCATATTTAATTTCAAGACAAATTTGATATCGAATATAGCTGATTAATTTTTTTGTGATAAAATTAGCCTTTAAAAAAATATCTGGAATCCCAGAGATAGTAAAATACACCCCTTAAAATATAATTAATGTTTTTATAAATGTTCTGTCTTCTATTATTTTCTGAATTTTGATCTAAAACTATTAACTTTGATAATAAAACGGCAATAAAATTTGTTAATGGCGAAACTTTATTATATAATACTGTCTATGCCCGATTATGTTATAAATTTCTTTATGATGATAAAGGTTTTACTTTATATAATACGGGTTATTTATTGGGAATGAACCTTTAAATATTTTTATAGTAAATTTTTTATGTCGGCGTTATAAAGAAACTATAATATGAAATTCAAACAGCAATAAAATATTATGAAAATTATTCAATCTGTTAAATTTATATAACCTCTTAATAAAAGTCCATATGAATCTATATTCAATGAATCATTATAATTAGGTTCGAAATTCCCAGTAAATAACATGTTTTATGCAACCGATGGGAATTTGTACATATATTTCTAGACTATTTTGTTATTTTATTTAAACGAACTCATATATAAATTTAATTATATGTTAAAATATCATTAAACCCATCGATTTATTTTTAGAATCCCTTTAATAATTAAAAAAAATCCTGGTGAAATAAAAACATAGTTTGGGTGATAAAATACATTAAACTGGGCCTATAATATATATTTATATTTTATAATGATAGATCAACAAATATAAAATAGTGACTAACTTTGTCTACATAATATATAGCAGGTGAAATCATATTTTTAACATATTACTTATATTTTTATTTAAAAATGCAAAGATTTTTAATCAAGGTAACCATTTTGATGAGTAAAACAAATTTTCAACCATATTAAACAAATAATTCAAAGATTTATGCTAAAATAAAAGGATTAATAATATTATTTTATGATGGTTATATATTACAGGTAAAATAAACCGAAATGATGGAATTAAATACATTTATACAAGTAAAATGGGAAATAAATTATATAATATTTTCACTATTTTCATACTGATCGATATGCATAGGCATCGAAATATCATGGGCGAAATTATCTATAAAATCATGTATACCATTTAAATATTCTTTTTTTATGATAGAAAGCTCTGTAAAAAAATATTTGGTGCTAATAGAATATAAAATACAATGATTTTATTTAAAAAAAATCATTTCTTTAATTTAATATTTGGTTGGGTTTCAGGGCTTATTGTAAATCTTAAAAATAAAAATTTATTGATCTTCTTGTGTATATACAAATTTTAGTTAGACAGTTAAGCTAGATATTTTGTATATCGAAGAGAATTCATGTGAATTTTTTGCGCGGATGAAGCACATTAAAGAGCATTTATACTGGAAGAAACACAAATAAAATTTTGTTCAAAAAAATAAGCTTTAAATTATGCATAATTCTAATGAAAAAAAATGAATATAAAAAAATAAGAATATTTCATGCCTACTTTAATTAAAAACAAACTTTAAAAAAATTTAATATGTTTTTTTGGCATAGTTATCCCATAGAATCTTAATTTATCTGGCCAATGTATTATAACTCACACTTATTCTAGATTTATGAAATTTCAGCATTTTCTTTTCGTGGTTTTTCATTAAATGTCACTTTTGGTTTGTATCTAATTTGGATTCCCTTAAATATTTTGTATTCAATAACATAAAATAAAGTCTTAATTAGAGTTTTAACGCCACTTTTGCTGTGTTTCTTTTATTGAGCTTTCCAATATTTTTAATGCAATCGAAAGATCAAAAATTTATTATATCTTCCAAGATAAGATTAATCTGTTATAATAAGTATTTCTTAGACTATTAGCGGGTTTTATAATATTTTTACGAACAATTTTCTTTACATTTCAAGTTTTATTATTTGTGTATATATAAATAAAGCGGTTAAAAAATGCTAAAATAAATTAATAAAAAAGACCAAATTAAAAATAAATTTTTGCGCATCAGATTTTGATTTAATATGTATATTCTTGAGTATTCATTATATAAATATCCCAACAGAAAATAGTACAAATAATCGGACGTATAAAGGCGCCAATTGTAGTTAATACAATATATATAGTTTTTGTTTATGTATTTAATCCTAAAACAAAAATATTACATTATTAAATTATTTTATATTATTTTCGCTGTTATTGATAGTTTAATCAATTCAAAAAATGATGGGAAATTGAAATGATACTATTTCGGTCATTTTTGTTAATAAAAACACGTAAGTGAAGACAATTTAGTTTCCCATGTATAGAAATATAAGATTAAAGATATAAAAATTGGTTTAAATATATATCACAATATATTGTTGTAAGTTTGGGGCAAAAAACTAGGGGATTTCTTTTTTATTTTTTACTTCTGCATCACTTTAACTTGAACATCAAGGTGAAAAAATATATTATTTTTAACTGAATCTTTTGCAGGATTAGAACAAATTTAAACTAATATTTAATTTCAATTTTTTATAAGATAATATAGTGTTTTTCTAAACAAGAAATAACATATTTTTAAACTTACCTCTAAACAAAATATACCGTGTAAAATTTTAAATTTCAATAGTAAATCTATAAAATTTCGTTGCCTTTATTATACATGAATATTTTTTTTCAAGGTAGCTCAAGAAAAATATAGGGAATACATGATGAAAAATAATAATTTATTTGAATATTTAAGCTATAAGAAAATTAACATGCATATATTTCCAATATTAATTCATAATAATATGAACTTATTGAAATAAAATATTTAAAAAAAATGATATGCCAGCGCAGTTAACATTTAATGTAATATTAATTTTCTAATTTGAAAATAATGGTAAAATTCAAGCTAAAAAACTATGGTTATTCTGTAAGTTTAATGGAAGCGAAGGCTATATATTTATTTTTTACTGATTAAAAATATAGTGCATTAAATTTAACCAATATTTTGCATTCATTCGAATTATGTATCAATAACCACCAGTATAAAGCCTCTATCAGGCTAATTTATAAAATTTCGATCTTTCCCATATAATATATTGCACATTACATTTTGTTCGGATGTATTCTATCCTTGTGTTAAGAGAATTTGTTCATATAGAGAATTAAAATGAATGTATACAGAATATAATATTAAAAAATCTTATCACAATTTTTAATATGAGATTTCGGTCAAAGTGGTTAGCCTGAAAATTTGAATACGCTTTAAAGACCAATTGAAAATGGAGGAGTGTTTTAAAAGTATAAATAAATCATCATACGATTATTTGAAGTGCTAATATTACTAATTTTGATGATATACAACAATTCAAAAAAATAATATTTATAACTGTGAATCCGTGCCTGAATTTTTTAAACTCGAAGTGATTCTTATTTTTTACACTTAGAAACATATATCTATAAAACATAAAAATAAAAATATTTTTCACGTTGATTCTTTAAATTTTTATGATTACTTTAAACGACCAATATTGTTTATAGTTTGATATATAATAATGCAGTATTTTCAAAGTTACTTATTATAACACCACTTAAAAATATCATTCATTTTCACAAATAACGCGAAAAAAAACCTAAAATATATCACACTTGTTATTCTAAAAACATAACTTACTTTTTGGTTCGTAAAGCGTAAACTTTAAACTCAGTCATGCGATTTTAGAAAGAAATGGCTCATAAAATAAAATTTATATGACATCAATCATTTTTAATTCAATAGAATAATTTCTAGAAGAAGTTTTATCAAAAAAAACCAAACTTATGTGATTTAATCTATTACAAATACTCGAACTAAATTCTTCTGGGTTCGCTTCATACTCTTTTTTCTTCGATACTTTTTGTACGAATAAATATTACCGGGTAGTTTTATAATTCAAACACTCTATATTAAAAATTTTTGATTTAACTATTCACATATAACTTAGGCCCTAAACTTTTTTTCGTTTCTAAAAATTAAAAATATATAGTATCTCCATTTATTAATAATTCTATCCCAGTATGGTATCTATAAAGTCTACAACTGTCTTGTTATTAGACTTTATCAAGCTCACCATAATATTTATTGCACTTAAAGTTTCTTCTGTTACAACTTTTTGTATATCAAAGTGGCCCATATCAAATATATGATTTAATTCAATTTTTATACCATCATAACTGTCCATAATAATTTTTTTTAATTGGCCAGTTTGAAATAAATTGACACTGTTAATGATTTTCCTTGTTGCTTCAAGTAATTTTTTTGTCTCTAATGTAATACTGTCATCAATTTTTTGATATTCATCAGATAATATATTTTTTTGATTGATTATAGCTTCATTTGTGGCCTGTTTTATATGTTCAATATTCTTGTTTAGATTTGAATACCAAGTTTTATGTATCAAGTCGTAAAGGTGTTCAGCGTCTGGTAATATCAACGAGGAAATTTTAACTGGATCGGGGAATGTTAATTGCGGAATTATTGGTTTTGAGTGACAAGGATCCTTTAAAATATTTACTATTTGATTATAAAGATGATTATTTGCTTTATTAACAACATAATTTATATTATCTGCTTCCCAACAAATAAAATTACCGAGTAAAATTTCAGTTGTGTGGTAATTTAACTTAAAATCATTTAAAAGTGTTCTTATACTTGCCCTAATACCCTCAGAAATATTTTTATCAGACTGGTCTTGTGTTTGTTTCGTGTATAAAATTAATGTTTGGGATAAAGAAGTAATTGCTGTATTGAAAATATCAGCCAAGTTTTTGTACAATTTCATATTTCCTTCCTTCACAATGTTTTCAATCAGAATAACATTTTTATTCAAATTAATATCCAAGATTCTGGTTATCTTATTCAACATCTCTTTTACAACAATGGTTACTCTACCGTATATATTTCCCCCCTTTATACGGATAACATCTAGAATCGGCTTGGGCGATGGAATTATATCTGGTGGAAATACATATTTCATTCCCTTTTTAACCTCATTATTTGTAAATTTATTTTTATCCTCAAACAACAAAAACCTTTTTCTTTTATTTTCGTCAAATATTTGATCTTCCTTTTTTGAAATACTATTTCTTAATGATGGTGAAAAAGAAAATCCATTTCCACACAATGCAAATGGATTTAAAAAGCAAATGTTAAATGTGGAAAGATAATTTCTGGTAGTGGATTTGTTTTTGAATGCATGATGATCTTTTCTATGTTTAATGTCATATTTGGTCTCTGTTGATTGCAGTATGATTACTTTTAGCACAATTATAATCATTATCATCTTCATCGACCCCTTAATTATTATTTAATATTTGATGCATTAGTTTTCAAAAACGAAATATATTGTTTTAAAAATAGATTATTTGTGATTTTACAGATATAATGCATAAATTATTATATTTTTTGGTTTAATTTTAAAAAAAAATAAGCTGTTTGTAATAAGAATCCAGGGGTAAAAATACATAGTATATTTATTTAAAACAAGAATGATTAGTTTTATTTTGATTTGGAGTTATATATGTGAATAGAGACAAAAATATGATTTTATTGTTAGAAATTATCATATAGACCTTTTTGATTTTTTTATCATAGAAGCTTCATTGGATCTTTTATACTATCAACTAACCAAAAAAAATAAATCTGAACATATTAGAAAGAAAAAAACATGACCACAAAACCATACAGTCAAATAAAGCCTGTAATTAACTTGGATTTTAAGCTTTGAATTTTTAAACAAATTATATTAATGATAGAATATGTTTTTATATTACATTATTAAATTTTAAAAAGCTTTTATTGATCGATATCCAAAAAACCAATGTTCTGTTTATAATTTATAAAATTTATTTATGTTTAAAAAGACAGTTGATCATTAAATTATAGTCTTAATATTAACTTATAAAAATTTTATGTATGAAATAAATACGTTATCAAGCTTTAATTTCCAATTATACAATTTTCAGTTTTTGGAGAGCCTATTTGCTGTTATTCTCGTTATTTTTTTATTAATATGCGTGCTTGTTATAGAAAAGGTAAATTTTTAATACGTAACTATCTATAAAGATCAAAGATTTAGTATACCTTTTTATAGCTTCTCAGCATAAACTACAAATACTTGTCTTTTAACAAAGCAGTACTTAAAAAAATAACAGCGATTTATTGGATTCCCGACATATATTATTCTCAAATAATGGAATATGTTTTTGTCATTTTTTACAAATTATATTGTTTATTATATTATTTTTGGGTAAAATTATTGTCTTTATCTTTTTATAGTTTTAAAAATAAAGGCAAAAATTCGCTTTTTTTTTGTTCTGTTTATGTGGTATAAAATTATAAATCCAATTTGTATATATTTATACCCACAAACTTGATGTATCAGGATGTGTATTATGATGTCTTTAACGTTTTTAAGACATAGATTTATATTTAATATTTCGCTTTAATAGATTATGTTGCTCGATTTAAATGTTTCAAATCTAATAACAACCAAACGGGGAAGGCTCTTTATTATAATTTACAGTTGTTTTAAAAATCAATTTTCTTACTTAATAAAAGTATCAATCAAATGATTTTGAGATGGCACATTGTTGTTTACAACATTATCGTGTTTAAAATGATCATTTTAATTTGATAGCATTGATATTTGAAAGGATAATTGGGTACTATTGGTTCGATATAGGTTTCAGATAAGATAGTTCGAGATACTAATATTTTGTGGGAAACTTTAACATCAAACAAAGTTTTACAAATTAATTTAAATTAAATCGATGATTAGAAGATATCGATACCAAAAGATGTGCAAAAATTTTATACCGATTGGAATTTTTAATGTGACTTTTTGGAAAACATTTTCGAATAAGCTACCACAAATTGAACTGCTATTTAACCACCAGGGTGACGAAAATAATGCTGATATACGAGAAATAAAATTAAAAGTAATTAAAATGAGTCTTAATGGGGAACTAGATGATCTTCTTTTTGATCCAAAATTACTCTCTTTAGAAGCTGGAATGGAGTATCACAATTTTATACCAAATAAACCCCCATCTTTTGAATTGCATTTAAAAAAATACAGTGGATCATTAAAATACACTGACGATAATCAAATTTCGCAATGCGCTTGTAGTACCGAATTACGATTAAATAACAAATTTTTGCGTGATATTACACCTGGCATAAAAGAATTTTCAAAGCTCGTTAAACTTGATCTTAGAAATAATCCTTTGAGATCTTTTCCAGAAGAGATAGTTGAACTTAAAAGTCTTGTCATTTTGAATTTGGGAAATTGTATACTAAAACAATTGCCGCAGAGTATTGGTAAACTTCAGAATTTAAGAGAGCTTGATTTGGAAGGCAATTTTCTTCAAGATCTTCCTAGATCTATATCATCTTTAAAAAAATTGGAAATTTTATCGATTAAATCGAATCTGTTTGTGGTTTTTCCCGATCAAATTAGAGGATGTATAAATCTAAAAACACTCAACTTCGACAATAATAAAATTGAAAAAATACCAAGAGCTTTTAGGGAAATTTCTTCACAGAAAATAGATGAGCCCGCTTATGCTGGGAATTTTCATGTTTATACTGATGATAGTTTCGCAAACGTTAGTGAAAAAAAATTATCTTTAGAAGAAAGATGTTTACGGGAAATCATAATGAACAATATTAAAATCCCAAGGAAAGCATCATACACAATCAAGAATAAATTAAAATGTGTTAAAGAGTGTTTTTTTTGTGGGGGACCGTATTTCGATTCATATAGCGAGGTTAAATCCCAGGTGGATAAAAAAGGTAGCAAATATACATATATAGAAAGACTTTGTACGGATCATTATTATAGGACCGAAGACAAAATAGTTATGGCTTACACAGCAAATACTTCTAATAAATATGGCGCCTTATTTAAAAAGGGGTATCCAGAAATTACTGATTTGTTTTCGATATACTCGTACAGAAAAGATTTATTGAAAGATATTATAATGCGCAAGAAATCAATATCATCATTTAGTAGGAGTTTAGATGATGAACATAGCGAATACAATTTTATGGAACTTTATGAACTGGCCGATGGTTATGCAGATTTAAACCCGGATCTTTTGAAATATCTCATAGAGGTGAGATCTAAAAATTAGAAATAAAGATTCGTTTTATTTACTCAGCATATTATAAAATAGTCGTATTTTCATTCAGCAAAAAAATAAATTATATGTTTATAGTGTATACCGTAATTATAACCTTTAACAAATTGAAAAAATTAAATAATTTAAAATATGTTTTTCACTACTGCAAATATCAATATTGTTATATTTAGCAAGCAAAAGATTGCTTAGATACGAATTGATATTTTTTAAAGGACGGCAAAATTATCAATGAAATGAAAATTAAATTCGCAAAGTAATGATCTAAAGAATCATTATTCTAATTTACAGATTTGGATATTAAAAAATCATGCGCGTATAATGATTCAATTGAATTATTCATTGTTAGCTCTTCAAAAAAATATTTTAAAATAATGTTACATTCATTGAAGGGGATCGATATCCTGTTAGCTTTAATTATCAAAAGAATAATTGTAAGATACTTATATAAGATCTAAATTCTTTAAATTGAAATCCTAACAATTATTATTTTGATGAAACAAGATTTACTTTATTCCAATAAAATAATTATAAAAAACCAAAATCCGAATAAATATAAAATCTTTTTTTTATGCCTAGAATTCCCCTCATTAGAAATTATTTAACCTATACAAAAATAGTATACTATCTTATAAATTACATAAGCAACTTTAATATATATCGATTATATTGGTGGGTCTAGGATAAATGAAATATTGAAGATCTTTTTGTGATATACTGCAAAAAAACTTGTAGAACACGAAAATTCGAATCACGGATTTCATATTGAATCCAATTGTCACCATATGTGATCATAAAAAACATCAAAAAATTTTCGAATTTTTTTCATATTTAGCCAGGATTCACTAAATTTTATAAATATTCATATGAAAATGGTATTTTTATTGCTTGATGTTTCGAATTCATTTAACATAATGCAAAAACTATAAATTCCTCTATCCTTAAATGATGTGTATCAACAAATCAAAAAAAAATAAGAAAGTTATTTTAAATTCTATATATCTAAAAATTTAAGTTTGAATTTTAAAGATTTGGTAATTCTACCTTGAGCAGAAGCATATTTACAAGCAATAGAATTGAGTAGGACACTTGAAATAATAAGTCTTGAGAGAAGAAAATCGTAAACTTAATGTGGTTAAAAAATATGTCATCCGAGTCTGTTCTAAAGATAAATCTAAAGTTTTGCTTGAACAATATAAAATATCTAATAAATCAAATTTAAACCATAAATAAATAAATATGTGTCTTAAAATAAGATAGAAATAAAAATAAACAGCCTTATTATAATCTTTTCAAGCAAAATTTTAATTCCCTATAAAATGTATTTGTTCAATACATATTTCAAAATTATCAAGTTTACAATATTTCCCAATGAATCTTCTTCACCTAAGATTTATTATGCTCAAGTATTTTCCTAAATTTCATTGTTTTGTACTTGTGCTTTGGTTGGATTCCTTAGATCTTAAAATTAGTCTTGTGGTGTTTTGTGATTTAACTATCACATGTCATGGTATATTGTATTATTGCTGTTTTGCATTTGTAAATTGAAGAGATTTTATTAGCTAACATGACATATTTCTATGTTTCAACATTAGCCAGGCTATTTTGCTCTTTATTGCCTTTTCTAATAGTTTTATCGGTTTTTATTTTTATCATACAGAAAATTTTCGGCATAGCTATTTATTATAGCCTTTGCGCATGGGTTAATTTTGGTATTGTAATTTTAGATTCTCACTTCAAACATAGCGTGATTTATTTTCCATGCACACATAATATCTATAATCTTGTATTTTTCCTCTATCATACTTCTTCTTCGATACCGCACCTCTTTTTACAGCCTATAGTTATATTTTTTTTTCTCAATTCTATAGTTTAAATGACTGTCTCGATTTGGTTTTTGAACTCAAGTTCTTTTAGGTACCTTTTATGATATTGTGGCACTAGAACATTGTATCTTGCGGTATATGGTATAATCTTGTATTATGGTCGTAGATTAATGATAATTCAGATGCTAGTAGATCATATTTTTTTGGTTTTGTAAAATTATTCTTTATTGGTTTAGTAACAAATTTGACATAATGTAAAATATAGACATGTTTTACACCAAAAATCTAGTGTATTTTAAATATAATTGCAGTGTAGAAAGTGGAGTCTCAAATTGTAGCCTAAAAGAAAATATTTATTGTTTTATGATAAAAATCTAGACTCTGATATAAACTCTCGTTAGAGGGGTGCTTACCTGAGCCCCGTTTAATAATCAAACAAATATAGATAAAAGAAATAGTATTAATCACGATGGGTAAAATATAAAAAATAATGTGATTATATTGAAAAAATACCAACAACTGTAAATCTTAGATAATATATAAACTTAATACACAATTAAACCATTCTTTTCCTAAAGGTGTTATGTAGTTGATGGGTAATACAATAATTATTAAATGACAGTTAGACAAATTAAAATAGCTAAAAATCGGATTAATACATAGATAAATATATTTGTTCTAAAACTAGCGAGTATAATAAGGGTAAATAATTAATACATTGATATTATGAAGATTTTCCCTTAGTGCTTAAAACTGCCGAGCATAATAAGAGTAAAGAATTAATACTCTGATATCATAGAGATTACCCCATAACGATTGAAACTAGCGAATAATTATTGATGTAAATAATTATTTAACCCTGTGATTGAAGGATTTTGGCTAATGATCAAAACAAAAAAATAATTATTAAAGTAAATAATTAATTAACACGGTGATATAAGGATTTTGGCTAATGATAAAAACTAGCGAATAATTATTGGAGTAAATATTACTAAATACTCTTTTATTATAAGGATTGCCAATATTTAACAAGGCAAACCAATAATAATTCTTGCATATCAATGATAAATAAGGTTTTATAATATTTAAAGAACACATAATTTATATTTAAGCTTGTTTATATTGTTTAAATATAGTTCAATTATAGATTCTAATGAATTTATACAAACACAATTTTTATTTATAGGCTGTATTTTTTTAATTCATTCATTTTCTCAACGAAGAATGTTAGTCAAGCTGAAGATTTTAAAATCCAACAATTCATTTTTTGACATAAACAGGTATATACATATAAATAGGTCGTCTTTTCTCAAATATACGAGCTTAAGTGATTTTCGAAGTGTTGGATTTCATATTTATGCCACTATTCTATCGATTAGTTTATCTTATTAATTTTTGTACCTTTTCAACCAAGAAAAATTTAGATGGCATAAAGTATACCATGTTTACACTTCTCTCAATCACATCCACTTCACAATGTTTCTCTATGTGTCATTTCTATTTAAGACTTATTAATTCAAGTATATTACTCAACCATATTCTTTATCTGTATGACTTATGTTGATATTACCAACTGCTTAATTTATGAATCAAGATGAAGTTGAGTATATATTCAAATAACTAATTATTTTTTATTTATGGGTTAAGTTTCTTTTTATCAATTCCGTCTATTAGAATTCATGTGCATGATATATTTATTTAAGGGCTAATTTTTCTTTTAACTTTTCACTGTGCACTCGCGCAAAACTTTAGATTGCTCTATATTACAGATTTACTGATTGTTTTTTTCAAGCCCATCATTCTTAAAGTCTGCCTGAAAGCATCTTCTAAGCTCAAGACTTATGCATTCAATTGTTTTTCTCAATACTATTAATTGTGCAAATGCTTCCCGCTTCCGTTGGAATCTAATTTCTTAATCTACGACTTGTGGTATTTTGTGACAACACTATCCCATGTTACGGCACATGGCACCATATAAACAAGCCCTTTATTATAAATTAAGGAGTTAAAAATCCCGGACGAAGTAGAAACAAACATGCAAGCTCTCACACTTCGCAAGACACTTGAACTCATCACATTTGAAGGAAGTAGAGCAGTTGATCAAGATGATCAGAGAAAGGTATCCAAAGATACATAAGGTGTTGTGCAATATTCCAAACACGCTGAACACGTCTAAATTGATAAAATTTATAAAAAGAAACTTAACCCATAAATAAAAAATAATTATTATAAACAATGGCGTAGCATGGGAATAAGTGGCAACACAATATCAAAGGTAGCTGAAAGACCTCGAAGTCACAAACCAAATCGAGGCATATATTAAAACCATAGGATTGAGGAGAACTCTTGAAATAATAGGCAGTAAAGAGCATGGGTATTCAAGAACATGTCAAAGACCAGCATACACACAAGAGTATAGATATGGTCTGTGCACGAGAAATCAATCAAGCCAAGCTTGAAGAAAGATCTAAAATTACAATACCAAAATTTACCTATAAATAGATGATTTCATTATTATTAATAATTTTATTCTTTATAAATGTTCGTTTACAATTAAAAGCAAATTTAAGATTAAAAAGTAGATTAAAATCTGCAACATTTATTTGCTCTATTATCTTTACATTTTTGTGTCATTTCCTTTGTCAACTTCTTTGAACCCAAAACAATAAAGTTCATCAATCAACGTACATCCAAGATCCAGATCATAAAGTGTCAAATATTTATTGTTATTTGCCCTTTCGTTCAAAACCTGATCATAATCTTTATTATTCATCCATCCACCTCCAGAATTAACATTTACTACGAAAAAATCATCAATATCGCCATTAATATGTTTTGTGTCATTTACCGAACAATCTATTAAATTAATTTTTTTATTTGAATCACCTTTAGCATCATCATTACTTTTTTTACAGATATCTTCTACAAAATCATAAATCTGATGATCGAAAACACAATCCTTTTCTTTAATACATTCAAAATCATCACTTTGATCAAATATCCCACTAAATTTAAGTCCACCACCCTTTCCCTCCCAATCAATATTTTTTGGAAGTATATTCATCATTTGAAGTACGTTTTCGCCGTGTAATTTGTTTACACGTATAAACTCAAATAGTTCATTTTCCTCATATTCACTTTCCCCCACAAAAGACTGAAACATTCGTGAAAGTATCTGGTCCGGATCACTACACTCTATTTGTGTTGAAATTTGTTTAATTACATGGCAGATAGTATCGGTAAAAACTTCAATTGCACTGTTGGACGTTCTTTGGAAACCACACTGTAATAGAACTTCAGCTACACATATCTTTAACAGTTTTTGGTGGGATCGCTGTTTCATTCAGAAGAGGGTATTAAGTTTAATGGTTACCCTTTTTCAAGAAGTAAATAAAAGGGCTAAAAAATTAATTTTAATATTTAAAGGATATATTTAAAAAGATAAATAAAATTGCCGTTTCGAAATATGGTATGCTAAATTTTATGGTTGAAAATATTCTAATGTATATGCAAATTTATAAAATTATTGTGTTCAAATAAAGGTTTTATCATTACAATGGATATTTTCTATGTTTTTGAAAGTGAAATCTAGGCCGAATTATTTCTCTATTTTTTATACTTGATTAAGTTTTAATTATAAAAACTTGAATCGCCTTTACCATCTTAAATAATTGGTAGATTCTATAATAAAACGTATTTAAATGATAGCATGCGCATATTTCCACAAAATACAGACAGTTGACATGCAGAAATAAGTTTTGCATAAATGCCCAACATTTACATTTTTAATAATTCGAACAACACTTATCAGCAATAGAAATGCCATAGAAGCATTTCGATTTGCCTATACTCATAAAAAGATAATCGCTGAACTCTGATTTAAATTTTATCAATAGAAACTAAATATATATAAAAAATTCTTTTTGTTTATCATCACCTAAATAATAAATATCATTAAAAAATCATGGTTAAATTTGTAAATAATCTTAATCGTAAAATAATCAGCTTTGTGTAAGATAGATATAATTTTCAAATTACTGCCTAACAGTGATGAATTAATTTATGAAGAAGCTTAATCGTAAAATGATAAGCTTTGTGTAAGATAGATATAATTTTCAAATTACTGCCTAACAGTGATGAATTAATTTATGAAGAAGCTTAATCGTAAAATGATAAGCTTTGTGTAAGATAGATATAATTTTCAAATTACTGCCTAACAGTGATGAATTAATTTATGAAGAAGCTTACTCGTAATATATTTAGCTGTAATAAGATAGATTTGATTTTCAAATTACCGCCTAACAGTGAAATTTATATATACAATTGCAATGACGCATATATGAAAGAAGGTATATATTCTTCGAAATCTTGTATTCAGTAAAAATTTTTGCATTGATTCATTTAATCCAGCAGCTTGATAACATGAAATCACATTCTGATCCAGTAAAAAGCCTAAGTATATAAAATAATGATTTCGTATGGTGACTATCGGATGCCTAACACAAAACACAATCATTCATAAAATATCCTCATTCTATTTTATCATCATCAAAGGAATAAATTTAAAATTATCATGCGCTAGTGATGTAAATATCCACCCAAATTAAATGAAAAAGGAGGTATATTTAATGGTTTAGGCAAACCCCAATCCTTAAAATTGAATTGGATTAAGCACATAGATATACTGAAACTAATACTATAGTGTTTAAATCTTCTATATATTTACCATATGAATTAATTGATATGTAATTTTTCTTTATATAAATAGTGATTAAATACGGACTTATTTTATAATGTTTCTACTCTATAATTTCAATAATAGCTTTAAAATAATTGTGTCTAGATACAATTGAACATTAATATGCTACTTTAGAAATATTAATGTTATTGCCATATGAATTGTAAATATTTACATAAAATAAAATATCTATAGGCAAAACCCATCTAATTTATAAATAATATCTTCAGAAGTTTATTTAATGTTGTTAAGACCAATATAGCATTGAATTTGTATTCCAATAAAAACAATAATTGAAAATTTCAGATAATTTAACAAAATTTATACGAATTTCTTCCATTAAAATTTATTATTTTTCATCTCGTTACATTCTATTCACAGAAATATCTAATTATCTATAACCACAAAATATTGATCCTTTGAATCGTAGATATTGGTTAATTTTTATATTGGTTGGTTGTTAAGACCCTAAAAATCTAAATTTACTCTACTGATAAACGATTGTATTTAAAATTCTATTAATTCTGTGCTGGTTTTTTTCACATAAAACATTGCAGTGTTTTAATTATAAATTTTATATTATAGAAAATTAGAATATAGTCTTCTTATCTGAAATACATAATTATGATAATAAAAATATAGCTATAATTTTCCTGATTTGTATTTATTGTAAAATCTCAAATTCTATTCTTTATAAAATAAACACAGTAATCGAAGTAATAAACAATGATGGGGGAGCAAAACTCGAGAACTAGATGAAGGTAAGTTTTGCAGGTGGTTGTTTTTGTCCCTTTCAAAAACTTCTAGATAGCCCTAGCCTGGAGGTGA
The DNA here is from genome assembly GCF_057557595.1 of Rhyacophila brunnea. Classification (NCBI taxonomy): domain Eukaryota; kingdom Metazoa; phylum Arthropoda; class Insecta; order Trichoptera; family Rhyacophilidae; genus Rhyacophila; species Rhyacophila brunnea. Next base: position 3,468,525 of record NW_028233037.1, read on the forward strand.
GGGATACACATCATAAATACAGGTATTTTTATTCTTGGTAAAAATAGGATGATGTCTTATGTTAAATTTGAAGTCAATTTCATATTTAAACTTACAAAAAAATAAATATATTACAATTACATTTAAAATATTGTTTATCGTTTTTAATTGGTTACTGTACAGTGTATATATACATTTAATATAGAAAATATTAAAGAATCATGGAAGTTTATATTGATTTTTACCAGATAAAAAATGATGAATACTTATATTTCGACAATAATTTTAACATCATTTAAATACAAACAACATGTAATTTTTATCATTATTTGATACAATTTTGGTTTTAATAACAATTTTAACATCATTTAAATACAAACAATATTTGAGGATAAAATTTGATTCAGTATAATAAATAATTTTCGATTAGGCCATACTTTGGGGGTCGCTTATAAGAAAAAACATTATTCTAACATAATATATAACTTGATAAATTTGAAATATTAAAGAACTAAAGAATTAAATATTTAATTAGCTGTGGTTTAAAACGTTATTGATAATTCAAATATCATAAACAATGGAATAAAATAACAATTTTCGTGGGTTATATGCCCTTATATACAGTCTGATAAATAACCATCAAATGAATATATTCGATTATCTATAGAGAAATATTCTGTATTTAGAAAATAATTATGATTTTTTATACTATAAAACTGTCACATATTGTTCTATCAATTGTATGCATACATTTTAACATGCTTTGGAAATTTGAAAAAATTGGAAAACATTTTATTCGTGGAAAATATTTTTATTCTGTTATGTAAATAAAAATGTGCTTTAATTCGATAAACATCAATAATTGAACAAATTTAAAACAATTCGGATCACGAAAAATAAGAAGAGTATGAATTACGGTAAATTCTAATAATAGACAAACAGTATACAAATGGACAAAAAAAACGAAAGAATTGAATTAAATAATGGTCACAAAATTCCAATTGTGGGATTAGGCACGAACAGTCTCGAAAACCCAAAAATTATAAAACACGTTATAAACAAAGCTTTAGATATTGGGTACACGCATTTTGATTTTGCGCCCGTATACCAAAATCAACAGATTTTCGGAAAATACTTATACGAAAGATTAGAAAGAACTGATATTTCACCACATATACAGCGAACAGATTTATTTTATACATCTAAAATATGGAATACACATCACCAGTGTGTAAAAAGTTCGGTTGGAGATACTCTAGAGGCCTTAAAAACCGACTATCTTGATTTATTGCTGATACATTGGCCAGTAACATTCGCATTTGATGTCTTCTCGAATCAAGTTATACGCGAAAATACTGGAATTCCCAAAATAGATGAATTTGATTTAAAAAAAATATGGGAAGGAATGGAACGACAAATAGAGAAAGAGTGGGTTAAGTCGGTAGGTGTTAGCAATTTCGGAATAAAAAATTTGCAAGTTATCATAGATAACTTTGAAATCAAACCAGCTGTAAATCAAATAGAATGTAACCCATATTTTCAAAATAGAGAGGTTGTGGATTTTTGCAAGAAAGAAGGTATTGTTGTTGTGGCTTCTGCACCTTTAGGATCCAATAAAAACACAAGAAAATCAAATATGAATGATGATCCTTTAATAAAAAATATTGCAGAAAAATATAATGTAAGTGCATCTCAAATAATTCTGTCATATACTGCACTGAATAGAAATATACCGGTAATACCGAAAACTAGCGAAGAAAAATTCTTATTGGAAAATATGAATTTGGTTAGATTAAGCGACGAAGATGAAAAAATCATGAATTCTTTAGAAAAAAATATTAGATCTTATGACCCCAAATTTTTTGGAAAAGATAGATTTGAATAAGTGGTCAAGTTTTGCTCATAAATAGTAGCTATCTAGGTTTTAAAAAATAAAAATATTAGAATGGCAAATGTAGATTCAGCGAGCATCATTTTTTACTTTTTATAATTTGATAATATAACATATTTATTTCATATATTTTAAGAGCTGTAAATTTCTGCAAGATAAATTTATCATCATTTTTGTTTTGATAGTATTGATCGAATGTTTTATGAGCAGATAAATCCTTAAATATTTTTTATATAGATTATTGAAAAGGTGTTCGGAATGGTTTGAGGCCTATAATTGAAAATAATTGACTCATCTTTGTTTCTTAATATGTAATATAATAAGTCAGCAAATGAACATTAAGCACTAATATGGGCTAGTGTGAAATTTAACAACAGTTTGGTAATATTTGTAAGCAAAAGAATACAAAAGTACAATCGAAAGGATAAAAATATTAAATAAAGCATTAGCAGACACCTAGAAACCCTATTAATTACGAGTGAAAAATAAAAATACGAGATGTGTCATTTTTTATGCCGATTTGATTTTTTCTCGGGGACGTAAAATATATTTAAAAAAAAATAAAAAAATATGAATCTTTATAATTGAGCTATAGAAACAAATGGGAAGTTTATAAAGCATTTGTAAAAAATATTATTTTAAGAAAAAAATAAAAAATGTAAAATTGTATTGATTCTAAAGTTAAGATCATATTAATCTTCTCTTAATATTATTTACTGCATACACATTAATTTATTATGCAAAAAAATGATATAAGCCCATTTTTTTGCCCGTATTTGAAATACAATAACAATTAAATTTTTATGGTATTTATTTTTATGGTACAAAATGGTCTAAAAACAAAAAAAAAAATTTTAGAAACATAACCAACTTTGTTATATAGAAGTGTGAAAGATACATTTTTCTATGTTATTTGAATCACTGCGCTCTAGCTGTGTATAACTAAGGCAATGCTTACAGCTGAAAATAATTAGTAGCTATGTAGATCCGATTTGATTCTATTAAATCTTATAATTTATAATAATAATAAAATCGTATAAGCAAATTAAGAAATACATGAAAATTTCAAAAAAAATCATTTAGAGTAAAGATATTTATACTAAAAAATGAAATAGTTAGAAAAAGATCAGATTTTCTACAAATAAAAAAATAAAACGACTGAAATTTTAAAAAGAACAACGATTGTTATTTCAATTCTAAATCTATAGTTACCATACAAAAAAGCGTTAAAATTTACATCAAATTAATTTATTTAAAAATTTGTAACAATTTAATAATATACTGTTGTGTAAAAAACAATCTAATATAAAGTGGTATTTTACAAACAGAGAATTTTTTACAAAATAAAAACAACGATTGTTTTTAAATGATTTTTAACAACCATAATCATCAATGACACATTTCCACATCTACATATTTATCATCTAAGATTTTTTTTTCATTCCAGAATTGAATGTGCTTCTTAACATTATTTTATACCATAAAAAATCCTTTCATTAAAAATTTTAACTTTTTTAAATTTTAAAATTCGAAGGCATGATTTTATTTGGAATTCACGGACAGAATCATTTTATTTCTATATTATTAGAGCTATACTTATTTTATTGCACATATCAGCAATATCTTGTATACATTTTTATTTTTTTAATCATTTTTATTCTCCGATTATATCATTTTCTCTGAATTAATTAAGTTTAATCCATGTGTAAACCTGAAAAATTATCAAATATTCTTGTTTTTATTCCATATATTTATATTATAAAAACGTCTATTTTATAAACTATCTTACTGTAATTCAGTTTTTTATATATATAAATTAAATATATTTACAAGCCGATATTGATTTTTTTCCACCTCAAATTACTGTTATGTTATGAATCTTATACACGAAAACCCCCCTTTTATCTACATCGAAACCTTAAGTCACAACAAAAATCAAGAATTTCATGTCACGTAATTTTTACAATACACTTTGATAGATTTTAAACTTACCTGTATTTTATCTTTACTCTACTAAAAAATATTCTTGGAATAATTAGACGGCCTATAAAGATTTAGTTTTGAGTTAATTCAATTAATCTGTGTTCTAATTTAATTATTCGAAATGCACGCAAGCTTCCCATAAAATATTTCCAAAAAAAATTAATCTTATCTTTTAAGAAAAAATTAAGGTAATATCAATTATATTTTGATGATAAACACTAGACAAAAAAAATTTACTAAAATTTTTTAGTGCTTATTCTTGATTTTATAATTATTTTTTAATTTCTAATTTATGTATAGTATATTCTGGTACAATTTATATGCCTTATTAAGCCATACATAAGCTTTACTTGTTGGTGTGATGAGAATGATTTTCCGCTTTCTTTTTATGCAGTTAATTTTTCATAAACTTAATTTAATTTTGAGGGTAATATCCAATTTATATTAGATAGCCATTCACTATACTTCTATGATCCAGATACAATACAAAAAATAATATATTCTTGATTTTTCTCTTTTTCTATGAAAGATGTTTTAAATAGAATTTTATATGCTATGAGCTACAATTTATATAAAAGAAAGAATAGAAAAGTGAGTGACAAATTTTAATCCAGTTACTTTTGGAATCAAAAATTAGACTTTATGCATGGTCTTTAGCTTAAGGCAGAAAAATTTTTTTTTAACTAAGCTTAATAGTATTGATATTAGATTGATTGTATGTTTTTGAGCGTTTGATGAAACCTTAAAAATTCACTGTTTTCATATTAACACCAAAAGGAATAAATTTTATATCAGGGTGTTCTTTTATCTTTTTTAAAAAATTTCGGTACTTTCTGCACATTCAATTACTTTTTAAAATGAAAAATTTGACTATATCTATGTCAATAGTAAAAAAATTGGGGATTAATAAATAATTTAAAAGATATAAAAAATTGGATATGAATTATTTCAATTAAAGTTGAATGGATTTATTTGTAAGTTTTAGTTTAGATTTGGTATTATACTGATATGTTACCTTTACAGGCACGCTAATAAGATCTTTTGTTCTTTTATTGGGTGCCAAATTTTTCTGTTTTATAATACATTTAGTAACTGATGCGTGAATTCAAGCATGCTGTATTTATGTGCCACCAAAGAATACTTTATACTTTCATAAATTTAGTGCCTTGTAGTTTTAATATATTTTTAAATGTCCATGCCAAAAATTTAAGTCATAGTCACTGATTTATAAATCCTGAGTTATTTATAGTACCTTTTAGGGGTTTATTTTACTTTAGTCATAAGTAGAAATAATCGAAAGAAACCAACTTATATAAGGTGTGTTTTTAACCTTTTTATTTAATAAATCATTTCCGTTGACATATTTTAATTATACCAGATGCTATGAAATTCTTTCCATTTTTAATTTAATAAACCAACATAACATCCTTAAATAAGTTGCTTATGAAATATATAAACTGTTTATTTTCCCTACTTTATGATGAAATTTATCTGTCTTTTGTTCTTATTATTTATGTCCTGTCATGAGCTAGAACCAGTTTCGAAATTCCAAGCCACAATTTCTTTTGATGAAGGACCATCAAAAAACATTCCAACATTGCTGAAAGTACTTGATGAAATGAATTTAAAGGTAATGTTCCATATCGATCCTTCGAAAATAAAAAATAACAATACAATTAATTCAATTGTGTCAAAAGGACATACTTTTGGATTAGCAGTAACTGAAGATTTTACTGAAATGGATGAAAAAGAAGTTCGAGATCATATTTCTGAACAAATAACTTTATTTTCAAATAAAACAAAGTATAAGCCTAAGTTTGTCAGATTACCGCGAATTGGATACACTGATGAGCATATACAAATAGCCGAAAGTCTTGGTTTAGTAGTTACCAGACCCAACCTCGATTCAGAAGACACCGATATGTCCGATTTTATAGTTCCATTTAGAAATTATGTTGGTCATAGTAGTTCAAATGAAAAGCCATTATCGATAGTTTTTAGGGATTACATGCTGAATACAGTTAAGAATATGACAAATGTAGTCCAAATTTTAAGACACGGTGGTTATGAGATAGTTAAATTTGGTGAATTTTATGGAAAAAATGATGCTATGGAAAAAACTAATATCGAAATACAGCCAGAAAAAGGGGGTGCAAACTTATCATCTGTAGAAACAGAAGCGAAAAATTCCGAAAATAATGTTGATCGAGTAAAAGAAGCACTAAGCAGAGGAATGAGTGTTAAAAATACTAAAAATAGTAATAAAGACAATAACGACGAAAATGATGATAATAATGATGATGATGTTGATGAAGAGGATGTTGAGGATTTAAAAAAGAGTGCGAAAAAAGATATCGACAAGAAGAAAAAGAAGATTGACAAGAATGAGAAAAAAATTACAGATGATCAAAAAAAGTCATGGGCATCAAGTGTTCCGCTACATTATTCCCTCTTAATAATCCCGTTGCTTTTAATTTGAAGGTTAATTAAAATCTTAAATGGGTTGTAATATAAGTTTCTATGGATATTTTATGACTTTATTTTTTTTAATTGAATTGTAAAATATTTTACAGTTTTATTTTTATTTTTTCTATGTAACTTTATCGGTTTTATGATTGTGAAGTAAAAATTTGTGCTGTTCTAGAGCTTCGTCGAATATTATAAAAAAATTTATTATTTCACAATTTTTTTTAAACAATTCTTGATTCATTTATTATCTATTCTATATTATAAATAGATCAAGAAATAAAAAATTGTGATAAGAATTCACTGGCCCTGATATATACTTAGAATCATCCAAAATATAATTGCTTGAGTTTGACACAAAAAAAATATTATAAGATGTAAGAACCTAAAATTTTTTTTTTAAATACTTCAGATAATAAATTTAATTCCGAATAATAAAATTATATTTTTGACCATTAAATCATTGAAATATTATAAATTAAATTATTATTTTGACATAAGTTTTATCCTTGATTATTTTTAGCTTTAAATTTATGAGGGTCAATTTTATATGAAGAATTATTTATAGCATTGATTCCATAATACACAAAGCCTATATACACATTTAATATGAAACAACGTATTTTTAAGTAGTTTTTCCTGTAAGGGGAAACAAAATTTCTATAGTATTTCAGATATATCATTAAAGTGATTATCATTTATAAAAATTCTGGGTAGATATAAGTAGATAATTCATATGATCTCCAGATACCAGATCTTATTACGCTTCAAATTTTAAGACATCTTATATATATAAAATTAAATAAGATCTAATATAAATTCACAAAAAAAAATATATTTTATGCATAAATATACATAAAAAATATAGTGATATCATTTTTCTTTTGTTGACATGTCACCTAAAGGTTCTGTACCATAGAGTCACATTGCAAGTCATGATATTTCATAAAATTTTAAATACAGTAGAATGATGATTTTTGAACTTCAAGCTAATTATATGGATAAATACAGTAATGTTCTTAGTTTAATTTATTTTTAAAACACTCGCTGAAATAATACTCAGCCCGAACCCATCAAATAATGAGAAAGCATGCCCAATTTTTTAATTTCATCATTTTCTTTTTAGGCGTATGTCACCATGCAAAGTTAAATTAGACATAAATAAATGTTAGTGCTCCCATATATTTTTATTGTATTATCGTGAATTTCAAAAATATATAAATCAGTGAAATTTATATGGAGTTAAACAATTTCAATTTTTACCTAATTACTTTTTGAATTAAATAAAAGTTTGCTAAAATAATGAAAAGTTTAGATTAAAGTTTAATGTATAAAAACAACGAATAAACATTAAAATAAATGTATAAACAATAGATAAACGCCAATAAATAATGTATAGTAACAAGAAAGTGTATGAAAAATAGTTGATTTTTTTGTTAGAATTTCCAAAATTTTGTATAAATAATTCTAATACTGCGTTGCTGACCGAAATTTATAAAATAATTTTTCTATCAAATAGATAAATACAATATGAAAAGTAAATATTTCAAAGGCCTTGTTTTTTATTATTTAATAACAAGATCAATAAATAAAAGTTTATATAAAGAAATATTAAATACTTGTATTCAAGTTAAGTTTAATTCCAGAAAAATAAATTTAGATTTTAATATCTTATGAATTAAAAATAAAATCATATTATCTGGCATAAAAAAATTACAATATGTTATTTTTGTAGAAATACTAGATATTTACTAATGTTGAATTCCAAAATATAAAGATAGTTATATCAAAAATCTAAAAATGTTGTTTTTGTATTTAAACTAGCTAGTTATCAATGTTATATTACAAAAATACAAGAATTTTTATTCAAAAATAGAGCACTGGGTGTTAAATACCATCATTTTTATCCAAAGACGAAAACAGATAAAAATTAATTATATTAATGATACCATATATAACTTTTCTTCGTTTTTATGTGATCATTTATTTTGCAAAAAATAATTTTACTTTTTTTTTCCTTTTCTTAGATAGAAACATGCATTTTTGTACCTGCCCAACGCCCTTCAATCGAAATCGCGTGAAACCCTTAAATAGATCTTTAATCACTACTATATGGCTCACAGTCTAAGTTCAACCAAAAACACATTGGTTCCATCATATCCTGCCCAACAGTTAGTAAAAATTACTGTTTCGTTCTTTATACCATCAACCATTTCTTCTTTAACGATTTCCTTTTCTATAATTAATAACTATAATCAACCTTATTCTTTTGATAATATCCTTAGACCACATTTCAAGGAGCTAAAAACTCACAACTGAATGCCTTTTATGGTACTTAAACTCATCAAAATTTAAAATATCTCTTTAAAACACACTTACTTCGCCACTCATCGGATCTAATGTTTTTTTTTATTTTAGAACTATTATATTTTGTATTTCTCAAAATATTATGCATACTGTTTTCGCATAAGTTTCAAGTTAGTCCGCTTTACTTTTTTTTTATTTTTGCATCTCCATTTCCAGTATTCTAAGGATGATATACTTTTAAAGTCTAGCATTAGAAAAGACTTTTCTTTTTCAAATATTGTATGTCTTTTTGTAGGTCCTCCAAATAAAAACTACACTGTTCTTTAAAAATTACTTAATTTATATTCATCACCAAGTATTTGCATGTATTTCTTCACTCGTTGGTCTTTTACATTTCATCGAAGATAAGGGATAAAAAACAAAAAAGGTTTATATACCAAAACATAGGACAAAAACCGAATCTGCCAAAATATTAGTAATTTGTTATTATTGTATAAATAACACTATTTACCATTTGAAATTCCAAAATTATAAGGAAGACGATAGCTATAGAATTGTCTCTGTATTAAGAGTGTCCATGGTTGTTTAATGTAGTTAATTGTCCGAAATATTTTTTAAATCTTTTATGGGCCAAATTTTACTTTTAAAAAAGTTATTTTTACAGTAAAAAAACAGGTGATTATATTGCTAATCTTAATGGGATACAGAAAACATTTTAGATCAAGCCAGGTTGTAGAAAAGGTTATGGATTTGAAAATAGACACTATTGTAGCGCTGAAACCTTTTTTATTTTTGTTTGTAACGTAATAGCAAGTAACCAAAATTAGTTTTGATATGATATGAATATCACCCCAAATTTATGAATCTATTAACGCGGTCAAATTGAATTTCTTTATCTTAATTTTGAGATAGCATAATCAAAACATAAATTCATTCTTTTGTGTTTTAATTGCAAAATATTTATAGAATCCTACTATAAATTTACAAAGTGACAATATTATCGTTGTTTAATAAAAATATTTTTGATAAAAAAAACCATCGGGATTTCTTATTTTTGCACATTAGAGTTTTAATCTAGTTTTATTTATAATAAAATCCCTTATATTCCCTATAAACAACATAAAATTTTAGAATTTTGCGGGATTTTTATGGCTTCTTTTCTTAATTTAATTTATGATATATATATCTTAAAAGTCACTTTTCCAAACTATATTTTCATTTTTTTATATGCGGCGAAGTCATGCCACTAAAACATGAAAATCAAGATATTAAGAAATAAGAAAAACTATGAAACCTTAATAAAACGATAAAATATTTCAATTGAGATGTAAATACGTTTTTTATGTTTTATATTTCGGACTTATAATGAATCAAGACCAGATTCTTACCATAATGTATTTCAATAATCAAGAAAGAATATAAAAAACCTATTTTTATATGAAGAGATACATAAAACCTTTATCGGCCAAGGTTTTTATTATATTTTTATCATATAATATAAAATTTTACTATTATTGAATGATATTATTATGATGGGCTTGTCATCAGTAGAATTATGGAGTCCCAAAATATCATAAAAGTTATCTTAAAGAATTTGTGGGCACAAATTAAATCAAATCATATATTTAAACTATAGGATTGTGGAAAATTTTGCTGTAATAGGTCTTGAAAGGGGGAAATCATTCGAATGAAATGTAAGGGAAAGGATATAGACAAGATCATATATACTACGTGACGACCGGAAATAAATAACTTTTTGCTTAAAGACAAAATAGCAAAGCTGACCCATAGATAAAAAAATATTTATAATGTCTTTGTCTAAAATAAATCGAAGCTAGAAACCAAATAGAGGCATTTATATAAGCTTTATTGAGGAAAGAATTGAATTATTAGGTCTTTAAGAAAATGAAAAGTTATATCTGCTGATTTAAAAGAATAATTTATGTCAAAAGCATAGATAAGATGAGATCATGTAAAGTCAACAGCGCCTTGCTTAAGAAAATATCTAACATTAAAATAATATATCCTATCTATTGAAAAGGTGTTTGTTATAATTTACTCGATATTACATGAAATATGGCCACAAAACACTCTAAGTATTATATAAAATTGTTAGGAATTTCAACTAAGTAAATATTTCGCACAAACAATAGAATCTAGGAAAACAAATGGATTAATAAATCTTAAAAGAACTGGATGTGGAGAATAAGATTGTTAAGTTGATGAAAGTATAGGAAATATCGATTAAATATAGGTTGTAGAGAACATGAAAGGTTTTATGAAAAATTTATATATCTAAAATCAAAATAAAATATAAAAAAATATAAAACAATATTTTTCATAAATAATATAACAATATTGTGCAAAAAAAATGTCCTTGTTATTTTTGGAAGATCGTGATTTTAAGCTAAAGAAATACACTCAAGTGTTTTCATTTTCTTGCAGAATAAATAAGTTTAAAATATGTTTCTACATTTAAAAAAAAATACAAATTATTATTGGTATATATAACTTATTAAAATCTATTAATATACATTTTGATGTATCTTTTATTATAAAAATATTTTTGTGGGCAGTATCTTTCTTTTTGAGATATTCATACATTTGTATCGATATTGGAATAATACTCGTTTTGAAGGTACACATAAATATATTCAAGATTTGTATTATTTTAACATCTTTCCACATTAAAATTACAGCCTGTATTTTTTTCATCATAAGCTTATTATTTTCTTGTGAAAAAAAAACAGAATTAATAGATGTCGAAAAACATAAGGTGCAAATCAGAACTTTATACCAAGATAATGGTGTCACCGTTTTAATTTCACATCTTTACTACAGCATGTTAATGGCTTAGACTATTTGGTAAGTTTTTTTTAGGTGTCAAGCATCGGGATAAAATAATTTTAATTTCTAAAAGCATATATTTTCATTTTATAGAGGGGGTATTATAGATAATCTATTTGTTCTTGTGATTTTGCATACATTATAATAGATATACGCATTAGATTGAAATTGGTAATTACTGTTTATTGGAAAAAGCAGACATTATAAAATATGAAATGCTAAAGGTAATTTTTTTAAGATTATATAAAAGTCAAATTTTAACATATAAATCGTAAATCGTGATTTTTAAAATTATTTACGCAAATTATTGGCCACAGCCAGCATTTATCTTAAGCTTCTATTGTGAATGTTTCAAAATAAATACAATAATTTTTAATTTAAAGAAGCCAAAATATTTATTTAAAGATCGCTTAAATTTTTCCAATATATTTTTTTGCTTTGACTAGTGACATTTTTTAAACAGAATCGATTGCAATTAAACTTTTCATAAATATAACACGAATATTATGATTTTTTTCATTATATTTCAGCATAAAATGCCATATTTTTTTATTATAGAATCGATTTATTCAAAGTGTATCAAGGTTAGTTTATTTTTAGCATTAAATAGACATATTTTTTCATCAAATAGATTCGTTTAATACGATCTATAAGGGAAAATCGATATTATATTTTTTTCACCATATTTGTACCATTAAATAGTAACCTTATTGTATTGATATTATACCGAGAATCTCATAAAAATAAACAAATATTAAAAAATTTTACCCTGGTATGTTTAGTTAAGCTCCGTTTTTTTTAGTTTAAGTAATCCATAATCTATTCATATCAATAAAATCCAATTGTTCAAATTATGTCATATAATTTCTTTGAGGCATCGGTTGATCACAAGTTAGCCAGTTATTATAAAAGCTGAGTCAATCATTAATATAATAAAAGGAAACAAAATATTTGAATTTTTTTTGCTCAATATTCTTAGTTATTTTAATCCTTTTTTGTTATAATATGGAATATAAACTCTTATTATTTTAACGAGAATCCAGAATAAATTATATTACATTCTTTCTTTGATTCAACAATCAAAGTAATTTACTAGGATTCTCATTTTTTTTTATGTATTCCATCTACTATATAGACAGCTCAATAGGAATACCACATTACGCCTTAATGCATTTTTTGACACCATCCCCTGATCTATCATTGTCAACTGCTCTTCTTCTGTCAAATGATTTGAGTTCAAGTGTCTTGCGAAATGTGAGAGCTTGCATGCACACTTCTACTTCATTGGGTCTTTCTAACACATTCACATATTTTTTATGAAATTTTGTAACCATCCCATCCCAAGTCATTACATATGATATTGTTTTTGTTTTACATTTGTATATTAAACCAAGTTTATTCGCCAAGATGACACACTTCTTTATTTCTAATTCTCAAATTCTGTTAAGTTATAAAAGGCTAGCTATACCTATTTAATCAACGCAATAAACATAATCAACTATTTATTAGTTAAGTTTCTTTTTATCAATTCCATCTATTGAGACGTATTCAGCAAATTGGGAATATTACACAACTCCTTGATACATCTTTTGGCATCTTCCCCTGATCTATCTTCATCAACTGCTCTTCTTCTCTCAAATGCGATGGGTTTAAGTGTCTTGCAACATAATCTACCATATAATCATTGATATAAAAAATAATATAGGAAGAAAGTGATAATTAGCCATATTTACTAGCTAATATTCAAATCGACTCGACTATTTATTCCCTTTTCTATGAAACAAAATGATGTAATGAAATTATTAATGGATTAAAAATGGGATTTAAAAGGCATTATGTGATTTTTACGGTCATAGTCGGGTAGTTTTATATATTTATGCAAATCCATTCGCCATTATTTACTCTTAAATTTTAGATACAAACTCTTTATAAGATTAGAGGAATTATCTAGAAAGAATATCAGAATTAATTTCAATTATATATATTTTTGAAGAATAAATATTTCGAAACACGTTTTCCTTATTAAGGCATATAATTTCGGCATTCCATAATTAATAAAAAATATTCTGGTGCATAATCCAAATTCTATCTATTTACGGAATGTTGACATATTAAGAAGTTACGTGTATTTGAATTGCGTAACTTATAGAAGGAGTATTCGTAAAAATACCAACCCGAAAATAACTAAATTTAACGATTTATATAGATAACTCAATATTTTTCATGTATTGATGACTATAAACTTATATTCTGCAATTTTCTAAATTGGACTATAATTTTTGTTAATCTTAATGGGTATTTTCTGATTAGATATTAAAAAAACAAGGCTGATAAATCTGATATATTCAACTTATACATTAGTTTTCTTGTCAAAAAATGGGATAAATAATTTAACACTATATGTTAATAATTTTTGTGGTGATAGAGGTCCAAAAATATTCCTCTTAAACATTAGATATTTGTACGAAAATAACACATTTTTATATTGGTTATTTTTGATGGAATAAGCGACATTAATTATTTCCCTTTATATTTAGTTATTTTCGTATAAAAAAATTGATAAAATGCTTCATTGTATGCATTGGTTTTTTAAGGAAATAAATGTCAAAAAATTCACATTCTATATTAGTTTTTTATGAGGAAATATTGCAAATCAATGACCAAAAAATTTAAATTCTTAATGTGGTGTGATATTTGATAAATCTTTATCTCAAGTTATTTATAAAAAAAAATCTTTATATCTAAATTACTTATATCTTATATTCCTTTATTTTTTTGATTTATAAAAAACCATAGCAATAGTACTCTAATCACTATAAGGATTAAATTTGATTTTTTTTAATCATTAACCAATTCTAATAAATTAATTTCTCGAGGTTTAAGAAACACTCTTTAAGATGAGAGTGGTATTAAAAAAATATCAATAAATTAATGATAAAATTATTATACACAATAAATCTAAGAGATATGTAGTAAAAATTAGACACAATAATATTTTTATTGATCTCTCCGGTTCAACAAACCTATTTCTTCCAATTTACTTTTTCTTTCGCTATTCAATGCTGTTAAGTTATCTTTAAATCTCTGTTCCAAGATTCGATTTGTGACTGTGCTAAGTTGCTCTTCTTTAATACGAATCTTCTCTTCTAGAACTGCTAACTCCTGCTTTAACTCTTGCCGCCTTCTAAAAACAACTTCAGTCTCAGCCTGAATTGAACCCTCCATATGAACGTCATTTTCATTTCTTTGTATATTCTCCATTATGTCGTGATCCCTTGAATAATTCTGATTTAACCCCTCTCTTAAAGGGTTGATATCATTTTTATCTGCGATAAGAGTATTCTCGAGCTCAGCTGCCAAAGACGAAATATCATCCGTCTCTAAATAATCTTCATCTGCAAACTGAATAGAAACACTATCCGCATTTCTTTCCTTCTCAAGTAACTGATTTACTTTCTTATCACGAAGCTCAGCCATCTTCATTCGCTCATTCTTCTTCTTAAAATACCTTATCTTCGCATATTTTAATGATTCGCTCAATCCACTTGTCTCTAATCTCATTTTTAAGACCTTCTTATAGTCATCCGATCCATCCACTAAAATGTGATTGTTTAACATTTCTTCTTCATGTTCGAGATCCAAGTCACTTTCATCATTACGACCTATCACCTTCGCTTTGTTGTTCTCCTGAACAGCTTCAAAAACATAAAGACAGTTCGATATATCTGCTACTTTATAGAATTGCTTTTTATCAAGCGTCTTTTGGGCTTCTACTATTGTTGGAAGATTATAAATAATTGATTCATACTCAACACCGTTATAAAAATATCGGATACGTTTGTCGCTATATTCTATTTTTACTTTTGAAAGGGTTTTGTGCATTATATCACTGTGAAGTGCCTCTGCGAGATTATCCGGCAGATTTAGTATGAAATGATTTTCCATGTCCTTGAGCGGTAGGAAATAAAGAAATATACAATAATCATTTATAAATGAAAGCTAGTACTTATAGAATTAAAATAATTAAGTATTTTCAAAACTGCCCATCTGCAATACATTATAGAAATGGCGATGCTAATGGAAGCGGAGACATAAGCACAAACAATAGTATTGAGAAAATCACTTGAATGTATAATTCTTGAGCTTAGAAGATTTATCGAGGAAGACTGTAAGTGATGGCCTTGAAAAGTGTATACAGCAAATCTATAATACAGAGCAATCTAAAGTTTTGCGCGAGCAACCATGAAATTTTAAAAGAAAAATCAGTCTTAAATAAATACATAAGTTCAAAGCAAACCATTGGCCATATATTAAAGAGTTGGGTCTGTTAATGGAAGCGGAGACGTAAGAACGAATAATAGAGTTGAAGGAGACATTTGAATTTATTTGCCTTGAATAGAGATAAGGTTATGAAGATGATGAAACAGAAAGTATAATAGTAATGATGAAGACACCTCAATTCATAATTTTTAAAGGTAAGATGTATTGAATCAGTTTGTAAATAAGATAGATTATAATGGTATAATGAGAGGGAGTAAAATACTATAATTAATAATTATTTAAAAAGAAGGAGTTGTGAACAGGATGAAACCGAAAAATTATAATATTATTGGGTAATAATACCCCTAATAATAAGTATTGAAAGAGAAAAAGGTTGTTAATAGAGCTTGGATTGGAAAAAGATTAAATACGGCCTGCAATATAGGGCCATCCAATTTTTTGCTTAATTTGAAAAGATTAACTAGTAATAAGATAAGCTACCCGAAATATAGATTTGAAATTCGAAAAATCTTAAAATGAATCAGGAACTCTCAAATTTCAGATCAATATAAAATTCGGAAAACTTTGTTTACAGTTTAAATATTATCTTTCGTGAATAATAGTCTAGTTCTTAATAAATATGTGTTTATATGGCTATTGAATAATTATAATGAAAACTTAGTTTAAATTTGGCTATTAAATTATTAAAACTTCTGTATAAGTACTGGTTTTCAGAATTTACTGAGATATTTCCAAATATTAGATTAAAAATTTAGTAACCAGACAAACACCATATTGATTCAAATATAATTATTTATTTTCAATTTGAATAAAACATTAAGAAAACAGATAGATAAAGAAGAATTTACTCTAAATTTTGTGATTAGAAATAATACATAGCAACATAAAGTCTAAATATACATATATATTGTTAATATGAACCATACCATACGCATAACTTGAGATGATGGGGTCCCAAAATAGCACAGTCATATATTAAGAAGTTGGGAATGGCGATTGAAGCATAGACACATACGATATAACTGATTAAAACACTTGAATCCTTAAGCCAGAAAAAAATGAATCGAAGAATATTGCGAAGGTGTGGTGACAGAAACAAATATTAAGCTAATTTTTTTGCATAGCAATTAAAATTTTGCTTGAACAAATTTAAACAGTCAAAAATCACATAATAGATAATAAGTTATCTGCTACTCATTTTTAATTAAAACTATTGGTCATTATTTTTTATATATTCATTCAAAAAAGTAAATGATTGACAAAATTATTGAATTATAACCTGTATCTTTTTATTTATGGGTTAATTTTCGCATTGGAATTTTGGATTTCTCTTCAAGCATAGCGTGATTGATTTCCCGTGAATACATCTTATTTATAATCTTGGTTATATCCTCTTCTATTAAATATTCTTCGATATATCTCCACTTTTCAAGACCTATTATTTCAAGGGCTCATCTCAATCCTATAGTTTTAAGATATGCTAAATGAGTCATAATATTAAAAATTTCATATACCGTCCTAAAAAAATATTATTTTTAAGCTCTATAAAATAAATTAATTTAGAAAAAATGCTGGCTTTTCTCCTCCTATTTTAAATAAATATTTTGCACTGTCAAATCATTTTTGTATGGTCTTTCAATGTTTTAAAAGACAATAATAATTTAAAATTGCGCTTATTAAAATTATTAACCACTATTATAGATAAAAAGAGCAATTTATAACATACTATTGCATAAATTCATATCGAAAAATATACTAAATTTGCTATTAATATTGTCTTTAGCTACAGAGCTCAACAACTAAAACTCAAGCCCATCATTCCTTTTTTTTTATTTTTTTGACATGTATAAAACAGTTTTATAATAATTTTTTTTTATAAAACATTGCAAAATTTTGTATCAATTTATAATAATTTAAAAGTAAATTTTTTTTTGGCTCTGAATTCTAGATATCTGTGCGTTAGAAAAGATAAGAATTCTATGAGAAAATTTTAAAGCTCCGATGATAACATAAGATAATTTATAGAAAATTTCTAATTATGCTTATAAAAACACAAACATATATTAAGATAATTTAAATTATAAATACAGCAATAAAGTCCAGTGAAAAAAACATAAATAATGATAAAAAAAAGATTATGACATTATTATGATAAAAAGATAGACTCCTTTAAATATAAAAGATTGCTTTATTTCAAGCCACTTTTGTTTGAAACGTACGATTGAAGGTGTCTTAATACACAAGCACTAGGTAGTAAGAATACACGGCAAAAAGTGATACTTCTTTTATCCGATTTAGAGTAGTATTGGAATACTAATCCATTTAAATATTATTATATAATGTATTTTGTTAAATTTCATTTTCTTAACAAATGCGCTTTGTTTTATCGATAAATATTTATTTAAAGGTCAATTTGAGAAGTATGATCAGCTGGGATCTAAGCTGTCATTTATAACAAATCCAAGACAAAAATTATCTCAGATGTTATAACTTAGCACGGGGTGTCAATGCAATATCATAAAAGGTACTTGTGGGAACTCGAAATCACGAACCAGATCGAGGCATATATATACAAACTTTGGCATTGAGAAAAACCCCTGAATTAATATGTCCTTGAAGGAACATGTATTTAAGAAGACTTCTGAGAGAATAAGAGAGCCGAAAGTATAAATACGCTGTGTACACAGGAAATCAAGCAAGTAGGGCTCGAGAACAAAACTGTTATTATAACGAATAATTTAGCCCTAAAATAAATAAATTTAGTTATTTTTATGTTAAAAAGGTATTGGCACATCACAACATTATACCCGCCTCAACAATAAAAAAATATTACACAGATAAAAACAATTAAGGCAAATTCGCAAAATTTATATCCTTTTCAAAGGCGAATCGTCTAATAAGCTATAATTTACTATTTATCTAATATAAAGCAAAATATTCTTAGTGAATGCCATATTTTATGAATCAGATTTAAATGGATCCAAAATAACACGTTGCCAAAAGTATTCGATATTATATATATAATTATCATGTAAAATTCTCTAATTTCTTGTGTAAATTTAAGAAACCATAAAAAAAAATACAAATATATAATTCTATCAACATATCTCGCTTCCATGTTATGATTTCCTATATATATGATGATTGGTAATAAAGAAACTCCAAATATTATTAAAAAAGCAAAAAAAAAGAAAATATACAATTATTGGAGGCAAATATTTACACCCTTTCACGGCTTATCGCTTGCATTAATAGCATTTTAAATGCAATGAACTATTTATGTTCATATTTTTAAAAAAAGGGCCATATAAAGATACAAACTGACGGGAAAGTATTCAAAAGGTTGCTTATATATCATAAGAATTTAATATCTTGTTTTTTTAAAAAATATTTTGTTAAATATAAATAGGGGATTTGATTAAAAAGTCACTTTTTAAATTTTATTATCTATATATAAATTATAAATATTATATTATATTATAGAGATTCTAGCATGTAATTCGCTCTA
This sequence comes from Rhyacophila brunnea, assembly GCF_057557595.1. Lineage (NCBI taxonomy): Eukaryota > Metazoa > Arthropoda > Insecta > Trichoptera > Rhyacophilidae > Rhyacophila > Rhyacophila brunnea. The sequence continues at coordinate 3,487,787 of NW_028233037.1, forward strand.
CTGCTGGTTTTTATTATTTGTTATTTATTGTCATCATAATATATTTGAATAAGAATTAAAATTATTAATGATCCCTATAAACACAAATATAAAAAAAAAGTCCATTATTCAAATTAAATGTGAAAACTTGAAATATATCATTTTGTTTTTCGTTCAATAACATTGATGATGTTTATATTATAGACCTAGAGGAATTTAAGGGGTGTTTTTAAAACAAATTGATCGGAAATAAAAATGCGAGGAAAACGTTATTTAATTGAAATTACGAAAAAAATTCGGTTTGAAACATCCAAATGTATATTTTATTTATTTCAGAGGAAAAATCATCCGAATTTTTATACATGTATGCTAAAACAACAATTCAAATCGTAAAAAATAGATAAAACAGTCAATCATATTCAGTTTGTGCTTATTTAATCTTTAGATTACACGATATAGATCTTATAATGCCTTTTTAATTCATTCTATATTTCAGGTTAAAGCATACTATTTTATTTTTATCCCTTGACTTTATTATTCTTGCCTATTTTATTACATACAAAACAAATCTGTTCGAAGAATTACGGGATTATTATTATTGCCTTTTTTATAAAAAAACAGCAGGCAGATGTATAAATTATAGACTTTCATGAATGTTGTAAAAAAAATATTGTTTTAGATAAAAGTTTATATTTTCTGATTAAAAATATTATGTATTTCTTTTATAATTTTTTTATATATCAAAATAAGTCATAATGATTTTATTGATTGTAACATTTCAAAAAAATACATTGCTGTTGATGAATTCCATTAAATATTGTGAAAATCACTTAAATTTTTATATTTATAACTTTTTTGTTTTTTGAAACTTCTTTTTAGTAAATCCGCTATTTTTTTTGCTTCTAATTCAATACCATCGTGATCAATCGTATTTTCGAATGATTTTTCTGTATAATTGTTATTATTCTGTGCATTAGTTGCATCTTCTGCTGTTACATGGGTCTTTTTCAAGCACATATATACTCTTTTCAATTTTGGTGGATTTTTATTTTTTTTTGAATTTAGCATTTTTATTTCGTGCAGATTTAGCAACTTAGTGTTTAAAACTTTGCGATATGAGATTTTGGTTTTCTCATACACATCATCTTTTTTCAAATATATTACTTCAGATATACTATTTATATCGCAAACTAACTTCTCAGCGGGAGTAAATATGGCGACGGTATCATAAACTCTTTCTATGTTCTGCATGAAATTAATATTTGCGATTTTAAAAATCGAACTAATGATTTTAAAAAATGCAAATTGAACTTTTTGTGAGCAATTTATCAACAAACAATCATATTGACAAAGATGCTGCATACAAGGCTTTCCATTTATAATCATGCAATCGGATAAAAACATATCAAAAAAGATATCTCGGAATCTCAAAAAATAAACTGATTTCTTGGTTTGTGATATTGATATATTCTTCAAAATATATGAAAGCATGTGTAGCCTGTGTTTATTGTCCAAAAAATTATTTTCTATATTTTTTCTTTCTTCCTCGGTTATTATATTTCTTGATCTCAAATAATTAAGGCAAATTTGATTTTTATAAATTAAATCTTCACCTTGAGGACCCTTCTCGCCTAAAAACTTGCAATCTTTCTGATCATTTATTTCACGTAAGGCTTGTTTTCCACTGTTGTCTAGCATTTTTTTTATTTGTTTTCGGAGTCTTTCACCTTCACAGATATAGTTATCATCAGTTTCAAGTATGTCAATCTCTTTTTTCTCGTCTATCGTATACCAATAAAAAGCCGTGTTTGATATTACAGTATGGTTTGGATTTAAAGTGCCATTTAAGATATTATTTACGGTTGTAATATCAATTTCAATCGGCTCTTCGTATTTTAATGATACTATCTTGACAGATTTGCATAAAGGTGGGTAACTACTGCTATTATCTCTCAGTATTGAAGTAAAATAGAAATCCTTCATTGATTTTGGATATAAAAATACACAAGAATCTTCCATTGGTTCTCTAGTCAAATCAATATTTGGATTATCATGCCCACTGTTCACCAATTCTAATTTTAACACTGGACTTCTCTTTAATCGTTCATCCTCAAATCGAATATCCTCATAAATAAGAAAATCTGATTTCATATCACTACATTCTTCGGAAAATTCATATTTTAAGTCGAGTTTTCTATATTCTTCACCACAATACCTTTTTTCATTATTTATTCCGGGAAATAATTCGGCTTTTTCGTTTAGAATAAAATTCATGCCCCCTGACTCTGCGTTTTTTCCAGCAACTTCTTTTTTGTGTGCTTCAAGCATTTTTAAGTTAGCAACAGAAATTTTAAAAAGTGTGATAAATAGAAAAATAAAACATGAAAATAAAATGAAAAAATAGCCGCTGTTGTTCATATTCACACTGTTAGAAAGCGCTTTTATATTTGTGAAATGGTATTTTTCTATGATAGGTAAACAATTTTCCCATTTTTCACTTTATTTCCATTTTTGTCAAATTCAAACCAATCAGGCATTTTAGGATATTTCAAAGGTTTTTTATCTGGATTAAAGGAATTTGTTTTTCAAATTTCAATATTATTATTTTCTACAAATTCTTCCATATAACTCACAATCTAAGCATTTTTTGTTCTAAGCAATCTACATACCAAAATCTGTTTTAGTGATTCTATCATATATTCAAATAAAATCAATTTATAAATTTATATTTTCGCAGAAAATTAATTTAACTATAAATAACATAATAAAATGGTTTTTTATTTCTATCTTTCATAATTTAAAGTTTATTTATACATATTTATTTTGTTTATAAATTTTTAGTTAATATTGAATTAATTATAGGCTAAACTGTATTAAACACATGGAAAATTTGATATAATCGAATTTGATTGCTTAAAAAATCTGAAAATACAAATTACATTACGCGTTTCGATCGAAACATAAACCTTCAGAATAGAGGAATCAATAATGAAGCTAATTTGGTTTATTGCGATTGAACTTCTTTGAGTAAATTCATTTGCATTCTATTTTCGGAACAGAAACAATTTACCCACATTCGACTAAAAAGTTTGAAATTTTTTTACAAAGAATTATGTTCATATAACACAAAGACAAGTCATAATGATGGTTTAATCCTACCGTATTAACGTATGTGCATAATCAAGAAGACTAAAAAATACATTCATGATATTTTTAAACCCTAGAATATATTACGATTCTTTCTTTTTCTTCTGAAAAATTCCTTTATCAATAAAATTTTGATGATAACAAAAAAGTAAAGTTTATTTTAAAAATTACAGGGTCAAAGTATTCACGTATCCAGTTCGATCTGTTGATAAAAGTAAACTAAAAATAAATAAAGCATGAATCGTAAAAAATATTATTTTTACAAAAGTAAAATTTATACAAAAGCGGGATACTAAAAACCCAAACAGAATTAAGATTTTATCTATAGATAAAAGATTAAATTATTAAAAGTAAATGTATTAAGTTAAGGTAGCACCTTCCAAGAAACTTTAAAAAATCGAATAAATTTTATTGATAATAATAAAAATTTAATCATAAAAAAAAATTGGCTGTAAATGATTCTTTCATTTATTTTAAAAAGATTCCCAAAAATTATTAAATAGGAAATATTCAGACTTTCTTTCTTAGTTATACAATAAAATCCGAGAATTTCTGCTTTTATACGAAATATTTATATTTGATTAGGACACATTATGCCAACAGATTTTTTCCATAACGCTATATTTTAATGTTCGAATTGTATCTCTTTAAATTACAATAAAATTACCAGAATATAGTAATTTTAAAATTGATGACCACATTCATGTCAAGAATTATTGCGGGAAGAAACATCTAATTCATTAAACTGTGATTTTAATATTCTTTAATCATATACACAATCCGAAAAGATCATTTAAATATATAATACATACGGCTAATATAAAAATACCTATTTCTTACACTAAATTGATCGCATGTGTGTGTGTATTTAGAAAAAACATTATGATACGGAAAAAAGATTTTCTTAAATTTCACTTTTTGGGGTAAAATAATTAGAATTGAACTAAAAAACTTATATTTTTAGACTAGAATGATCCTTCAAGAATAAAAATATTGTCTGTTACGATTATTGATTTTAAATTTAATAATACATCCATCATATTCAATTTTCCGAGAAGATGGCTTTGTGAGCAGTATGTTACAAGATAAAAAAATAGCTAGTATTTCTATTATATAAAAACCCTGTAATCAATATATTAGGGTTACTTGCTTCCGATTTTCATAGAATTAAGTTTTAATTATAAAAATTATGAACTAGATCGTCATAATTAGGTTTTTGAGATTTTATTTGTATCATTTTAGTGGCTATAGCAATTTATATATCATATTTGATTTCCAAATTTATTTGAATAATATTGTTAAAAATGCAGTTTTAGCGTAAATTTATAAAAAATTTTTAACGTTTCTAGCAGAAAGAACCCTGCTGAAAAAAATTAAATATAATGTTAATGTTCTAAATTTATATTTTTTTTCTGAAATAACAATAAAACATTATATTGATGTTTACAAAACATTTAATAAGAATCCTACTCATTTATAAATTTAGATGGTAAAATAATTTTCCCTCAAAAGGTTTTATTTTTAAATTTTAAATTTTATTTTTGTGGTTACTGGTATTATGCTTGTTCTTTAAATCTACATGAAGGGCGCCAGGACTTTATGAAATGCACAATCTCGTATGAAATCAAAATAAGGGAATATATTTACTGGCGCCCGGTGAGGTAAAAGATTTCACTTATCCAAATATTTTATTCCAGAATATAGTTAACATCATCCCATCATATAATATTCATTTTGATTTTATTTATACACGGTACATGTGCCCCTTTATAGATTTAAAATTTCCATCTATCGGCTACTGTCATATGGATGACATCCATCTAACAAATTTAAATTCATATATAGGAATTCATATATGTGCAGCAATATCACAAAATATTATTACGATAAAATATTTCTATTCTTCACAATATTTCATATGCTAGTCGTATTTATTTAAGCTTTCTGTTAGAATCTTCGAGTAATAATCTAATATAATTTCATTAGAAAACGAAGACGTAACAAAGTTGGATGGCGAAATTTTTAATAAGAAAAACATATAGCAATACATACAAATTTTAAAAGGATCGTTTATTTCTATATGATGTCATTCGGTCAGTTATAACCTAAAATTTATATAATAAGTATATTCGGCACTAGTGACAATTCTAAGAGTTTTAATGAATATTTAGCAGGCTATACCAAACAGATTTCTATATTTTGTTATAAATTGATTATATTTGGTTAAAATTTTTACGCATTATATTGATACTTGTTACATGTACTTATAAAGCAAAAAAAATACCTATATGAATATATGAATGTTTCTTGGACAAGAAGTATATGATTTAGATATATACTCAAATCTTTACGAAACGGGGATATTTTTTAGATCAATTAGAGTCAATTAAAGGGTTTTGGGAATAAGGATTTGTTAAACATATGTGCTGTAAATAATTTATTTCTCTACTTTTTTATACATAATCTATTATTAATTTTACATATTTTTTCTAATCGGTTTTAGCGCAAACATGCATAAAAATGTAGAAATTTTATGAGCATTACATATTTTTGGAAAAATAACCACAAGAGACGTTAGTATTTTTAATGGAAATCGGAATATCAAAAGAAGTTTCTACTTAAGCAATTTAAAGAATTTAATTATCTAAATTTAAATTTTTTATCTAATCATTATTGCAGGATTAATTCACCTTTTTACTTAAGTTTTAAAGCTTTATAAAAAATTAAGGACATTATTTTCTATACATTGTATTTCGAGTTGTAATCTAAAGGCTTCTTATTCGAGAAATTTACCTTAAATCTGAAATTTGCGAATATATAAGCACCAAACTATTAAAATTGGAAATATTACGATTATATCTATAGTTAAATGACAAACTAATTGTTAAGATGTTCAAATATACTCATTTGCTACACTAATCATCATTCTTACAAGATTATTTTTGAAAGAAGCCGGTTTTTTAAAGCGTATTTTTTCGCTATCATCACAATATGTGCATATTTTTTCATTATTATTACGGGTAAATGTTACTCATATTGCATTAGAATTAGATAAAAAGAATTTCAATTAATATACATCGACATTTTTTATTCTTGTTTCTATTAATAATTTATAGGCCTCAAATTTTTACACAAAACGTCCATTTGTGTTATTTTATCGGCAATTTATTCTCAAATTATTTCATTTTTCATTCAATATTTATATTACTTTAGCAAAAAAAGAATTTTCAAAAAACTTATTTGATCTCACAACATAATAAATGCAAGAATATTATAAATCAAAAAAAAATATTTTGCAAACAAATAAATTTTTATAAATTTAAATGTATTTTAGTTGAACTGTAATAAAATATTTTTATTCATTAACTATCAGTTTTTCAGAAGAAATTCTTTAAACGACGTTTCGAGTAAAAAAAAATTAAGATAACACAATATAAGATTTAAATTTATATGAAAAAAATTATACCGTATATTCTAAAATTAGTTGATAATCTTTTTTTTATTGTTTTGGCTTCAAAAAACAAAAATTTATGCAAAAAAGATATTGGAAATTAAAAATACGCTGTCGTACTCCAAGAAGAAACATTACAGTCATCAAAATATTTTCTTTATACGTATTAGATTAAGGATAAGGGTAGGTAGTGAGAGGATAAGCTGAATAAGCTATTCAACCGTATGACATGACAGTTTCAGCCATAAAATATAATTTAAAACCTGTATGCTCTCTTCCAATTTAATTTATATAAATATTCATGATATATAGCCAAAACCTTAGAATTTGAATGTAAGATATAAACATGACCAGCTACACATAAAAAAATCGACTTAAGCTATATATTTTTTTAGATGGGATAATAGTTAAATATCTGCGATTCGGGTAAAATTTAAACAAATCTTTAGTAATTGTAACAATATCACAAATTAAGAAGCACATGGGATAATTTCACAAACAAAAACATAGGATCAACTTTATGATTTCTAATGGCATTTCTGTAATAATCAACTTTTTGAAAGCTTATATATCATAGAAGATAAAATTTGTGTATTTTACTAAAATATATCAAAATGAGAAAGATAAAGTATAAAAATAAAATGTCTAAATTCGATAAAATAGATATTTTTTAATTGCATTATATTATAATTTTACATAATTTGCACACGAAAACATTTATTTTTACAAATAGAGCTTTAATTCACCAAAAAATGACAGCTATCCTAGATTTTGATTTTAATTGAAAACTTCGCACACATATTGATGAAAACCTTATTTAAGGTCAAGAATCTGTAAGCTACTTTGTTTAGAGGATTATAAGCACGATTGAACAAAATTTATATAATTATAAAAGTATATTTTCGAGTATGAAGCATTGCATTTATGTATTTTATGTTATTATAACATAGCTAATATGCAACAGCTGCAGCAATAATTCAAAGTTTTAAATGTATGTTCTATATACAAAAAAAAACATTTGTTCATCATAACTAAAGTGTAGTTTTGGGAGATTCTCCTGATTTTTTTTAGAAAACATAGTTTGTTACTAACTTATAGCATGAATTTATCATGAAAACACACGATCATTATGTTAAATTATTGACAGCAAATTTACATAAAATCGTGGGCTTTGACTTATTTAGCGTAAAAATTTGTGTATTGGTGTTTTCTTCTTTTTTAATATTTAAAACTTACTTAAAAAATATTAATGGTGTTTACAACTTAGATCAGGTCGTTTCTATGAGTAAAAATCTTCATTATACCAATACAAGCTTTGATTACTTGCACCTGCGTTTTAGAATCGAGCCAAGTTGTTTCTGCGCTAAAATAAAGTGTATGTTTATATCCAAGAGCTTTCTTTTAATGTGGGTGGTCTTTCAGTGTCCGTTGAAGCTACGCGGCATCTATCATTAGTTTAGTAATTTATAAATGGTCTTGCTTGAAGAGGTGCGAATCTAGATCATTTATATTGAAAATTCTAAGTAATATTTACATCATTAAACCTTCACCATTTTTAAAGTAATTCTAATAGAAATACGTTTAATATTTATCGAAATTTTGATGCATTTAAAAATTTCTTTTATTTTCGTATGTTCTTTTTAAATTATTCATTTTTAAGATTTTATTTTAAATTAGATTCATTTAATTTATAGGAATTTATATATAGTTCTTTTTTTCTGTTTATTATTATTCTTATTTTTTTTCATTTTCTAAGTTTAATTAGGATATTAGCGAAAAATGCGGAATTATAAATGAAAAATTGATTCGTTCATTTTTTTGATTTAAATTTGATAAATTAAATTTATGCTAACAAAGTAAATACAATAGGGAATTTCATAAAAATCATTAAAATTGCTAGAAATGTCATTAATACAAATTACATTTCTTTATATGCGAGCCTGTATTGTTAAATCACCTCGGTGCTCATATTTCTATTTTTTTGTGTATTTAACACTAAATACTTTGTGGAAAAATCATGATCTAAATCACTTTGTTTTTTTTATGAAATAATATTCAACAAGTAAGCATATTATGAAATAAATTTGTTTTTAAATTGAATTATAAAAAAAATTTATATATTCGAAACATATATGCACCCGTGTATTCCCAAACTATCATGCACCTTGTGTGAAATTTTCTTTAAATAAAACGTTTTTTGTGTTTATGGCTTATATTAGTTTATATATGTATAAATCCTAGTGATTTAGATCATAAGAAATACCATATATGTTTTTAGAAAATAAGAATAAAACATCCAATTATATAATATTCTCCTATACGATCATATATTGTGTACCTATGTTTATTTATTTAGGAAAACTAAAATCCCACGATTAAATGCGAAAAATAAAATATAAACTTGGATATAAATGCAAGAACTAGTGTCTATAAAACACATTATATATCGTTTAAAGTGCTATGAGCATGGGTTGTCGCAATAAATTCTTCTCAATGTGTACTATATTATAAAAATTTCTCCAGACTAAATGTCGAAAAAAGCGTAAATAAATGGGCTAACATATAGCATGATAAATATTAATATGAGGTTTAAGTAATGATTGTCTTTTACACTCTATACTAATAACATAAACGCGCAATGGGTAAGTTATTGCATCACTTATTTTTGCATAATATCTTGACTTTAATTTTATTTTTATTGTATTTAAGAGATCATTCGGCTTCATTAAATTAGCAATGAGCGGCAAGTATATTCTTTATACACATTTTACACTATTTTAGACATTTAAGGTATGATGAGAAGATAAAATTATGCATTTATATTAATTCTCATATAATAATGCAAATTCTATTTCAATATTCAGCGTTCTATTTTCGGCTTGTTTACGAAAAACTCAAGAAAACTATGTTTTAATTAAAATCGCATTTTAATTTGTGATTCAAAGTACAGAGATGCTAATACATGAAAAATCATTTAAATATAAACAAAGCTTTTATTATTCGTATAAATAAGATAAATATACACTCAAAATCTAACTTCATGCTTAGATCCGTATTTTATGGTGTTGTAACTAATATTACAAAAGCATACAAATCGAGCTAGGGGGTAGTTTAAAAAAAAATTATAAAATTCCATGGTAAAAAAGGTTATATTATTAAAAAAAGTAAGCAGAGTTTACAGAATCTTGAAATTCAATTGAAAAAACACCTTTCCGGTTTAATAGTTTGTGCAATTTTTGTGCTATAAAGAAGCAAAATCATGTAATTAAAAAAAAATTTGTATGCCAGAATTACATAGAAAATTACTTTTCCCCTGATATTTTAGCCATTTCATGATTTATATTTTTGTTGCTTTTTTAGGATATATATTATTTACATTAACCAGAAAAAATATAAATATTTTAAGAAAAACCATTTTTTATAAGCTACTGATCATATTCGAAAACATAAATATTTTACCGAAAAATAGAGAGTTTATTATAGATAGTATTTATAATTATAAATAAATGATGGTTTATTCAATGATCTGAAATGTGATTGTTTTAACACATGTATCATGGACAAAGAATTATCATATACCAAAAAAAATCAACCCTAGAATAAAAAAAATACTTAGACAACAACTTTTTAAAACTAAAACTAGAATTTCTCTTTTCCTACGTGCTAATTAATTAAGATAGTAAATACAGAATGTATTCCGAATTTTTACCATGAACCAACATGAATTTGAACTTCATAGATATAATGTATATCATAATTAACCTTCTAAATTAAAGAAAAATGAAAAAATCCTTTTTTTTTTTGATATTAACAAATAGATAAATACTCATGTTTTATATAGTTTTAAATAAAACTATTATATGATTTCTTTGATTATAAAATCTTTGAAATTACATATTTTTTATACCATAAACCTATCAAATAAATATGAATATATTTTTTTTATTAAAATTCGAATCCAAAAAGTCAAAGCAACTTGATTTATTTATATTATCGCGTAAATTGTGTGAATTTATATTAGTTTTTGTGCTAAATAGGAAGATTAGCTGACAGGGTCGTCAGCTCTCGTCAAGTACATGCAATTATAATGCTTATACTCTTTAATAACACTTCTATATATTATAAGCATTCTAAATATGAAGATTTTTTTAGAGTGAATTTAATAATTTATTAGGCTGATAGATAATTTTTATAGATTATCTCATGTTTCATTGTGTTGATTAAAGTTTCATATTTGATACCGATGAATATCAACCTAATGATAATTCAGCTTTTAATTTTTTTGGATTAAATGTAAAGATTTCAATTTATTATTTTTCTCGTAAAAAATACTGAAACTATAATTCAAGAGGCATTTTTCTGTTTAATTGTATGGTTTTTTTACATAAAAAAAGAATCATAATTTATTGGAAAAGTCTGCATAATAAAAAACCAAATTAATTATATCAAATTACTCAAAGAAAATTGGTTTATCTGACATTAAAATCGCCAAAAAAAATTTTAACGAAATTAATAAATAAAAGGACACATAAATAAGAGCTTTTTATAACATTCTTATTTAAAAAAACAGTCTGATAATTATCATTTATTTACCAGTGTTAATAGTCATAAATAAAAAAAATTTACTTGGGATTTGCGATACTGTATGTTTTTTGAATAAATCAGTTATAATATAGGATATCTTTAGATGATGATACACATAAAAAAAATCAATAGTCCCATACGATAAAAACATTATTGTATTACTCTCTTTTGTCTTATGTCTTTAAGTTTATAAGATACCATAAAAGTAGGTTTCTATTGAGCCTTGTGACTGAATTTAAAATAAAGACATGCCATGTGCGCATGCACAAACTCAGTCAAATTACCTATTGTAAATATATCTACCATTTAAATCACATATTGTTTAAAAAAAAAGTTACTTTATAAACATAATATCTATAAAATATGATTATATACAGATTAAAACGACAATATACTCATAATTGGTTATCGAAACATATTTTTAGGTATTTTAGATGTTTAATTAGTGGCACTATACAATGTTTTTTTCTGAGATGACCAGCTAGTAGTTCAAAAAACTATAGATATTATTTATAGACTCATCATTATGCTCATTATTCATAAAAATTTTTTAATATGCTTTAGGTGGTTTTTTAATTATATATAGCAAGGCGATTAAACTATTTTGCAGTTCAAAAAAACCAAATCTATCGAAAGAAAGGGCGTAGAGGGGGAAATAATTAATTGGTTAAAAATGAAAGTTTTTTGCCATATAAGTTGTTATATAATGTTTTAAACCTTACTATTTTAGTAAAAGAAAATATAAAAATTAGTTTATTTTATAATAATAATCACTTAGCGCGTAAAGTTTTTTATTTTAAATGATTTTATTTTGAATCATATGATGATTCATATGATTTCTTGAAAATAGTAAATATTTTATTGTTATAATTTGACTTTTAACCGTTTAAATTTATTCAAGCGTAACTTTATTTTATTCCTTAAAATAAATTGGAAATGTACCCTTTTCAATCTCATCATCGTCCCAACGTTTTTCAATGTATTTTACTCTTTAAATACTTATATATTCATGTGTTCTGCTTGATTATATTGTTTTTTTTCTGATGTTTTAGTTTCTGTTGGAATGGTACTCTCCCCTATAATATAAGACCTATTAATAGAATGAAATAGGGGAATTATTAATAAACCCATCTTTTGTACGGAAATATTCCTTGTGTCAAGAAAATAACAGTTATAAATTTTGTTAAAAGTAAAGACATTTGAATACACAATCTATCACAAATATAAAAAATAAATTTAGAAATATCAGCATGTAAATGATTATCTGGATTCGAACAATGCTCCATTAATCATCGAAATTGGATTCTTATATACTATACCGTGTAATTTGTACGATATTTATTCTAAAACATAGTACTATTCACCTATAACTAGCCACATTGTGCATTAAAAGATGAAATGGCAACCCTTAAAAGAATTGAATTAACCCTATAGATATATAAAAAAACAAAATAAAAAATAATTTTCAGAATAATAATCTGATATTGCATAAAAACAATACAGTCTATATTATAACAATAATGGCAAAATATATGATAAAAGTACAGAGTAATGAATAACCATCCAGTGATAGGCCTAAAAACCTTAATATTCTGATTGAATAAATGGATAAAATTAAAGTGTGGAAGAATTATGAGGGATAAAATTTGATGTTTTTTTCTGTATTTTATAGGATATGTTAACCCTTTTATTTAATAATATTCTTATACATAAGAAGAAATATAAAATAATTAAAAAAGGTTCATATTTTTTTTGATGATAATAATCTTTCGTCGGCATTTACAAGAGTAATGTGTCTGATTGAAAGAAAAAATCAGGTTTTACAAATTATGTACATTCAAAGAGAATAATAATTAAAACCGGATATTTGAATAAATTTAAATAATTCTTAAGGTTTTTTAAATATTTAAAACGGTTTAACTCTCAAATAAGACAAAAAATACCAGATTTTATCGTATAAAAAACATCTATTCACAAAAATACGACACAATATTGTTTAAAATATAAAATAGATGTGTAATTTATTTGTTAGTTTGAATGAAAATGAGCTAAGCCGAAGGTAATACTTTAATTTAAAATACACTTAGAATCTAAGTATATATTTAATTCATTAAATATTCAATTATTATCACCATAATTTAGTGTATTTATTCATTAGTTCCCACTTGAATATATTTAGATTATGTATTTTCAATGTTAATACAAATCAAACGCAGTTAAAGATAAAATAGTTATTTTAGGATAAAACAAAACTTTTATTTATCTAAATAAATATGATCAAATATCATTTATATATATCCTATTTAGTGTTGTTATATACGTGTAAAAGATATATATATCGCCTACAAATAACATAAAAAGGCATCAACCCGAATCCAATATTGAATAAATATAACAATAATAGGAACACATTGGTAGTACGCTTATTTCTTAACGCAATTAGAATAGTAAATAGATTCCATAAAAGCTTTCCCATAATAACATACGGGTTTAAATATGGAAGGATTTCGACGTCAACAATATAACATGTAAATACGAAACCCATGATCAAAATTGTGTTAAATATAGATGAAAACAACGACAGTGATCTGATTGAACTGTGTCCTTTAGTCACAAGTTTTCTGGTTTCTGTTTTCCACTTTCTTTGGATGAGCTTCATTTTTCTTTAAGCCAATATTATAAAAATGAATATTTAATGCTTTAAATTGATATTTTAGAAGAAAAACAACAAAAACTTGATATTTATACATAAGTGAATTAAAACAATTGTCAAATGATGTTCTGGAATTAAAACAGACCAATTTTAAAAGAAATATTAAGATAAATTACATATCAAGGCAATTAGGTCAGACCAAGAAATGATAATTATAACAAAAACAAATTATTTTTTAAAAAGATTTAAGTTCCATATGGATTAAAATTGATATAAATTTTTTGTTCAAAAAAGAATCTTTAATCTAAACGCCATAAAAAGCGTGGCCCAATAGAGAATATTCAAATGTGTAAAATAGAGTCGTGAAGAATCAAGGAATGTACTAACTACACAACATAATGGAATTTTTGGTCTAGACAGAATAATAAATCGGAATTTTACATTTAAATCCTATGGGACAGAAAAAAATTCTGTCCCATATTTCACATTCAAATTTTATAAAACTAATAATGATATTATTTTTATTTATGCATTAGGTTTCCTTAATCAATTTTATTTATTTAGACGTAGTCAGCCCATTGGAAATATTGCACACTTCTTGATGCATCTTTTGATAACTTCCTATTATCTATCTTCATGAACTGCTCTTCCTATCTCAAATGAGATGAGTTCAAATGTCTTTCGAAGTGAGAGAGCTTGCATGTATGCTTCAACTTCGGCCAGGATTTTCAACTCCTTAGCATATTTTTTATGGAATTTCGTAATCACTTTATACCAAGTCATTACATAGAACTAATAATGATATAATTATATACACAAAAGAAAGCCTGCAATTTTCCAGTTTCGCATCGAAATAAATTCCAAAAATTCCAGAAAAATTCCATAACAATAAATCTAGCTAATAATCCTATATCATGTTTAAAGTATCTGATTTTATGTCAAAGATGTTTTACACATATTTTCATTAAATCATAACGTTTAACAGAAAGAATTTTTTATTAAACGTGATCAACAAGAATAAAATAATGAATACGTGAATAATAAAATTAGATGCATTTTTTTGTTTGAGAGCCTATATTATAATTTATGTAGTATATTATATTTCTCACTCGATGATATAAGTCTACAAATATGTGGACCTTAAATCCTTTTAAATAAAATGAATACATTCGATTATGGTATAAGATGGCTGTTCTTGAAACATCTATCAATATTATTCATGAAAAAAGTGCTTAATTTTATTTTGAATTTTTTTTAATTAAAATCTATTATATTATTGCTGGAAAAGGGGGCGTTTTTTTTTGCATTTAGTAGATGTTCAAATGTAAATAAAAGCATTGACTTTATATCAATAGATGAAGATAAATATAAATTAAATCGCAATTCAAAAATATAATAGAATTACAGAAGATGATTCTAATTATTTTTATATAATGCTCAAATATTGCTTGCATAATTTCTCCGATGACTTTTACTATTTAAATAAAAAACAAATCATTATACAGCCAAAAAAAATTGTTTACGTGTATTTTCTCTATATAAATTATGAAAAAATTGAAAATCAAAATGGCCTCTATAGTTATATTATAAAAATACCTTTTCTGTTTAAAATATATTTTTATTTTGACAAAGGTTTTTTAGCGCATAAAATAATCCAAACAATAAAAAAACCAATTACATACAAAATTTATGTCTATATCATCAGAAAAAACCTTATATACGTCTTTAAAATGCCTTATTGTTATACTATAAAATATTAACACGATAAAATTAATTAAGTAGCGATTTTATTATAAATTTTTATTATTATTTAATTTTCAGCTATAGAACAATTTACACCATTGACTTTTTTATTTATATTTAAAGTTGAAGTGCCAATTTTTTTCGATTCATTAAATATTATGTAATCTCACAATAAATTAAGAGATACATTTATTATTATAAAATTATTTTGGGGAATTTATTTCATCCAGCACAAAATTTCATTGCTCATTATTAACCAACCACACATCCATAGTTCATCATCATTTTTACACTATTTAGTTTTTTATATTATTTCAATTCACAATAATTCATCTATTTCATGTGAGATCGTTATTTCAAAAAATTATAACAACGTTATATTTTATTTTTCTACCCTATGTATATTCAGTTGATTCTGCTGTTTTGATTCTATCCTCTTCCCGTGTTCAATTAAAAGTATTCTGATAATTTTTTATTATTTATATTTAAATTTGCGTTTTTAGGAGATTTTATTGTTGATGTATTTTTAACAAGTGACTTATAGGCATTATTTTTGTTTGCTACATGCTTGACCCATAAATAACTATATTTTGGATGAATTTGAATATATCAAGAGCTTAGTTAAGCACATAAGTTATCTTTTTTTTTGTTTTTGCCTCTTAAACTTTGTAATTTTATTAAATAGAAAATTTATAATAGATTTAAGAGCACATTTCGAATTTCAAAGTAGTAATAACATAGTATTTGAAGTATAGAAATTACGGTTTTGCAACAAACACAGACAATTATATCGCAATTAACTCGGTTATTACTACTTTGAAATTCGAAATGTGCTCTTAAATCTACTATAAATTTTCTATCTAATAAAATTTTCTTAACTAATCTTGTATATAGCTTTCATTTTAGTTTTATTCGTTTATATCAGTGTTTCTGGACACACACTTTAATCGGTGGTTTTTTCAAATTCAAGTTAAAATATTTATTCTAATTTAAAAAAAATTTTATCATGAAATTTTAGCCTATTTTTGTGATTTAGATAGTATAATATTTAAAAATAAAATATATAAAAAGAATTAATAGGTCTCTAAAGTAGGAGAGGTATTGAAGAAGACTTTGGAGAGAAGAAGATAACCGAAATTATAAATACTCTGTGCGCACAGGGAATCAATCAAGCAAGCTGTGCACGAGAACAAAAACAAAAATTATAACCATAAATTTAGCTCATAAATAAAAAAATAATGCATAAAAAGAAATAAAGTGCTAATAAGTATAAAAAGAAGATGATGTATTGAGGAATGTTGTAAAGATGCCGAGGATAAAACAAGTATCAGTAAAATCCGTTCTAAAGTGCATTCTGAAGTTTTGCTTGAACAGTAATAAATGGCCAGAATCACATTAGCCGATAAATAAATAAAACATAAATATAAGAGCAATTTATCCCATATTTTGAACCTTGGAACGGAGTGGTGACACGGTATCATAAAAGGTTCTGAAGGAACTCGAAGTCACGAACCAGATTGAGGCATATATACAAACCTTGGGATTAAGAAAGACCATCAATTAATAGGCCTCGAAAAAGGAGACTTCGGAGAGATAAAGAAATGTGAAAGTATAAATAAGCTATGCACACGGAAAATCAAGCAAGTTGTCCTCGAGAACAAAAACTAAAATTATAATTATAAATTTAGCCCTATAAATAAATCTAGTAAGAAAAGCAAGTATTGATTTGCTGTGGGCAGAAAGAATAAATACAAAAAAAGATTTATCGCAGCTTCATACTCAACATTATTATATCTTTGCCAATTTTTTAGCACATGGTTCTTAAAACAGAAACATAGGCCTACTTCGCTTTCATAAGGCAACGATACTCTTTCAATTTACATTTTAGATTTACAAAATTACGCTTAAAAATAATCTTTGCTCTTCTGAATAAAATTAAAAAACAACAACATGCATTTTATAAATTTGATCGCAAAAATATCGAAATAAGAATATAGTTAATTCTCAAGGACGTCTATATTTTCTTTGCTTAATATACCATTTGTCGAATTTTTAAAACATGTTATAAATCTTGGACTAGGATAATACTTTGCAGTTACCAGCAATTAAATGGTAATAATTTTTATTTAAATACCAGTTCACTGTAAATTAAAATTTTATTGACGGTATATATGATACCAAATTATATATAATATTGGTTCATCTTTAAATAATGCTTTTTGACATTCTAATGTGCATATTTTTATTAGATTTAATATGGAGCTACAAAATAAAGTTTTAACAGTACTTTCATGTAACAGAATCAAACTACCAATATTATTTATTAAAAACAAGATTTAGATTTATAGAATTTATTTAAAAGAACCAATATTTTACTCCCCAATAGAATAATGGAAATAAATCAGACAAATAAAAAAGGAATTGTAAAGCTTATGAAAGTTCCAGTTACCAAAAAAATGTCATTAAAGTACAATAAGGAAAAAATTCAAACTCTGTTGGATAAATCCAAAACAATGATGGACATTAATAAACAACTTCTTGTTGGTACCAATTTGGCCGAAGTAAAAGAAAGGAAAACAAGTGAAATGTATAGATTGCTAGATCGAATTAAAGATGATAATATTTCACTGGGAATTCCAGAAGATTTATATAATATCTTTCTAGATACCAATCAAAATTTAGATGAGGTAGAAAAAAATATTAAAGACGAAGTATTTAAGCGGAGAATCGAACAACAGAAGAAACTATCGATTTTCAATGGTTTTTTGTCTGAGATTAGAAAGATAAATGATTTATAGGCCCACACAGGGGGTATTTTTTTATGAAATTTTGTACATTCACATATTCTTTTTAGAATTCAAGATCATTTTATTTCTATCTGTACAAATGAATTTTTGCAATAGGTTTATAAAAATCCGACTAAAAGGACTAGCCTAAACTTATTATCTTTACCCATGGATTTTAAAAACTACATTAAATGCGATTCGAAATATATAATAATTCATAAAAATTATATTTATTGTGGTGTATTTTATTGCTTTTAAAATTTTTCTTCGAGCATGGCTTGCTTCTTAACCATCATACATCGTCTATATTATTATAACTATCACATTTCCCTTAACACAAACTTCTCTAAGCTTTATTCATCTATTAATGGGTAAATGGCGTTATATTTATTTGTAGCGCGTAGTTTTAATTTTTTCGAAAAAATAGAGTATAATTTATGTGCTTATAATAATATCCACATTTTTACAACTTTCTTGGATGCATCTTTGCTCTATAAGAAAGCAATGTGTAATATATTTTAGTTTATTTAATTACTACTAGGAAGTTTGATTTCGGTAATAAAAGCGTCACTTTATATAAAAATTATATTTTTGGATGATTATATACTTACTTCGTGTAGCTACAAATGTCAAGATATATTTCAAGGTGTTTCGAATTCTAAGTCAAGTCGAGAAATATAATCGAATAATAGATCTAAGTATACACTTTAATTAATATACTTTTTGAACATAAATATCTATAGTAAAAGTCGTTTTAAATCAGATAAACGGAAATTACAATAGGGTAGGTAAAAGGTTAGAATTAACAAACCTTGAAATGAAAATATTTACGAGAAAATATAGTTTTAATGAATCCAGGAAAGATACCAGGATTAAAAGACCTTAAAAGGAAATATTTACAGAGGAAGTCGTGAAAAATCAGAGAAAATAAAGGTGAAATGAATCCAGGAAAGATACCAGAATTAAAAGACCTTAAAAGGAAATATTTACAGAGGAAGTCGTGAAAAATCAGAGAAAATAAAGGTGCAATAAAGCTAGGGGTGATATAAGAATTGATAGGACTTGAAAAGAAAATATTTACAGAGGAATTCGTGAAATATCAGAGAAAAAAAAGTAAAAAAGCCAGATAAGATACCGGAATTAATAGGACTTGAGAAGAAAAGATTTGTATAAGAAAGTTGCGAAGAAAATCTGAGAGAAGAACTATAAATATAATACCAATTATAGCTCCGGAACACATATATTCTCGGTGAAAAATAGTAATACAAAATAACCCATAAACAAATATATATAATTTTATCTTTATTTCTTCTTATTTTTAGGGAATATATCAACCTTTTTATGATGTCTAAAATTAAAACATCAACTGTAGTTTATATTTTAAAACTTTTTTTTATTTAATAGACCCTGGTTACTTGTTTTAGGTTCCCGACCTTAAAATTCATATTTTAAAACTAATTACCACTTATACCGATGTATTTTACCATAATACATGATCAAACCTTATTTATCATAATAATTTATGCGTATAATTCAACTTAAATTTTCAATATTATAATTTTCCGGGTTTCTATTTATTCAATACCTTGTTTCATTTAAAAATAATTCCCCTTAATGGAAAAATCTTTGTAGATTTCAGTTTTTCCATTCTAAAAAATATATTTTGCAATAATTTCTGAATAAAATCATGAATAGTCGGTTTTATGATTTCCGACTAAAAATTTCAGCTTATAATGATATTAATTTTTTTAAATAAATGATCTGTTTATTACTAAAGGTCGAAGATGTGAAATAAGCAATAGATAACTAACTAATTAAATGAATGAATGAATAAATAAATGTTTAAACACAAACTAAAAATAAAGTAATTTTATTCTTTATAAATTATTATCAACATTTAATTAAATTTAAGATGCTATACAAGTAAGTATAATAATTATTGAAATAAAAACGGCACTTTTTTTAAAGCTTTATTCTCTTATTAGTTCTTACACCTTTTCTTATTTAGATCTTGAGCTTATTATCGCTGAAAAATGATTCCAAGGCTGAGTATTTACTCATTTAGACCCTTTACAAAACTGGATGTGAGCATAAAATGCCGTGCATAATCAAGGCTACTTAGGTTACGAAAAATAATATGCTTATCTTTACACATTATACTACAATATATGGCGTTTGGACATATAATTAGGACTATGTCATTCTTTTTTGTTTGGGATTTTAACTGCAATATACATAGTATTATGTCTAAAATTTATGCTCGTATTGAAATTGATCTTATTTGTCTTTGAATCTTCTAGATTCGACTTGTATTTATTATCGATCATAGTTATATCGACTTGCACTATTGATCCAGATTCTCCCAATGGATTCTTAAATAGTTTCTTTGAGGAAGATTTCAATTAGACATTGATTGCTATTAGTATTGATTTTTACAGATCTGAACAGAGACAATGATCGAGTAACGAATTTGCCGACATTCATAATATATTAACTCGCTTAAACTATGATTAAAGGTTATACTAACGTCATCAATAAATCAACTATTTCTAATTGAAACGTATTTTATAAATTATGTGCACTTAGAGCGCCATCACGCGTATTTATCACGCGGTTTCTTTATATTTATTAACACCGTCAGCTGAAGATGCCTACTTCTTTGCTCCCGTATATTAAACAATTTTAACTTATCAAAAATATATTAAGATCATAAGCTGTTTGAATCATGAGAGAGCCGTTATATCTTTCTGGTTAATTTCTGTCATGTTTTAGACACTTTAAATTTAAAATATTACTGAAATTATTTTTACTGGGTGGAATATTGTAGTTGTGTCTCTTGGGGTAAATTTTTGAATTGATTCAAAATTTTCTTCGTTTAATGAGAAACTTAGGACTAACTTGAAAATTATCGCATATATTTTACAAAAAAATTTATAATGAATTTGTCATGGTTTCTTTAGCATTCTATTTTTTATAATTCGAATTGTGTCAATCATTTATATCATTCACCTGTATTTAAAAATAAAAAATCTTTGCATATCTTATTAAGATTTACGTCTCTGCAATTATTTTTTATCATAAAATTTACTATTTTTATTGTGAGCTACGCAACAGTTTAAATATGCACATTTAAATATTTTTAAAGTGTAAAATTTGCGTAAATTTCATGTATACTTTCGCAATATGTCACGCTTTAAATGATCTTGTATAAACTTTAATTTTCAAGATGATTATCGTAGGCTATTTTAAATTACAGAGCGTTATATTGAACTTGAAGCCTCAAATTTTTTGGTTTTTTTTCTGTGTGCATCAGATATTTTTTTGTATCGGGAAAAGTTCTTTCCAGTATGGCATACTATCTATATCTTTCTATAGCACGTATCTTTTATCGAATATAAATTCAAAAAAAAATATATCGAATATATAGATAGATTCGATTATGGCTTCTAATATCATTGC
Organism: Rhyacophila brunnea; assembly: GCF_057557595.1. Classification (NCBI taxonomy): domain Eukaryota; kingdom Metazoa; phylum Arthropoda; class Insecta; order Trichoptera; family Rhyacophilidae; genus Rhyacophila; species Rhyacophila brunnea. Next base: position 3,509,589 of record NW_028233037.1, read on the forward strand.
ATAAATACATATTCATTGTATGTTAGATCTATGACATATGTGTGTCCGAAATCATTAAAGTTCGGAAGGTCAAATTATTTAATCTAAGAATTGAACTATAGCATATCTCATGTATTCACCCGGTGCTGATTGTATAACAAATAAAAACCACAGTAATTTTTCCACAAAATGAATGGGCTAATTTCCTATAACTTGCATTATTCATATAAACGCTTAAATATTCGCAAATTTTTTTCTATTTTAAAATCTTTTAATGATAATTTACTCGAAATTAAACAAACGGATAAAGATCTAGGACTAATAGCCTTATTGATTTAATTTGATTTTCATGTCCAAAAGAAGGGTACTTATCAATAATCAGAGGATTAGAAATTAAAAATCCAAATGCTAGTAAAATATAGAATATGTTTAGAACCTAAAAACTATTTTGGCAACATTTGGTTTTTTTTAGTAGGGGGTTTAAATAATAGATGCTGAAATACTAAAATATGATGATAAAATTTAATGATAGTTCTTTATTATTTTTTATAATAAATATTCTGGTAATATAAAGAATATTCGTGTCTTATCGTTAAATTCATTATGGGAACTATTTTAAGAACCTTATATATTCACAAAAAGAATTATTCCATAAGCCTAGATCTTTATAATTTATCTATCCTATATGCAAAAAAAACAATATTCAAAATAAATATATGACGTAACAAATATATAAATAGATGCCTCCTGCCTGAAGTAGATGTCCAGATCCGTATATGAATAGACACCTTTTTTTAATTAAATTTAGATCGAGTTTGGCATGATAATTTTCATATTGTTTTAGAAGGATTTAATGGATTTTTCTAACCATATAAATATCTATAATTTATTTAAATACCTCTCAACTCCTATTTTACCTTAAGATTTTTTTAGCTATGGATATGAAGAAAAAATTTATATATATCATGGAATAATTTCTGGTATTTTTGCCATGTAATAAGAAAAACCTGACAGTTATTTTATAAATTTCTAATCTGTGCGTGTAATCGAAAGATTGGCATAAAGTAACATAATATTTGTATGTTAAAATGATGTTTTATTTTGTTTATTACGGAAAAATGTTTTTAAATTATTTTATAGACATTAAAATAAAATTATTGATGTATATCACAAAATATTTACGATATATGCATCCGATTGTAAAAAAGAACAAAGAAAATTAATAACATCAATTGTTGATATTTTATAAACTAAACCAAAAACTATTACTATTTCAATATTAATTTAACCGCAGTTGGAATATATTTTGTATAAGCCTTAAAATTAGTATAAAAATAGAATCCAGTGTTAATCACAAGTTCATTTAAAAAAAAATTGATTTTAATTCCAAATAAAATAATCAAATTTTTATATTAACACTATAAAATGACTAAGATTTATTATAAAATATCTTTTGCTAAATTTTAAAACTTAGATCAATGTTTTCCTTTTTCCACAAACGTGACTATTTCTTTTTGGGAATAAGCTAGATAGAAAGAATAAAAATATAATTTAAAGCATGTACAGATACGATGTCGTCTTTTAGAAAAAAAAAGATAAAAATGTTATTTCTCATAAGATCCGACAAGGCAAGTCAGTATTTTGAGAATATTGTGCGAAATTAATATTTTACTCCATAGAAGAAAAAATTATAACTTGCTGAAAGTATGATTAAATTTAAGGGCCCTAAATACATGGCCGCTCATGAAATATATAGGCATTTGCGAAAAACGAAGAAGTGAATGATTGCACTGCTAAAAACATAATAAAATAAAATCCGAGTATTTATGCCAAATGTTAAAACAACTTTGAAATATAATATTCCTACCAAATCAAGATATATTATAAGAGGTTAATAATATTAAAAAGATTTCTGGATAATTATATCAATTTTTCGATTTAATTTCATGCCTGTCTGTATAAATCCCGAAATATGGTTAAACTGTATCCTTTAGACGATATAAAAAGCAACTAGTTACTAAAAAGGCTTTAATATAACTTAATTTTTTAAAATTATACATGATGCTATTCTAAAACAATAAAAACTAGTCAAGGCATATATTTATGTGCACGATACTTTGGAGTAAAAGCATCAATCATGGACTTTATAATTGTATAATTTTTATTCTAAGATTAACAAATATACACAGATAATGAAATATTTATCCGATTAAGCTTAAAGATATCTAAATATTTCGTAAAAATTTCTGTTCATCAATTAAAGAAAAAATTAACAAAACAATATCCGAAGATTAAAATAGATATGCACGAAAAAAATTTCTAACTTTACATATAGTCTTATTTCAATGATAATTATAGTTGGGCTGAATAGGGCTATAGATATTATCTGTAGAGTTTGTTACAACGAAAAATAAAAAAAGAGCTAACTAAACCGTTCACTTAGAAGTTCGAAGTGCGTGTAGTTTAAATAAAAAAGTTAAAGGATTTACATGTTAAAAATCAGCGGAAGTTTGATGTTTTTACTTAAAAATTACATAACACAAAAAGTTGTAGAACTAAAAATCAACAAAAATGAATAAAAAAAGGTAAAAACCATGTTGAAAGAATATTTTTACTAAAAAACTGACTTTTAAAATTAAATATTTTAATGACCATTATGATTTTTTGATTAATTATTTTTTCCATCTTTTATTTTGAATAATAAAATAGAAAAACTGCGGCATTATAACCTTATACTAATATAAATTTTGGCTTCAAGTATACCATAAAAATACATAAGGTGCAGAAAATAAATCCTTGTTTCTTTTATAATAAAATATTTGATTTTTTGCTATTTTTTGACCATAAATCTAGACCAAATAAGCAAAACATCAAAATGTAGCATTATTTTAACTATCTTTTTTTTATGGATACGATAATTATGCATTGTATTAAATGAAATCCGACTTATTATATCAAAAGCAAATTTCTGAGGCTCGAAAACAATCATTATTTTAGAAATATGTATAAATATTAGACATACAATAAAAAAACAGATAAAATGTTATCTTTTTTACACACTTGTTGCTGAGTAGAAAAAAAATTTTATCAAAAATAAATTTTAATGATGGCATTAATATCTTATCTATATATTTTAGCTGAATATACACGATTTTTATGTATGATATACCAATTGATTTTATTTTAAACCATCGAAACATATATTAAAATCTTTCATGTCCCACTTTGACTGTGAGAGGCGGTAAGATAATTTGAATTTTTGTGATGAATCTTTTTTAGCAGAAAAATATTTTTTTTTAATAATCCGGCTATGTTTAGCGGTTCTTTTCGCCTTTAGCTTCCTTCATATCTAACTTTACTGATCCTTCATAATCATCAGCTATTTTTTGGATATTAAATTCCACATCAGTTATTAGGTTGATTTACTCCATGCATAAAAGAATATTTCTCAGTTTCTGGTTACATTTTATTTTTTTTAATCCTAATTTTTTCATTTCTTCTATCTTTAGTATTTTCGTTTTAAGTAACCCTGTAATAAGGAATATTTGTACTTTCATATGCTTCTAGTTTCCTATTGACGCTAAATTTGATGGAATGCTAAAATCACCAAGCACTTTTTTGGTGACGTAAATATTGTTTTTTCATCAATAATTTTTTTGATATTTATCAACAAATTCATATTCGAAATTCTGAAAATAGAGCTAAATGTTTTTTACATAAAAAGTTGAAAGCTTAACGAGCATTTTATCACAAATAATTATATTCACATAGGTCCAAAGAACATGGTTTTTCATTTAAATACATACATCCAAAGAACTATTTTTCAAAAAATAAATTTCAAAGTCACAAAAAAATATTTGATTTTTGTGTTATAGAATAGAATTTTATTTTTAAATGTAAGCCAACATCTATAGTCTTAGTTCATTATCCAAAAAAATTCCTTCATACTGTTTAGCATTTTCTTTTGATAACACTTTTTTTTAATTTATCTAAATTGTGACAAATCTTATTTTTTTAGTACAATCGCTATTGTTCAAATCCTATATCGCCAAAAAATAATATTATTTTTGATGTTTAATATTGCGCAAAGACCTTTTCCTTTACTGTCTAAAATTTGTCTCACTATCTTTCGAAGTTTTTCTTTCTCACAGATGTAAGTACATTTGATTTTAAGTATATATATTTCGTTTTTTATGCTAATCGTGTACCAATATAGAACAGTGTTTGCCATCACAGTATGTTTTGGGTTCAAGTTAACATTCAAGATCTCATTTACGTTCATATTTACAATAATAGGCTTTCTATATTATAGAAAGATTATATTTATAGCTATACATAAAGGTTGATTATTGATCATACTTCGGGTACACCATGAGATAACTATTTTTAATGTTGATAAACAGATTTCGGAAGTTATTTTTTGCCTGATTTATATATGGAGTTTACTCTACACCAAAAACTGTATCCAATTTAATATAGGAACTTCTTTATGTCCATCGTTTATCTGTGTAATATAAGTCATAGAAAATAAAATCATTTTCTATATCATCAACAACCTCAATTCGTACTATTTTTTTATCAAACTTTTTATTTTCTTTACGAGGATATATTTTTTTTATCCATAGGCAATGGGTTTATATGTTAAGTACCAAGTAAGAAGAAATCATTGTGATCTAATATATATGTTCCACAACAGATTGTTCTTTGTTTGCTTCCAACATTTTTAAATTAGCAACGGAAATTTCTTAAAATTGAAATAACTAAAAACACAAAACCGGAAAGAAAAATCAAAAAATAAAAAGGTTATCCATTTAAAATAAAAAAGAGAGGTGCTTTATTACTCGTAAAATTGTATTTTTCTATGATAGGCAAATAATTTGAAAATATTTATTTTTATTATTTTTCTCGTTAAATTAAGACTAAACAAGAATTTATAAATATTTTGAGTATAAGATGGGTATTCTAATGATATATTTTTTCCGTAATATTTTTTCGCTTGGTGAATTGAAGTAAGGTTTTTAATCGTGCAAACATGGTTTTATTAAGAAAAAAGAAAAAAAAGTTAGCTTTTGTGGATCGCAAAGCTATTATTAAAAAAAAATTTCTAATATTTTTATTACCATTTCTAAAATAGCTTGATTATAAATAATTTTGTATATTATTTTATGAATCTAATTACGATATATGTATATATTTTGAGTATTTTACAATTTTTTAATAATACTTCAATAGCTTTTTATTGCATTTATAGAGAACTTTTGTGAAAGAAAAATAATGGAGTTAGCCATAAATTATTCAAACAACATGTTAAATTAGATAAATACTAAATGCCTTAAAATTATAGTTATTTGTATGTTAAAGGGTAAAAAAGGGTTTACTATGCCACAATAGACCCTTCAAGCAAGTTTTGAAGTGTATTTATATATTTTTTTAATAATTTATCAAAAGTTATCATAACAGGAAGCACTGCAACTTTTACTAAGCTGTGCTTCAGGTTCATTACTGCTATTATTCATATTATTTCATTTTTTCATAGATAGATAGAATAATATTGATAAAATGCTTTTTTAGATCATAAATGCATGAGAATTTTATATTCAAACGATTTAACTTATTTTAGCTATATTTTTTTTATTTGTGATTTTTACGTATAAACCCCCATTATGGATTAATTCGAGATTAAGAAGTTAAAATAATTTATTTATTTTTCAATAATCATTCTTAATTAAATTGCACTAAAATAAATAAAAAAAAGCTTAATACATTGTGTTTTTGATAAAATAGTAAAGATTATTGAGAGGAAATAGTATTTTTTCTATAGGTTAATTTATGATTTGATTTTTATATTTTTTCTCACTGATTAAGAGATTAAATCCTTGGATAATTGCTTTTATCTTCTCCCCCTCTGCTAAATACTCATCAATATCGCTTCTTCTCTCAAGATATTTTCTCAATCTTAGGGTTTGAATAATTGCCTCGACTTCTTTGGATATATCAAGTTCTTTCGAATATTGGAGGCATAATTTTATATATAACTACAAACAAAACACAAAGTTGTCTAAAAAACAGCAATTATATTCACCATTAAGGAAATTTTAAATGATTAATATATTTTTAAAAGGTACATAAATTATCAAAAAATAAATTTATATTCTTATCTTATATAAAAAATTTCTGGTATTTCTATTTCAAAGTATATTTTAATGTCTTATAAAAACATAACCATCTATAATATAAGTTCCAAACACGATATAAATGTGAATAGCAACACAATTATCATATAATTCATTAGCTATAGTGAGATATATCAATTTAATATTCTTAATATAAATAATTTGACAATTGAAGCATAAACAAAAGAAAGATAATGTCGTAAATTACAAAATATGACCTTTGAATTTTATGCTAATAATGTGTGGAAAAAGCCTTTACTTCACGATATTTTTTTGGTTATTTTTCAAATACCTGGAATAATAGAATGATTTGAAAGAGAAAAAAGTCACACAATTGATATAAAATGGTTTTGTTATATTGATATAAAATTTATTTGTTTGATTAAAAGAATTTAAATAAATATCTATACTATTTTATATAACAATAATTAGAAATATTTCACTTTAAAAATGGCAATCCTTTATCTGTAACTTCATATGGGGTTTTATATAAAAAAATACTACCAGAATTGTGAATTGAAGCACGATCCAATTTAAGATATTTACGCTGGCCAAAATAGATCATATAATAGTCATAGATCGATCATTGTAATTTATTAACGCTCTACAATGTTTTTATCCGTTTTTTTAAAGCATATATTTGATTATACCCCCATTTAATAAATTTAACTGTTATTTAGGGCAAAAAAGGTAAGTTTTACCACAATCAACAGCCACCAAAAACAATTAAATATATTGCCAGAAAAAAGTGTAATATTACATGTGATTTATCTTGGCATCTTCATGTAGAATATTATTACATATCTTTGAATTTTTTTGAAATGCTTTTTATTGCAATCTTAAAATCCCCAATGAATTATGCATATCTAAATTTTTGTAGATATGCTGAGCTGATTATATTATATCCATGGCCTTTCTTATAGCACAACCCAAAAATACCTTTCTTATAATTTCAAGCCAAAATATGATAAGAAGGACGAAAAATTGGCTTTCGATTTGATTTAATATGGTTATGGCATGTATATTATCTTTTCCTTTATGTAATTAACCTTTAATTAGCTATGCATTTTCCCACTCTTCTCAAATTCCATTCTTTTATGATATTAAAGCTTAAATACTAATAAAACATTCAATAATGTTTCATGCTCTTTTAATTGATGTTATATGGTCTTAAAACAGTTAAATACAAGATAAAACGCGATTTATATCGGTTTGATTTTACCATGAACCAAAAAATCATGCCATAAATCAAAGATGATCCATGAAACCGAGTTCTATTAAGGTTTTTTTATTGGTTTTTTTTACATTTTTTTCTTGGATACGTATATTTTAAGTACAAACGGCTGTGCAAAATTTAATTATAGTTTTAATTGCACATCATTTTAAACCAAAAAAGATGGGGTAATTGATTTCCTAGTTCATATTCTAATTCAAAACCAAATAAACACCCAAACACAACAATACCAGTAATTAAAAGATGATAATAAATCCTATCCGAAAAATATGTTGCGATATGATTTTTAAACATGTATATTTTGGTTCATAATTAAAAATTTTTGTATAAACAGAAGTAATTAGATCTTGGGAAACACTTAAATAAAAAATATTGAAAGAATAGATCGATTTTAAAATATTTTAAATATCTTATAATCTAAAAACTATTAAGAAATTTGTCTACAGAAGGATCACCGGCTTTGCTTGAAAGAATTTAATTAATTAAAATTAAATTACCCGATCATAAAAAAATATGTTATGGAGCTAAAATCCCAGACGAAGTAGAAGCATCTATGCAAGCTCTCATAATCCGCAAGACACTTGAACTCATCTCTTTGAGTAAAGAAGTGCAGTTGATCAAGATAGATCAGGGGAAGGTGTCAAAAGATGCACCAAGGAGCTGTGCAATATTTCCAATGGGCTGACTACGTCTAAATAAATAAAAAGACACTTAACCCATAAATAAATAAACCCCAAATTACCCGATAAATAAACCTTTTCCATTAAACTAGAACCACATAAATCGTATATCAGGCAAATCGGAATATTACCCGAAGCATCTAAACAAGCAATGAGATCAAGAAAAATACTTAAAAATTGGTCTTAAAAGAAGAATATGATTGAGGCTGAATCTAAAGATTATGATAACGATATGACCTATTTCACAAATATATTCTATAGGGCAATTCGAACTTCTCTTGAACAAATTTAAATAGCTATAAATCAAAATAATCCATAAATAAATGAATTAATTTTAGGAGTAAAGATGATCTCTAATAAACTAAAGTCTCACAATGAGAATATATGTATTTAAAGACATAGTTAGTTAAAAATCGAATTATATCCTAGTGAAGTAAAATTTATGCATCATATAAATTATAAACTTCTGCTTCCAATAAAATACAATATTAAATCAATTTTTGCCAATTTTTTTTTGAATTGCATTTAAATAAAGCAGTGAAATATCGAAAATTTTTTGTCAGATGATGAGTTAAAAAATTTAGAAGATGTTGCAATAAAATTTAATTAGAGGGCTTTAAACAAATATATGTTATATCAGTATGTAATTCTTTATTATGGAGTTAAACTAGATGTGAAGCTATTAAATTGATCCTATTTATAAATTTTGCGGCATAAAAATATCAGAATTAGTGGTTTAGACCAGAAGATATTACAAGAAATTATATTTTTATTAGATTATAATTCCCCTACATTGTTTTTGTTGATTTTTAAACGTTTTTTAAAATTTTTGCCATAAAAATACAATTTATTGCGATGATATTATTATACAGATTGGTCTAATAAACACATTATTATTCTTCTTCTACATTTTAAAATATACCGTGAATTATGTTATGAATTCAGAAATAATATTAAATAATAGATTTGTGAAAAGTTATTCATCAATTAATCTGCATTTCTCAATGATATATCATATATAGCTTTTTATATTTGTATTTTTTCCAAAATTCAAAATCATTCAAAGTTACTGATTCATAATATTTCGCTACTAAATAGTTATTATAACGCACCGTAGAAATTTTTGGCTTAATCACCTAATTTTGGGGCCACTTATATGTGTATTTTTTTTATTGCCTTTGATATCATCTAAAATTTTGATTTATCCTTGCTTTCTGTAGAATATATATTCATATTACTTTTTTTTGATATTACCTTATTTACAGATACATTTTTTATATTTTAATCCCCCTTTATTTGTTCTTAAAGCTATCACATGCTATTATCTAAACTCAAAACCTTATTTTCTGAAACATTAGTATATTATAAGGTTGAAAAAGTTCCGATTTGTAAATAATAGCAAAACTTAGAAAGTATCTAATATAAATCCCGCATTATCCGCAATCAATTTTAGTTTAATAATTTTAATATAAAATTAGATAATATCTCTCTTCTATTCACCTATTTTCATGTAATATTTGTGGTAAAAGTTAATAGAAATATCAATGGAAATTTTATAAGGATACATGCTTAGAAGTCTGATTTTTTGTGTGTAACTATTTTCGGTCTTGTAGTAATTTTGCCTTGTGGTTTTTAGTGATGATTTTCCAAAACCAACTGTTATTATTAAAAAATATAGCATACATCATTCTGATATTCCGATAAGTTTTATTTAATCTACATTACATTTTTTAGTGTTTTTTAAGAGATTAATTCTAAAGGATTTTATCAAACGGGTTTTCTTATTGATTAGATAAAAAAGATTATATTCGAGCTAGAGAGTGAATAACAACAATATAAAGTATATTTTAACCATTTTACGCGCCCTTAAGATAAAAGGCAAGGATTGAATCCCAAAAGATGTTATATGAGTTTGAAATATCTTATAGATAAAGATGTATTTTTAAATCTGTATCAGTCAAAATACAAATTTTTCATCTCCAAACTATATTTTGAACTAAGATAAGATCATTGTATCCATTTAGAAAAATATTTAATGGTATTTTTTTAGAAATTATGTTCAAAATCTACTATATTAACTAGATATTATTAAATGTGAATCTTTTTTAGTAAGTTTATATTTTTGGATTTTATTTCAATCTAGTTTTGAAAGTTTATTCCTGTTATTTTATTATTAATAAAGGGTAATAACAATATTTGGATATGAAAATTACAAGAAGGTTTTACTAAATATATTGATATACGTATATGATAATATTGGATAAAGAAACTTAAATTACAAATATATAGGTTTTTAAATCCTATAAAGTGTGTCTAAAAGATGAATTTTGTTATTTAGAATACATTTTCTATATTTTAATTATGCGTCCGGCCTGATTTACGAATAATATTCTGGCATAATGTATTATATTAGCTCATAGTGTTATAAATAAACATAAAAGATTTTATTATATTCCAATAGTTTGATATTTTATTAAAAATCCCACAATAAATCAGCACTCTAAAAAACAAAAATCTAAATATTTTTTATGCCTTGATTTGTCTTGACGTCTCTTAATAAGACCACCTTTTTTTTCTGAAAAATATGCAATCTGTTTCTAGATAATAAATGTTTCATTAAAATACTCGTGGTTTATATAATCATGGATATGTCTTTACTTTTCTTATAAAAAGTCGTATTTTTTTGATTTTCTAGGACGATTAAACCATAATATTTAGTTTTTGTTTTTAAATCAAATTAAGTTGCAAGAGTAAAATATATTACTGTGTAATTTTCAAACGATTCATATCTAGTTCTATTTTAATAAACAGAATTCTTTTATCATAAAAAGAGAATACTTCACTGTATAATTAAACTGCGTTTGGTTAGAATTTGATCTATATAGCAAAATACAGGCTAATTATTTATTAAAATATATTTTTTAATCAGAACAGCGGTTTTTCTATTTTTAAACCAGCAATAATTTATTTTGATGGTTCATAAAAACGTATTAATTTGTGATTGAACTTTTGAAATGATTGGTCTAACATTTTTAATCACAAAAACACATCTTTTGATATTTTCAGAGATGAAAGAGGGTAATAGAAGACAAATATATGGTATTTTGACTTCTATAGTTTACAATATCTATTGAACTCTAATTAATTTGATTAAGAATGCGACTACTTTGCATCAATTATTACGCAAAGGCAATACAATAACATTTATAAATAGGAATTTATACCGATAGAAAACAAATTTCGCATCGGATTTCTTTATATCTTTAGAAACTAAAAATTTAAAGATTAAACTATATTTGATATATTTTTTTTGAAAGGTTAAATTACAAGTTTCTGATAGCGAATGTTTTTAATCATAAAACTATTTAGATATAATACAAATTTTTAAAAGTAAAAATACTCTCTATATATTTTCGTGTATGGATTTTCAACAAAAAAAGCATATCTTAGGAAAATTGGGTGTATTATGTTTTTTTTATTGTTATAGAAAAAAATTAATTTTGTATTTTATTCCGCGAAAAAAATGGTATATAGGTGTCAGTAATACATTTAAATTTAATCCTATTATAAACTACAGTGTTAAAAATAAAAATTATAAGTATGAAATATTAATGATAAATTTAAAAATATAGGCTGTCTAAATGTATAATTTCCCTCCCAAATACTAGTTATTTCCCTAATAAAAAAAATTTTATAAAATAAATAGAAGATTGATAATAACTTTTTATAAATAAGTCTTTTATTATAAAAAAAAAGTAATAAATAACTTGGTTCTTTTTAAAGTGTTTTAATACTTTATTTTTATTTTTCTCTATAAAAGTTTACTTATGCAATTAAATATATAATGCTTCACTGTAGAGACATTATTATCATAAGAAATATCGTATTTTTGATGCTAAAATTTGGACAAAAAAACATCTTCTGAAAATATTTTTTCATGAATTTTTCACGAATAAAAAGACAAGGAAATTTTTAAACCATCAAAAAGTTTCTTTAAAAAATATTATAATCTAGCAACACAATATTTTTATATTAAAATCATTTTCGATTGAAAATATATCTTTTGCATTTAAATATAGTTTTAAAAATCAATTTATTTCCAAAAAAATCATATTTTTTTCATAATTTATTGGCATAATATTTTATATTAACATCTGGATGTTAGTTATGAAAAACGTTTTTATCAAGTTTTTAAAAATTAATTTGTGATAAAACCAGACTAAGATAATAGAAAACGTTGAATGTTGTATTTTGTATTTCAAAAAAAAATAATAAACAAGAAAGAGATGAATTCTTATTATTATAATACATATTTGACATGAAAAAATATTTTTTTTGTGGGTATTAAGACGTTCAAAATGTGTTGTATGCTATTAGATTGTGTTTGGGTTTTACTTGTTAACACATAGAGTTCATAACATGAACAAATAATATAAGTAAGCCTTTTTAAAATAAAGTAACACCGAATAAAAATAAAAAAAACTAAGAAAAAGAGGCATTTTAGAACATCGAAGTGATCAGAATATTTTCGAGAAAAATATAAAATTAGTCACAGATAAAAAGTGAGGTTTTATAGAATTTTATTTCATCATATATTTTTATAATCTTTCTTTGGCCAAATTATTTATTAGAAAATTACAATAATAATTTATTTAAACGACTTTTATGCATTTTCAGCACATTTAAATTAAGTAAAAAAAATATTATTTATGAATTCTTTTTTTAAAGAATTTAAACACAAAAATATGTTTATACTTATATGAGTTGTAATTTCTTGAAATAAGGATAATTTAATAAAAGAATACGAAAAATGCATTCTTTATTGATTATAATTTACCCAAGTAAATAGAAGCAGGGTAAATAATAAGGGGCACCCTGGTTTTATTATATGAATAAATTATGTTTGATTCATCAATTAGAAGATGCTAAAACGTCATAAAAAAGTAAACATTTCTTATTTCCAATGAAATATAAATACAATAAAAATTTTTAATCTAAATATGATAATTGTTCATTTAAAAAAACAGTATAAAACACATTATTTTTCAAATTAAAAGACAAGAGATAACACAATTCTATTCAATTTAAAATGACATTTTCTGTTATTATAGGCCCATAACGGCCCTTATTATTATTTTAAGAACTATAGCGGTTAATTTAATGGATTTTTAGATGCTTTTAAACCAAAGCCCGCATGGGTTTGGATTTCGATCAAATGATGTACATAATAAATCCTTGATTATTATCTTTCTAGATTGTCAAAAACCTTACTTATCGTTCTTGATTATGTCTTAATTTATATTTTCACAATATAAATTTATCTCGGGCTAGCATTTACTTAAACAACATCGAAAAGATGAATTTTTTTAATATCAAACAATAAAAATATAAGATGGATTCCAAAACTATTTAAGATTTTTATTCAATTTTTAATTTGGAATTTAATTCCATTGAGATGGCGCCGTATGTGTTAAGAAAGGATTTTTTCCCATGAGTTTAAGATCATCAAAATTTAAATTCTATTTTAAGGTGGTTATAAATGAAAAAATATAAAACATTTCGTTTTTTTTTACTTTTTTTTAAAGTTATTTTTATGTTATCATATATTTTCCATTTAAGCTTTATAACGGGCGTAAGAATAGTGATAAGGCAAAAATAAACAATTATCTTCGAATTTATATCATTTAAATAACCTTTCCAACGATATTAGATATTCTTGCCGAGAAATATATATTCTAGAGTGATAAGAAAATAATATTTTATAAGTTATGGTGTGTTATCTGGACCCCAAGTAATAAACTAATAGCGGTTTTTTTATTTTAAAAATATTTCACCTGGGTTAATAATAAAAACAACAAAATACAAGTTAAATTTTATTTTTTAAAACAAGGAACAAATAGTTCAATTTATACATAACAACTTTTAGTTTAAACTAGAAAATACGCATGTATATACAATTCTAACTTGAAATTCAAGGATATAAATGCTTCCATGTAAACACATAAGTAAATTATTTTAAATGTTGGTAAATCAAACAATAAATGATATTTTAAATTTTTTTTAGATGCAACATGTCTTATATTAATATATCTAAATATATATTCATTTGACTAGTGTATACAAATTTTTTTTGATATTAACACAAAATAAAAGTGCATATTTATACGTGATTTTAGGTAGACCCTGATTTTTTAAGGAAGATAAGATTTAATTATATTGATATGAATTTATACACATAAAAAAGATTCGATGAAAATCTAGATTCATAATTATCTTACTTCATGATGCATTATATATTTCACTGCATAACCTTCTATAAATAGCTCTATATTACGGTATTTTTTCTATTGGAGAAAATAAGCCATGCCTTATTATTTCCATATATAGCCCTCAAATTCAACAGAATACATTATATAGTTCCAATTGACACATAATAAATATACTGAATCGAATTATGTAATTAAAAATTTTGCTGTTTCTTTCTATACAAGCCAAAGAAAAATCCATCTTTGTGATTTACATGCCTTAGACTGTATCGATCACAAGAAATGTATCCAGAGCGATTCTAAGAATTTACTGTCCATATCCATCACCTTAAAAATAAAATGAAAACAAAAAATAACAAAATCGAAGCGCCAATAGCATACCATTTCCAAAGTTTCAACCATATTTTCCATTCAGCTTCATGTGCAGTCTGTTCAAAAACCCTTGCCCTCTCATTCATTCTATCAGCTCTCTGACCTAGATCCTGTAAAGAGCCGCCACGCTCTTCCTCCTCTCGAATAGTATCTTTCATTTTATTCTGGAGAGCTTCAAGCTCTAAATTTATCTTGTCTTCGATATCATTATTTCCTTTCATTTATCTAAAGATATTTTTTTATTTTTTATTTGTTTAGTGGTCGGTCTCCTTTTTTCAAATTGTCTCTTTTTATTTGTTATTTAATTATTATTATTGGTTATGGGGCTCGACTTGGATCAGGGTAGATGATAAAATTGGGGTGGGTGATCGTTTGAGATCTGATTTATTTATCTATCTATTAAAAAAAATATGTATCATTTTGATATTTTTATATTATCTGAATTGCTTTATGATTGCTTTTAATAGGACGAATTCACCATTATTTTAAAAAATTTAATTTAATTTCAATTAAGTGATGTCCGTTTTCTGGATATCCTTATTATTGGTTTTTTACACATGTAGAATCGAAGTAAAGTAATTTTTATGATTTTGCTTTGAAAAATCAAAGACGTAGGATAAATTATGGGTTTTGCTGTTCAATGTCAATATTGAATTCCGAATAGTAAATTTCATATTTATGATTCAGAATTATTAAGACAAGCCTGCAAATTTTTTTTAGATATGTATAATGCAATATATAAATAGATTTTATTCGTATTCACATTCTTCAATTCCTATGATATAATTACAGCATAATTTTATTCTGTATAAACTCTATTTCATGTGTATTTTTAAAAAAAATCAAAGCTATTGTAATTAATCATATAAAAGATGTACAATTGAATATTTGCCTAACATCTAATACCTTTTGAAATTAATCAAAGCATTTCAAGATGTGATTTTTCTCACAGTGCAAATAATTGAATATATGCTCAATATGATTGAATTTTAGAAATATTTTATAATTGATCATAAATTAGGCTTTAAAAAATCCGGTATAACTTACTTTTTTGAAAATATATCCAATTATCTCGAAATTTATTGCAAAAAATGTAGAACTAATTAAAATTTACGTTCAATATTTGTAATTTTTGGTTTTAAATCCTATAGTTTAAAAATTATTCTTTTAATAAGATTTCAAAAAAAATCTGGTATAAGCTTAATTTTTTGAGAGCATATCCAATTACTTTGATATTTATTACAAACAGTGTACAATTAATTAGATTTATGTTCAATATTTGTAATTTTTGAGTGGCAATCCGAAAATTTTATAATTAATCAAAAAGGATATAAATTTATTCTTTTAATTTCCAAAATAAAAAAGTGGCTTGTTACAGGTTACATGTTTCTTGCACTAATAGCATGTTTTTATATTAATAGAGATGATTTACGACGATAAACTTTCAAAAAACCTATAAAAGAAATGTATTTGAACATTAAAAGATGTCAAAAGGTGAATTTTAATAAATATTTTAAACGACATTTACGATATTTTCTAAATTTTCTCGCAATTCTACAAGTGTATAAACTTTTTAAAATGATTGCAATAGACAATAAATATTAAATTAAATGCAAAACAATATTTGGAACATAAGTACAAAATATGTAATGGTGTTCAAAAAGAATAATAGAATATTAATAAAATATCTTGATAATATAAGCTGAAGAATAAAAATAATGAAGTACGAATTAAAATGATTAACATGCAGCTCAATCAAAATTCAAAGGTAGTGAAAAAATACAGTCGAATTGACTGTTAATAATTATAATATGCACAATTCCTATTGCATGAATCCATTTCGTTAAATAATTCTTATATATTGCACGTACCACTGATAAATTTATATTAAATTTAAATAAATCGAAGTTTGAATTGGGTTTTACCATGTAGAGATAATAAAAAGTGAGGAAAGCAAGATTAAAAATCTGATTAAGTTGTTCTAATATATATTTAAATTTCATAAAAGAAAATAATATATCGCGAACATGTATAAATCTTGCTCTTTGGTGTGATTATAACAATATCAAAATCCTAATATTAGCAAATATATAATATTTAAAATGTGAAAAACAATGAAACATATTTACATATAATTATACGAATCATATTCGCGGGGGTTCAATACCTTTTTTTATAAACCAAAATAATTTTACCCCTGTTTTGCTTTCTTACCGCGTTTTATTGTGATAAATATTGATCGTGCGCCAAAAATCTGATGTGGAATATGATGAGGTGTAATAAGTACCATTTAAATTCGTTCTAACAAGCCTTCTAAAGTTTTGCTTGAACAAGATTCAATAGCTAAAAACAAATTAACCCATGAATACATGAAAAAAAAGTTCGTTTTATAATTTCTCATTGTAATGAGTCAATAGAAGAGCAGAGGCGTATAATATGATTTGAGAGAAGAATATAAGGGCAAAATATGTATAAGATGTGCTTACGGCTCTATAATCAAATTAAGGGGGAAGAAGAAAAAAATTATATATAGTAATACAAAAATAAAATCACGATAACACATAATAAGTATAACTTGTATATTAGGAAATAAAAATACATATGGAAACAGAAACTGAAAAATACATAAAAAAATAGGATTGTTGATAAGGCCGGAATTAATAAGTTTTACAAGGAGAAGGTATTTCGAAAGATTTTTAAGATAACATGTCAGAAAGATGTATTAAACAAATATATTTTAGATCAATCTATTTATTTTATTGAATAAATTTAAATAACTAAATATTAATTATTACATCAATATATCAAATAATCAATAATGGGTAAATAAATAACAAAAAAACCAACGAGATGCAGAATCAAAAAAAGTAAAAAAAAAAATTAATTTTAAAAAAGAGTTTTGGAATATTCATATTGTAAGATCTACTTATATTCAGAAATATAGAACATAAAAAACACCATAAATATATAACAGCTAAAAAAAGTCTAAGTATCATTTAAATACACGAATAAAATTGGATAAAATGTTAGTGTATATATTGCGACTTAGTTATTATAATTTTCTTTACATATGAAAGGCATCATTAGCTCAATTTTATGTATTCTTATTAAAACTAGTTTCGTGGTTTGTATTTGAGAAGGAAAATCCACACAGTTCATTTACACTAATTTATTTACAGCATATTTTAAGTTTCTCGTATTTTCAGGTGAGAAATTTTTTAAAACTCATATATGTCTAGAATTAGTTAAGAAACTTAATATCTATGAAATTAAATATGGTTTTTGATGTATTTCCTCGAGAAAAAGACGGGAATTTTCCGTTTTAAAAATAATTAATTTCATGTTTTTCTCTAATTATCTCACATGTATTGCCCTGTAAAGACTTTTAATGTTTGTATTCGATAACCTATACGCATTGGTTTCTATTAAATTTTATTTTAGATCTTATATAATATATCTATGCGCTATTTCTTACATTTCACGGTCAATTTATTTTTTCAAAACTAAAATTTTTTTGGGTTTTTCTATGCCATAAATTCACGTAAATCTAGAATGTTTTCACTTTTAATGTTAATTTGATCCATATAGGCCAAAAAAGTTATTTTTTCTTTGGAAATTCGAAGCCATTTTACGTAAAAAGCACCTATTCATATAGTGCAGTTCAATTTCCACCCATGTTTATTTTTTTTAATTTTATTTAAATATCATTCGTTTTATATCTGTGCAAAAGTATTATGTTTTTTATTTATAAACTAATTCATGATTTAATTCATTTTAGTTTTATTGTAGGTGTTTTTTCATAAATTATATGCTTTGATTGATGTAATTTAAAAAAAAACGGCTATTTTTATATTTCAAAAATATTCTTGAAAATTATTTTCTCAATAAATCTTTTTTTTTGTAATACGTTTTTTGAAAGTTATTCTTTTTAATTAACCATACAAAATTCTCTTCTTTAATATTTATTTACTCAAAACTACGAGTAAATGGCTACAAACTGATTTTCAATGTATTAGTGCATAATTAAAGTTTTTTTATCCGGATTGGATATATAACGTGCGAATATCGTAATTATTCGTCTTGATTTTTTATTTTTTAAATGGTCATGCGCTGTTTATAAAGTTATTTTTTATTTTAAGAATTTATAAATTTGTTAAAATCCAAATGTTAAAAACCATTTGCGCAGAAATAAGCGGACTTTTATTTCAATATTTATGGAAATACTTTGTTTTATAATTAGAGTTTTTTCCATTGGTTTTATAATTCAAAGCGAGAAAATAAAAACAAAATGCTTAAAAACCAAACATAATTTTTTATATTAATGTTAATATTTTTTATTTCGCTTAAACTCTTTAAATAAGCAAGAAATTGAAAACTATGGATCAAATAAAAGACAAAATAATTTTATTATAAACAGCCAAAGACAAAACAAATCTTTTATAAATTTATTAATTTCATCATTTAATTAAATTTAAGATGGTGGATAAGCAATTGTGACAATTATTGAAATAGAAACTATACTCCCTGTGGAACTTCATCACCTTATCAATCTTATATATTTTCCCATTTTGATCTCGAGCTTTAATTTGTTGCTAAATGATCAAATAGCCTATGTATGAATTCCTGTTAGATGATTTACAAACACATATTTGTGGCATAAAGTGTCGTTAGTATAATTAAAGCTATTGAAGTATTATAAACCCCGTACCTATCAGTATGGATTTTACTATCTAGCATAAATTGGTTCAATATAACTGAGACTATGGTGAAAGCTTTTTTTTTTGCCGGAAATGGTGACTGCAAAACACTTAGTAATATGCCCACGCGTTATTTACATAAATAATTGGTCCTATTTGTAGGTGATTGTCTTTTGTGCGATTTTAATTTATAATTAAGCATGGTTAATCGACTGGAATATTGATCCAGGTTCTCCCATTAGATTTTTATTAAAGTTATTATGTTTAAGTTTCTTTATAGGATGACTTTTTATTTTTACCAACGGAAAAGATACATTGATTGAGTAACGTGCTGGTGAAATGCATAATTGGTCAATAATCTTAAACCATCTTTAAAATTTATACGTATGCCTTCGAAAAATGAACCTATTCTGATCGAAATATTTATTTAAATTTTGAAAATATTGTATATTTATCGATAAATTTTCATTTTTTTTAATACTCGATTGGTGGTCCTATTAACTACATTGATCCTGTATTGTAATGCAATTTTATGAGATCATAATCTGTTTTCGTTATGAGAGTGTCGTTAAATATTTTCGCTTCAATTTCAGTCATTAGGATTTAGACACTAATAAATTTTGCATGAATTTTTGTTGTTATTGAGTTGTTTTTTTTATGCGGCATTGAAAAGATCCAAAACTATTTGCATAAAAACTAAACAGAATTTTATATATGTGGTATTTTATACAGATTAATTAGAGGTTTATACTTTCACGTCCAAAATATTATTATAATATCCTTTATACATCCTCTTTACCTTTATTTACCCTAATTTTCCCAAAATTCTAGCCTCTTAAAAATTTTATTTTTTTGGTTTTCATTACTAATATTACAATAAACCTTTTTTTAGCATATATTTTAATATCATTTGCAAAGCCTTTTAATGCTTGTATAATACGAATGCAGAAAAGGAAACAAAAATTTATATATTCTGCGTTTTGAGCTCATTTTAAATTATTATTCTATGCTTTTTAAGGCTTCTTGATTTTACATAAATTATATAAAAATATAAATCTTCTTGAAAAAAATATTTCTATTCTATTATGATTTTTAGTCTTTCTTCCAATTTTTCTAAATTAACATAAATTTTTATTATACAATAATTTTTTTTTTCTTTTTTATTACCATAAAACAAAATAAATTGTTATTTTTAATACACAATATTATTTTATCGTGCTTAAATTACTATGAATTGTTATTTTTTTTTACCATCATAAAAAATATGAAAAGGGTTAAAAATTCCAGATAAGTAGAAGCATCACGCAGGCTCATACACTCCGCAACACACTTGAACTCATCTCATTTATAAGAAGAAGAGCTATTGATGAATAGAGATCAGGGAAAGGTGTCAAAATATG
Source organism: Rhyacophila brunnea (assembly GCF_057557595.1). Classification (NCBI taxonomy): domain Eukaryota; kingdom Metazoa; phylum Arthropoda; class Insecta; order Trichoptera; family Rhyacophilidae; genus Rhyacophila; species Rhyacophila brunnea. The sequence continues at coordinate 3,530,390 of NW_028233037.1, forward strand.
TATTAAGGAGTTGTGCAACATTCCCAATGGACTGACCACGTCTAAATTGATAAAATCGATAAAAAGAAAATTAACCCATAAATAAATAAAGGTATCATGCCATAATATTCTTTTAGCCTTAAATTACTATAAATTGTTATTTTTACCATACCATTAACTTGGGAAGGTGTGGTAACACAATATAACAAAGGGTATCAGAAAGAACTCGAGGTAACTAACCAGATTGAGGCATGTATACAAACCTTACGATTGATAAAAACCCTTGAATTAATAAGTCTTGAACGGAGGAGAGGTATTAAAGAAGACTTCAGAGTGGTGAAAATATCCGAAAGTATTAATAAGCTGTGCGCAAGAGAGATCAAGTAAGTTGTGCTTGAGAACAAAAACTAAAATTATAACGAATAATTTAGACCTAAATCTAAAATATAAATAATTATAGTAGACTACAATATACTTTGATACTAAAATTATAATTTCATCACATTATTCAATATTTTATTTCATTTCTTTAAACCATAAATGAATTTACAGCGGGTTTTATAGTGAGTAACCAAAAAAGAATAGGCGATTTTGTTGATAAAGGGTTATTTACGCACCTAATAAATTAATACCATATGGTATAAAAGATTTATGAAGCCGTTTCAAACTCACATACAAAAGAGAATTTTAGGTACATATCCTTATTATATCGTAGCCTATATATTTATTACTGAATATTCTTGAATGCATGTTTTTAAAAATAGCGAACCAAAATTAAATGAGATAAGTTTTTGTTTGCAAAGAACATATATTGTGATGGTGTCAAAATGGATCGAAAATTGCATTATGTCCAATATCTATTGCGATTAATACTCGTGATTTATGTTGTTAGTTAACTAAAATAACTTGAAAGATATGTTCAAAAGGATAAATTGTAATTTTTAATGAAAATACTATCGTATTATATAATAAAAAGATATTAGGTTTATATCATTAAAATATATAAAATCTTTAATTTATAGTCAAAATTTACTTAAATTTCTATTCTGGGTTTAAGCGTTAAACTAAGAGCTGATTTTCCCGGGTTCCGAACTTGTCAAAAATTTTTAATTATCTGTGGAATATTAAATAAAAATAGATCGATGGATTTAACCGAAAAGTGAGTCTAGAACATTATAATTAAGCTTCTTGCTTTTCTTTTTCTCCTTTTCTTTTATCTCTTTCTCCTTTTCTGTAATTTTTTTCTTTTTAGGAACATATTTAACCCGGCCTTCTCTTTCCTTCATGAACTCACCATACATTTCATTCCATATTTCTTCTCTTTTTTTTGATTCTTCATCATCAAACAAAATATTTTTAACTTCACTATCGTCAGAAAATTCTTCATCAACAAAACCATTCTTTTCCTCAATGATTTCTATTTCTGATAGTTCAACTGATTTTTCTGCATTTTTACTTTCGTTTTTAAATGTTTTAGAGCACTCTTTAATCAAATCCCATCGTATTTTTTTATTATTTATTTCTTCATCTACCTTTTCGACTTTTTTTCTTGATTTACATACGGGTGGATCTTCTTCTCGCTCAATCCACACATTCATAAAATCTTCAACGCTCATATCTGCAGTTTCTGTGTTTCCTATTTCCCTAAGTCGCATGTTTATAGTACTTACCCCACCTTTTACAACTCTAGCAATATCTTCTATATCAAAAAGAGGAACACACCAACCCTTACGTTTTCTATTTAATTTTAATGAATTATCTTCAGGGTTAGCCAGATTTTCTTCTGGTGGATTGTATTTTCCGTATAGTATTCTGTTGGCTATAAGAATCGCAGCCCCACATACATTATTCGGTCGTCTTCCAGTAACTATCCAATCTCTTTTCATCCAGCTCACTATTCTGTTGGCATATCGGGTTAGTTCCTTTATATATTTTTCTTTACTTGGTGTTGGAATGTAATTCATACCTTTTTCAATGGCTTTTTTATGGGATGTAGACTTAATATTTACATTCAAGTTTGCACTTTGGTTTTCAGAACCATTAAAAAAATCTTGTTTTGTGCTACAGTTTTTCAATACATCGGATTTATTTCTATTTTTGCTATGTTTTTCCGAACCATGTGAAATAATATTATTACTAGCATTTTGTATGTCACTTGAAATGATTTTTGACATTTGATTTTTTAAACTATGAGGGATGATATTATTACTATCATTTTCTATGCCACTAGAAATGATATTTGTGATTTTATTTTTTGAACTATGCGAAATAAGATTTTTGCCATGATTTCCTATAGTATTAGATGTTCTAGTCGAATCCCAATTATATATCTTATTATACTCATTACAATCTTCAGAACTATCGCCTAAAATATCTTCCAAAGATTTATTATACTGATTTACCAAAACCACCACATATTTTTCGATAAAAAGAGAAGGATCGATCATAGGAACACTAATTCCAAGACTCTTAACAATCAAATAGAAAACCTTTCCCACACCACTACAATCGATTTTAAGTTGACTCGATAGATCAATGATAAGAACACTATGTTTTTCAAGTCTACCTACAATATAAAGACAAGCCGTCAGCGTATAAACTAAAGCTTTTCCTTTGGTCAAGTTACGTGCACTCAAAAGTTTATAGAACCGAAAAGCTTGTGGGCCATAAGACTGTGGAACTCCAATCTGCAAAATAATATTTTGAATACATTGATCAACGTTTTCTATATGCGAAGAATAACTTGCAACGTTGAAATATCTAGAAATGTTTTTTGAACAAGGACGAGATACTTCACATTGTGTGCTTAATGGAATATTAAAGACGGGTGTGTGAAGATCAAAATGAGAAGGAACAGAAGATGATGTCGGTGCAAGATTTTCTAATGAACGCGATTGAAGATGTATCATTTGACCAGAAAGTGATGATCCCCCGTTGTTTGATTCAGTAAAGTTGAGAGATGAGACGGTTATATTTTCTACGTGTAATGACCCACATGAAGTGCACAATAAATGTCCGAGTGTCGTATCGGTATGAAGAGACGATGATCCACAATTTGTACAGCTAGGCATTTATCTATTAAAGGGGATCTAAAAGCGATTTTATTTTCTTTTTTTGCTTTTAGCGATCAATAAAATTGATCAAAATATATATTTACGATTCGTAATAAAATTTAAAATTATAAAACGAAATTTATTAACTATATTAGAGAATATATATTGAAAGAAATTTTTAAATCGACTTATGGTTAACGAATAAATCTTTATAGCTTATGCTTTTATTTTGGTTTATCAATTATTTATATTATTCAAACAAAATTCAACGAAATTTATTAATATAAAGAAATATTGTTATTAACTAATTTGCAGTTTATGGTTTATATTTTTTTTTGATTAGTTAGAATATATTATTATTGAAATTGATCATAAAATGAAAAATTATTAATTAATTTGCGGTTTTTGGTTTATTGTTTTATTTTTAAAAGAAGATAATATATTATTATTGAAATTGATCAGTAACTGAAAAATTATTATTTAATTTGCGGTTTATTGATTTATTTTTTAAAAGAAGATAATATATTATTATTGAAATTGATCATAGAATGAAGAATCACTTTTTTAATAAATATTTATTTACAGAAAGTTTTATTTGAAATTCAATATTTGCACCTATGATTATAATTGATAGATAAAAATTCGTTGTATTTAATAAATTACTTATTACACAGCTAAAAACATATTTCTATATTAAGTTTTTAATAGTTGTAAATAAAATCAAAATTCCGGTATATTCCGTTCTACGATTTATTAAGAAATTATAATCATTTAATTACCGGTGGTAATCACATGAAGCTAAATAATCAACCACCATTGCTATAGAGTGGGTGGGCTAAAATTAGCGCCTGAGCCAATATTTTTTTTTGTGTTCAAGAAAAATACACAAATGTGGGAAAAACCAAAAAAAACAAACTTTATAATTATACACGCCTTTTTCCACCTTGAATTAAAGATTAATTTTTTTGCACTAAAGTCGAAAGTAGAATTACATTTATTATTACTGATAACTAACAGTCTTTGAAAAGAGGTGATGCATATAGAAGATATGAGAGAAGTGAATATGGTCAAAGCAATAGCCATGATTAATCAATCACAGATGCGGAAGAGAAAATCAAAAACTATAATACGAAAATAGCCAATAAATTAAACTATATTATTGCTGATCATAACAAATCAAACAAAATTAAATTTTTATTTGTGATAGATCGCCTCTAAATTATATTTTTAACTATATCTGTTATTATACGTCACAAAACAATAAATATAAAATACCTTTTACGGGCACGTACTACATCTTGTGAAACACTAGTTTAATTTTTAATTTCTGCTATTGACGTCCATAAGTCGTTATCAAGAAGCTAGTAATATCAACTATGGAAAGCAATACATAAACGATATGAACAATGAAAAACCAAAATTTAATAGCATTTAAAAGAGAAGATGCACAGAGTATAATTTCAAAGACAATAATATTAGAATAATTAAACTAATCTGTTCTATAAATAATATAAACTTTTGCTTTAAAATATTTTAACTTTGAAAACCAACTAAGCCAAAATAATTAAAATTGACGCTTTTGTAACTAAAATCTAACTATAAATATTTTTGTCGGATTATTTAAATCAAACTGACTTATTAAGAGTAAAAAATTGAGCAGATCAATATTTTTATACCCTTACTCACAACTATTAGTTTTAATTATGATACAAAAAAAAACAATTTTATAAACTTATAATGCCCCCATTTTAAAAAAAAGATAAGTAGACCAATGTGTTTCCTTATAAAATTCGAAAATACTTTAAATTAACATATAAATCGACTCATTATCCTTCACCCTTTAAATTACTAAATAAAACTTCGGGCAATCTAAATTTAATTTGTTTCTATTATATACTATGTGATAAACCCAGTGTAAAAAAGTCATCCCCGTTAGAAAAAATAACCTTTTTGTAATTTCTATGGATAAAAATTCATCTTCACACAAATATTAACATAAATCTTGCTGTAAATGTCTTATTTTCTTTTATATGTACATATACATCAATGATATATATCCACTTAAGCGACAACATTTACAATAACTTTATATAACGATTATAAAAAATTATCAAATGATTTTTGTCAATTTAAAATAAACGTTTAGTGCATAAAAAATAAATCTAAATTTCAAAATTTTCCAGTATCATCAAATATAATGTTAAACCACAAACTAACCGTAAAAAAATTGAAAATTATTTGGTCATGTCTAATTTTAAAATTAGAATCGTAAGATTTTTTTTTAATTTTTATAATTATCTTTTTAATTTTCTTTATGCGATTATTGAAGGTCTATTAAAAGTAGTAATTTGATAATTTGAAGTATTTAAAATTTGATATGAAGTCATTATAAATAACTAGTCAACAAAAAATATGATGTTTGCAAAACTATTATACAAATATGTGTCCTCACTAATGATTTAAAATACATTATATTTTATAAATATAAATATTTTCGAGAATCGGAACGACTTGGTACCTCTAAAATATTACACGCTTTAAAACTTTTAATCAATAAATATTTTGCTTTTATTTTTAGAATTAAAATGTTGAAATGGTTTTAATGGTATAATTTTTTCTTGATCAGAGCGATTACAAACAAAAACTAAAAAAATTTCAAAAGTACAGTTGAAATTGAATGATATCGCACTTATTTAATTCGTAATAATTTCTCGTTTCAATTTCGTATTATACTAAATTGAACAGTATAGATGGCTTATACATGTTAATTTTATCTTAGAATATAATACAGTATCCAAATAAACTATCCTATGAAATAAAATTTTAAATCTAAACTTATTACTTTAATTGAAATCGGTGTAAAGAGTATAAATAATATAAACATGGTCGAAACCGAGAAACCAAAAAATATGATTTGCTAATTCTATAGTGTCATTTATCTACAAGTGTAAGACAAGTATTATGCCATATTTCTTGAAATGAGACAAATTGAAAACAAAATATCATAAAATGTATCTGAGAGATCTCAAAGTTTAAAACCAACACGACGCACATTATAAAATATAAAATTGAGGAAAATCAACAACTAATAAGACTTGAAAGAGGTGAGGTATAGAGGAATATGTAAGAAAAAAGGATATATATAAAGATATAGATAATATGCACTCAAAGTAAATAAATCACGCTTAATTAAAGAAAAAATAACATTATATAATGCTATAATTAACGCACAAATGAAATATTTACTTTGTGATCCTGTATTTAAATTAACTTATATAACACTCGTTGGCTAAGAGCTTCATACAAATATTTTTTTTTCATAGGATTCATTGTAGGAACTTAACTTTTGACCACCTAAGATAAAACCAGATGTGTGCTGCTTAAGTTTAAGCTATATAAACCATATAAAAGGTCTATTATGATGGAGCTCACAGAAGTTCAAACTTGAATTTTTTTTTATAAAATGAAAAAGGTTTTTTGAAAAAAATAAAAAAATCAAGGTAGCTTTAAAAGTAATAAATCCTCGAAATTAAAAGTACTCCTCATAAACGACAAATTAAATTGCGAAAAAAATGCATAGCTTCACGTATAAGATATTTATGAAGCAATAATTATCATTAAACTATATTTTATTGTGATTATATTTTACTAGAGAGACATCGACAGGTATTTTTTGTTATTTATATTTTAAAGGCTCGAATTTAAAATTGATATAGTTATCCGATTCTTAAAATAAAATTAATTTGCATTGAAATGATTCCAAGTCTCTTTTAGGTTCATAACATCCTTTTTAACAATTTACTGTTATTATATTATTTACATACTGCGTAATTTAAAAATTTCAATAGGTTAATATAGAGATAGCATAATAATAAATAAGGATAAAATCCTCGCACATTTTCTTGGTCTTTATAACGCTTTTAAATTTCCACAAGGAACAAATCCAAACAATTTTTTTAAAGATTAATTATAGCAAACTATAGAAAAAAAGATATTTCAATTATATAATTACTGCCTTGAAGTATATTTACAGAGTGGTATTTTGATTATAGACATGAATCATCTGCCTTCTATAAAACAATAAAATTTTAGGCATACATCTTACATAGCTCAAAATTTATTTCAAGAAAAAAGATCTTATCATTTTAAATATGGTTAAGATACATTTAAATATTTTTAAATTTAGTTTTAAACCATATTTGTCATAGAAGATTATATAAAACTCAATAGACTATATATAGAGAAATAGTAATCATAAGATATAAAAATTTTTACCATATTTCTAGCATAAAATAATTTTCGTTGGATATTTTTTTAATAGTAAATTGCAATTTATGGTTTGAACCCCAAAAGCATTCAAAATAAAAAAGAAATATTATCCTATAGGATATTTAGAAAAAATCCAGATTACATGAAATAGTATAAATTAATGTTTGTGTGTTGTTTATAATAAATTATTTGTTTACGTATGAGTCACTATTTTTGACTATAGCGTAATTATACGCAGCTAAAATGATGTTCATTTGCTAAACAAGGTATTTCAACATTTATTAAAATAAATAATTTTTTTTTGAATGTAAGTTTATATCTTTATAAGGTTTTTTAATGGGTTGAAACTAATTATACTGGGTACTTCTTCCATTAAATTAAAGTATAGATTATTTAGCCAATATTCAAAAAAATAAATCCCAATATACTTTAATGCATATGGCATATCTATCGTATTTTCAATGATAAACATGCATGATGAAAAATAGAGACATTTAATCCCACAATAAAATTTTTAATATTTGTTGTGTAAAAATTTATCTTAAAGCCCATCCATGATTTTTATGATATTTATGTAGTTACAAGAAATTTTGTGCTAATTTTTACAATAACTATCGTATCGATATATGAAGGTTAGCACAAATTAATGGGATTTATTATCCTTAAAGCTATAATTCATGTAGATAGAAGAATAAGTTGTTTAAAATATTCACTAAATTTGATGTATTGGAGATCCTCAAAAAGCATTTTTTTTTCAGCCTGATTAATCGAAAAAATTTAAAATTCAATTCCTTAAAAAATAAAACTATTTAATGAGAATTTGTTTTATAAATTTAAAAACCAAAAAAAAAATTAATTAGCTTAAATTGTTATATCACAAAAAGATGCGGCAGCTACCAAATATATTAAATATAAAAATTTTATATGTGTTGCAAAAAGCAATTTTTTTTACATTAACGGATTTTAAGCCAATAAACGTCGCATCTAATTCAAAACAAAATTATATTAAGGCACAAAAATATAAAAACGAACAAAAAAAAAGGAATGGCAATAGAAAAAATTTTAATGTTACTAAAAGCTATTTTATCTTTACAAAAATTAAAACATGATTTTTAGAATTTTGTAAAAAGAAAATTTGTTCTAATATGATCATCTAAATATTTAAATGTGATAAGTTGATAAATGAGTCAAAAGAACATATAAAAATATTGGAAAACTTAAAGATGTGTTTCATAAATCGGACCATAAAAATTAAATTAAAATAATGCACTGCACCGTGCGAATATCATGCATCTGTGGTAAATACAAAAAAATTTCCTGTAATTATTTTAAACAGATTATTTGGCAATAGAGGAATTTTTTATTAAATAATTTAAAATTTTTACCCCTTAAAATCCCCCTATTACCGAAAAAACCTTGCATTAATGATTTTGCAATTGGTGTAAAAGAATTTGAAACAAATTATAACTTAAGACTAAGATCCGCGTCTGTAAAAATACAATTTATTGGTGGATCCGATTAAATATTATTATAATACTTTAATATATGAGGTTCACCCGTTTTATATTTACTTTTATTATAAATCCATTAATTTATAATATTTTTTTAATTGTATAAATTGATATTTTTATTAATTAAATGTTCTCCTCAAGTTTTCTTGTTGTTGATTATCTTTATAGATTTTTATTTATGCGTTAATTTGATTTTTAGCTTTTTATGGTTGTTCAAGCAAAACTTTAGATTGCTCTATAGAACAGATTTCGCTGATACTTCTTTCCAAATCATCATCTTTACAATCTTCCTTGACACATCTTCTTCTCTCAAAAATTTATAAGTTCAAGTGTCTTCCCAATCCTATTGTTGGTGCATATGCTTCCGCTTCAGTTGGCATTACTAACTCCTTAATATATGACTTATGGTATTTTGTAACCACTCGTCCAAGTTATGACGTATGGCAATATTCGAGTCCTACATTTGTAAATAAGTGAGAATATATTTGCTAATAGATCGGATTATTTTTATTATAACTATTCATGTATAAGCATTAAATACACTATTAAGACGGTATTTTTTCCTATGTTTCAAAAATTAATTAATTAATAATACATTTATGCTAAATAAACATAAACATTGCATATAATATTTCAAAAGCATTTTTTTAAGGATGAAGATAACTTCTTCGTGATTAAGGCTATTAACTAAGGGTTTTATTGTGCATAATCTTAGTTTTGGGGTGTAAATTTTAAACAAATAATCTTAGTTACAAAATTACATAAAAAAAATATAAATAATATGCTTGGTTACAATAAATTTAAAATGACACAATTTTCTTTTGACGATCCGTAGTGGTGTAAAGAAGATATTGTGATATGATAAATCCCGATTAATTACATTAAATGATATGTAATTTTTATTTCACACATAATATAATCTTAAATTATACAGGTGTATTTATATTATGATGAGATTACAATATAAAGAGATAATTACTAAAAATTATTAAACATCAAGATTGTCTGACCATTAAACATTTTATAAATACATATGTGATTTAATTTAAAATTATGAAAATACCCTGCTCAATTTCGCATTCCTTCATTCTATTTCTAGCGAAACTAAGTATTCGGGTATCTTTTATAATTATGTTTTCTATTAGCCAAATTGAAAGAACAGTACATGAGTGGAGACATCTACATAAAGAATTTTATTTTTACAACTGGGATCTTATCATATCATGGTTGATTTTTTCAATAATTTTTTACTTGATGAAAAGGTATTTGTTTTTCTGATCTCTGATATTTTATCTATTTTGAGATTAATATGTATTTTAGCTGTGTTTTTTCGATTTTTTCACAACATCATTAATAAATTATTCTGTAATTATCATAATGTTACAAAATTTGCCTTATTATATTGTTATATGCATTATTTATCATCTATATGCCAAAGTACAGTTGTAAAATTATTCTTAATTTATTTTAAATTGATATAAAATATACACAATTCAACATATTCCCCCTGAAATATTTTATAAACTGTATTTACAATATTCTAGATATTATTTGGAAGCATTTATTTAGTATAGGGCTCCTATATTAACATTCACAGGCAATGTTGAGTATTCTGTGTTTTTAATTATAAAAATTATGATTTAACACACAGCTATAAACCCTTATTTTTTAATAATTTATTAAAGATATAAATTGACATCGTGCAACCAAAAAAAAATCTTTTAAAGCATTTTTTTATCATACATCATTGAAAAATATTATTCTTTGTTCATCTATAATACTCTACGTAAAGTTCACCTAGACATCTAAATTGAAATACAAAAAAATTGTTGAAATTAGACCCCTATAGTAAATTAATCATTGCCGTTTCTATTTTCCAGAACTTTCTTGCTGTCTAATTTTGAATGTATTTTTTTTTGGTGTTTTTAACCCCTAAATGCATGATATTATCAGGATTAGGTGATGTATTTGCTAAAGAAAAATGCCTAATCAAATATTTAACAACTAAAAACGTGACTTTATTTCAAATAAATTTCTAATAACGGCTAAAATAAATGTAACTCAGATCTATATAGATTTTTTAAAAATAAATGTGTTTTAGAATGTCCTTAAAATATTATTAACTTTTTTCAATAGTAAAATAAATAAGCTATATACAATTTTTCACACTTCTTAGCGATTACATAATAAAAAGTATAGTTGAAAGGGCTGGTGATTCTTTTCGAAACTTCAGCAAATGATGTAGAGTTCTATTAAGAATTTTTTTCGAAGAAAACAGCGCATGAAAATAATAAAATTTGAGGGCAAGGTGAAATTGTAGAAGTTGATAAGAATAAATTTGGCAAGAGAAAATATAATGGTTTGCACAGAGTCAAAGGGTAAGGCGTATCATGGGCATAAAAAGAACTACCTTAAAACCCTTTTTTGTGATGAGCTAAGAAAAATGGCATTCCTACAAAAAAACCAGCAAAGCTACACTTTTAAATGACCTATAATCCATTTTTATCGATAACAAAGCCTATCAAAGTTTTTAGTGAGCTTGAATTTGAACATAAGTTTGTAAATCATAAGAATAATAGTGAAGACACCAGTACTGGAGTTCATACAAACATATTGGAAAGGGAAAATAATGGTATTGAATTTGAGATACCTATTATAAATAGATCAAAATAGGTATCGAAAGATATCTACATTATCTGGTTTAGACTTAACAAAGTATTGTTGATGTCTGGAGTTCTTTTCGGGATGTTTTGTGTTGTTATTTTAAATAAAAAAGAAAAATTATTCTTTTGTAAAAGCTCTGCCAGGGAAGGATGGAAATATTTTTAATTTATGAATAATAAGTATTATTACGAATAAGATGTCTCTTTAAGATTTGTCTTTTAAACAGTATAATACACAATATCATAAAAATCTATTATGGTTTTTCTTTATAGGATTATCTTCTTCGTACAACATGAAAAAAGTCTATTAATGTGCATTTATATATTTCAGGTAAATTTCATCAAATTAATTTTATTTTTTTGTGATAAGATAACTTTCTTTTAGATATCCGATTTATGTGAGAACATACCCAAAGCTAACATAATTTAGAATATTTGAATTTGCATCCTATTATAAATTTAAGGTTTTAATAAATATAATATGTGAAACACTAAATTAAACATAAAAATCAGAGGGAAAAATTAATGCCATTTCTTTATTTGCGCCAATTTTGCATATCATCTCTATGGTTCATTTAAAATTTTCAGGGAAAGATTTGTGATAAAAATAACAACCATTTGGGTTCTTACTTGAAAATTTTAACAAGTATAATTTGTAAATAATAAAATTTGAAAAATAAAATAAAAATTAACTTACGCATAGCAGAAAATATATTATTGGATGAAAACTCAAACATTTAATCCATAGAGACATAAAGTCTTAGGAGTAACTCTAAAAAACATCAAGCAGTCACTATTCGAATCGGAATGACTTGTCTCGAAACCAAACATAAAAAATACTTACTGTGTAGAACTGTGAACGGTGACGGAATAGGGTTTATAGAAACAGTTCAAAATATATTTGGTATACCCTGGTAGTATTTATAACTCATCATACTTTTTTATAGGAAAAGAAAGTATGTGAATATCAATATGAGATGCCAAGAGGTTTAATGCACGTTTTTTTAAAATTAAAGCACTTAATTATGACTTAAAAAACAAAAACTTATAAACTAAGCAAATAGAAATCCAAAACCGTGAAAATTTTCTTTTTTATAATATAAAATGTAAAACTTCTAATTCAATTTACAAGTATATGAATATTTAAGTGGGAAATTCCGCGTTTGGGGTTCAAGGTGTCATATTTTAGGAAGAATTTCTTATTTAAAAACGCCAAAATTTTAACAATAATTTCTTGCATATAAAAACGAAATAAAAACAAATTTAATCATAGTTAGAAAATGATAATTTCAATTCAATATTACATTTTCACTGTAAAAATGACAATATTAAACTACTTTTTTTTAATAAAGCAAAAATTAAATTAAAATTGTATTTACGGAATAACTTCATAAAAATATTAATATTTTTTATGATCAATATTAGAGGAAGGACTTGAGTACATAAGTCTAAAAAGAAGAAAGTGTATTGAGGAAGATTGTAAAGATGAAGAGGTGGCAAAAGGTGTAATATAAATTTTTTAAGACCATTTCGAAGATTTGCTTGAACAATATTGATAACAAAAAATTAAATTAACCTATGCATTTATGAAACTTTGTGATCAATATGTCAAATAGAATATCAATTCTTATGATCAATTTTTTTTCGAATTATTTGACTTTTTTTTAGATGTTAATTAAATGTCATCAAAGAATAAAGAAACTTTTCGCCAGTAATCATATTACAGCCGACACTTCTTTTTGAAATTTTATAGAGATGATCATTGACGTTTTAAAAACTATCCTACATCTGTAATATTAGTCTCCAATCATTTGTTATAATTACAATTATATAATTATTTTTTCAATTTTTGCTAATTTTTACCATTGATAGAATTGTTTTCACTATGATAAGAAGTAATGTCTGCAATGAATACAATTATTAATTAATGACCTCATTTGAACAATCCATCGACCTTACATCTTAAGATTTCCATGATAACAAACTAATTTATTCGGATTTTAGCATACTGCCATGATTTTAAATATTTTTATCTAGTCTTCCAAATGAATAAATTGTTTTTTTGCAGAATTTTACTTTTATCAGAATTAAATTATATTTTAATAAAGAACAGACTTTATATTTTTTAACATCACAAAAATTGTGAGAATATATTAACAACGGCTGTAAGAAACCATTTTTAATTGATTGAAATACGGTTACATACTCTATAGCATTTATAAATTTTAAAATTAATCTCAAAGAAATATATTTGATTTTTTTAATTTACTTAATCAATTCTGATATGTGGTTTTATTATATAAATGTAAACCAGCGTCCAATCAAAAAATTGCATTTTTTTTCATAAAATACTAAAATTGCGCCAATTCCATTTAATTATTGACGAAGAGACCTTGGAAAAACACACATAGCTTTCATTATAAATAATATAAAACACATACTGTTTTTGAGAGATTAATTAATACACGTCATCTTAAATAATTATTTGACAAATTAAAATATGCATATTTGAATGATTTTAACATCATTAAATTTTAATGTATTTTTCTACACATCTCATAATTTTTAATTTAAGTTTTAAACTTTTGATATGTAATTTAGATAAATTTTCTTTTTAAAATAAGTATTTGACTAAATTTTAAGATTTATAGTTCTTTGATTATTATCGAGACTTTTTACATTAATGAAAATAAATTCATTGTCATTTTGCTTAAAATGCCCAATATAAAAGTTCAAGATATCTTCTGGGGATGATCATTCGTCTTTTTATTAGCCTCTAGATTCAAAAGCATATAATGAAAATGTATTATAAAATATATATAAAACTGCCGTTTTTTAAATAATACAACAGCACTTAATTTAAATTTGGCATAAAACATGAAGGATTCTTAATATTATTTAATTAGATAATTACTTGAGTATATTCTTTAATAAAGTTTCTATGCTTAATGGATAATACTGACGGCTTAGCTTTTATATTTAAAACCACAAATTTCACTCTCTTTTGAAAAACATGTGCAAATTTTCACACAATTTGATAAATTAATTTAAAAAAAATCAATATATATTAAAAACAACATTTGAGATCAAATGACAATAGTGACATCATTATTAGAATACATATTAATGAAAGCGATGAAATTAGAGGTTTAAAGAATTATTATCAAATTTGGCAATCAATTTTTACAACTTTTTAATTTTTGGCTGTCAATATATTTCAAATAAATTATAGAAAAAATCTTCTTCTTCAATCAAATGTCAAATTTTTCCGTGATCATTATTATATATTTTAATCATATTTACAAAAATATGGTATATATTTGGAGTTAGAGTTCCATAATGCTTGACAGAAGGTGAATGTTTTTTTATGTAGTAGTTAGAATAAAATGTATGTTAAATATGGTCATAACAAGTTCCAAATGGAAATCAGCAACCTTGAAAAATTTTTTAAAAGCCTGCCGAAATAAGATAAATGAAAGCTGTGGAATATATATCTCACTCTGTTTTTTAAATGAAGAAAGAGCACACTTCACCTCTATAGATCAAACTGAAAATATACCACAAAACAGAGAATTTGAAAGATTTATTGAAGGGAAACCAACACACCATGATGATTTTTTTTTAGTACATACCGATATTGTTGATAGCACACTTAAATGGAATAAAGATGAGGCATTCATGGTTGAAGAAATGACTTGGCATCATGTAACAGGTGAAAACTTGTTATATTCTAATAATGGATATGAGGTTAGAAGGGAAGGGGACTCATTTTTAGTCGCATTTGATGATAAAAATAATGCTATTTCTTTTGCTATAGATTTTATGAACAAAATAAATCTGCGAAGAAAAAAACATTATAGAAAGGATCTTGCTTTGGAGGCAAGAGCTGTTGTTATGAAATGTAATTGTCTCATATTATATTTGAGTTCTAAATATATTTTTTATGGAAGAGATATAGAGGAGATTCAAAATATTTCAGATAAACTGAGACCGGGTGAACTCAAAATTATAGATTAGAACTACTATCGATGGTCAAATAGACTGAAGCAAGGCATATGCCTATCTCGTTATTTATATAGGATAGTTATTAAAGTGTATTTTTGTATTATTAAAATATGTTTATTATATCAGTTAATCATTATATTATACGCACGTATTTTATTTTTGGCCTTTTAAATTTGTTCGTAGATACTTTACTTGCTTTTATAGAACATGTTTGCTTAATACTTCTATAAAACTCATCATCTTCTACTTTCAAGACTCTTAATTCAAATGTTAATCTTGAACCTATCATTTAAGCGCATGCCGTCATTTAAAATTTATTATTTATGATAATAGAGTCATTGAAATATGTAAGTTAATTTAATAGAGTAGAGGCTTTTGTATATTCATTTAATTAAGTATTATTTTATTTATGTATTTACAAGGGCAAGACAAAAATTATCCCATATGTTATAACGTGGGACGGTGTGGTGACACGATATCATAAAAGGTACCTGAAGTAACTAGATGTCACGAACCAGGTTGTGGCATATATTCAAACCTTGGGATTGAGAAAAACCCTTGAATTAATAGGTCTCGAAAGAAGGAGGCTTTTGAAGAAGACTTTGGAGAGGAGAAGATAGCCGAAAGTATAAATACGCTGTGTGTACAGAGAATCAAGCAAGCTGTGCCTGAGAACAAAAACTAAAATTACGACTATAAATATAGCCCATAAATAAAAAATACCATTTATGTATTAATTTTTGATTTTAATTTTATATTTTCTCAAACAGATTGTGTTATACAATCCTTGAAGCAATCTTTATGAATAATTTTCACTAATTCTTCCTCTGATATATACTCATAGATATCCTTTCTTTTCTAAAGACTTATTTCATCTATATTAATATAATTTTTAAATTATGTTTATTTGATTCGTCCATATTTTATAACTTGAGACGGTGTGATAACACAATCACATAAAAGGTATATTAAAGAACTCGAAGTAACTAACCAGATTGAGGCATATATACAAACCTTGAGATCGAGAACAACCCCATAAATTAATATGTCTTGAAAGGAGGAGAGGGATTAAAGAAGACTTCAGAGAGGAGAAAATAGCCGAAATTATCAATAAGCTTTGCGCACGAGAGATCAAGCAAGTTGTTATTAAGAACAAAAACTAAAATTATAACACATAATTTAGCCCTAAAATAAATAAGTTATGTTTATTTGTATCCCCATCATTATAGTCATATTAAAATTTATAAATAGGCTATTAAAATTCTAAATATATTAACTTGGATATTAAATTATTCTAAACATATCTTTGGGCAAATTTTTTAGATATAATCTGCAAAATATACATCTTGGGGTTCAATTTCCGCTTTTAAAAGTTTTATGGCCATATATTGCTATTTTATATAAAAAAGTTTAATTTATGCTTCTTTTAAAATTATCATTCCATCGTAATTTAATATTAAAATTTTTCAGGTATATAATTGTTATAGACCAACTATATTTTTATGTAAATATTGTCTTTGCAAACTAGATATGAAAAATCTTATAGGTGAATTATAATACTAAACTAACTAAATTATTTTTTAAACTTTTATGTAATTTATATGTGTGTAATAATTATAATTTTTTTTAATATTTTATAATTCAAATAATGGTAACATAGAACTTTTCTCGCCAAAAATTGATTAAAATATATTTATCATGAAAAAGTTAATTTAGTGTGTGTATATATGAAACTGGATATTAAGCTTCTATTCTAAAAAGCTAAATGTTCTTATTTTATCATAAAAAATGTTTTTTTCTATGAAATTTATAATGTGATATTTGCGCTTTATGATCGTAAACGGAAAATTTATTTTTAAATGATGTCTAGCTTTGAATATGGCCTATAAACATGTATTTTACAGATAGAAAATATTAAATTTAAAACTTTATTGCAGCATATGTATCACATGAGAAAATTCAACGTGTTTTTATTATGAGATGAGCATTATGATCTGAAAAGGGTCGAACTCAACAATATCATTCCAAAAATAGATAGTTTAGAAACCTTAATTCGCCAGTACAGCTAATAAGCGCCTATATTATCAATTTTTATTAGTATTACTAGGCGAAAGACAGGCTTTCAAAAAAAATTCTATGCATTGAAAATGTACTCACCAGCACCCTGGTTTTTTATGCCTTGATGCGGCTCATCTTATTGTTATATAATTTACTATAATTCTGCTAGGTATTTATATTATCAAAAAACTTCAATTTTTTCAATATAACCTAAACCAAAAATGTCTTATCTATTTTTCTAAATAATTTATGGATGCAAATCTTAAAAAAAGTAAAATTTTCTTATTTGATTATATAAAATATTATTTTAAATATGATATTTATATATCTAGAGCCAAAAATTTCAAGATGGGCTAACCGAGATTTAATTTATACGAAATTTATATGTTTTTTTACAAAGGTTTGGGAATTTTCGCTGTTTTTCTTTATACATACATTTAAAATATCAATAAATAAGCTCATTTGATTATATTATATTGTAAAATTTCCTATAATATATAGCTGTATTTCTACCCACACCGAGGATTAGTTTTAAAACGTTGTAATATAGTTTATAATTACAAAATACTTATGGGTTTTTTATATATTGACAAAAATTACATCACCTTTACTCAAAACAGATGTGATGCTAACAAAAAAATAAAATTATTGCAATTTTCTAATACCTTAAACATTTAATTTCGATTTTAATATTAAGTAGTAAATTTTTATAAAAGATTTAAAAAATGCCCTAAAAAATAATTTATTCATGTATATTCAAGACAAATACTTATGTAACTAACAGACCGATTTCTTTATACAAAACAATAATATTAAACTTATTTCTAGAGAAACATGTTAACGTTGATTCTATTAAAAAGTTAAATCATGCTGCCATAAAAATCTTTAACTTGGTAAAAAAATAACAACGGGTTAGATCTAGCAATAAATAGGCTTAGAAAAGAAATAAATTTTCAATGATGTATCTAGTATTTTTCTGAAATATTTGTGTGTTAAAGACATGAAGAAAATAAAATCTTTTGTATTTTTTCCAAAATTATGAATTGACTTTATAAGCGTCATATACTCTAAATCTATGAATTTTATTCATTTAGAAGTAAATCATAAATGATTCATTTATATTTTTTTGCTAAACGATTTAGGATCACTTAATAATTGTATTCCTCAGAAATTTTATGTAAAATTTTAAAATTAAGAAGAAAAAAATACCAAAATATCATCCGCAGAAATACAACACAATTTAACAGATTTAAAGGTGTACGATTTTATGTTTTACACGCTGCAAAAAAAATATTTATTTAAAATTAATGGTTTAATATCACAAATATATAACAATAAATGACTAAAATAAATATAGTAGGCATTTAAACATTATATAATATCTTAAAATTTTCTTTAGCTCACAATAATTCTTCTTAATACATTCAATAATTCATTAAATTATATTTAAAACATAGATATTTCATAAGTTACATAATAATTGAGCTAAAATTATCTAAAATGAATCTATATATTATAAAAAAAATAGTATATTTATAGAAATTATTGGAACTGGTTCGTTTAAAATGACATATATTTGCAATAGTTTTATTGTTCGAACCTCAATTGTTTTGGACAAAAAATGAATGAGAGAATTACATAAAAAGCGATTATAAAAGACTCTATATCTGATATAAAGTAACCAATAAATTGTTACAAAAAGCTTATTTATATTCTTTTCTGTTTATTCATTTTAAAAAAACAAAAAGATCGACATTATAATCATCTCTAACTATGTTGATAGCCTGAAAAAGTTATATCTATTTCTTTGTTCGATATAATTTTGAAACATCAGATTTAAAAGATATCAATTTCCTTCGTACATATTCAAACGTGTCAGAGTTACTAGATCAAAAAGGTGCTGACAGTGGTTCTCTAAAGAATGAATATCTCCAAGTTCACTTATTCCAAGAAAAACCACGCCACCTCTCTTAAAATATAACATTTAATAATACTTCGAGGTATTATAGAAGCATAATTTTTTTTATCGTGGCATGATTTAACTCGATAAGCAACGTGCGTTCAGCCATATTGAATACCCAAACCCCCATCAAACAGTGTCTCGCAATATTATAGTTTACAAATTTGAATTCTTAAATTATAACGTAATTCTTGCACCGCCTATCTTTTTAGCCGAGCCGTAATATTTTTTAATTTATTTATTTATTTTTAAGATTATGTCTCAGAATATGAAAACTTCATCGAAATACATTTATTATACGATGTATTTAGTGGTAAAAAACCAGATTTATATTAAATATATGGTAGTTTTTCTTTTATAGATAGGCATTTTTTATTTAATTTCACACTTCTAAAGAAGTTGCATGTATGTCTTTCTACACCTTCACGAAACACACTATACGTATTTTGATGGTGACACAAGCCTATAATTACCCAAAAAAACTGTAAAGGCGCTACTAGAGAACATCATAGATTCTAAAGTGGGGTTTTCTCATGGGACAGGCTACTGATTCGCGTATTTTCGTCATCTGTTATAAAGACTTTAAAATAAAAGACCTATCAAAATGCGTATCTTTACGTGGGCAACAAAAAAAATTATTAAATAAATAAAGTTGATTTGATTCGCTCAAAAAAAAACATAATCAGATAAGATATGTATGCTATATGAAGTTTACTTTCAGGGCTTTTGCATGAATTTAAAATATTGCATTGTAAATAAATTTGATTATTGTTCAAAGTAAATTTAAATTATGACTAAAATATGATATGTATGTATTCAGCTTACTCAAATGATCTTTAGTTTAGTTATTAAGGTGAGCGAAAAGCATAATGTAGGGTTTTCATCTTGGAATTTTTTTTATATAAATTGTTAGTATTATCAATTTTTTGAACGGACTTATATACTTCATTTATATATTATGTTTTTTGAAAGTTACACCTATTTATCATGATTTATTCACGACAAATGACTACCTCTGTGCAAATATTTTAAAATATATTTTATTGTGTTTAATTCATTAATTCTATATTGATATGATATATATTCTTTGCGTAATGGCAAAAAGCATTATAAATATGATACTATTAATATTTTCAGATTTATAGATAAATTAATTTGGTTATTTTTTTACCTAAAAATTTATAATTTTTCATCTATTAAGTCTTCTTCTTAAGACATGGTTCTTTAAAATGTTATTATTTCCCCGCAAATCATCATTGATATTTTAGTGAAACAGTTGAGTTATTTTGTAAAATAAATGAATTAAAAATACGATAAGATTCGATTAAAAATTTAAAAGTACAAATAAAAAATATTTTTCTATAAATATTCGGTACTATAATTTAAAAGCAGAAGTTATTTTTTGCATAAAAAACAACAAGGATATATATATTTACATTCATCTCCATTTTTTTGACATAACTTTGATGATAATATAGTTCTACGATATTTTAACAGAAATGTATAAAGCGTGTTTATAGCTGCGCTAGTTACGTATAATATACATAAAAAAAATATAATTATAATTTTTATGGACTTTTTAAGATATTTTGTTGATATAGACAAATATTTTGGGTGTAAAATATCTAAATCCCCATAGCCATCTATTTCTAAAAAAATGAAGCGTAAAAAATTGACCACACTTTAACATGGAACAATTTTTATTGATACTTATAACTATGCAATACATATTTATCATAATTATATAATAATGATTTAATTCCAGTTAATTATTAAAAACCTATCTTTAAAATCAATAGTGAATAAATTAGTACAAATAGAACTTGCTATTGACTGATTAGCTAAAAAAACAAACTAAAAGAATTAAAGCTGTTCAGCCGGAATTTTCATTTAAGTAATATATACATGATGAATTGATTTGCGTAAATGCATTTTCACTAGAATTATACTAAATGTAAATCTTTGCAAACACGAACTATGATGCTATAAAGAGGGGTTTTAAAGATATATCAAAGCTGATTATAGGTTATTGTATGGTTTATATGAAAATAAAAGACACTAGGAGACCTATGAAAAAAAGATAGATGGGTGATTTAAAAAATAAACACAAAAAATTTTCATAAAAGCAAATAACACGAAATAAGCAATTTCAATAAGATATATAATATGAAAAACAAATATAAGGAATGGTAACACCATATAAATATTTATACAATCTAAAATTAGAGAAGTCCAAATTCAACTTTACACAGCGCATTATATTATCAATCAAAACAAATATTTTTAATAGAAAATTACATACAAATTTACTGCAATAGAATGATTTTTGGTTTTTAATTTTTTTTCGGAAAAAAAGTTAGTTGAATAAATAATCGCTTTAAACATGTTATAAATAGACACATTTTTACATAATCAATGGCCTTATTCTATAATAAACTTCCTATTTTCAAAATTTGTAATGCATAAAACAAGAAATAATAGACTAATTTCTTAGTAATAGTTTCAACGGACAATTCACCCATCGACCAAATTAACTAAAATAAATCAATCTGTACTAATTCTATCATAAAGAATCTTGGTACAATAATTATAATATAGTGCATAAAATAGATATAATATTATAATAAAACATATAAGAGTATATTATTGGATTTTATTGTAGTTAAGTAGAGCTTCATAGCCACCCTCATTATAATAAAAATATGTAAAGACAACAAACCATTCATCTCTGTGTTTATTTCTGCATCTTTCTGTTTCTAATGCTAACTTTAACCTGTTGTTATACGACTCGGAATTTTGAGTATGAATTAAAGAATCGGGACCAACAAAATCATGCTTATGTGTGATTCTATGGTGTAAATAGTCATTAGATGCTATGTCATCATGGTCTATATATCCATTTGTAATATTACTGAACCCTCACAGACCACAATCTTAATGGCATTCATAGATTGCTTTAGTTTTATTAAATTAGCAACCAAAATTTATTTATAAGAGTTACGCTTGTTTCTAAGTAATAAAGACCTAGATTTGATATGCTGGTCTATTTCTCAATAAAACGAAACCTTACAGTTTCAAATTATTCAAATAGGTTGAAAAATGCAGCTAAAACCACCCATTCTCACTATATTATTACTTTAATGTTTCTTTGTTAGTTTTTAATCTCACTTATTTACCTGCTAGCTGATATTTGATTCATGCCCACATCTCGCATATAGTTATTTGTAGGAGGCTTTTGGAATAGAAGAACAGAAATTTTGTGAATTTATCGATGTTGATTTGTAATTTACTCAACCATGTATTTTTTCTATATGATATATAATTTATCACAGGTGTAATTCAAAAAACCGTAGTTAAAACCATCCGACTATTTTTTGTAGCTTTTAAAGCGATTACTAAATTTGTTTGCGTAAAATATCACACAAAATACATACATTCAACCGTTTATTTTTTTAATAAGCAATTAGACTTATTAATAAATTTGCTTTAATTACTTAAAAAATTTTTATGAGTTATAGGTTCTCCAAATTATTTTTTTGAATCATTCTTTGAATTTCTTCTTATATGATAGTTTTATATTTCTATTTTTTTTACTAAGTATAAGAGATATTCTAAAAGTAATCATATACTACTTCTTTTGAACATTTTATTCATTTTTTGTAGAATTGATACACTTATAAACATTTGGATTTCCAACCTTATGAAGACATCCTCGAATATTCCGCAAAATGCAATCCTTCAATTTTCATCTATTTTTAGTATTATCCCCAAGGAAAAATATCCGTTTAATACAGGAAACATAATTATTATTCCTTATCAAGATGTATAGTAGATTTCGGGTCAATTTGTTTTTTTTTGTATTTCACAAAAATATAAATAAAAAATACAAACTAAAAACTCTCTAAAAATTACGATTTTATTTTAAAAATACAAGCGGAGCCGTGTTTATACTATAAAAGCAATAAATTATCATAATTTAAGACTAATGTGGAATAAGTATAAATTCTACACTGTAGTTGCATCAACTCATATAGTATAGTAAAATTAAAAAAATAATAATTGCATATGAACTGTTCTGTGGGTAAGAAAAGACGTTTAAAATATAGAACTATAAATAAGAATATTAGAAAGTGTTGACACAATACTCTGTATGCCTAAAAATGAAAAAAACGCGGTATTGTCTACAAATACTAATTTAATAATCAATTGATTGAATATACGGTATAGAAGATTTAGAAAAAAAAAGAAATGCAATTATTTATATCA
Source organism: Rhyacophila brunnea (assembly GCF_057557595.1). Taxonomy (NCBI): domain Eukaryota; kingdom Metazoa; phylum Arthropoda; class Insecta; order Trichoptera; family Rhyacophilidae; genus Rhyacophila; species Rhyacophila brunnea. Next base: position 3,554,154 of record NW_028233037.1, read on the forward strand.
AATTCTAAATTTCATACAAACATATGTTAAAATATAAAGATCTTAATTTAAATAAGTTGAAATATGTGAATTATGTTTTATATTTTTTTCTAAAAGTAATTACACCATATAAAGTAGAATAAAAATGCGCCAAACAATTTTTTCTAATCAAAATGCACTATTTCGCTAGTTTAAATATGTAAAGACAGATTTTAGTCCTCAAGTATGCTTTTTAGATTCAAAAACCCCCAAAGAAGATTTTAATTATTTCTAAAATTCTACCATCTTGTATCATTATCAGAAGGCAGATCATCCAAGATAAATTAAAGTGATAAATAGTTTAATTTTCTCCAGTGGATTGATATTTCTACAATTTTTTCATTTATGAATTTTTTTTGTATAAAATAACCATCCGTATGTTTCTACAACACCAATATATTCTATTATATTATATTCTATTCTATTCTATTATAATAATTCATTTTAGTCAAATTCATATCGAGATTATCATTCTGTTATTGTCCCCGGTATATTTTAATAATATTGTGTGCCAACTTTTAGTTTTTAGATATTATTTTCTTTTTCATATAGAGTATAGAAAATTCTTAATAGAAATCCTTATGCTTCCTAGTTTTTATCGTGATGATTTTTCTATTAGAACTAGTTTTTCAGAAATTCATAAATAAAACGTTAATGACAACATGATAAGTACTTATTAGGGTTTGCAAATGCAATTTTAAATGAAATTTATGTGTTAAAATATCGATTTCCTAACAAAAATATAATTTTTATACACTAACTGTACAGTTAAATGAAAGAAACAAGTTTAACGCCTTTTTAGACCTATTTGGAATAAAATAAATAAAATCAAAAATGTAATTTTTATAGGTTTTTTAAATGTTTGCTATATATTAAAGCTAACAAAGTGGTATTAGCTTTCTTTCTGCTGATTTAATAGTAGTTATGTCCAATTGGATATTATATTTATACGAAAGAGCTTGAAATTAATCTTAGCAATATAGTTATTTATGCTTTGGCGCTTTTATGCTAAAGATTATCAACCAAATTATTAATTTTTTTAAACATATAAAACAAATATATATCTAATTTCATAAATCGAATCAATTGCATCATACAATGATTATAAACGTCCGATATTTCAATTGCTTTTGTTGTGTATTATTTTTAAAAAGATTAATACAGAAAATTCATTTTTATATACATCAATAACTTCTTTTTAATAGGATAGGTTCTTATAGATATGCTAATTGAATTTAAATTGTTGTAAGTAACTTTACCAATAAAGTTAATAAAATGGCTTAACCTTCTTAAAAGTATAAATTACGTTCAAAATCAAGAACACCCACAGGTTCGAAAAAATTGCTTGAATATAACAAAGCAAATATGAGAAAAAAATTATCTGTGTATATTTATCCTAATCAGGGTGTAAAATTTTACTACCTGATATTACAAAAGATTTTTCTTCAAAAAAAAAGATGATTAAGTTTTTCAAATTGAGTCAGGATAAGAATAAAAAAGTGAATTTCGATACTTGAATTTACGTTATTATGGTTTTACTCACATATTTCGGGCATCCAGTTATTTGTTAATACATTTTTTTTTGATTTTTGAGATATAAGCAAAATCTGTCACTAAAATGTTGGCTATGATTATAATATTGCGCACATCAGGGTTTAATCTTGATTACTTATCTTAGACAAATACACATAAACTTAAGGATTCAAAATCGCAGCTTTCCTGTTTTTTTTATAAATACAGATAAAATATCGAAACGAAATGAATAGTCTATAAAATTTGAAACGGGAAATCAGACAGTAATTTACAAAATATTTTCATTAGCTTGGATTTATATCCAGGAATTTTAAAAAAATTTAATGATAAAGGTTAAAAAATCAATCCAAAAACTCAAACTTATGACTGAACAAACATTTCATGCTTCGTTAAAAATTTGAAAATATTTTCATCAGCATGATACCAGTAAAAAATAAAAATTTATTTTTTAAATATCAGAATCTTTAAAAATGTGTAAAGAATTTCTCGAGCCAGGCTGAATTCTACTAATCACAAATATTAATTAAAAAAACCAGTATTTTGAAATTCTAAAGACAAAAATCGATTGTTTCATGATCCATATAGAACATTTTGATTGTATCGAAAAAAGCATATAATTTTTTTTGTACAGGTGAAGTTTTTTTAATACTAGATTTGATTAATTTTTCTATTAGATTTCTATGATTCTTTAAAATAAGCCTTACACCTTTTAGAATAGCAGAATTCAATAAAAAAATGTCTTTTATTTTTTTATATTATAGATAAAGCTTTTTTTTATAAATTGAAAATATTTTACAATGTATTTTTCACGTGGGAAGAATTAATTCCAGGACATATCGTCTACGAAAAATACTTAAATTATAATATAAAAAAAATTACAATTTTTAAAAATAATTTTCTTCCTTTTTAATACGAAAAATTGTGGAACAGGGCAAAATGTTTTTATAAATTCTAAGTTTACTACAATTTAAGGCAAGCATATTAGCCTTAAAAATAACAATATCGGCCCGCCAAAATTTCTAAAGGATATTGGTTGTTCTAGACAAAAATGTTAGCAAAATATCAAAATAATATTCTATTTTTACTTATGATCGAAGTTTCCGCATAATGATTAAATTGTTTTTACGCTTTGAATATTGGATTTATATATAAAATAACATTTCCGGGTTTTCAGGTTATATAAGCTTAAATTAGAAAAATATAATATGGTAGTTGTATTTTATATATACAGAACATGTGGTTATTGATAAGAATGGAACGAAAAGAATAAAAAGAGAACTGAGATATGTTTACACAATTTAAATTTTACACTAGTTATTGTGAGAGCATTGAGCAACTGTAATTTTTAACAAACAAGAAGACGGATTTAATTATATAAAACAAAAATATGAATTATAATTAAACTCTTTTAACGCGATTATTTCTTCATAAAATGTTTTTTTTATTTAACATGCTTTTTCTAAAACTAATAGAATTTTTTATAAAATTTAAATATAAAGTGGGTCACAGATCTAGGTTATTATTTAATTTAGACTGTTCAGAAAAGTGAAACTCGTATTGCTAGCTTAAATATTTAGGTAGGAATATTTTTACGGAAGAAATCGTTTTTATAAAAATCAAATCAATATATCAGTATAAATTTATATGTATAAATTCGTTCTCATTATAATTGAAAATTAAAGACCCTAGAAATGAGTGTAATAAAGAGTTCAATAGACAAATACACATATGAGAGTTTCAAACTTGAAAATGGATTGGAAGTTCTTCTATGTACATCGCCAACAGTTGACAAACCTGCAGCATCCCTTTCAGTCCGAGTCGGATGTTTCAGTGACACAATACCAGGCATATCACATTTTCTCGAACATATGCTTTTTATGGGAACACAAAAATATCCACAAGAAAACGATTTCTCTGAGTACCTTGCACTACACAATGGTTCATCAAATGCATATACTGCCAATGAACATACACTTTACCATTTTGAGGTCAAGTCGAGTGCTTTTAAAGATGCACTTCATCGATTTTCATGTTTTTTCAGTTGTCCACTGTTTTTGAGCGATTCTGTATCACGGGAGATAAATGCAGTTGATTCAGAGTTTAAGGCAGGATTGAGATCAGATGACTGGAGGGAACAAAGAATGGTCCATTATTTGAGTCGTGATGCGTTTTCGATCTTTGGTGTCGGAAATATAAGTACACTTAAGGTTGAAGGAATAAGAGAAAAAGTTGTAGAGTTTTGGAATGAAAAATATTGCGCTAGTGAAATGAAACTTTGTGTTGTTTGTCAGGAAAACAACATTAAAAATTTTATAGTGGAATATTTCGGGAGTATTAAACGAGTAAATTTTGGTTTTTTATCAGACAAAAGTTTTTCGTTAGAGTTTAATCCTAAAAATACAGATATACCTAATAATAAAATCGAAGATAATCTCCTTGATACTTGCCTGAAGAAAATTGAAAGCTGTAAAGATATAAATAAAGACTTCGTCAACACGATACAGCCAAAAGATATAAAACAGGCAGTGGATGAAGAAAATAAGAGATCAGGAAATGTTTATTATGAATCTGATGAGGATTTTAGATTGGTCAACGTATTTTCTAAAACCAACACAAATCGCTTAATCTACATCAATCCCATAAACGATACAAAAAATTTATTAGTTTACGTTGAAATTTCACGCGAATACAAGGTTTATAAAAATAATACAATAGGGTTCATTCAACATTTATTAAATAAGCGATCAGAATCGACACTGATATACGATTTAAAAAATGGGGGATATGTTACTGATATCGGAATGGGCACAGAACAAAATATATCATACTCTTTTTTTATAGTGAATTTCCATTTAACAGAAAAGGGAAGTAAAAATATAGGCTATATTCTTAGTGTCTACAAAAAACACATAATTTCGTATATTAAAAACATTTCTAACCCAGATTTCAAAGATCGTTTAGTTGATGAATACTCACAACTAAAAAAAATTAAAGAAAAAGAATTTTTTTATATGGAAGGCTGTGATTCAGTTGATCATACGGTTGAATTGGCTGAAAATATGCAATATTATCCGATTGAAAATGTTTTAAACTATGATTATATCTATGATAAGTTATGTTTATCCGAAATGGAGGTTATTTTGAATCAGATGTGCGAAAATAAGAATTGGCTTGTGCTTGTCATTGCAAAAGATACATTCAAGGAAAAAAATAGTCCAATCAACGAAGAAATGTATTATAAAATCGAGTTTAAAGTGGATGAAAGCGAACTCGAGTTGCCGAATCATAGAAACGAAAGCTCTTTTATTGATATATCCAAGGAAAATGAATATATGAAAAATTACGATCCAAGTATCTCTGTTTCTAATATAAATACAGAAAATTTTAATTATCAAGCTATAAATACAAAAATAAATAATAAAACAGCCAATGCATCTGAAAATTCCGAAGTTTTCGATGATTTTAATATGATTGAATCTATATATAGTGAAAATATCATTTCCAATGAGTATAAAGACGAGCATAGTTCATTTAGACTAGTATACAACAGCGAATATAGTGCACCAAAAACATGTATATCCCTAAAACTAAACAAAAAATTTGTCAAAAATGAATATTTGGGCCTTGTTCTTTACATAGATCTATGTAAAGAAATATTTCGTGAAAAATACCATGATACTCTTGTTTTAAATGGACTAGAAACATCCACAGAACTGCATCCATCGGGTATAGAAATATTTTTACATGGATTTGATGATAAAATCATCGAAGTTGCCGAGAAATATGTGAAAAACTTTTTAGAGATAGAAAATGATATTGTAAATCAGATCAATATGGAAAAATACAAAATTTATTATGATCTCGTAAAAAATTCTGTTAAAGAAGATTATATATCTAGGAAAAATATGCATCCATATAAACTTATACCCCGCATTTTTATGGAAAAATGTACATCAGAATTGCCAACTTATGATTATGTTCTCAAAAATATTGAGGCGTTGGAAATAAAGGATCTAAAAATGATAAAAGCATGTTATCTAGAGGTTTTTATTACGGCCCACAATCCAAAAAACGAGTATAAAAGCTTTTTTAAAATGATTCGAAACATGTTTGAAGGAATACCACAGTACAAATTAAGAAACCCATCCAATGAAAATGAAATTACACGCTATTTATTTGAAACTGAAGATACCGTTAATAATGTAACAGCAATTCTCCTAAAATGCGGCGATATATGTAATAAGCATGAAACAGGGGTCACACAAATCCTGTTGCAATCATCAGCCGAAGAATTCTTCGATACTTTGAGAACGAAAGAATGCTTGGGGTATATTGTATTCAACACGATTTACAACTTTAACGGTGAAAATTACCTCTATTTTGTTGCACAAAGCGAAAGAGATTGTGAATATTTAGAGGATCGTATTTTAAAATTTATAAAAGATCTAAGAGAGAAAATTCAAAAATATGTTGAAATGGGGGCAAGAAAAAGCAAAGAGGCAAAAAATCTGCAGGATAATAACAATAATAACGATTCAATATCATCGGAAGAAAAAAATGAAGAGCATATTCAAGTAACTCATGAAGACCTCCCGTCTTTCACGACATTAAAAGAAAGTGCCATCGACTTGTACTCTGAAACCCGTAAAAACCTTCATGATTTTCACGGTTTTCATTGGGGAAAATCAAAAGACGGCATATTCGACCTAAAATACAATGAAAATATGATTAATATCTTTAATGAGCTTAAAGAAACAGATCTTAATCTAAAAAAAGATGTAATTATTATTTCCGGCTCAAAGAAGAAATGATGCATTCATAGTATTAAAGTTATTTCCTTTATATTTTTTTTGTGTTCACGTTTTAATGAACAATTACATATTTTTTCATATAAGTATAACGAGTGTCACATTTTTATAAACCAAACTTATTTATATTATGCATTTGATCTAAAAATTGAACAGTTATCCTTTTAATTTATGATAGGGAAACAACTTACAAATAAAATATGTAATATTCAAGCAATAACCATTTAGGGTTTACTTTACCTTAAACTTTTTATATTTTAACTCTAAAAACTTTTTATAGATCTGCAATAAATTCGGTTCTTACTTATTTAATCGCATTATCTTTGAAATCTTATTCTATGCATATTGTTTCATTGACTGGTTAAAACAAGTATCTTTCTCGACCTTATATTTTAGGCATTTGCTTTCACGTTCACCTCTGGCCTCTTTACATACCATTAAAGCATTTTTAACACAATATCGCATTTAATGCCCTTCAAACCATACTTTTCGGCATTTTTTTCGCTAATGGGGTTCTTAACAATATTAAATCGCTCTTTCTCTGTTTCCTATTTTCAATATTCCAAGAATCAACAACAATAGTTATTTTCTTTCTATTAGAATTATATTTTTTCATAATAAATATTCATTAGTATGTGCTTTAATTCTTGGAATCGAGTCTGGGCCTTTTTTTTAATGAATAAAAGCTAATGTAGCAATGTAATTCAAAGCCATTTAATAATTCTAAAAGATCAAAAAAGAAATGAAACAAAATAAAAAACAATAAAAATCAGCAATTTACGTTAAATATAAGGTTGAACTAAGAATTTAAAAAAATATGAAATAATCCCGAATCTAGTTTAACGCTCACAAATGTTTTCAAAAAATACAGATCAGCAATTAGGTCAAATATTAAATACTAAAGCTTTTGGATTAATCTTAAAAGCCTTAATTGTGATTAATGCAAAATTGCCATAAATAAGGAGCTACTGATCCATCCGCCCAAAATCTACTAACCTCGTCATTCCAATCACAAATTTTTTCTTTATTTACATGAGCTAAAGCACCTTTTTATGTGAATTTTAACATTTTTTATAAATAAGTGAAAAGGTTATTGCTTAATTTTAAGTATGTGAAAAAATAATCTGGCTATCCATATTACTAAAGATATTAATTTAAAATATATCATAAGAATAATTTAAAAATTATGAAGTACGAAAAAAAATGCTTATTTAGGCAATGACATCATTTTAATAGCTTAATCGTAAATAAATTTTATTTATAGAAAATAAAATTGAAAACCTGTTAGAAAATATCATCAATAAGCATATTTATAATGTGTTTGTTCAATAATACGAACAGAATATCTATAAATATTATAATTTTATGTACATTTTCCTATGCTTAGAATTACTTTAGAAATCATGAACAACAAGAAAATAAATGTGATCTATGTGTCCTATAAATAAGTTAATTTATAAAAAAAAACAACATACATTGAAAGAATTAAATTTATATAGCGTATTTACCTATAGATTAAATCAATTTCGAAGTTTCTACCATGATAAGCAAAAGCCTAAAATAGCATATTATCTAAATAAACATGGATATTAAATTGATCTAAGAATTTTGAATAAATAAAATGGTAGACGAAAAAGATTTAAGAATTCATAGATTATAGTAAAAAAGATAAAGAAAAAAAATATTTGTAAAATATAATATTATTTAAGTTTCTCAAATCATTACAAAAATTTGAAATATCTTTATTTCCGATTCAATACAAATGTGAAATTTTAATATTCTTATATAAAAATATTGCGAATTCAACGCTATTACAAACTATTGTGCGCTGAAAGCAATTTTCTATTAAAGATTCATTTATCAAAGCTGTTTTAAATGTTTATTTTTTTCATTTTAGGGCTTTTTTTATATAATAGCAAATCTGTTCTAAGTGGTTTAAAGTAAGAAAAATCAGAGCATAAAGTTTTTGTTACTGGATATCTAAAATTAAAAAAGAATTTCTTATATCTAATTTTTTATACTTCGTCATGGTTTATATTCTTTTTCTAGCCCTTTATATGTTTATTTGGATATATGTAGTGTAAAATATAAAGTCAAAAAAAGTCACAGCACAAATAATTAAAATATTGTATTTGTTTTTTTTAAGTTTTGTTCAAATATATTCATGATATAATATGTTATGGATATTTTTTTATCAGTTTAATGTATGTGTTTTTATTCGATCGAAAGTAGTGAAAAGCTTTACTAAAATATAATATAAATCTTTTATTCTAAGTAAAATTTTTCAATACAGACATAAAAATCAATAGATTCGCTTTGTTATTTTTTGTTTTTACAATCTCAACCATATTAAAACAACTTATTATATTTGCGCTAGCTAGCGATTTATATTTAAGAAACTAAAATTTTGAGATTTTAAGCGTAACAAACAATAAATATAATTTATCACTATTTTTAGGGTTAATTCAATATATCCGTCGCCTATATTCAAATACGTTTTTCCTTGTTAAATTGTGTCGCTTAAATTGAGCATGCTTATTTTAATTGTTTTATTTTCTTTGGAAGATATAAATATATTAGGTTGGATTTTTGAAGGTGAAAAAAGAAGTAATAAATCATTTAATATAATAAAAAATCGTAAATAATTATTTATATTCAATCATATAATTAATAGAGATAAAATATTAACCTTTCATATTTCTAAAACATCCAGTCAACGAAAATTATTTATGTTTATTCATTATAGGGTTTAGAAGTGTTTGTATATCATTACATTTTTATATTTAGGCAAAGTTCATACATCATGCAATGGATTATACGAATGTATATAAGGAAGTTAAATATGACCATAGACACGTATGCATAAATCAATATAATCAATAATATTTTAGACAATTTCGAGTTTTTATAGAACGAATTACGCAAAATAAACCCACTATCTCATGCTGTAAGATGTTGTTAAATAAAACTAAAATTCAGAATAATACTCATATTTCAGGAATTATTAGAAATTATTTTATGATACACCAAGACCAGGCCACAAAAAACCAAATAATAATTATTGATGCGTAATAAATTTATAGTTTTTTATTCTGAAACTGACCAGGCACGCAAAGTTATCCTTAAATTCATCTAAATTAAATATTATTTCGGGCGTAAAGCCTATAAATGCATATTATTAAGAGAATTTCTTTCAAAAAATTTATTATATTTATTTTTACCAATTTATAATGTTTTTAGAAAATAAAATTACGCTCTGATCATAAGAATTTTCTTATATAAAATTTGTTTTTTTTATGGCTTAGACCTAATAATAGAGCTCAGCATCTTCTTTATTTCAAATTATTTTTTATATCCTCATTTAAATTTATTTTCTTTCTCTTTCATTTAATACTTTTTTGCATACTCAATCATTTTAAATCATGCTCATAAACTACTTTTGACCAATTTATCATATCTTAAATTTATTTTTTGTGTGTGATAATTCTATAATGTCACATCTATGATCATCGTGCACTGATTTTTATCTTTTTTATTTATGTCGAAAAGGATATTTTTTAAATATTTATATACTTTCATCGTTTTTTTATGCGAATACTTTGATTTTTTTATGTAATTTGACATCAATTTTGTTTTATAACATGGCATGCTATCATTTTTTTTTTGAAAAGATAATAAGATGCAGTATAATCTTAAATTTAAGGATAAAAGACGCACAAAAACGAAAAGGCAATTTTATACGAAAATATATATTTCAACTTAGTTAAAATCAAAAATTTTCAAATATCAATTAATAATATTGGGTTTAGAAATGAATAAAGTAAACTTGTCGTATGTTCCATGAAAGTACTGAATCAAACTATTTTTATCAATAAATAAACATGCAAAACTCCTTTGATAATTTCAAAATTCAACATGAATTAAAATTTACATCGCTGATTACTTATTATAAAGATAAAAATGCAAAAATTATAGTCTTTTATATAAATGGCATATTTTCACCATGAATATAGCCGATATAACATATTCGACGGTTATTAAATGATTCTATGGCAGACTGGACTTAATTTAAATAAATGGATTATTAAAACAATATTTTTATTATAAACTACGAAAGCCAATATACATTTTTAATTATATTTTATTATGATGTAATTAATATTGTGTCAATTATTTCTAGAACGTATCTAAAAGATTTTTTGTATAAATCCCATAGCTATGATTTCCAAAAAAACAGAAAGCATTGTATTCAACCTGGTTTTTATGTTATTTTTTTTGCGTTTATACTGTTTTTAAGATTCCCATTATGTTATTAATATGCTTAATTTTTGCATTAAAATGTATATTTATGTCAGCGAGAAAGGATTCTAATGCATTTAGAAGTAATTTAACTGTTTTAATAGTCGGAAATATAAATTTAATTGCTCAATCTTCTTCTGGATTTATTTTTACACATTTATATTTGTTTTAAACAAGCATGATATTTAGATTAAAACCATTTTGCGATTTTGTTCAATATTTAATATACACCGCTTTACCATTTTTGAATATTTCACTGCTAGGAATGTTTTCATATACATTTGATTTTTACAAATGTAATTATAATGCACCAAAAAAAACCACAATAGAAATGCGACAAAGACCAGAATCTTGATCAACCTCAATACAGCATAAAAATGTTATTTATATGGTAAAAAGTTTTTTAATTTACACGAAACAGTCAAATTTGTTTTCGAGCAAATAGGAAATATTGATTCTAGAGTAAAATATGTAAGCACTTGAAAATCTTTTCTATCTTATCATAAAAAATAATGTGATTGAAATTGTGAGAAAAAGGCCTTCAACTGTATAATTTACTATCTAATCGAACGTTTTCATAATATATAGCGCAATTCAAGAAGAAAGGTCTTGTTTTATCTATATTTATTGCAGAAGACACAAATAATTAGTTAAATACAATTTCAGAGAACCGATAGGGACATCTTTAAAGATTTAAAACTATAATTTTTGCAGTTCAAAGAAAATACCCAAATCAACTTGCATTGAAGATATATTCAAACAAAAAGCAGGTATACTTTTGATTATTGCATTTTCACGGCTTACTTACACAGATTATTCATTTTCAGTTAGAAGTAAAATTTTATGAATCTGAATTCAATCAAAGCTATAAATCCCATTATTCAATTGGATTTACAATATAAGATAATCTAAACCGATTCGTTGCATCACAAAACATAGCGAAATGAGAATGTAATTTCGTGTTAAGTTTTTCTGATGATGTTATTTAAGTTAGTGGATATTAAAAAATCAAAATTGGATAATTCCAATTGGTGCGAATCACACAGTTATATTCTACCGATTTCTCCAACGACAAAAAAATTCAATAATTGCATTTGAAAATAGGCAATAATTTATGGAAAAAACCATTTAAAAACTTGGTAATATACATAATCACAGGAAATAATAATGTTTGAGGGCATTTCGAGGGTTTAATTTTTCGCGAACAAAAAACAAATCAATCAAATTAACAGTAGGCTAATAAATCACATAGAACCGCTGATAGAAATAAAATAGCAGGAAATAAACACACAATCTTTGCATATCCATCAATATTAATACCAGTGTTACACGTGATAAGCAGTATCACCAAACTTGCAAAAAAAATATACGCGTTTTTCATCTATTTTTAGACCCTAATTTTATATTTTCCTTGGTTTATTCTATTTTAAATACTTTAAAAAGAATCTTAAAGGTTATAATAATGCCGACTAAATAAAATAAATAAAAAAAACATTTTATATTTAATAGTAATAAATTTCTAGCTAGAATTTTGTATATTTGTCTATCAAATTCATTTGTATCAATATAAAACAATTATTAAAAATCACAAAAATCCTAATTTTAATATGTATAACTTGTTCAAATTATCAAATAAACACTTTTGATATCTTAAGATTGAATTAAGGCTGGTTTTATTCATTGATATGCTGTTATAGGCACTACATAAGTAGTATATTAAAGAATTGCGGCTGCTAACTGGGGAAAAACATATGCAAAACAACTATTCTGGAAATTAAAACTTTAATTTACAAGTCTTAAATAATGATAATGCATAGGGGAAGGTTGAACAAACAATATAATCATTAGGAAGTATTGATTAAATATGCTCTAATGAGCAATCCAAAGTTTTACATCGGCAAATATAATATGTGATGATCAAATTAATTTATAAATAAAAAAACGATTATATTATCAAATCTATATTTTAAAAAGAACAATTTTATAAATTTGAAAAGATTGATTAAATGTGTAAATATAAAATACACAAATAAAAAGCATGAAAATTTTAATTTTTCAAGTTTCTATTGATTTGCTTGCTTTAAGTTCTGACAGGGAAGGTTACATAAATTTAAATTAAGATATGTTGTATAAGTTCTAATAATTAACATTTACATGCAAGAAAATTTTTATCTTCTAGATCACTTAAATAGATAAATCCCAAAAACATAAAAGTGAAAAAATTTAAACATTTTATCGTTATAAAAAATATGCAGAATCTTTAAATAAGAAAATTAGCAACTTTGAACCCGAATAATTATAAAATATTGACCTAAAATAATAGAATAATGCGCACCTGTCACAATAGAACATTAACCATTACAAAAATGCAATAAAATTTTCAAAATAACAAAATACCGTTTCAAAATATTTTATCTTGTTATCTAGAACAGGAAAAATTTGATGTGATTTCTACTTCTTTCAATGCACATGAACACGAACATAGTTAGGGCTCTCTTTTTTTATATGTATATATTAAAAGAGCAGCACAATTAAAGAACCCAAATTCCGATTATTTGGCTCATAAGGATTAAGAAAACATTGAAACTATTTGCCCAAAAAAATCGGGTATCAAAGAATCAAAACCAAAGGCACATGATCATTATAAGGGGCTCAGTGTAGTAGGTATTTGTTGCAATCTTGGTGTTGAAAGAAGCCTTAAAACCATTATTTTTTATATTTTAAATAAAAAATTGAGACACTAAACACATCGATATGTGCACCTAAAATATACATAATTAATTAAATAGTACACACGGGTAGGTAGAAAGCATATAAAAAGTATTTAAAGAGCTTCTGTATAAATAAGGTCAACAAATAATGGCAGTTATTTTAAAACCTTTATTTATAAAAGCACAAGAAAATGCAATAAAAATTAGATAAAATGTATGTTCCGGCTAGAAATCATTCAAAAAAAATATTCAGAGGCTTCATATATTGAAAATAAAAAAATTACGGTTTAATTTTGTACGATTTACTTCCAATTATAGAATAATTATAAAAATTCAATTTAGATTTAAAATCCCAAAAACATCTGCATAATAGTACATTTTCAGAGGCAAAGCAAGTAAAATTCGTTTTAATAGTGTGATACATAAATTTTCCATATGATAAGTGATTTTTTACATTTGTATTTTTTAGTCAATATGATAGAAATTTCCAATTTTTTTTATTTTGAATATATGGCCGCTAAATATCTGAGCATTTTATATGAATTATGATGCAATATACACAGTGAATATATAATGAAAGACAAATAGTTCTAATTCTTTGCACGTAGGATTCTTAGATCAATGGTTTACCATAATACAAACATCTTGACCGAAGGGGTGAAAATAAGCGTAAAAACCTGTCTTTTTTATATAAGCATTACAATAAAATCATAAAAAACTAAAAAAAATAAGAGCAGATTATAATTTTACGCTGTTATTTGTATTTACTATAGTAAATTTAAAAATACTAAAGTTTTAGATGTAAGTATGTAAAAAATGAATCCTCACGAACATGAAAAATAAACGAACTCAAATTAAAATGGATATAAGAAAGCACAAATTGAAATAATTTGGCTCAGAACTTGCTTTAGACACTTCATAATATATTTCAATAGAGCTAAAAAATATAAAATTTTTTGTCACTTTAGATTATTAATAAAAAAATATCGTAAAAGAATAATCGTTAATATTTACTGTGGCTAAATAATAGCAAATAAATTACTATCTTAAAGCGAATAGATATAAAATAAGAAGATTCAATATTTATTTACTAGAAAACGCGAAAGACTGTTTTTTAAATATTTTTGACATTGAAAAGAATATTACCAAAAATAAGACATATATAAATTTGCGAGGATTTAGGAATAATTTATTAGATGAATTATCCATAAAAATATTTTTTTCTAACATAATGCACTCAAAAAGAAGATTTAACAACGGGTACAGATTCAGGCGAAAAGGTGCGATATAGACTTTACATAATTATTTGCTTTTTTAAGCTACTTGGGCTTTATTTTTTCGATATAAATTAAATGCCTTAGAATTTTAAAATTTAAAAAATGACTGTGTGACATGGGAAGAGAGGCGTTCGAACCAATATTTTTATTAATTGGTATATTTGCCAATAGGTATAGAGGTATACGTTAAAACCCTTTTTAATAATTTTATAAAATACTACAAAATGATTGAAATAGATGAATCTATTCTATCAAAAATAAAGTACAAAAAAATTAAGTTTAGCCGATTTTATGGTTATTTAGTGATAGAAAACCTTTAGTGCATCGACAGAGCATGGATTATATAAAAAAATGAAATATAAAGCGCATATGAAATTTATTTGCATAAAAATTTATGTACAGGCAGTTATATGAGCATTCTTATTTATTTTTGTTTGAGTGTAGGTGATGATAAATTTTAACATGTGCTATAAATCACATAAAAACACAAAAAATCAAGGTAAATGGCATACTCATAAGCTAAAACAAAATTCAATCAAAGATTAAAAGAAATTTATGCTCCGAAATATGAAATTTATAGTTATTTAATGGCAGTTTATATTATTACTATTGTCTCTAGATCAAAAGATATATACCTCGGGTTAACTGTTCCATACATTATAAATTAGTGATTCATTTCAAATCTTTCAGATATGCAAACAGTTTTTCATTATTTTCTGAATTCTTGGCCTCCTTCTTTTACACCCAATATCGAAAATTTTTATAATATTTTTTATGATTGATATTCAGCATAATTTGATATAAACCAGTGACTTACGCATAATTTTGCAGCCTTCAACCAGTTTTTTAATTTCATAATCAAATTTTAAAAAAATCTACCTCTGCTTCCTACATTTACACGGGATCGTAAATTTTATATGTGTTAACTACAATGAATTTGAATTTTCGCCCTTTTTTCAATCCAACCACAATTTTTATTAAATATTTCATATAATCAGTTACATTCATAAGTAGTATATTAAGGAGTTAGGAATGCCAAATAAAGCGGAAGCATACGCAAAAACAATAGGATTTAAGAAGACACTTAGAATAATAACACTTAAGAAAAAAATATGCATTGAGGGAGTTTGTAGGGATGATGAGGTGGAAAGAAGTAATAGCCAAGTCTGTTCTATAGAGCAATCTAAAGTTTTGCCAGAACAACATCTTAGCTAACAATACGATTAACCTATAAATAAAAATAGATGATCAGTTACATTCAATTTTGGGTGATTGTGGTTTTTAAATATGGGGTTTTTTTCTTAACTATCAATAATAATTTTTTTCGTAAAAAATATGATTTTAAAGTTTTTTTCTTTGCATAATTTATCAAAGCAAAAAAATATAATAATGATCACGCAACCTATAAATCAGAGTGTAGAAACATCTTAAAAACCTACCACGAAGAACGCACATCTTTAATATGCTGATATATATTCGTGTAGTATTTAAACTCAATTAGTATAGTCGAAGCGATAAAGCCATAATTCATACCATTTAGCCATTCAATCTACCCATTGAAAAAAGCCACTTAAGTTACTAGAAACAAGGTAATGCATCTAACAGTTTTAGAGATATAACAAAATTTCTTCTATAAAGCCAGAAAAATGCTCAAGCTTGTAAATTTTGATAAAAAGTAAACGAAGTTATGGTAGATGAAATAATAAAAACTCGAAAACCAGCCCATACGTATAATAAATTTTCTTAATAACGAAAAAAGCATAGGGTATCTCTTGTAAAATATGAGCGTCTTTTTTACCTTAAATAAAAGGCCTTTTCTGTAATAAAAATGCAAGAAGTGAAGATCCTAGGCACTTGAATTTTATAATATCTATAATAAAAATAGCCTAGATCTTTTATTTATCTAATATTCCGATTCATATTTTTTTAAAGACAATTCTTGATTGTGTTAATCACTATGGGAAATAGGAATCAAAATATTCAAAAATCCTTAAATATTTACTAAGAAATGAAAAAAATCCTTTTGTTTTTAATACCTATAAAAAAGTTTAATATTATGATGATATATTATAGTTTTATGGATAAAAATTGGGTTAAATAGAAAACTTATATCGGAACCATATGAATTCATTCATTCTAGTTCTAATCTTAGAAATAAGTCGAAAGATTCTTTGCAGAATTATCAGACATTCCCTTGACCGGAGTCAGAAAATATAACTAGGTATGATTTCAGAATGGCATAGAAACCCAAAACTATAAAAAATATTTTAGCTTGGGATTTTATTGTAGCTTTTAATATGATAAATATAACAATAATCAATGGTAAGTGCCTAGAACAGAACAACCCCACATTACCAGCTATTTTGATGCTAGAACCTATAAACTCGAGCAAATTATAATTTTTTGTGCAGAAAGTGTCTGAAATATCGCAAAGAAATTTATTCTTCATACTGTATTAATAAAAAGAGAAATGAAGATGAAGATTCTACCATCAAAAGGAAATGAAAGATAGCAATTGAAATTAAAGTAAATTTTAAGGTCAAAATTAACATTATTTTATTTAATTATATTTATTTCGTAAATTTATTTAAATGCCATTAAAATTTGATATTCTAGACAACTTTATCGATAGAATAGTCCACTTTAGGTAAGATTAACCACCCGCCGGATCACAGTTCTATATATCATCGAGAAATATAAAAATAATAATCTCAAGTGTTTTTTTGTTGATTAAAAATATCGCATAGGCTGTTAATTTGCCTGAACTAGCATAAGGTAATTATTTAGAATGTTAGACACTCCATGGCAGAAATTATAATATTATAATTTTCAATAGACCCGGTTACATCTAAAATTTAAAGTGCTAGAAATACAAATGGTATAAAAAGACAAATTGATATATATATCGATATAAACTTGATTTTATGTTAGAGCTGTGAATTAAGTAAAAAAATTATTATCAAGGGGTCAAAATATAAGTCAGAGTACAAAAAGCAATTCTAGACATAAAAATATGTCTTGTATTTCAAATTTTAAATCTTAAAAGTAGATCTATCACTGATAAATTGAATTTTTATTAATATAATTGTGTTTTATATCAAATTCAAAATAATTTCCTTGATCAAATTAAATTTATTGGTTAGTTTCTAATAGATGTTTCATTTGTGAATGTATTAGGTTCCAAAAAAATTATTTTCTATGAGCGAAAACCATATTTGATTGTTTATTTTAAAGAAATAAATGTTTTATATTTACTTAAATATTTAAAAACACGATTTATCAGTTCGAGATATAAACAAGTACATGCCAAAAAAGCTTTAACTTATTTAAATTGATTTTTTTATGTATATAGTTCAATTCAACCTTAAAAAACAACCCTTTCAAGTAAACCAAATAATAATAGGTGTATTATATTTTTTGAAAATATATATTATAGCATGACTCAATCATAAAGGAATTTAGATCTTCCCCGTTTGATAATAAAATGTTTCTATAAAAAGTGGGGCTACAAAATATCATAGGTCGTATATTAAGAAGTAAACTATTCTAACTGAACAGATAAATTCACACAAAGAATAGGATTATGGAAGACACTTTAACCAATAAGTCTTGAGAAATGAAGATACACTAAAGAAGTTGTAATCGTGTTGAAATAAAAAGAATTATATCCTAATTAATTTAAAGAGAAATATAAAGTTCTGCTTGAAAAACTATTAATAAAGAAAAAATTCAAATTCAAATCAAAATGAATAAAAAGTGAGAAAATTGAATTTTTTAGTTTAAGGGATTTAAAGTTATTTTATGGCTTGTGAAATATGACAAGGTAATTTTTATGGCGTATAGTTACCTGTACCTGATCTATAAAACAATATGTATAATACAGGCTCTATAGAGTATATAGTACTTTAAAGCGCAAAGGTTAATGCAAAAAAAGTCGGATTTTGATCTATAATCCCGTTTCAAGTGTATCTCAAAAAAATATATTTTCTTACAAAAAGATAACAGACTTTTAACTTTTGGTTTTTATCAATTTTTCCGAACCTAATTTATGTGTATTTCTTTGGATACGAGTTATCGAGAAAATTTTCTCATGTATATAACTATAGATTTGTGATAGTTCATATTTTAATGGATCTTATTTAATATGAACGCCTAAAAATTAAATAAATTGTATGAAATGGGACAAATAATTACATCAAGCTTGAATATTCAAATATTAGAATTTTATTTATGCAAAATCTAGATCTATTTATTGCAGATCTTGCCCTTTATAAACATCCAATAATAACAAAGAACGTAATTATATGTACAAAGTCACACAAAAAGTTAAAAAATATCATAATTCATCTTTTTTTCGTCTGAATACAAGTGAAGGACTCGTTTATATTCTTTTTAAAGATGATTTATCTCTATTTCAAAATTTTTTTTCTCAAAATCAAAGCAAAATAAGCGATGTAACTTCACATTATTGTTTAATATATATAACCATCTGAAATAATGATGATCAACCCGGGCTGTTGATACACAAAAATTTGTAATTATACACAAAAGCCAGATCTCAGATCCCTATTTGTCAATTTTTTAACCGAGTTGTAGCTTTTCTATTGCATAGAATGTTTTGATACAATAGCGAAAAATTCCAACAGAAATAACTATTTTTATGTTTATACATTCATGTATGATAATGTAATCCATATCTTGGTGTCTAGCGTTGTAATCAATTGCCTATTTTCTTTTTAACTGACATACTTTTTATTTTGATACATTTTTTGTTATCATTGTTATTTTATAGAGCTATAAACAATAGAATACATGACAGAAAAGGGTTTTATGATCAAAAATAAAAAAAATTAATAGATGTTTATGCAAAATCATATTTATATTTAATGTTGTTTACCAATTGATACTTGAGTTTAATTAAAAAATGTATTTAAATAAAAATAGATATAGAATATGTGTCTTTATTTTACATCAACCCTAAGAATTTCTTGATTTATCTTACTAAAGCCTGGCAAAAAGTACATGATTGAGAAGGGTTGAAATCTATTTTATATAATATATAATATATATTGTATAAGTATAATAGATGTTTTCGGCATTTATTATAAATCATAATTTTATTGGCCAGTTATGGTGATATTGTAAATATAAAACGATATATTTGCTGGATTTCATTGAATATCCAAATTATAATTGTTTATAATTAGATCTTAAGTGGACAAAAATTTAGAATAATCGCATTTAGTGAAATTGCACACTTGCACTAATAAAACATATTATTTTAAAGATATTTCATGTCACGAATCTGATAACATACTAATAATGACATTTAACATGCTAATAATTTTGATATAACTAAATTATTAAGCAGGAATTTAAATGATACTTAATGATTTAATTTACATTATGTATTTATATGGAGATATGATGTGTATAAATAAGTTGTAATCCATAATATGATATCCTTGAACTGTTATAGAATATAATATACAATATCCAATGCGTTTTAATTTTTCCTTAAAATAAAAAAAAACCAAATTGATTGATTTTAAATTCTAATAATAGATATTTAAATTAAATTTTAAAAATATTATAAGAAAATTTATTTGTATATAAAGTACATATCGAGGAATATGGTGAACATATAAAAAATTTTTAGTTTAATTTTTATTTGCGCAATCCTCGAAGAAGTCACAAAGAAAATCAAGACATGTAAAAAACTTCAAAATTGAGGAAAATACTTGAAATAATAGGTCTTACGAAGAGAAGAGATATTGAATAAGATATATGAGAAGTGGGTATAGCTAAAACTATAGATATAGCGAGTCCACTAGAATTCAATCATGGTAAGATTGAAGATAAAAACGCAAAAATAAAATATAGTAAATTATATAGCATTGCCTCGATCAGCCCTAAATATTAGTTGCTGTTTTTTACGGATATAACATAAATTTTAAATCTAATCTGATTATATTCTTTATGCTAATTTTATCATAAAATAACAAATAAGTAACACAAAGTGCTTAAAACCCAGTGGCAAATTTGAAAATTAATCGAAACACAGTCTTTTTTGATATTTTTATATACCAAACGTCATATTTAAAAATAATAAGGTTCGTTTTATGGCTTTTTACATCTTTTCATAATTACTTACTTTCATGATATTATATTAGCGTGAAACCATTGCAGGAAAAAAGAATCCGGTATTTTGTCATGGAATATATAAATCATAAAAGATCTTATGGTTTATTCATGTGTTTAAATAATGATTTCTTTTGCTATCACTTTGAAGATAAGTTTTATTTATTTCATCCAACCATGTTCAAAATACAAAAAATTATAATCATAGCCGTTCATAAAAATCAAATGTAGAAAATATAATTTGAACAAAAAAACCAGGAATTTGATGTGTATGGCATTATATTCGACATAAATTCTTTTTAAGCTTACAATATTTATTTTGTCGTATATAATCAATATAAATGTAATCTTTTACTCAAGTAAAATACTAAGCTTTGTATTTTAATTATGGGTAGATTTTATTTTTCAATGTTATAGTTGTTTTAAAGCCTTAAATTACTCCAATATTAATATTTGGAGAAGATCTTTTTTGCCCAATTCTCTTTGAAACTAATTAATATAATGATAAATGATTAAATGTAGTTTTTTATGGTTTGTTTCTTTTTTAAAGAACCAAATTTGCCCAAGCATTATAGTTTGGTTTTAAGGCTAAAATTGGCTATTAAATTTTTTATCTATAATATTACCAACCTTTTCTAATAAATCTTCTTCAACAACAACAATAATTCAAAATCATACTCAAGTTATTTTTTGATTGCATAACTTAAAAACATAAAAATTATTATCAGTCTATTTGATTTTTGGAAGTCATAATTCATTAAAATAAAAGGTATTATTGCGCTATAGAACAGTTTTTTGACAATTCTACTAATTATGTGGTTTGCAATCATAATATATGCATATTCTCATAAAAATACTTAAAAGAATGTTTTTTTTGATATTATTGTGGACATTTGGAATTAAGACTTTAAAATATACCATTTATAGAATTTTGAGACAAAAAACCCCTAATTATAGCATACGATACTATTATTGCCTTTATTTATATTACAAAGCAGTTAATATTCCAGTTTCAAGCCATTTTATTGATTTTTGTGTGATTTTTTTTTATTATAAGGCAAAAAAAACCGGGTTTTATAGTTTTATAATCCTATATTTAATGTCCATTTCTGGTATGTTCTCTGATTCTATCTTCATCAGTCGAATACTATTTTTTTGCGAATTCAATCTCTGTGAAAGTCTTTGATTTTCTGTGGTAAATTTTCCCGTGAGATAGTACATATTGCACATTACTTGTTCACTACATCTTCGTGGGCAGTTAAAGACAAACATTCTTATGCATCCACTTATTAAGTCAACTATTGTTGTTATACCTAGCCCTGTGTTTTTATTTTGACTTTTATCTCGGTAAAATATTTTTATCCGCAGTGCAATCAAATCAAAGTTCTTATTATAGCTTTAATTATTTCATTTTATAACAGTTTAATTGATTTGCTTTGTAATTTTTTGTATAACATTAAAACAAAAGGCTTTTGATTAGGAGCTTATTTTTCATTATAAACATAAAATCTCAAATTTTTAGCAACACAATCAATTCTTTAGCAGTATTTCGAGTTTTATATGTGTATTTATGCGCTTTTTATTGCAAAAATATGTTTGATTTGGCTAAGATATATTTAGTACATATTTAAAATTTTTGTGATATGATTTTATTAGGAAAACCTGTTTTTGTGAGTTAAAAAAATTTTTTACAACAGAAATTTTTAATAAAATAATTTTTTTTAAAATTTAATTTATCATTTCTGTTTTGTTATAATATATGTATTTTCGACTAGAAAATAAAATATACGATCATCACAGATTTTGAATTCTATCTTAAATATAAGATCGCTTTTATAAATTTTATCAGTGAGATTTCATGCACTTTCTTTTGAAATATTTTTACCTGTTTCGATAACTGTTAATTTGGATTTGTGATTCTTGGGCAATCCCACTACATTTTTATATAAATTTTCAGACACAATTGCAGATGAAATATCTTCTTAGATTCAAAAATGTTTTTAGTCATCTCTTCTTTTTATAAAAGGCGCACAGCTTCTAAATTATATTTTATTTCATGCGGATTTAGGTCTGTTCATTTCTATTGATATGAAAAAATAAAATAATTATTTATAAGTTTTGGAATCTATGAATACAACTTGTAGGGTCAATTAATAGAAATAGCCACGTGATTTGAGAATATCATCCAGTTATATGTTTCTGGGTGGTTTATTAGTTGAATGTCTAGATTAGTGGATTTTGAATTAAAAAATATATTTGGTTTTGAGACACACCGTTGTATATACGTGTTAATATATGTTCTTTAAGATTTTTTTTTATCGTTCTGACTAAAAGATATTTTTAAAGTATTTTTTATTGCGCCTATGGACTGAATCATTAACTCTAAAAGATTATGTTTATATTGTAACGTCTTAAATAGTGATTATTTATCCAGTCAATAACCCAACTTAAATCAATCCGACTAGCACTTATTTTTTTCTGTTATTCTTAAATTTCGCAACGTTTATTAGGAATTGCTCTCTGGCTCACTGTACTCTGCGTAGGTTCCAAGTTGGTTTTAATAAAAGAGGTTGTGTATTTATGATTAAATCTTTGTATTGTTGTTTACGCTCCAGATGTATATATTTTTGGGGGTTTTTACGCAAGTTATAGCTCGAATTGGCTTCGAGTACCAACAAGATCCTTATTGCGATGTTTAGTCTCTTCGATATACATATATGACTTTTGATACGGCTAGTTAATCAAAAATCATTCTTATTGTAAGTTTATCTTATTATGGTGTATTATTTTTTTTACTAATAATTCCAAATTGTGACAGAGATGGTGGATTTTCAATTAAGCTGATGTTGTATTGTTATTATAAATTTTTACCATAAATCTATAAGCATAATATACTAAGAAATTAACATTAGCTTCTACTTTTGATTTTTATTATTGTTATCAACGGATAAAAAGGTATTAATATAGTTATAACAAATATATCTTTTGCCCATCTTTACACATATGTTTAAAATATGGCACGAACTGTTTTCTTTTATTCCTTATATTTAATTGATATTTTTTGCCACTTAAATTGTATTTGATTTGGTGTCTATAATTTTATTCTGTTGTCTCATATATTTTTGATTTCTTGAATTTTTTCACAGAACACTTGTTTCTATATTTACAAAAGACATCTAAGTTTGCGTCTAATTTATGTTTTTTATATTTTTATTCTTTCATTAATACATAACTATTTTCACGATTTGTAGTCTTGTTCTTGATTAATCAAATAAGTAAGCTAAATGCTTTTTTGGAATTTTGAAATTTTTAATATAATTGAAGATGATTAGCACTAATAATTATTCTTACAGCTTTATTAAAATCATTGATCTCTTGATTTTAAAAATCTCCGTTTATTGAAAAATAAATTGTTTTACATTCTAAAAAACTTAACTATCGTTTAGGTACGTGTTGTGGTTTAAGTTTTTTATTTAAAATTTTCTTTTTTTGACTTTTATTTTTCGAAATACCACCTTTGTCTTGTTATATTTCTATGTGTATCAACACTTAAGTTCTTCAAAAGTGTTCTATAAGTTATTTACGATTCTTTCATTCAAAAAATTATTATTTTATGTCAACTTAGACGTGGTATATATTTGAAATATTCATCTAAAAAAATGTATATAAAGTAAATGAATTTGTGCAAACAGATCAAAAATCACATGTTTGAAAGAATTTTAAAATATAAAAACAGTTTGAATTTCAAATTTGCTCTAATTTTACATTATAGCCAATTTTAAATTTACGATTGTTTAGTTTAATTATTACTGAAATATAATGTGGATTAGAAGTTTATTATTGGATATACTTTCGTTTAATTTTTATTAAGAGGAAATGTAAAATTGGCATGAAGAAGAATAACCAATTAATCAAGATTTTTTAATTATATAACTTCCCGCTTCCCAATTTTGTAATTTTTTTATTTTAGTTTAGTTTTTGCACACGATTCTGCAGCAAAAGAACAAATTCATGATAAATAAATCAAGTATATATCTTTAAGTATAGAAAAAAATTTAAACATAGCTAATGTCTATATTTGAGTTATGTTTAGAAAATGCCCGTGTCGACGTCCTTCATACTACCAATAAATTATTATATTCAAAAAAGACAATAATGTTTCAAAAAAAATTACGAACATATTTAATTATACATTAAATGCACGTGAAAACGGACACAAAAAATAATAATTTATCGGTAGATTTCATTCTTGTGTCCATTAATAGTCATAAATGAATTATACCAACTACAAATTTTTGGGGTAAATATCAACAATCGGTGCAGTATATAAATTGTATTTATAGATTACGCACAATGAAATCCATTTTCAGAAAAAATAAAATACAAGTTAATCTAAGAGCTTCCCAACATAATAAAATATTTGCCTATTACTGGGTGATTTATGGTCAAAAATATATTTTCTCTAAATTACTTTATTGCTTAAATCAGTGCCAATTGACGATCCACTCGTTTCCCATATATAAATTCCTTAAAAAATTGTATTATTTATACCTAACACCAATATATAAAAACATAAAACACCATTGATAAAATTTTATTCTGTACAGTTTTAAATAGAACCGATGAGCGAATTATAATAAAATATTTTATAAAATAGAATCTTGATCAGGGTTTTGAATTTACATGATATATATTTCAATTTAAGAAACTAAATTTGGAGCAAACCAATGCCATATTAGTTTTATTCCTGGTATCAGTTTAAAAATACACATCAAATAAATAATTATTATTTAAGCATAAAAATAACTTGTATTGAGCATTTATTACTTCAAAGCATTCTAAAGAGTGTTCCTATTCTAATATGTTATTCATGACTTCTAAATTTTAAGCTTAATTTTAAAAATAAAAGATTTTAAGCGAAATATTCCTACGAAAGAAAGAATGTAAGTAAAATTAAGTTGGTAATTTTCTAAAAAAATGTATTTTTTTTTTAATTTTTCATTAATTTATCATGTTTAACAAGACTTGAATAAAATATTGATTGGATAACCAGAAATGTTTTTAAAAATCTTTGTGTTTCAAAACCACGACTAAAAAATACCCACATTTTTATAACGACATTTCTAATAAATACATTCATTTTTGGGTTAATTATATTTATTGCTATTTATAGTTGCTCACGGATAGTTTCATATAACATATTTGGCTGATATTTCATATAATCGCATCGCATTTACAATCTTCTCCAATCCTGTTATATGTGGTTATGCTTGTGTTTCAGTTGGAATTCTTAACTCCTTAATTTATTACTTATGATATTTTGTAACTATTTCATCCCAAGTACATCATTTTAAAATTAAATTTTTTAATTCAATTTACAAAGATTAAGAATTTTTTTATTCAATTTACAAAGATTAAGAATTTTTTTATAATGTGAAGTCAAAATTCCTAGTGTGGTTAAAATACTAGTCTCTAAAATATAAATTTTAACATCATAAACACCAGAAAATACACTCTATAAATTATTCTAGAATGAAAAGAATAATTTTTTTCAAAGGGCAATAAAATGTATTTAATGGTAACCTTGTATTTATTTGTATAAGTTTGAACAAAAAAATAATAATTTATTAGTTTCTTTTTTGTTAATACTGGTTGAGAGACAATAAATTCATTATTATGCACAAAAAAAACAATATTTAAAGCGATAAAAGTGCACTATTCACTCTAAAGCTTGAGATAAAACCTGTATATACATGCCTCAACATATTTTTTTATAACATGTGTTGTTTGGCTGCATTTCTTTTACATAGAAAAGTTTATTTAAAGAGCGAAGAAATCAATAAATGTACAAAAAGTAATATTGCGCTATATACTTTCGATTTGTACAAACATTAATGCTGAAGATTCAAAGAATTATTCAAATGATCAATATGTTTATCATATTTAACTAAAAGTAGATAGTTATTCTCTTGTATGTCCGATTAAAGACGAAATTATAGACGACGAATTTCCTAAGAATACATTATACAATTTCAGTTTATAATTTTTCCTTTGAAATCCAATTTTCATAATTAAATATTTTTTTCTAAATTTAGAGTTCTGATAAGTGAAAGATAATTAGACTTTGAAGCCAGCGCAATAAATTTTTTTTTGTACTTTCAAAGAGATGAATTTAATTAAAAAATTTAATTATTTAGGATCGGACATAAAAAACTATAAACTCAATCAATAATATTTCACTTTTAAATATTTTATTTGTTAAGGTGACAAAATATCAAAATCAAATTGATAATGCTGTGATACACGACTATCTTAACTTGCATGTAAAATTACATTTGTTTTGATTGTGTTAAGCATATTCAACTTTATATTAACTAATATAATCCACCGCATAAATTTTGTGTTGATTGAAGTCCATAAATTACTTTCGTATTTATTTAATTTGATTTTTAGCTATTTAATCTTGTTCGAGCAAAACTTCACAATATTCTTTAAATAGCAGATTTGGCTGATACTTATTTTAACCTCGTCGTCTTTACAATATTTCTCAATGCACCTTCTTTTTTCCAGACGCATTAGTTCAAGTGTCTTTCATAATCCTATTATTTGTGTATATGCTTCTGCTTCAGTTGGTATTGTTTTTCGTTAATATACGACTTATGGTATTTATATGCACCATTCCAATTTATGACTCATAGTAATATTCATGTTTTGATGGTATCCATAAATATTTTAATTTCAATTTGGAATTCCATCTACTTAATCAACTAAATTTATAATATTTTTAATGCCCTATAAATTTTATGGGTTTAGATGAAAAAATACAAGATCAAATTAGGTCCATACTTGTAAAGCGTAACATTACTGATAAATCAATTGTTACTGAAGTTTTATCAGAATATGAAGCCGTATTGGAATCTTTAGTCAATGAGGAGGACAATAGTGGTGCTTCGGAGGCTAGTAGCTCAAATACAATTTTACAATCCAATAAAAAAATTATATCGGAGTCTTCTAATAAACTTGATCATGATATTTTAGAATCAATTATTTCAAAGCATAAGTTGCCATCAAAAAATTCGAAAGCAAAAGAGAAAATTTTTAATATGAGTTTGGTTGGCGAAGAAGATACATTTGAAAATTTTAAACGTAGATCAAGTCGTTCTAATTTGGATTTTTCGGGTCTAAAAAGAATGTGTGCACTTAATAAAGACTCTAATGTTAATGGATTTAACGGCAATGAATTAAATGAAAGTACTAACTCTGATGATAGCAAAGACTCAAATG
The DNA here is from genome assembly GCF_057557595.1 of Rhyacophila brunnea. Classification (NCBI taxonomy): domain Eukaryota; kingdom Metazoa; phylum Arthropoda; class Insecta; order Trichoptera; family Rhyacophilidae; genus Rhyacophila; species Rhyacophila brunnea. The sequence goes on from NW_028233037.1 coordinate 3,582,225, forward strand.
AATTGTGGGATGATACTTTTGTAAATCGTGAGCGACGTCCTTCTATTTATTCTTCCTCGACTGTGTGTTCTCTTGTGTTTCATAATAAAACAGAGACTGATTATACCTTTCTTACCAACGCGCTGTCTCAAAATATTCTTTGTAGGTTATTGAATCCGAGACAGAAGAGAGAAGTTATTAATATAATGAAACCTAGAGTGATTCCAGCGGGTACTATTATTATAAGAGAAGGTGAAATTGGGGATGAGATGTATATAATTAAACATGGAGAGCTGGCTATATACAAGCACTCAATAAAAAATAGTTTAGGGAGTGGAAATGAAAATCCAAACCTATCTGATGCAAGTAAATTATGTGCTTTAGATGCTACTGTAGATACGAAGCACACAGATGATGATATTATGACCGATGGCTGTGAATCCGCCATTAAAGGTGAAGATAACCCTGAACCGAGTTTCACCTATGACAAAGATACACAACACCTCGATTTAAAAGAAACAAAAATAGTTGAAAACCCAAATGAGTCATCAAATACAAGCAATCCTTTTCACACAAGTTTTATGAGAAAAAACATAGTTGAGGTGGATGAAGCACCACCAATAGATGAACATTTCCCATATAGAATACTTCAAAAGAAGAAAAGAGGAGATTTGGTGGGAGAGTTCGCTATTTTACATTATATCCATCGAACAGCAAATGTAAAGGCGATTACCGAAGTTATATTGTGGGTTATAACACAAGAAGAGTACTATACAATAACGACGGGCGAAAGAATGAAACAAATGGATATTTTGGAAAGGGTATTTATGAATCATTCTTTTTTTGAGAACATGCGCAAAAGAATTTTAAGTGGTACATATGATTTGAACTGTGAAAAAACTGAACTTACAAGCAAGGATAATGATTATTTCCAAGTCAAGAATACAAACAAAGAAAAAATTAAAAATCATCCAGATACTAAATTTAATTCACAGGAAAATTCCGGTAAATCAAACCTCAATACAGATAATTCACAGAAAAACGAATATAATTCTCAAGAAGAAACGCAAAAAGGGAAGAATATTTGCCGAAATCGATTTTTAAAAAATATGTCAAGCGTTAATGAAGAAGAAAAGTTACTTCTAACAAAACAAATCAAAAATATTTCCGCATCACAAAGTGTACAATATACGTATCATATGAAAAACGACATAATACAACCATTTCAGGTATTTGTTGTTGTTGGAAGAGGAAGTGTACAAAATGCAAAAAATGGAACATCTTTTCAGATGCGTGAGGGAATGGTTTTAAATGGGGAATATATTTGTGAAACTGAGCTGGAAGGTTTTTATATCGAAAAGTCCGTACTTCAATAAATATCTAAATTAAAAAATATCGCTTATTTTTGCCCATCACAATTAAAATTATGGTTTAAATGAAAGTCAACAATACATTTTTTATGGGCTGAATTGATTTTTAGCTAAATAATATCGTTCACACAAAGCTTTATCTTGCTCATTAAAACAGATACGCTCAATAATTCTTTTTGCTTCGTCATCTTTAAAACCTAACTTAAGCCATTTTCTATTTTAAATTATTAATTCGAACGTCTTCATCATCTTCAAAACATTTCTTAATTCATTTTCTATTTCAAATTATTAGTTTGAGGGTCTTCATCATCTTCAAAACATTTCTTAATTCATCTTTTTTTTCAAATTATTAATTCGAGTGTCTTCCTGATCCTATTGTTTGTGCGCGTGTTTCTGAACATCCTGAAATTCCAAGTGCTTAATCTATGACTTGTGTTATTTGTTATCACATCATCTCATGTTATGACTTATGGTATTATTAATCCTATGCATTTATAAGAGGTGTGATTCAATCTGCTAATAAGTCATAATTGGTCATTTCCTCATTTTAAATATTAGCCAGATTATCGATACATGATATTGCTGTTTTGTTAATTCGATCACATTTTATTCTAATCACAAACAAAAATATCTAGTCGGCCTTAAAGTGATTAAATGTCTTATTTTTATAGATTCTACTTTTTTATATGGTCTTTGTTACACTGGGCGTCTTATAGTTTTCCTTAATCTTTAAAGGCGTATTTCTTATTGTATATATCTTACCACTTGGTTATGCCTCCGCATATGTATGATCATGTCACCCGTTATTTTACATCTATTTTATAGGCAATATACTGTTATATATATATCTATCTATCTACAACGTTATAATTTGAATTCTTCCGTGAAAAAAACATTCGTACCCTGTATGTAACATAACATTGACGTCTTTTGAATCATCGTTCCTATTCTCAACCATCAGTCTATCTCTATGTCTAACAAAGAGTTGCCGTGAATTCTAAAAAGCCATTGATGTAATAGCTTATATTTAATTATGTCCATTTAACTTTTTTTTATTTCGCCCTATTTTTCGATGCACAGTTTTACTAGGTTACTTTTGTTCATAAAATAACTGTTTAATAAGAAAGAATTTTTTGTTCATAGCTAATATTTTATATAAATCTGCTCTTCTTTGTTATATAATTTTGTCAGTTGCAAGTATATTTGTAAGAAAAGCATTTGACTCGATTTAAAATTAATTTTAATGTTCTTTCTTCTTTTTATACTTTTAATGGAATATTATTATGTTTTATGACTCTAAACATTTAATTATTTCAGAAAAGTTGCGCACACGATCATGTATTTTAGAGAGTACTTCGGTCTAGAATAATAATGCCTATAAAGTAGTTCACCGATATTAATACATGCATGCAATTTTTTCGTATCGATTTTTGCCTTTTATATCAGCTTTGAGATATAATGAATTATTTTCCCACAATTTTAGTATAAAGATTCTGTATTTTATTATGATTGATCTATATTTTAGGATTCCAAGGTATTTATACCAATCATTCCCTTATATAAAAACAGAATTTTCATTGCATTAGATATCATTTCTTTCAGACCTAGAATTAATACGTCTCTATTCAAGTAATTAAAGAAGATAATTATTTATCGTTGGCCATTCTTGAATTTTTTTGAATCTTTCGAGAAAAGCCTTAGGTCATCAATATATAGAAAATTATCCGTTCCATGTGGTGATTCATGTAGTGGTCTCTACTGCAGTGAATTTTTCATTGAAGATTCTGATTAATGAATTCTTGCAAAAAATAAATGAATGACGTAATAAAATCACCTTTTAGTTCCTTTTGTTTTGCCGTAATGCCTGGTCGAAATTTTTTATTTGCTCGTTATTATTCCCATAAAATTTTATACTTACGCTAGAATATAGATCCATGCAAAACAACCATTTAATAATTGTGACATATTTATTTATACGCCTTTTCAACATCATTCCATCTCGAACACTGTTAATTGCAGCATTAACTATTTATTTTTGTGCTAATAAACGCTTTCATTTTGGCTATTTAAACCCGGCGTAGTAATCCGTGTTTATTTTCATATATTGAGTTGCGCCTTTTTACCACTAATTCCTGTTTTCAATGCTTCTCACTCCCTGGCCGATTAGGAAATTTTATGCTTTAAGGTAATAGGTGTGAATAAATATCTATTTATATTTTATCTTTTGGAATGAGATATTCTGCCCCATCATAAAATCCATAATTTTCAATTTGTACTCAAAAGCATATAATTGTGAAACAACATAAAAAAATTGGTGTAAACATGACATATTTTTTAATAAGTTATTTTTATATCCGACCCGCTGCATTTCATATCGGCAAATATATAATTTAATTAAAAAATTCATGGTATGCCAAAATAAACATCTGATTTTTTTATACAGATAGACTCGTATAACTAATTTTTAAGTTTATATATAATATCGGTTTTTTCTCACATCTTAACACAGAAAGAACAATTAGATTAAAATCAACCTTAATTTAATAATTTTGCTTATTTTTTTCGAACATAAAACTTTTAATCATCCTATTATTATTGATTTTCAGCTCGTTAAAACTCACATCAGTTTTAATATTTATTGATCAGCTTTCTTTAAATTATTATTTTCGTTATTAGCATAATTTAATTCGTGCACTTTCGTTTTTATTTACATAATTCTAGTTTTTCGTCTCAATATTTTTTGCTGTTGTTTAATTGTTTATTGAAATCTTTTGCTACATAAGTCGAAATAGCTAGACAAATCCGCGTTTATTTTGAACATTTAACTTTGTATTTTTATTCTTCATAAATTAGTTAATTGTTCTTATATGCTGACTCTTTTTTTGGTTTTTCTTCATAAGTCAATTAATCTCTTTGTAAAATTATAACAATTTTCGGCCTAATTTTTAGAATAATAGATTCTGGTAAATATCGTAGCAATTTTGTTTTGAGCTTCTAATATTTTCTCCTTGACTTTATGCTATTTTACTTTCTTTGTTCTTTATAAATCCCTTATCATTAAATAGAACATATAAAATTTTTATTATGTAAATTAGATAAAAAAAGTAAATGGTTATACATAAAAAAGGCATAATTTTCTTATTATATAAATTTTTTTAATTCTATACATAATTATACTATGTTCATCAAGAAAAATAAGGAATGTAGAAATGATACATTAAAATTAAAAAAATATAAGAACGTGTAAAATGAACTTATATTTGCTTTTTGTAATAATTTTTAAGATATGGTGTTTAGAGACAAAGTTTTGAACATAAATGCACACGTTCAAAAGCTTAAAATCAATTTTTTTGATAAACAAAATACAATTTATGTGGTTTCTTTATTATAAAACGGGATTGACTAATCCATTTGCCCAAACGTAACAGAATAAACTATAAATTGGACAACACGAAATTTGAATTGAAATTAAAATGTAGAAAATGAATGAAATATTTAAATATAAATATACTTCTCGTTTATACTACAATTTTGAATGAAAAGGCATACATTATGGTTCCCTAGAAACACCTATCCGTGTACTTTAAAAAAAAGAGAGGTATTTATATTACAAATTTAGATTAATTTGCGATTTAGATGCAAAAGAATAATATTTTTGTCCGCATCCAAACAACTAAAGCTGTAAAAAAGTAGATCATGAAAAAATTAACTTTTACAAAATATTTTTTTTATCGTAAAGGATTCACTAGAATTTGAAAATTTATCTTTGCCCTATGATCTATGGGAAAGAAAAGGCTTAATCTAAGAATATTATTGATTTTACCTAAAACAATCAGAAAATAATGATCAAAATTAGATTTTAAAGAAAAAAAGTACATTAGAGAAAATAAAACGAGGCTAAAAATATACAAAAAAATTACTATTATAATAATTTTTTTAAAGATTATAAAATCAATTTTGACCTACTTAAAGTATTTCATTGCATAAAACTTTAGTGGTTTGTTTATTAATTAATTTTTGTAAAAAAAATTATATTTTATTCTCAATAGAATATGATTTTGCTGCTGTAAATTGCGTAAAAATTCATATATGTAATTTAAAAATAAGATATTCGCGAAAAAAATATTGAAATAGATTGTTACACTATAAATCAAAACCTTTTTTTATATCAAAAGTTATGGTTTAATGTCTATTCTGATCGTATAAAGCACACTCTAGTGATATAAAAGAAGTTAAAAACCGACAAACCAAAACTTTGTGAGATATTTAAATGTGGTTTTTGTTAAAATAGAGAAAATCTGTTTAGAAATACAAATTTTTATTTGCATCCGAAGAAATAAATTTGGATAATTAGGTTCTGACTAAGAATTAATGATACACATGCTATCTTTTTAATCTTAACAGATGAACTGTTTTTTAAATAACAGATTTTTTGCACTATGGATTTATTAATCTGCCAAAACATATATTTTTATATATATTAGAAAATGTATAGATCTATCTTATTTGATAATAAGAGCCTGTATGCATGTATTTAAAATTACCTTGGTTTGTTTCAGCATACGCCACTAAGATCTAAAAGTCTGTTAGCATAAAATTATATAGAACAATGGAAATATTTCGGGTTTTATCGCATTGATATGGCTATAGAAGTTAGTGGAATAAAAATCAAATAACTACGATTTATAGAACAGATAAAATTTATTTTTGAAAAAATTTAAAATGGTTTAAAGTGGCTTCGGATTGATTTTAAAATTTTTAAATATTCCTATTTACAAATTGAGTTTTTATATTCGTATAAAACATAAATAAGATGATGGTCCTAGTTATTGGTATATTGCACAACCTTTTGCGCCATATTTACAGTGTAATTTCTCACGTGATTGCAAGTTTCTTAAATATAAAATTTTTGTAAATCAATTAAGAGGATCTATTTTAAGTCTAAATATTATAACTCTTTAACCATATTGAAAAAACCATAATTTCTGCTTTCAGGGTCTATAAATTAAATATACTGGCACATGATTTTATGATCAGTTATATCAAAACACCTTTTATATTAAAAAAAACTTTTGTACTTATTCTCTGATTTTTTTATAATCATTTATTCAAGAGTTTTAATAGCAGTAAGATTTATATCGTGACATATAATTTTTGAAACATTTAAGGCCATATTTTTAGAGTCTACAATAATCTATCACAAATCATGATCGTAATGTTAATGCTTATTTTGTATAAATTACAGCTATAAATCCAGACATATCTTTTTGCTCCCTATTAGGCTTTTAAAAATTATAACATTAACAGTAAATAATCTAATAGTTATCAATATTATTTTGTGATTTATAATTTCTATAGCATGATTTAATATTCCATTTAGATAATTACTTGAAGATGTTATAATGTTTTTATATACAATATCCTCTATATTTTCTGCCCGCGAGCAGCATTAAAAATAAAAGTGCTTCGTGATAAAAGTCTATGAGTATTTATGTTGATCTTATAGAATTTTATCTATAGAAAAAAAATTACATCTTTGCATAATGATTTCTGAAATAAGAAAATTTAAACGTGTATGAAAACTCAAAATAATCCTTTTTATGGGTTTAGGAGAATGCTTGCAGCACATTAGTAGATTCTTGAACAAGAATCTTTAAAAAAAAGACCGGATCAATTCTTACGCAAATAAAAGTATGAAATTTACAACAACTGTCTACTATTCGTATTTCAAAATTATCCAGTAGAAATAAAAAGCAAAAAAATTTGGTAGCTATAAAACCTACATAATTAAGAGGCATAAAAAACACAAAGCATAAAACTATACCTGGTAGTTTTTTCCTCTTTAAAAAAACGAGAGGCCATATTTTATTAAAATTTTAAAGTAGAGATAATTTCTTTTGGCTTTATATTTTTGAAATCAACTGTAGCCCTAGCCAAAATATACATAAATCATTTGAAATATATGAAATGAAAATTAAGCGAATGTTTTTTTAAAACCATAACTGATCGGCATAAATTTACAGTTAAATATGTATATTTTAGATCATTCAAGTGTGTGATACTTACTAAAGGCTATTAAATAAATTATAGACATTTCTTGGATGTATTTATCGTTTTTATCTCAATAAACATACCAAAACAATTGTTTATATATGCGTTTACCAGGAATATGATGAATTTTTATATTGAAAAATCCTATATTATCCCAAAGAAATAACATATGATGCATATATATGGAAAAAAAGTGTTTGCAAACATCGTTACTAAACATTTGTTTTTCTAAACAATAAACACAAAAATTTTACCAATTTTATATCTTAGGCTTGTATGTTTTTTATAATTTAAATTATAAATTTAAAAACCTTTTTTAGAAAATTAATAAAGAACAACCGCATCTATATAATTGCTTTTCGTAAGCTATTAAAATATTACTTTAGCTTTGAAAATTATGCTATGAAAGATTTCAATATTTCTTTTTGGTTTTTTATGTAACAACAATGCACTATATAAAACTAAAAAAAATTGAATTCAGCTGTTACGATGGTAAAAAATAAGATACATTTGTTGGAAACCTGTAGGTATTGTTATTTTTTCTAAACAGAAATAAACTTTTTTATGCCATATTAGAAATACAGAAAAACCTTGAATATTTTTTTTAAAACATCCTAAATAAATAAATATATATTTGATTTATTTAATGGAGCAAATTTTGGATCGACTATAAATTAAAATAAACATATTTATGCAAAAAACAATCGAAATAAATAAGTATGCTATAATATATGGTAATTTTTCCATTTTTTTTACAATGATGCTATATTATGTGCGTTTTTGTGAATAATTAAGATTTATTTTAAAAATTTTAACTTTAAATACATCATATAAAGGGGTTGGGGGTTAGTTATTTTTTAGGCTTAAAATAATTATGCCAGTATATTTACCCATTTTAGAGTTCATCGTGCAGTATATCATTTTTATACAAGTTATTTGGATTTTGCGTCATCAAAAGAACTTTAGATTGATAATTCATTTTTTCTATTCTAAAAATTGCAATAATCATATTTCGCAAAAAAAAAGTGCCTTTCCAAAGAATTTTACATGTAACTTTAATTATATAATAAACGAATAATCAGTGTATATATTTCACAAAAGAAGCTTATATAACACTCTATGCGAAATTTTGCAGAAAATATTATTCCGATGCCAATAAATAAAATGATTAAATTAAAAAAATAAAAATGAAATTAGAAAAATGCAACATATGAAATTGTAATTGAATTCATAACATATTGAAAAAAATTTGAAGAGTAAGAACATTATTAAGACATTCAAAGAAAAGATAAAGATCATACATGCTGAATAGCACCAAAAATCTTGGAACGCCAAGAAATACACATTTCTATATTAAGCGTGCAATACTATTAGAAATAACAAATTTTTGTATGCAGTGTTCTATATTTAACTCATTGACTTTCAGATATCTAGTTTTATATGGTAAAAAAAAAGAGAAAAAACGCGCATAATTAAATTGGTGAATTCTGTATTGTACAGGAATATAATTATTTGATATTGCGGTATTATTGTACCAGTAAATGTTCATTAAACGTTCTATTGCCAAAAAAACAACAAAAAAGTTCCACGGAAGTAATAAAATGATATCATTTGGATTTTCACGCAGACTTGAACTTCATATTTTATGTTGTAATAATATTTAAACATTTTTATATCAAGAAAAGAGTGCTTTCCGAATTAATGTTTTGTCTTAATAAAAAAAACCAAAACATTTACAATATTAAGTGCAAATTCTATAAACGCAATTTTCTTTTTTCATAGCGCTTCTCCTATTTTCTTGAGACAAGATAATTGATAAAAATTAAATTTCAATTCTTAAAAAAAATATCATAGCACATAAATATGTTTATATTTGTTAGAATACAATCATTTAAAATTTCAATTTTTAACACCGTTTTTAATACAATTCTTATTCTATATATCGATTAAAGGAATAATATTTTAAGCTAATTGTTGACTGTATATAAATCAATTAAAATGCTCATATTTTAAACGACAAGTACATTGAACCCAGAAACTTTGTAAGATAATAACATATTAAGTCTTTTGTTCATGAGATTTTAAAAAATAGGGGGCACAGTTATTTCAAAATTACATTTCGATGCAATATTATAGCAAAAAAACAAGAAATTAAATCTTATTACTCAAAATTTGCACTATTTTTAGTATAATAAAATAATCGGTAAAGTATAGAATTTTGTGTTTCTATAAAAAAATCTGTCAATACTAAAAAAAATATTGAATTTTTTATATATTTTTGCATGAATCGAATCTCAAATGGCGCGCTTTTATTCATTTATAAGTATTATCTTACATAAATCATAATTTATTCTATGAAAAAATATAAATTTATTTATTTTCAAAAAAGATATATGTACTTTTTGATCTATTAAATTCCGATAATTTTTGTTTGTTGATCACCATAGATATAATTCAAACATTTTAAACCAAAAATTTAGCATAAATCTGTTCATCAAAGCACCAAAAAGCTTAAGATCAATTGTTCTATTGTAATATAGCCAATTTCGAGCATTTTTAACTGCTAAACATATCCTTATCTAACCTAAAAAGTTTATGTTTTACAAAAGAAATATAGTAATTTATGTAACCTTCGAAAAATAGATTTCTGCAATATTAAATTATATTTTTGCTCTATATGCCGTTTCCAAAGTCTTTTATGAAAGCCTCTTGCGCATAAAAGTTGATAAGTTTGTGTTCGACATAGTTGGCGCGTAACTTTCCCCTAAGTACAATCTAAAATACACACAATTGAATAATTAAATGATAAAAATGTGAATTTTAAAAATTAGATAGAATAAAGATTCAAAGAAAGCTGATATAAAGTAAAAATTGAAACTTATATTTTTTTTTGATGCGAAAATTGCATGTAAATGATAACGAATAGCTTCTATGGGCATTTATTCCGGTGAATTTCATAAAATAAACGATTAAAATTAAATATTCGTAATAAAATAATTTTTAAAAACCATGTTTTTTAATGTCGGAATAATTAGCAAAGAAAATACAGAAAAATTTTATGAAATAGATAAATATTTTTTAGAAGTTATACATAATTTATAGAATCTAAACTGAAAATATTTGGCATAAAAATCCAACTTTATTTTGGTTTTTTTACGTTAAATATAAATATTCCTGTAAGTGTTAATGAATTAAAAATTCATTAGAAATTAGATTGGTTTTTCTTTTTAGTGTTACTAAAACTTAGAACTGATCATTATGTAGATTTTTTATTTAATGGTCGATAAGTCTTGTTATGAATTTAGAATCATGGTCTCAAATTATATAAATAGCTATTTATATGCACTTTCATTCCATGAATTTTTTATTAATAAGATATTCATTTTTTCATAATTTATTTGTTTTATTTGCAAAATTCCTAGTTACCATGTTTCTTCATATTTCAACTGCAAAAAGGCAATATTTTACCGATGATTTACATGTTTTAAATTTTGGAAAAAATATATTTCGATATATTTTATTGTCAAATCTGAATATAATTCCTTATCCCAGTAAAAAAAATAGTTGTATGAGATTATGTTTTTATTTTGGCCGAGTTCTATTAAAAAAAGGACTTATGCGGTGCATTCAAAGCCTAAAAGACCATAGATGAATTCATTTTGTGACTATGTATGATACGAGTCAAACCATAATTTCATAGATTAAAATTGTTTTATGCAGTATATTATAAAATAAAATATTCATTTACAAATTTTCGTAATTTTGGAAAATCCCGTTTCACATACTATATGTAATTTATATATAATTTGAGCATAAATTTTTTACGTCTAATTATATAATTTACAAAGTATTCTTATTATTGAACGCATATTTATGTCCACGATGATAGCTATTATGTGCAAGTTATGGCGGAATCATCGATTTATATAATAATTCCTATTATATTCATTATCATCTGGAATAAATTAATCACATTATCATATTGACTTTGATCTTTTTTAAAATATATTGTATTACAGATCAGATTAATTATATTGGATTGTATTATAGTTTATTTTATTATATATTCTAAAAAATCACGATAGAAATACATCACATTCATAGCACATATTAAGTATAACATATAACTAAATGTGTAAATGACATATTCGAACTTTAATTACTCTACGCATCTGTCATTTTTATTTTTTTATCATGTAATAAATAATTTATGTGGTGATCACATGATTTGTCGGTTTTTATGAGCTTGATATCTTCACGTCTATTGAAATTTAACTTTTTTCTTTTGAACACTAATTATATAAGATAATTACAATTTAAAAATTGGCCAGAATTGATTTTTAATCTTAATTTAATTATTTTTAAGGTGATTGAAAATATGATCGAAAATATATAAAGATTGTATTTTCCCAATAATGATCAAAATCTATTATTTTTATCAAGAGCAAGCATCATAGTTCTATAAAACCACGGCAAGTTTGGTTCATGAACAAACAATAACCACCAATGAAATTCAGGCTAAAATACCAACCAAAAATTAGAATGCCATATAATTAAGCAAGATTGGAATATTTTTTGATCACATTAATTAAAAAAACCAGTTCCTATTGGCCAATAAAGAGAATAATTCACATGTGGTGAATAATTGAATATTTTGTTTAATTGAATACAAATTAAACAAATTTGTTAATTAGAAAATAAATTTAAATACATAAAAGAATTATTTAAAAAAATGCAATATTTAGTTTTGTTGATATTAAAATTTCTTTTCGCAAAACCAATTAGCTTTTCCTTTAATAAACAAAAAAACGGAGATGTTTTGATAGTAAATGGGGCGCTTGATTCAATATGCCATAAGATTCCAGAAACACCAGAGAATTGGTTATGTGTATCGATGAAAATTCCAAAAAGAGATGCAAGATCCATGGTTTCGGAATTTTACAAGATAATTTCAAACTATACGTGTGTCGATGACAAAGTTTTTGTTACTAGTACGCAACTTTCAAAAGGTGAGGTAAAAGTTGTTGGTAAAGAAGTAGAAAAATTTATAGAGCTATCTTTATCAAAAAACAGTGTTGAATCATCTATCCTTAAATCAAACCACATACAAAAAATAAATCATATCGCGGAAAATTTCAAAGATAAATATGATGAAAAAGTGAAAATTACAGACGTGATAGAAAATTGCGAAATGCACTTGCCAGACAATGAATCTGACACCGAAAAAATAAATGATATATGTTTGATTAGTAACGGCCATCCACGCGATTTCATGAAACAACAGCTAATGTGGAAGATTAGAAAAAATTTGAATTTAGATAGTTGCGAAAAAAGCGAAGAACAACTTTATATGAAATTTAGGTCATCGCTACTCAAGAAAAAAGAGTTTAATAGATGCTATTTTACATTTTTTTATTATTTTAAAAACTATAAACAACACCCCGATATATTTAAAAATTTATTTGCACATGATGTTCTAAATGAAGCACAGAAAAATTTAGAAGATACTATTGTCTCTATTAAACAAATGTTATCTGAAAAAAAAGAACCAAATATTGAATTTATACATCAAGGAAAAAATTACAATAAAGATAGTATGGATGAAATCCTAGAAATATACCTATCATTTCGAAAAGACATCTACAATATACAAGATGAAGAATGGTCTAAAATAATCCATGAATTAAAAACATTTTATTTCAGAAAAGACCCTGGATACGTATTTTTATTTGTGAAAGATATTAGAAATAAAGATATTCTTTACGAAAGTATAAGAAAAAAAATATACGGGTTGAATGAACTAAAATTAAAAGATAATGTGGAGTTTTTCGCTTTAGAAGCTTTTGAAGAAATCAAGAAGTCGCCAAAAAAACACAAAGCTGTGATTTCCTTTGATATAAAAGAAAAATTCACCATTGAAAAGAGAAAACAAGAAATTAATAATGTTGAAAGCAGTTTTACTGGCTTAAAGGGTGGATTAAAGACCATCAGAAAAATAGTTGTAAATGTCTTAAATGAAAATGCAGAAATAATATCCGAATTAATTATAACAGGGGGTTATAATTAATCTGAAAACTTTATACGTGATTAACTTTATAGGCCAAATAAAATAATAAACAGCTTTTCGTCGAATTAATTTCTGTCATTTACATCAATTAACTTCTTCCAATATTTTTTAAGCATAAATCACAATAAAATAATGATATCTATTCAATAAAAATTGAAATAATTTCTTAACACAAATAGGAGTATTTAAAGATTAAATAAATCCTAACTGCGTCTATAAAAAAGTGCATCAAATTTGATAAATAGAATAATATTAACAAATTGTAAATAAATAAAAACAATCTAATTTTTTATTTATAGGCTAAGCTTCTTCTTTTTATAAATTCCATCGACTGAGATGTGATAGCCCACTAGGAATATTGCACAACTCCTTGATGCATATTTTGACACCACCCCACGATCTATCACCTTAAACTGCACTTCTTCTGATAAATGATATGAGTTCAAGTATCTTGCAAAAGTGTGAGAGCTTTCTTGTATGCTTCTACCTCGTCGCGGATTTTCAACTTCCTAACATATTTTTATGGATAAAATTAATATTAAATATTTTATAAATAAAGAATCGACAAATACTAAAACATAAAATAATGAATACAGATATAAACAATTAATAGTGATTGCAACAAATGATAAATCCCATCAAAAATTATAAAATATACTGATCATCAATAAATAATTCAACGGAATATATTTAGGTAAATAAAAATATAAAAACAGAAGTAATTCTTAATAAAACAATAAAATATACAGGTCTATGTCTAAATAACCATAAATTACAGTACAAATAAACTTGTGTAAATAGATCAATGAATATAAAGAAAACAAACAAAGTGTTTAAGCCTTAAAATTTATATATGAAAAATCTAAAGGTTTTTGTGCATCCATACAGCTTAATTGGCTAAAAAAAATTTAATTATATAACATTTATATTTCTCTATATAAATTTATCAAACTAACAGATTAATTCGGCATCAAATTACCAAAAACATGATTTCATTATCCTTACTTAATTTAAAAACAAGAAATTGGCACTCTGAGCACTATAAATATAGCCAAGGATAAAACTTCGATTGTTTGAACGAAACTTTAATATATCCAAAAAAATTATACCTATGCCTTATTTAGTAGTTTTTGTTTAAAATAATTTTAATTCATTTAATTTTTTTCGTATACCACATTATTCTATCAATAAATTTTCATTTCGAATATTATTACTGCTTAAATATGCAAATAGATTACTTTAAAAAAATTTTAAGGTAACTGAGTGGTGTTTTTACTGTATAAAAAATTTATTTGAAATTTTTGCATTTTTTGGACAGTTTTAGCATAGATATTCACATAAATCGAATATTTAAAAAACCTTTGAACTATAAAGAAAAAAATGATTTATAGCATTTTTCAAAAAAATTTTCCCATATTTTTCCTCCTTCATAATAAATAAATACATCCTTATCGAAAATTTTTATCCCTACTCGGAGGTTGTGTTTCACTAGATTTGAAGATTAGAAAATGGAAATAACAAAAAAGTCATTTATCTATACCAGCTAAAAAGAAAATCAATGGATAACAACGTTAAAATTCATATAAGCCTTGATAATAAAACAAAAAAGTATAATTACCCATATAGTAAGTTATTATTGATAAATATATTTTTTAATTGGAAGAATGGTTTATTTAATTAGTATCGAGGATATTTATAGACGAAAAAAATATTTTATGGTTATTTTGTATATAATTCACGAACTTTATATCCCTTTTATCATTCAATTTTTTTTTCGTAATTTTTGATTATATTATTATAGTATATGTACGCAATACCATTTCGTACAATAAAAAATTTATCGAAGTTTTAGGTCTTTAAATTCAATAAGACTTCTAAACTTAAAAGATTAATTTTATTTGGTGAACATAAAATAACATAAATTCTATAATGATTTGATGTCATTGATATTATTTTAAAAATAATTTAGATTCCGTTTAGAGCCGTATTGAACTTTTTTGTTAAAAAATATAAATTACATTTTTCAAATATTTTTAAAATTTAATTTATTTATTCAATTATAAAATTTATTTTTGGTTTTTTACTTCCGGTGTTTATTTTCATATTTAATATTTATTTTTTATCTTGTAATAATTTAGCGAAAGTTTTTATGGACCATTTACCATTTTAACTAATTTATTTTAGCTTTGAAAAAATAAATAAATATTTTCCACAATTTATATGTATTAAATTTTAAATTGAGTAATTTTATTATTTTTAAAAAGGTATATAGGTTTTTAAATATTCTGTGTTATTATTTAGGATTTATTCACATTATAAAACATTTTTTTCTTATTATTTTATAAATACAGAGTTCATAATATTCAAGGTATTTTTATCTAAATAAATATTTTCCTTTATTATTTTAAAAAAACTTCGATCAATATCAAAATTTTAGTAACCCATAGTTTTTCACCGAGAAAAATTCCCGGAATCAAAGGAGGATACATAATATGATAAAATTTAATTTTTAAGAAATGCAGTATAAATATGATAAAATAACAATTTATTTCATTATAATATTTAAATGGGATAAATCCGCAAAAGGATGATGTTAGAACAATATAATTCTTCTTGTGCTGCTAGCAGACACTTTCGAACAGTAATTTTAAATGGTTTCGTACGGCAGAGAATCAAGCTTGAATGATACACAAACTTTAAAAAAATTAAAGCACATTTTAAAGGCTTTGTATTTGTTAAAATTATCCAGATACCAAAAACAAGATATTTTAAATATAAAGTCTTTTTATTTAAAATTAAATAATTTTGTTTCAAGATTTTAGTAATGTATTCAAGATAAGTTTTTTTAAATATCCACCACGAGTAAAACACTATTTGTGCTGATATCATAATGCGTTTTTTAAAATCTTGTTTTTATTCAAGTATTGCAAAAAATACAAATAGTGGTATAGGATAAAACATGAAATAGTGAGATTTCGAAATACTAGAATTTGTGTTCTAAGAATTTCGTAATACCAACTATAGTAGAAGCATGTACACAAACAATATGAATGAGGATTGCACGAGCATTGCTATCCCTCGAAAAGAATGATACGTAGAGGAAGGTTTTGTAGATATGCAGATTAAAACAAGTAAAATATTATACTTGATAAAGTAAACCAAGGTCAACTCATTGAAATTTAAGAGCCTTAAACCAAATTAGCAAAAAAACAACACAAAAATCATAAGAATACCAGCTATACGAGTCTGCTAAATACAAATATAAGCTATTTATTTTAAAAACTATGGCTCAGACCTCTTTTATAGTTTAAAATTTGTAGATTCACGATTTTCTTAAAGTGAAATTAGTAATACATACCTGAATACATAATTATTTTGTACATTTAAGAAGCATTTATTTACATAATTTAGATATTTTTCGATACTCATGGCCATCAAAAAACTGTATTAATATTTACTTTTAAAGCGACGGCAAAACATTCTCATCTTTTTCTTTCCTTGTCATGATAATATTAATATTTGTAATTTAAGTAAATTATTTTTTACCATAAAAATATATTTGATGCATTCAATTTCAAAATTGCAAAAATTAAGAAGGATTTAAATATGATGTACAATGTATATATATTTTAGCTATAAATATTTTTTTTTGTAAAGTTATGATAGTTAGTTGAAAAGTTAAAAGAAGACACACAATGGGTGATCACAAGCAGAAATTACTGCTATATTTGTCACAAAAAGAAAAATACCGGCAACCAATGCAAAATTAGCAAAAAAATAAATATTTTAAACATTTAGTATAAAAATTATTCTTTAAGTTGTCAAACTGTAATGCAGCGTCGAACAAGAATCCACACTATTCTGCAAGAATGTGCGTAATTGTAGAGTGTGGCAGCATTATTATGCTACAATGAACAACAGTAAATAAAATATATATAACACTATAACACTATGCATATAATGACGTACGTTTTGGGCATGGGTTCGGTCTACGGCAAGTATAATGTTAATAAGTGTTTGGGAAGTAACAAAGAAAAATGCAGAATATTTTAAAAAAGCACTTTTCATTAAATTCTAAAATATAAACTAGAATATTGAAATCATAAATGAGAAATTAAAATTATTTTGAGGTTTTCATCCCTTTATAACCCATGTTTATCGTATTTTGTGCATAAATCACAAAATATTTATTTGTAATATAGAATATATGCTAAAAAATATACAGAGTTGATTTCTAAACATCAGATTTCTTATATTTGGCGATAAAAATTTTGAATGAATTATTTTTAGATCACAAATCCGATCATTT